>NC_092742.1:8360887-8960887 GCF_047496795.1 Chiloscyllium punctatum
TTGCAACATTTAAGAGGCATTTGGATGGGTATATGAATAGGAATGGTTTGGAGGCAGCTGGCAGGTGGGAATAGATTGGATTGGGATATCTGGTCGGCATGAATGGGTTGGACCGAAGGGTCTGTTTCCATGCTGTACGTCTCTATGACTCTATGACTCTAGTTCTGGACTCCCCCACCCCAGGGAAATGACTTTGTCTATTTTTCCTATCCATGCTCCTCATGATTTTATAAACTTCTATAAGGTCACCCCTCAGCCTCCGACGCTCCAGGGAAAACAGCCCCAGCCTGTTCAACCTCTCCCTGTAGCTGGAGAGAAAGTGAAGGAGTGTGAGCATTGGGTAAGGAGAGAGGTAAGAAAAGGCCTTAAGTGTTGCCAGCAGAGCAAGATGAGCGGATTGGGGAGGTGGAGAGTGGTTTCTTTTGTTGAGACCAGGAATAAATGTTAACATTATTTTTGATGAATTCAGTTGTTGTTCAGTAAAGCAAGACAGAGCAGGGCAGTGCAGTCCCAGCACATGTACATCCTGCAGCATGTGGGAGCTCAACAACAAATGTCTTTATCCTGGAGAATGGATTTGCAGCACACATTACCATGATGTATTGTGACTCTGAGAACCTGGTAGGGAGCACAATGTGGTGACTAACTAGAGAGAGGCTGCAGAGGAGATCTACAAGGATGTCGTAATGGAATGTAGCTATAATGAAAGATTAGATAGGAGGGAGCTTGCTTTCAGGAGACCGAGAGGTTCGAACAAAGTGAATTGGAAGGATTTTTTTTTAGCAGAGGTCAATAAGCAGGAGTTACAGATTTAAAGTAATTTAGAGGAGGATTAGAGGGGGGATGGAGTTCATATAGAAGCCTTTACTGCATTTTCAAACACATTTGGAAAAGGGATGTGTTGTCACTTCCAGCACTATGGGGTTAGGCCTGATAGCTCTGGATGGAATACATACAGTGGGGCAAATGGGTCTTCTTTTGCGCTACAGCTCTCCTATGAAAGGATAAAGGCCTCTGTTTGAAAGTCCTTTTACTCCTACATTACAGCGATGTTTAATGAAGTATTTCAATGTCTGGAAAGCACCTTTCACGACATCCCTGAACCATGAGGTTATAGAAATCCACGTTATTCGTGCACAGTCGATACTGCACCACCAGGTGGCCTCACTGTGCTTTGCAAACCTTGTTGCAAGAGACCGCCAATAGGAGAAACAGCAGAAGGGAAACAAATGGTGGAGATCAGAATCAAAGGATATGCTTGTCAATCTTCTAAGTCACATGGTTCCTCCTTTTAACAGCAGATAGCCCATTTGTGCTCTTCAGTGGTAAATGATCCTTCTTCCTCCAATAAAAGTAAAATGTTGCAGATGCTGGAAATTTGAAATGAAGACAGGAAGTGCTGCAGAAACTCAGGAGGTCCGTGGAGAGAAAAATAATGTTTTGAGTCCGGTATAATTCACATATTGTCCTCCCCTCCCCTGTCAATGTTCCATGGGAACCACTTCCTCCATGACTCTGGTCCACTCTCCCATCACTCCTCACTTCCTCACTCTCCCACGACACTTTCCCACATAATTCCAGGTGTAACGCTTGCCCATTCACCTCCCCCCTCCTCTCTGTCCAAGGCCCTAAACACACCTTCCAGGTGAAGCAGCACTTTACCTGCTCTCCACACCATCTAGTCTACTGCATTCGCTGCTTACAAGGTGGTCTCCTCTACATTGGCAAGGTGACTAGGTGACTGCGTTTTGGAATACCTCTGCTTTGACCATAGGAATCAAAGAACTAGGAAAGGAATAGGCCATTCAACCCTTAGAGCCCATTCTACCTTTTAATACGATCATGGCTGATTGTATTCTGGTCTGAACTGCACTCTCCTGCCTGTCCCCCTCGATCAGATTCTCTCTCACTTTTCTGAACTCCAGCGAGTACAAACTCAATCAATTTACTTGCTCCTCGTACGATGGCCCTTTCATTCCTGGAATCGAACTGGTGAACCTCCTCTGAGCTGCCTCCACATTCTTCCTCAAGTAAGGAGACCACAACTGGACACAGTACTCAGGTTTGGTCACGCCAATGTTGAAAAGTGTGGTGCTGGAAAAGCACAGCAGGTCAAGCAGCATCCTAGGAGCAGGAGAATCGATGTTTCGGGTATAAGCCCTTCATCAGGAATGAGGTTTGTTGGTCATGGGGGCTGAGATAGGTGGATGGAGGTGGTCTCACCAATGCCTGATATAATTGTAACAACACTGTCTGTATTTAGGTACAAGGGTTTTAAATAGGTTCTACTGATTTGTCTTTTAATATTTTCTTGTGCACTACACTTTCCACAATCTTCAGTCTTAGTTATTAGTTTCTGAGCCTCATTGCTTTCATTTACTCCAAATTTCAACTCACACTTTGATCTTTTATGATTCCTTCCCTCACCATGGTGTTTAGACTGGCCTTGCCTAGCCTATTAATGGGCCTAACCTACAAATGGACCCCACCACCAGGGATATATTTCCCTCCCCACCCCTATCTGCTTTCTGCAAAGAGCGTTCCCTCCGTGACTACCTGGTCAGGTCCACGCCCCCCTACAACCCACCCTCCCGTCCTGGCACCTTCACCCGGCGACTGCAGGAATTGCAAAACCTGCGCCCACACCTCCTCCCTCACCTCCATCCAAGGCCCCAAAGGAGCCTTCCACATCCATCAAAGTTTCACCTGCACATCCACCAATATCATTTATTGTATCCGTTGCTCCCGATGCGGTCTCCTCTACAGAGCACTTTAGGGAACATCTCCGGGACACCCGCACCAATCAACCACACCACCCCGTGGCCCAACATTTCAACTCCCCCTCCCACTCTGCCGAGGACATGCAGGTCCTGGGCCTCCTCCACAGCCACTCCCTCACCACCCGATGCCTGGAGGAAGAACGCCTCATCTTCCGCCTCGGAGCACTTCAACCCCAGGGCATCAATGTGGACTTCACCAGTTTCCTCATTTCCCTTCCCCCACCATACCCCAGTTCCAACCTTCCAGCTCAGCACCATCCTCATGACCTGTCTCGCCTGTCCATCTCCCTTCCCACCTATCCGCTCCACCCTCTCCTCTGACCTATCACCTTTACCCCTTCCTCCATCTACCTATTGTACTCTCAGCCACCTTCTCCCCAGCCCCACCCCCCCTCCCATTTATCTCTCCACCCCCGAGGCTCCCAGCCTCATTCCTGATGAAGGGCTCCTCCCCGAAAAGTCGATTCTCCTGGTCCTCGGATACTGCCTGACCTGCTGTGCTTTTCCAGCCCCACTCTGATCTTGCCTATTAATCCACTAACCTTTATCTTCTGGTCACATTCTGACCTGGTGCTTTGGTTCCCACTCCCTTGCCTTATTAGATTAAATCCATTGAGATGACCCTCACCTCACAGCTGCTTGCTCTTTCAATATACAATCTAAGTCCCGTGCTAACATTTCAGTCCTCCACCTTCTGCAATGTTCCAAGGAACCTCAGTCCAATCTGGATGAACAGCACCTCATTTCAGCTGAGGTACTTTACTGAATTCAGGACTTAGCATTGAGTGGAACAATTTCAGAGTTTGACTGCTGTACTCATTTTTTTTCCATTACTCACTCTACCACAGCTATGTCTTGTTGGCTTCCCTCTCTGCACAGTGAACCTATTTTCTACTTTTCACACCTTCACCTCGATCTATTTTCTGCATCTATCACCTCTTTACCAGCAGCATAGCAGCCTTTGTCTTTTGTATCTTTCAGCATCTGTTCCATTCGCTGTCCCTCTTCCTCTTCTATTTGCATAAAAACTGTAAATTGCTAGATGCTTTCAGTTCTAAAGAAGAATCGTTCCTGTGCCTGTTAAGCCCTTCACCCCTAATGTACACAAAAATGACACAGTTTTAGAGACCCCACTCTTTTTTCATCTCCATTGTACATCAGGGCTATAACTTCTCTCCAGGCACAAAGCAAAGGAAAATCCTAGAATGTTACTGCCCAGAATGAGGTCACTTGGCCCATCATACCTCTGCTAGCTCTTTGAGAAGGATATCCAACTTAGTACTATATCTCTTGTCCTTCTTTACCGATTATTATTATGTTTGTGTTGTAAGGAGAGGCTGAATAGTTTGGGACTTTTCTCCCTGGATTGCACCGCACCAATCAACCAAACCGCCCCATGGCCCAACATTTCAACTCCCCCTCCCACTCTGCCGAGGACATGGAGGTCCTGGGCCTCCTTCACCGCCGCTCCCTCACCACCCGATACCTGGAGGAAGAACGCCTCATCTTCCGCCTCAGAACACTTCAACCCCAGGGCATCAATGTGGACTTCACCAATTTCTTATCAGTTTTAGAGACCCCACTCTTTTTTCATCTCCATTGTACATCAGGGCTATAACTTCTCTCCAGGCACAAAGCAAAGGAAAATCCTAGAATGTTACTGCCCAGAATGAGGTCACTTATTAGATTAGATTAGATTAGATTAGATTACTTACAGTGTGGAAACAGGCCCTTCGGCCCAACAAGTCCACACCGCGCCCGCCGAAGCGTAACCCACCCATACCTCTACATCTACATCTACCCCTGACCTAACACTACGGGCAATTTAGCATGGCCAATTCACCTGACCTGCACATCTTTGGACTGTGGGAGGAAACCGGAGCACCCGGAGGAAACCCACGCAGACACGGGGAGAACGTGCAAACTCCACACAGTCAGTCGCCTGAGGCGGGAATTGAACCCGGATCTCCGGCGCTGCGAGGCAGCAGTGCTAACCACTGTGCCACCGTGCCGCCCACACGGTCTATAAAATCAGGAGAGGCATAGATTAGGTAAAAAAGCCAGCAGCTATTGGGTTGCATGGTGGCTCAGTGCTGCCACACAACGCTAGGGACCCAGGTTCGATTCCAGCCTCAGGCGACTGTCTGTTTGCACATTCTCCCAGTGTCTGCGTGGGTTTCCTCCGGGTGCTCCGGTTTCCTCCCACAGTCCAAAGATGTACAGGTCAGGTGAATTGGCCCAAGTTAAAATGACCCATAGTTTTCAGGAATATGTAGGTTAGGTGCATTAGCCAGGGGTAAATGTAGGGGAATGGGTTTGAGTGGGATACTGTGTGGAGGGTTGAGCTGAATGGCCTATTCCCACACTATAGGGATTCTATGATCTATTCGAGCTTTTCCCATGGTAGAGGAGTCTAAAACTAGAGGGCATAGGTTTAAAGTGAGAGGGGAGAGATACAAAAGGGTCCAAAAGGCAATTTTTTTCCACATAAGGAGTGCTGAATGTCTGGAACAGGCTGCCTGGGGTAGTGGTGGAGGCAAATACAAGGTTGTCATTCAAAAAACATTTGGACAGGTACATGGATACAGGGGTAGGTATGGAGGGATATGGACCAAATACAGGCCAATGGGACTAGACTTATTGTGAAAACTGGGTGGCATGGACAAGTTAGGCTGAAAGGCTTGTTTCCATGCTGTAATCCGTTATGACTATAAAAGGGTGACATGGTGGCTCAGTGGTTAGCACTGCTGCCTCACAGCACCAGGAACCTGGCTTTGAATCCAGCCTCAGGCGACCATCTATGTGGATTTTACGCATTCTTCCTGTGTCTGTGTTGGTTTCTTCCCACAGTCCAAAGATGTGCAGGTTGGGTGAATTGGCCATGCTAAGTTGTCCACAGTGTTCGGTGCATTAGTCAGAGGGGAATGGGTCTGGGTGGGTTACTCTTCAGAGGGTCAGTGTGGACTGGTTGGGCCGAAGGGCCTGTTTCCACACTGCAGGGAATCTAATCTAAATTATCGATCTGAGTTTGATCTAATCAACTTTTGGAAGTCATTGCTGAAACAGCCTCAGTCAATGAAGGAACAGACCCAGGGCGATGGAGTTGACTCTTGACTACCCGCTGAGATGGGCAATAAATTCTGGCCTAGCCAGTGGTGCCCTCAGCCTGTGAATGAATTACAAAAGATCACCAGTGAGATGCAGCCTTCAGACTTCAAGAGGATGAGACAGAGACTATTGGATTTCTTCACTGTTTTGAGGTTGGCTGACTGACCAGTGAGAAAGCAGCCGGTTACACAGCCATTAAAACGTTTATTCAATCATGGGACATGGCCAACACTGGTTGGGTTCGCCATTTATTGCCCGTTTCAAGTTGTCCCTTGGGGGATGGGGGATGAGCTGCCTATTATTGCAGCAAATTATTGCCATCCCTTAAAGATACAGTGGCTGCAAGAAAATAATGCTCAGCAAAATGTTTGCTTCAGATAATGGAGCTGTTACCGCAAAACCACATATCTCTCCCCGGTGTTTTATTCTGGCACCAAAAAGATGTCGTCATTCGAGGCAGAGCAGGAGAGATTTGCTCGAATTATATGAGAGGGGTCAAGGAAATTCAGTTCAGTGAAGAAACTGGGAAAGTTGAGCTTGCTGTCTCTGAAATGGAGTCTTTAAGGGAGATACATTAGAGGGGTTCAAAATCAAAGGAGTTTGAATGAACAGCAGGGATTGTAACCAGGATACACAGACTTAAGGTGAAGTGCTAAAGGACTGGGGGTGGGACATTTTCTGCAACAAAGTGGGTTGTTGTTTGGAGCGCTGAGTTTGAAAGGTGGGAACAGTCTCAACGGTAACTTTCAAAAAGGAAATAATTAACTACTTCAAGGGAAAACAATTACAATGTTGTGGGGACTAATTGGAAACCTGTTATGATGTGGTAATCTAGACCACCATTTACTGCATCATTTATAAATGAGCAGATCATTGAACATAGAATCCTACACACAGAGACAGGCCCTTTGGCCCAAACTGGTCCATGCTGACCAAGATGTCTGTCCGCACTAACCCCATTTCCCTGCACTTGGCCCATATCCTTCTAGTCCTTTCCTATCCATGTATTTACCCAAATGCCTTTTAAATGTTGTTAATGTACCCACCTCAACCACTTCTGCTGGCAGCTCATTCCATATGCGTACCACCCTCTGGGTAAAAAAGTTGCCCCTTAGCTTCCCATTTATTCTTTCCCCTCTAACCTTAAACTGATGCCCTCTAGTCCTTGATTCCCCAACCCTGGGAAAAAGGCTGAGTGTATCCACCCTAATAACATCACTTATCTAATGGGGATACGAAATGACGAGGATCATTTTCCTCCCCTCCAAGGTTAGGTTTGAAATCTTTGCAGTTTGAACAAATGGACTGTGATTCTTCCTTCAGTGTGACTGGGTCAAAATCCTGGAATTCCCACCCTGAGTGCATTGTGGGCCAACCTACAGCACATGGACTGCAGTGATTTAAGAAGGCAGCTCATCCCACCCAAGGGACAACTTGAGATGAGCAATAAAAGGTGAACCCAACCAGTGTTGGCCATGTCCCATGATTGAATAAACAAAAGGACAATGAATGCTTTGACTTAAAGATAACATGAACAAATGAATAAGGAGCAGGATTATACCATTGGTGCTCCAGCCTGCTCCATCATGCATGCAACCATAGACCTGTTTCTTTCCTTAACAAAAATGTATCCACCTCTGTCTTTAAAAATCTTCAATGGCTCAATCTCCACAGCCTTCTGAAGCAGAATTTCAAACTAGCACAACTCTCTGACATAGAAAAAAAAGTTCTCAGTATCTCTGTCCTAAAAGCGAGGCCCCGAATTTTTAACGTGCGTTTCTTATTTTTGGACTCACATACATGATGAAGGATCATTGTGGTGTCCACCTTAAGGAGACCATCCAGGGTCTCCGATGTCCGAAGGAAAGTTGGACTAGACCCGAAACATTAGCCTTGTTGTTCTACAGAGGCTGCCAGACCTGCTCAATCCTGCCAGCAATCTGTGTTTATTTCAGATTTACAGAAAAAGCAACATTTGGCTTCCATTCAGGGTCTTATACAATATTACACACTTAATATGCACTTATATACTGAATCTTATCAAGTTACCTCTCAGACTCCTCTAAACTCCATATGAAAGAAACCCAGCTTGTCCAGCATTTTGTCAGAAGACAGTGTCAAGCAACTGACCAGATTAGATTAGATTCCCTACAATGTGAAAACAGGCCATTTGGCCCAACAAGTCCACACTGACTCTCCGAAGAGTAACACACCCAGACCTATTTCCCTCTGACTAATGCATCTAACATTATGGGCAATTTAGCATGGCCAATTCACCTGACCTCCGTATCTTTGGACTGTGGGAGGAAACCGGAGCACCCGGAGGAAACCCATGCAGACACGGGGAGAATGTGCAAACTCCACACAGACAGTCGCCTGAGGCGGGAAATGAACCCGGGTCCCTGCCACTGTGAGGCAGCAGTGTCAACCACCAAGTCACTGTGCCGACCAAAATAACAGCTTTCTGGACAGCACCACATCTCCCAACCTCTCCCTCCACCCAGCCCTACAGCCACACTACACTGTCCCATGCAACAGCAGATGGTGTAACACCTTTCCCTTTAACTCACCCCTCCTCACTATCCAAGGCCCCAGACACACCTTCCAGCTGAAGTAGTGCTTTTCCTGCCCTCCACATCATCTAGTCCACTGCATTCGCTGCTCACAATGTGGTCTCCTCTACACTGGGGAAACAAAGCATAGACTGGGTGACTGCTTCACAGAACGTCCACGTTCTGGCTGCAAAACAGCTGCCTGCCTGTTAACATCCCTCCCTGTTCCCTGGCCAACATCAGGCTTGCTGCAGTGCTCTAGTGAAGCCCGGTAGAAGCTGGAAGAATAGCACCTCATTTTTCCACTTGGAGACCCTGCAGCCTTCTGGAGCCAACATCGAGTTCAACAATTTTCAGGCCCCAGCTTTCCCAGGTCCTTACCCCAAATGTCACACACCAGCCCTTGTTATCCCATGGTCTGCTATTACATACAACAAGTTGCTAGTCACTAACCGTCCCCATTAATAGTTATTCACCCTCCCAGCCTGATCTTTATTCACTCCTTTGTCTGTACAACTGTCTTCACTCTCTTTGGGGTCTAACCCCACCTATTGATAGAACATAGAACATTACAGCACAATATAGGCCCTTCGGCTCTCAATGTGTGCTGTGAAACCAATCTGAAGCCCATCTATCCTGCACTATTCCATTCTGGTCCATATGCCTATCCAATGAACATTTAAATGTACTTAAAGTTGGTGAGCCTATTACTGTTGCAAGCAGGGCGTTCCATACCCTTACTACTCTCTGAATGAAGAAACTACCTCTGATATCTGTCCTATATCCATCACCCCTCAATTTAAAGTTATGTCCCCTTGTGTTAGCTATCACCATCTGAGGAAAAAGGCCCTCACTGTTCACCCGATCTAGCCCTCTGATTATGTTATATGTCACAACTAACTCATCTCTCAATTTTTTTCTCTCCAATGAAAACAGCCTCTGTTCCCTCAGCCTTTCCTTGTAAGACCTTCCCTCCATAGCAGACAACACCCCAGTAAATCTCTTCTGAACCCTTTCCAAAGCTTCCACATCCTTCCTATAATGCGGTGACCAGAACTGTATGCAATACTCCTTGTGGGGCCGCATCAGAGTTTTATACAGCTACAACATGACTTAATGGCTCCAAAACTCAATCCCTCTACCAATAAAAGCTAACTCACCATATGCCTTCTTAACAGCCCTATCAACCTGGATGGGAACTTTGAGAAATCTATGTACATGGACACCAACATCTCTCTGCTTATCTACATTGCCAAGAATCTTACCATTAGCCCAATACCCTGCATTCCTGTTACTCCTTCCAAAGTGAATCACCTCACACTTTTCCACATGAAACTCCATTTGCCGTCTCTCAACCCAGCTCTGCAGCTTATCCTTGTCCCTCTGTAACCTACCACATCCTCTGGCACTATCCACAACTCTACCGACTTTAATGTCATCCGCAAATTTACTAACCTATCCTTCTATGTCCTCGTCTATGTCATTTATAAAAATGACAAATATTAGTGGACCCAGAACAGATCCTTGCAGTACACCACTAGTAACTGAACTCCAGGATGAACATTTCCCACCAACCACACCTCTCTGTCTTCTTTCAGCTAGCCAATTTCTGATCCAAACCGCTAAATCACTCTCAATTCCATGCCTCCGTATTTTTGTGCATTAGCTAACCATGGGGAACCTTATCCATATACACCACATCAACCACTTTGCCCTCATCTCAAAGAACTCAATAAGGTTTGTGAGGCACGACCTACCCTTCACAAAACCGTGATGACTATCCCTAATCAACTTATTCCTCTCAAGATGATTATAAATCCTATCTCTTATTACCTTTTCCAACACTTTACCCAAACCGAAGTAAGGCTCACTGGGTGATAATTATCAGGATTATCTCTACTCCCCTTCTTGAATAACATTTGCTATCCTCCAGTCTTCTGGAACTATTCCTATAGACAATGATGACATAAAGATCTAAGCCAAAGCTTGGCAATCTCCTCCCTGGCGTCCCAAAGAATCCTGGGATAAATCCCATCCGGCCCAGGGGACTTATCTATTTTCACACTTTCCAAAATTGCTAACACCTCCTCCTTGTGAACCTCAATCCCACCTTGTCTAGTAGCCTGTTTCTCAGTATTCTCCTTGACAACTTTATCTTATTCCTCAGTGAATACTGATGAAAAATATTCATTTCTTCTGACTCCACGCATAACTTCCCACTACTGTCCTTGACTAACCTTAATCCTACTCTAGTCATTCTTTTATCCCTGATATAACTATAGAAAGCTTTAGTGTTTTCCCTGATCGTATCTGACAGCAACATCTCATGTCCCTTCCTCGCTCGTCTTAGCTCTCTGTTCAGGTTTTTCCTGGTTACCTTGTAATTCTCAAGCGCCCTAACTGAGCCTTCACATCTCTTCCTCACATAAGCCTTCTTCTTCCTCTTGACAAGAGATTCAACTTCCTTCGTAAACCACGGCTCCTGTGCTTGACAACTTCCTCCCTGCCTGACAGGTACATACTTATCAAGGACACGCAGTAGCTGTTCCTTGAATAAGAACCACATGTCAATTGTGCCCATCCCCTGCAGTTTCCTTCCCCATCCTATGTATCCTAAATCTTGCCTAATCGCATCACTAGAGAAGGTGCAAAACTTGACCTACTCTTGGGAAATAAGGCAGGGCAGGTAACTGAGGTGTCAATGGGGGAGCACTTTGGGGCCAGCGACCATAATTCTACTTGTTTTAAAATAGTGATGGAAAAGGATAGACCAGATGTAAAAGTTGAAGTTCTAAATTGGAGAAAGGCCCATTTTGACGGTATTAGGCAAGAACTTTCGAAAGCTGATTGGAGGCAGATGTTTGCAGGTAAAGGGACGGCTAGAAAATGGGAAGCCTTCAGAAATGAGATAACAAGAATCCAGAGAAAGGATATTCCTGTCAGGGTGAAAGGGAAGGCTGGTAGGTATAGGGAATGCTGGACGACTAAAGAAATTGCAGGTTTGGTTAAGAAAAAGAAGGAAGCATATGTAAGGTATAGACAGGATAGATCGAGTGAATCCTTAGAAGAGTATAAAGGAAGTAGGAGTATACTTAAGAGGGAAATCAGGAGGGCAAAAAGGGGACATGAGATAGCGTTGGCAAATACAATTGAGGAGAATCCAAAGGGTTGTTACAAATATATTAAGGACAAAAGGGTAACTAGGGAGAGAATAGGGCCCCTCAAAGATCAGCAAGGCGGCCTTTGTGTGGAGCCACAGAAAATGGGGGAGATACTAAATGAATATTTTGCATCAGTATTTACTGTGGAAAAGGATATGGAAGATATAGACTGTAGGGAAATAGATGGTGACATCTTGCAAAATGTCCAGATTAGAGAGGAGGAAGTGCTGGATGTCTTGAAACGGTTAAAGGAGAATAAATCCCCAGGACCTGATCAGGTGTACCTGAGAACTCTGTGGGAAGCTAGAGAAGTGATTGCTGGGCCTCTTGCTGAGATATTTGTATCATCGATAGTCACAGGTGAGGTGCCGGAAGACTGGAGGTTGGCAAACGTGGTGCCACTGTTTAAGAAGGGTGGTAAAGACAAGCCAGGGAACTATAGATTGGTGAGCCTGACCTCAGTGGTGGGCAAGTTGTTGGAGGGAATCCTGAGGGACAGGATGTACATGTATTTGAAAAGGCAAGGACTGATTCGGGATAGTCAACATGGCTTTGTGCGTGGGAAATCATGTCTCACAAACTTGATTGAGTTTTTTGAAGAAGTAACAAAGAAGATTGATGAGGGCTAAGCAGTAGATGTGATCTATATGGACTTCAGTAAGGCGTTCGACAAGGTTCCCCATGGGAGACTGATTAGCAAGGTTAGATCACACGGAATACAGGGAGAACTTGCCATTTGGATACAGAACTGGCTCAAAGGTACAAGACAGAGGGTTGTTTTTCAGACTGGAGGCCTGTGGCCAGTGGAGTGCCACAAGGATCGGTGCTGGGCTCTCTACTTTTTGTCATTTACATAAATGATTTGGATGCGAGCATAAAAGGTACAGTTAGTAAGTTTGCAGATGACACCAAAATTGGAGGTGTAGTGGACAGCGAACAGGTTTACCTCAGATTACAACAGGATCTGGACCAGATGGGCCAATGGGCTGAGACGCGGCAGATGGAGTTTAATTCAGATAAATGCGAGGTGCTGCATTTTGGGAAAGCAAATCTTAGCAGGACTTATACACTTAATGGTAAAGTCCTAGGGAGTGTTGCTGAACAAAGAGACCTTGGAGTGCAGGTTAATAGCTCCTTGAAAGTGGAGTCACAGGTAGATGGGATAATGAAGAAGGCATTTGATATGCTTTCCTTTATTGGTCAGAGAATTGAGTACAGGAGTTGGGAGGTCATGTTAGGGCTGTACAGGACATTGGTTAGGCCACTGTTGGAATATTGCGTGCAATTCTGGTCTCCTTCCTATCGAAAGGATGTTGTGAAACTTGAAAGGGTTCAGAAAAGATTTACAAGGATGTTGCCAGGGTTGGGGAATTTGAGCTATAGGGAGAGGCTGAACAGGCTGGGGCTGTTTTCCCTGGAGCATCGGAGGCTGAGGATGACCTTATAGAGGTTTATAAAATCATGAGGGGCATGGACAGGATAAATAGACAAACTCTTTTCCCTGGGGTTGGGGAGTCCAGAACTAGAGGCCAAAGGTTTAGGGTGAGAGGGGAAAGCTATAAAAGAGACTTAAGGGGCAACCTTTTCACGCAGAGGGTGGTATGTGTATGGAATGAGCTGCCAGAGGATGCGGTGGAGGCTGGTACAATTACAACATTTAAGAGACATTTGGATGAGTATATGAATAGGAAGGGTTTGGAGGGATATGGGCCGGGTGCTGGCAGGTGGGACTAAATTGGGTTGGGATATCGGGTCAGCATGGACGGGTTGGACCAAAGGGTCTGTTTCCATGCTGTCCATCCCTATGACTCTATGACTCTAATCGCCTTTCCCAGGCTATAACTCTTGCCCTGCGGTATATGCCTGTCCCTTTCTATTACTAAAGTAAACACAACTGAATAGTGGTCACTATCACCAACATGCTCACCTACCTCCAAATCTAACACCTGGCTGGGTTCATTACCCAGTATCAAATCCAATGTGGCCTTGCCCCTTGTTGGCCTGTCTACATACTGTCTCAGGAAACTGTGTCTAAAGTATTGAACAATGTACCCACGGTCAATATTTAGAAAATCAAAGTCCCCTATAACAACTACCCTGGCACTCTCACTCCTATTGAGGATCATCTTTGCTATCCTTTCCTCTATATCTCTGGAACTATTCAGATGCCTATAGAAACCTCCCAACAGGGTGACCTCTCCTTTCCTGTTTCTAATCTTAGCCCATACTACCTCAGTTGATGAGTCCTCAAATGTCCTTTCTGCCACTATAATACTGTCCTTGACGAACAATGCCTCACTTCCCTCTCTTTTACTATCTTTTCTGTTCTTACTGAAACATCTAAATCCTGAAACCTGCAACATTCCTGTCCCTGTTCTACCCATGTCTCTGAAATGACCACAATATCGAAATCCCAGGTGCAAGTTCAAAATTGATTACTCCTTACCCCCTCCCCCCCACCCTTTCTAACATTATTCCAGCTGCCGTCAGTTTTGAGGAAAGATCACTGGACCTGAAATGTTAACTCTGATTTTATTTTCCACAGATGCTGCCAGACCTGCTGAGCTTTTCCAGCAACTTCTGTTTTTGGGTTTGGGCAGCGAATTGGGTCATGGTGAATGGTCAGGTCTATCAGTTCCTGGATGCTGAAGCAGCCAATTGTTGCTCTGTCCTAAATCAGCCTTTACCTTGATCATGACACATTGAATCCTCCCATCCTTTTCACTTTTCCATAATTACAAACTAATGGACAGTGCATTCAGCATGTGAATATATTGATATTTACTCCCCAATCTGAGTTCATGTTGGAATTGTGTGATGCTTCTTCCTCCTAACCCTCTATTTACCCCACCTCTGAACTTGTTTCAAACCTGTTCAAGCTCTAACTTCTTTTGGTCCTGACCAAAGGTCATTCTGTCTGAAACATTAACTCTGTTTTTCTCCCTCCACAGGTACTGCACAAGTGTTCACAGCGTTCTCTGTTTTATTAAACATTAAAGAATCACAGTCTCTGACATGTTGTTGGCCTGCAGTTCCCTGGTCCTAATAGCGTTCTCTTTCCTTCGCAATGTGGCAAGTAAGATATCTCTGCGTGCTGTCTCACTCACAAAACAATACAGGATTGGATCCAGAATGCAGTTCAAGCAGATGAGAGCCACTGATAGTCGATAAGGGATGAAGGTGTGTTGTACAACATTGCAGTCCTTCTCCACGATGCTTCGGACCAACAATATGGCATGGTAGGGGAAGTAGCAGATGGTGAACCCCACTGTAATGCTCAGCATCAGTTTCACTGCCCTTCTCTTCTCATGGTGCAGTGTGGAGACACTGTTGCTCACCGAGTTGTAAATGCTACAGTAGAAGATGAAGATCAGAGCGAACGGGAGCAGGAATCCAAAGGCAATCCTGAAATAGTTGAGATTTGCTTTCCAAGGCTCGATGGGGTAGATATCGTAGCACAACTTGTGACTTTTGGAATTGTTGGAAATCTCTGGTTGGATCAACAGTTCAAGATTGAAAGCTGATTGGCTGAGCCAGGCAACACAGCTAATTGTGATTGCTGTCCTAATTGTGCGGAATCTAGTCGTTCTCAGGGGATGAACCACCCCGAGATACCGGTCAAAGGAGATACAGCACAGGAAGGCGGAACTCGCATATAAATTGGTGTGGGTCAAAAAGGAGCAGATCTGACACATGGTAGCTCCAGCCCTCCAGTTGTCATCATGCAGAGTGAAGTCGATCCAGAAGGGCAGGGTTAGTATGTAGAGTAGATCAGCTACAGTTAGATTGAAGAGGTATATTCCCAGTTCATTCTTGCGCCTCACTTGCTTATAGGCTGCGTACAGGGCAATGCAGTTTATGGGCAGGCCCAGGATGAACACCAAGACATAAACAATTGAAAATAACCATTGGTCGAAGGAATATTGAATGGTGCATGTATCATTCTATTGATAAAATCAAGAAAAGAGTGAGTGAGAGATGGAGGAGAGAGAGGTATACACATATACTCAATAGGAAACCTACAGGAACCTCACCCAGCTAGCACTTCCTCATTCTGGTAAAAACAATGACTGCAGATGCTGGAAACCAGATTCTGGATTAGTGGTGCTGGAAGAGCACAGCAGTTCAGGCAGCATCCGAGGAGCAGGAAAATCAACGTTTCAGGCAAAAGCCCTTCATCAGGAATACAAGCAGAGAGCCTGAAGGGTGGAGAGATAAGTGAGACGAGGGTGGGGGTGGGGAGAAAGTAGCATAGAGTACAATAGGTGAGTGGGGGAGGGGATGAAGGTGACAGGTTAGAGAAGAGGGTGGAGTGGATAGGTGGAAAAGAAGATAGGCAGGTCGGACAAGTCATGGGGACAGTGCTGAGCTGGAAGTTTGGAACTAGGGTGAGGTGGGGGAAGGGGAAGTGAGAAAACTGTTGAAGTCCACATTGATGCCCTGGGGTTGAAGTGTTCCAAGGTGGAAGATGAGGCGTTCTTCCTCCAGGCATCTGGTGGTGAGGAAGTGACGGTGAAGGAGGCCCAGGACCTCCATGTCCTTGGCAGAGTGGGAGGGGGAGTTGAAATGTTGGGCCACGGGGCGGTTTGGTTGATTGGTGCGGGTGTCCCGGAGATGTTCCCTAAAGCGCTCTGCTAGGAGACGTCCAGTCTCCCCAATGTAGAGGAGACTGCATCGGGAGCAACGGATACAAAAAATGATATTGGTGGATGTGCAGGTAAATGATATTTGATGGATGTGGAAAGCTCCTTTAGGGCCTTAGATGGAGGTGAGGGAGGAAGTGTGGGCGCAATTTGCAATTCCTGCGGTGGCAGGGGAAGGTGCCAGGATGGGAGGGTGTGTTGTTGCGGGGTGTGGACCTCACCAGGTAGTCATGGAGGGAACGGTCTTTGCGGAAGGCGGAAAGGGATGGGGAAGGAAATATATCCCTGGTGGCAGGATTTGTTTGGAGGTGGCGGAAATGTCGGCGGATGATTTGGGGTTTATGCGAAGGTATGTAGGGTGGAAAGTGAGCACCAGGGGCGTTCTGTCCTTGTTACAGTTGGAGAGGTGGGGTCTGAGGGCGGAGGTGCGGGATGTGGACGAGATGCGTTGGAGGGCATCTTTAACCACGTGGGAAGGGAAATTGCGGTCTCTGAAGAAGGAGGCCATCTGGTGTGTTCTGTGGTGGAACTGGTCCTCCTGGGAGCTGATACGGTGGAGGCGGAGGAATTGGGAATACGGGATGGCATTTTTGCAGGAGGTAGGGTGGGAAGAGGTGTAATCCAGGTAGCTGTCGGAGTCGGTGGGTTTGTAAAAAATGTCGGTATCAAGTCGGTCGTCATTAATGGAGATGGAGAGGTCCAGGAAGGGGAGGGAGGTGTCAAAGATGGTCCAGGTAAATTTAAGGTCAGGGTGGAATGTGTTGGTGAAGTTGATGAATTGCTCAACCTCCTCGCGGGATAATGAGGTGGCGCCAACGCAGTCATCAATGTAGCGGAGGAAGAGGTGGGGAGTGGTGCTGGTGTAATTACGGAAGATGGACTGTTCTATGTAGCCAATAAAGAGACAGGCATAGCTGGGGCCCATACATGTGCCCATGGCTACCCCTTTGGTCTGGAGGAAATGGGAGGATTCAAAGGAGAAATTGTTAAGGGTGAGGACCAGTTCGGCCAAATGAATGAGAGTGTCAGTGGAAGGGTACTGTTGGGGACGTCGGGAGAGGAAGAAACGGAGGGCTTGGAGGCGCTGGTCATGGCGAATGGAGGTGTAGAGGGATTGGATATCCATGGTAAAGATGAGGCGTTGGGGGCCGGGGAAATGGAAGTCTTGGAGGAGGTGGAAGGCGTGGGTGGTGTCTCGAACGTATGTGGGAGTTCCTGGACTAGGGGGGATAGGACAGTGTCGAGGTAGGTAGAAATGAGTTCAGTGGGGCAGGAGCATGCTGAGACAATGGGTCGGCCAGGGTGGTCAGGCTTGTGGATCTTGGGAAGGAGGTAGAACCGGGCAGTGCGGGGTTCCCGGACTATGAGGTTGGAAGCTGTGGGTGGGAGATCTCCTGAGGTGATGAGATTCTGTATGGTCTGGGAGATGATGGTTTGGTGATGGGGGGTGGGGTCATGGTCGAGGGGGTGGTAGAAAGATGTGTCCTCGAGTTGACGTTTGGCTTCAGTGGTATAGAGGTCAGTGCGCCAGACTACCACTGCGCCCCTTTTATCCGCTGGCTTGATGGTGAGGTTGGGATTGGAGCAGAGGGATTGGAGGGCTGTGCGTTGTGAGGGTGAGAGGTTGGAGTGGGGGAGGGAGGTAGACAGGTTGAGGCGGTTAATGTCCCGGCGGCAGTTGGAAATGAAGGGGTTGAGGGCAGGTAATAGGCCAGTGCGGGGTGTCCAGGTGGATGCAGTGTGTTGGAGGTGGGCGAAGGGGTCCTCGGAAGGTGGGCGGGAGTCCTGATTGTGAAAGTAAGCTCGGAGGCGGAGGCGACGGAAGAATTGTTCAACATCACGGCGTGTATTAAATTCATTGATGCATGGACGGAGGGGGATGAAGGTGAGTCCTTTGCTGAGGACTGATCGTTCGTCCTCAGTGAGGGGGAGGTCTGGAGGGATGGTGAAAACTCGGCAGGGCTGGGAGCTGGGATCTGGTGTGGGTGTGGAGCTGGGAGTGGGGTCGGAGCCGGTAACTGGAGTGGGTGTGATGGTGGGGGGAATGGGGGTGGAGTCATGAGCAGGGGTAGTGTTCCCCTTCGGGTTCTGGGGGCCGGGAATGGTGACAGTGGAATCTGTGGGGGCCATGTCAGCAGAATGCAAGCACTTCCCCATGTCTAAGTACAGACACTTACCAGAATAATCCAGCATCGGACCAATGCTTACACCTGAAATGTCGACTTCCCTACTCCTCGGATGCTGCCTGAGCAGCTGTGCATTTCCAGCACCACACTCTCGACTCTGTTCTTCAGCATCTGCAGTCCACGCTTTCTCAAAGAGACCTTGGAGTGCAGGTTCATAGCTCCTTGAAAGTGGAGTTGCAGGTAGATAGGATAGTGAAGAAAGTGTTTGGTATGCTTTCCTTTATTGGTCAGGGTATTGAGTACAGGAGTTGGGAGGTCATGTTGCGGCTGTATAGGACATTGGTTAGGCCACTGTTGGAATATTGTGTGCAATTCTGCTCTCCTTCCTATCGGAAAGATGTTGTGAAACTTGAATGGGTTCAGAAAAGATTTACAAGGATGTTGCCAGAGTTGGAGCATCTGAACTACAGGGAGAGGCTGAACAGGCTGGGGCTGTTTTACCTGGAGCATCGAAGGCTGAGGGGTGACCTTATAGAGGTTTACAAAATCACGAGGGGTTTGGATAGGATAAATAGACAAGGTCTTTTTCCCAGGGTAGGGGAGTCAAAGATAGAGGGCATGGGTTTAGAGTGAGAGGGGAAAGATTTAAAAGGAACCTAAGGGGCAACTTTTTCATGCAGAGAGTGGTGCATGTATGGAATGAGATGCCAGAGGAAGTGGTGGAGGCTGGTATAATTACAACATTTAAAAGGCTTCTGGATGGGTATATGAATAGGAAGGGCTTAGAGGGATATGGGCCAAGTGCTGGCAGGTGGGACTAGATTAGGTTGGGATATCTGGTTGGCGTGGACGAGTTGGACCGAAGGGTCTGTTTCCATATTGCACATCTCCATGACTATGTGACTACTTGCTTGACACCAAACTCATAACAATAAGATCATAAGAAATGAGAGCTGACGTCGGCCATTCAGCCTATCAAAGAAACTGCTGGATTTGGAAGAAGACTCCCAGGAGAACAGTGGAAATGCTTTATTTTAGGAATGTCCTCTTAACATTCCCGATGAAGTAAAATATCACGGTAACTCATGGAAGATCCTAGCTTGTGACAGATTAAAATGGAGGAGGATAATTTGAGGAAATATCAAAGATATTATGAAAATTTGTTTGGGAACCTGAATTGCCAATGTCGAGGAATTGGAGAGAACACACAAGCCTCCCAATAGCTCATCCACGTGTCCTTTCAATCACCAGCTAAACCAAATGTGACAAATCCTACATTGGGAGAAAGTGAGGACTGCTGATGCTGGAGATCAGAGTCAAAGAGTGTGGTGCTGGAAAAGCACAGCAGGTCAGGCAGCATCCGAGAAGCAGGAGAATCGACGTTTCGGGATTCCTGATGAAATCCTATGTTAGGTATACCTGCTATTTCAGACCCATCAAACTGCAATGGAACAAGTCATCCTTGAACACAATGGATTATTTTCAAAAGAAAAAGAAATTGGATAGAAATTGTTGCTTGAAATGACCAACTAACACTTCACACATTCAAATGACTCCTCTGTGGATAGCTGATGAATTATTCAAGTTGTTTTAAATAGTTTAACTGTTCTGATGAAAATATAGAGAAATGTTTTACAAACATAACCAACATGCATCTCCCTCAATACCAACAGTAATTTGTCGCTTTATATTTTAAAAGATGTATAAGATATTTTGTGTACAAATTGGTGTCAGAAATGGAAATGATATTGAGGTGTGATAACTTATTAGATTCAGTACTATGAATTTCTTTAGATATTAGTTATCAGTACATGTCAGTCAAAAGGTTCAAAAAAGTCATGTCTATCTGCAGTACAAAGTCATAACTGCCAGAAGGGAAATGAAAGGATTTTAACTCAATGACAGCAAACAAACAGCAATATATTTCCAAGTCAGCAGCATATTTAAATGGCTTAAACACCAGGGAGTGGTGTTGCATGTATCTGCTGCCCTTGTCCTTCTCGGTGCGAGGAGTCTCTGGTTTGGAAGGTGCTATCAAAAGAGCCTCAGGTAGTTGTTGCAGTGAGTCTTGCAGGGAGTACACACCACTACAACTGAATGTCAGTGATGGAGGTAGTGGATGTTTGTGGATGTGGTGCCAATCAAATGGCTATTTTGTCCTGGATGGTGTCAAATTTCTTGATTGCTGTTGGAGCTGCACCCATCCAGGCAAGTGGGGAGTATTCCATCACACTCCTGACTTGAGGCTTATATGTAAGAATGCCAATATTTCACGCCTTGTGTTATAGCTGTTACTTGCTGCTTGTTAGTCCAAGCCTGAATACTGCCAGGTCTTGCTCTATTAGGACATGGACATCAGTTCAGGCAGCATGCAAGGAGTAGTAAAATCGACGTTTTGGGCAAATGCCCTTCCTGATGAAGGGCTTTTGCCCGAAAAGTCAATTTTACTGCACCTCGGATGCTGCCTGAACTGCTGTGCTTTTCCAGCACCACTCTAATCCAGAATCTGATTACCAGCATCTGCAGTCATTGTTTTTTATTCATTAGGACATGGTCTGCTTCAGCATCTGAGAAGTCATGAATGGTGTTGAACGTTGTGCAATCATTAGTGAACACTCTGAATTCTTTCTTTGTGATGGAACAAAGGTAATTATTGAAAAGAGCCATATGGAGAGGCTGAACAGGCTGGGGCTGTTTTCCCTGCAGCGTTGGAGGCTGAGGGGTGACCTTTTGGAGGCTCATAAGATCATGAGGGGTATGCATAAGGTAAATAGACAAGAACATTTTCCCAGGATAAGGGAGTCCAAAGCTAGAGGGCATAGTTTTAGGGTGAGAGGGGCAAGATACAAAAGGGACCCTAGAGGTAACTTTTTTGCGCAGAGGGTGGTGTGTTTATGGAATGAGCTACCAGAAGAAGTGGTGGAGGCTGCTACAATTACAACATTTAAAAGGCATCTGGATGGGTATATGAATAGGAAGGGTTTAGAGAGATATGGACCGGGTGTTGGCAAATAGGACTAGATTAGGTTAGGACATCTGAGTGGATGAGCAAGTTAGATCGAAGGTTCGGTTTCCATGCTGTACATCTCTTTGACTCTATGACTGGAGACAGTTGCACCTTGGACATTACTCTGAGGAACTCCTATAGTGATATCCTCAGATTGAGATGATTGACCTCCAACAATCATAATCTTCTTCCTTTTGTGCTAAGCATAGAACATTACAGATCAGTACAGGCCCTTCGGCCCTCGATGTTGTGCCGACCTGTCATACCAACCTGAAGCCCATCTAACCTACACTATTCCATGTACGTCCATATGCTTGTCCAATGACGACTTAAATGTACTTAAAGTTGGTGGATCTACTACCGTTGCAGGCAAAGGTAGTAAAGAAACTATCTCTGACATCTGTCCTATATCTATCACCGCTCGATTTAAAGCTATGCCCCCTCGTGAGTGCTGTCACCATTCTTGGAAAAAGGCTCTCCCTGTCCACCCTATCTAACCCTCTGATTATCTTATATGTCTCTATTAAGTCACCTCTCAACCTCCTTCTCTCTAACGAAAACTACCTCAAGTCCCTCAGCCTTTCCTCGTAAGACCTTCCCTCCATACCAGGCAACATCCTAATAAATCTCCTCTGCACCCTTTCCAAAGCTTCCACATCCTTCTTATAATGTGGTGACCAAAACTGTACACAATACTCCAAGTGCGGCCACACCAGAGCTTTGTCCAGCTGCAGCATAACCTCATGGTTCCGGAACTCAGTCCCTCTATTAATAAAAGCTAAAACACTGTATGCCTCCTTAACAACCCTGTCAACCTGGGTGGCAACTTTCAAGGATCTGTGTACCTGAACACCGAGATCTCTCTGCTCATCTACACTACCAAGAATCTTATCATTAGCCCAGTACTTTGCATTCCAGTTACTCTGACCAAAGTGAATCACCTCACACTTGTCCGCATTAAACTCCATTTGCCACCTCTCAGCCCAGCTCTGCAGCTTATCTATGTCTCTCTGTAACCTACAACATCCTTCGTCACTATCCACAACTCCACCGACCTTGGTGTCGTCTGCAAATTTACTACCCCCCCCCCTTCTATACCCTCATCCAGGTCGTTTATAAAAATGACAAACAGCAGTGGACCCAACACTGACCTTTGCAGTACACCACCAGTAACTGGACTCCAGGATGAACATTTCCCATCAACCACCAACCTCTGTCTTCTTTCAGCAAGCCAATTACTGATCCAAACTGCTATATCTCCCACAATCCCATTCCTCTGCATTTTGTACAATAGCCTACTCTGGGGAACCTTATCGAACGCCTTGCTGAAATCCATATACACCACATCAATCAGTTTACTCTCATCTACCTGTTTGGTCAGCTTCTCAAAGAACTCAATAAGGTTTGTGAGGCATGACCTTCCCTTCACAAAACCGTGCTATCCCTAATCAAATTATTCTTTTCTAGATGATTATAAATCCTATATCTTATAACCTTTTCCAACACTTTACCAACGACTGAAGTAAGGCTCACTGGTCTATAATTACCAGGGTTGTCTCTACTCCCCTTCTTGAACAGGGGAACCACATTTGCTACCCTCCACTTTTCCTGTAGACAATGATGATTTAAAGATCAATGTCAAAGGCTCGGCAATCTCCTCCCTTGCTTCCCAGAGGATCGTAGGATAAATCCCATCCGGCCCAGGGGACTTATCTATTTTCACACTCTGCAGGATTTCTAACACCTCTTCCTTGTGAACCTCAATCCCACCGAGTCTAGTAGCCTGTAACTCAGTTTTCTCCTCGACAACATTGTTGTTTTCTAGAGTGAAAACTGTTGAAAAATATTCACTTAGTGCTTCCCCTATCTCCTCTGACTCCACACACAACTTCCCACTACTATCCTTGATTGGCCCTAATCTTACTCTCATCATTCTTTTATTCCTTAAATACCTATAGAAAGCCTTAGGGTTTACCCTGATCCTATCCACCAACAACTTCTCATGTCTCCTCCTGGCTCTTCTGAGCTCTCTCTTTAGATCTTTCCTGGCTACCTTGTAACCCTCAAGCGCCCTAACTGAGCCTTCACATCTCATCCTAACATAAGCCTTCTTCTTCCTCTTGACCAGAGATTCCACTTCCTTCGTAAACCACAGCTCCCATGCTCTGCAGTTTCCTCCCCGCCTGACAGGTACATACTTATCTAGGACACACAGGAGCTTTTCCTTGAATAAGCTCCACATTTCTAATGTGCCCATCCCCTGCAGTTTCCTTCCCCATCCTATGCTTCCTAAATCTTTCCTAATCGCATCATAATTGCCTTTCCCCCAGCAGTAACTCTTGCCCAGTGGTGTACACCTATCCCTTTCTATCACTAAAGTAAACATAACAGAATTGTGATCGCTATCACCAAAGTGCTCACCTAGTTCCAAGTCTAACACCTGGCCGGGCTTATTACCCAGTACCAAATCTAATGTGGCCTCGCCCCTTGTTGGCCTGTCTATATACTGTGTCAGGAAGCCCTCCTGCACACACTGGACAAAAACTGACCCATCTATAGTACTCGTACTATAGTGTTCCCAGTCAATATTTGGAATTGAGAATCATCTTTGCTATCCTTTCCTCTACATCTCTGAAACTATTCGGAGGCCTATAGAAAACTTCCAAAGGGTGACCTCTCCTTTCCTGTTTCTAACCTCAGCCCATACTACCTCAGCTGACGAGTCCCCAAACATCCTTTCTGCAACTGTAATACTGTCCTTGATCAACAATGCCACACCTCACCCACTTTTACCATCTTCTCTGTTCTTACTGAAACATCATGATTCCAACCAATTGGGAATTTTACCCTGGATTCTCACTAACTCCAGTTTTGCTATGGCTCCTTGATGTCATATTTGGTCAAATTTATATTGAAGTCAAGGACAGCCACTATCACTGTGTTTGCACCAAGGCTCAAGTGAGGTTAGAAACTAAGTGGCCCTGGCAGAACCCAAACTGGGCGTCACTGATCAGGTTATTGCTGAGCAGGTGCTGCTTGATAGCACGGTTGGTGACCCCTTCCATCACTTTACTGCTGATCGAGAGTAGACTGATGGGGCAGTAGTCTCCCACATTAAATTTGTCTTGCTTTGTGTGAACAGGACAAATCTGAGCAATTTTCTGCATTGCTTCACTACTGAAAAATTTCTGAATGGCAAACAGAAAATGCTGAAAGTGGTAATCCTGTTTTACACACAGACACAGACACACCCACGTACAAACACATACACTCGCCCCACACACATACACACACACACACACCCCTGCGCCCCCCCCAAGAAGGAGAACCTGTCCAATATTCATCATTGAGTCAACATCACTAAAATAGATGATCTGATCATGTCCTAGAAGGACAAGGGCAGCAGATACATGGGAACACGATCAACTGCAAGTTCTCCTCCAAGTCACTCACCATCCTGTGATGATGCTGTGGCTTTAAGAGTTTTTTTTCTGTTAAAATAGAGGCTTTAAGACAGAGGCACCAACCTGTCCAGTTAGAAAGCCAATGAATTAAATAGCTTGTGAGATCTTGGTTTTTTTTAAAGTTGTAACAATAGGAGCCTAAATGTGTGTGGTCAAACTCCCATGGAACCAGGATCTTTTGTTTAGCTTTCAGCAGTTACTATTGGGGTCATGAAGAAGTGGAAACTATTTTTCCCTTCTCTCGGTTAGAGTCAACAGCTGGGGGCTCTCTGCCTGTTACAGGAGTTGCATGTGAGACAACCTGTTATCTGAATTTGCCGTTTGCCAAAGGTATGTTTATGGGATGTTACTATATTGGAATAGTTAATAGTTACTGTATCTATTATTCTGTTATGTTTTCCAATAGAGTCAAGTTATCCCTATTCTTTCTTTCTTTTGTTGTATTTAACTATAGTGGATGAATAAAGTGTGTTTTGCTTTAAATCTGATTTGACCCTAGAACACTGTGGGAAGCTAGGGAAGTGATTGCTGGGCCTCTTACTGAGATACTTGTACCATTGGTAGTCACAGGTGAGGTGCTGAAAGACTGGAGGTTGACTAACATGGTGCCACTGTTTAAGAAAGGTGATAAGGATAAGTCAGGGAACTATAGACCAGTGAGCCTGACGTCAGTGGTGGGCAAGTTGTTGGAAGGAATCCTGAGGGACAGGATGTGCATATATTTGGATTAGGGATAGTCAACATGGCGTTGAGTGTGGGAAATCATGTCTCACAAACTTGATTGAGTTTTTTGAAGGAGTAACAAAGAGCTTTGATGAGTGCAGAGCAGTGGATGTGATCTATAGGGACTTCAGTAAGGCGTTTGACAAGGTTCCCCATGGGAGACTGTTTAGCAAGGTTAGATCTCACGGAATACAGGGAGAACTAGCCATTGGATACAAAACTGACTCAAAGGCAGAAGATAGAGGGTGGTGGTGGAGGGTTGTTTTTCAGACTGGAGGCCTGTGACCAGTGGAGTGCCACAAGGATTGGTGCTGGATCCACCACATTTCATCACTTTTTTTCTTTCTTTCTCCCCCACACTCCCACCTTACTGCAGTAGTGCTTATATTTTTACCCAGCACCCACCTGGTGTGTGTGCAGGTGTGAGACACAATGAAAGACATCAGGTGTACAAATCTTTATTCAATTTCCACCACCAGGAAGAAAGGAAACACTGGAGTGGCCAGTGACAAGCAGTGCCCTTCCCATCAAAGAGCAATGCTGTGTGATCAAAACAGTGAAGGGGGAGGGCAGGGACTAAATCAAAATAGAATTGGAGGGGGAAATAATACACTCCACTCCTTGCGGCACCCACCTCTCCCTGAACAACTCCAGGGTGTTGGTGGACACTGCGTGCTCCTTCTCCAGGGACACCCAGGCTCGGATGTAGCCGTGGAAGAGGGGCAGGCAGTCGGCCCTAACGACCCCCTCCACAGCCCGCTGCCTGGACCTGTTTATGGCCAGTTTGGTCGGGCCCAGGAGCAGAACTTTTTGTCATTTATATAAATGATTCAGATGTGAGCATAAGAGGTATAGTTAATAAGTTTGTAGATGACACCAAAATTGGAGGTGTAGTGAATAGCAAAGAAGGTTATCTCAGATTACAACGGGATCAATTCAGATGGGCCAATGGGCTGAGAAGTGGCAGATGGAGTTTAATTCAGATAAATGTGAGGTGCTGCATTTTGGGAAAGCAAATCTTAGCAGGATTTAAACACTTAATGGTAAGGTCCTGGGGAATGTTGCTGAACAAGGAGACCTTGGAGTGCAGGTTCATAGCTCCTTGAAAGTGAAGTTGCAGGTAGATAGGATAGCGAAGAAGGTGTTTGGTATGCTTTATTGGTCAGAGTATTGAGTACAGGAGTTAGGAGGTCATGTTGTGGCTGTGCAGGACATTGGTCAGGCCGCTGTTGGAATATTGCGTGCAAATCTGGTCTCCTTCCTATCGGAAAGATGTTGTGAAACTTGAAAGGGTTCAGAAAAGATTTACAAGGATGTTGCTAGGATTGGAGGATTTGAGCTAAAGGGAGAGGCTGAATAGGCTGGGGCTGTTTTCTCTGGAGCATCGGAGGCTGAGGGTGATATAATAGAGTTTATAAAATCATGAGGGGCATGGATAGGGTAAATAGACAAAGTCTTTTCTCTGGGGTGGGAGTGTCCAGAACTAAAGGGCATAGGTTTAGGGTGAGAGGGGAAAGATATAAAAGAGACCTAATGGGCTACTTTTTCACGCAGAGGGTGGTACATGTATGGAATGAGCTGCCAATGGAAGTGGTGGAGGCTGGTACAATTGCAACATTTAAGAGACATTTGGATGGGTATATGAATAGGAAGGGTTTGGAGGGATATGGGCCGGGTGCTGGCAGGTGGGATTAGATTGGGTCAGGATATCTGAGCAGCATGGACGGGTTGGACTGAAAGGTCTGTTTCCATTCTGTTCGTCTCTATGAATCTAATTGCATTGCATCTGAAACATGTTACATTTATCTTTAAAACAGGAAAAAGATAGGGTCCAATTTGGTCTGGTTCATAACCATCCTGACTTGGAAATATAGCACTGCTTCTTCAGTCTCACTGGATCAGAATCCTGGAATTCCTTCCCTCAGGGCATTGTGGGTCTACATACAGCACACAGACTGCAGTGTGAAGAAGTGAACGTGTGAATAAAAAATATCATGATCACATTACTGATTCTTTTTTATTTATTCATGGGGTGTGGGTGTCACTGGCTGGGCCCACCATTTACTGCCCGTCCCAGTTGCCCCTTGAGAAGGTGGGGGTGAGCTGTTTTCTTGAACCGCTGCAGTCTATGTGCTGGAGGTAGACCCACAATGCCTTGAGGGAGGGAATTCCAGGATTTTAACCCATGAGATCATGTTGTGTTCAATTTGCAATTGGCTGTCATATGCTACATTGGAACAGTGTCTACACTTCAATGAACACTGCTTTATCAGCTGGAATGCTCCAAGAAAGATGGTATTAAAATGCAAGTTGCTCAATTGTTGACTTTCATATTCACCCAATACTTCTTCAGAGTAATTAAAAATACAAAGCACTTGTTTATTTTATTTCCCCAACTAATTTTCAGGAAGTGGGTGTTGCTGGCAAAGTGAGCACATTTTATTGCACATTCCCCAAATGTCCTTGAGAAGGTGGTGGTGAGCTATCTTTCTGAACTACTGCAATGTACAGTAGGTTGTTGTTAGGCAGAGAAATGAAAGATTATCGAATGTCAATGCGAATGTGGAATTCAAATTACAGACGGATCAGCTAGGTTAGTATTGAATGGCAAAGCAAACTCAATGATCTAATGGTCGATTTCTCGAGGGATTAATCGAGTTTTGAAGTACAAAAGCAGGAAGGTTATGTTCTACATGTATAGGACACTTGTACAGCCTCAGCTGGCATATAGTGTACTTTATTGGTGCTGCCTCACAGACTAAACCCCTTTTGTTAAGAGAAAACTTCTCTTTTGAATAAACGCCTGACTCTTTGAAATGAAGCCAAATGGTCCCTGGTCTGTCTTTTCTGTCAGTTGCAAACTCAACAGAACAAACTTTCTATCAATTCACACAACTATCCTGTTAGGCACTTGACTGGACCACATGCTTTCTCGGAATTGATGTATTAAGTTATAAGACCATAAGACGTAGAAGCAGAAATTAGGCCATTCAGCCCATCAAGTCAGCTCCACCATTCAATCATGATTGATAAATTTCTCAAACCCATTCTCCTGGCTTCTCCCCATAACCCTTGATCCCTTTGACAAACAAGAACCTATCTATCTCCGTCTTAATTATACTGTTTCAAATGACTTTCTGACCAAAACAAAAAAAAATTACCTTCATAGAATGTAAGTCAAATTCTCCTTAAAAAATTTCAAAATCCAAAATAATACTAATAGATTATACATGCCTTTCAACCTGGATTTATACACGTTCACACTTTTATAGACTGCAGGATAGATTGAGAGTGCAGTTAATAAAGTATTTAATCCTGGGTTTTATCAATAGGGCCACAGATTAAAATAGTAAGGAGGTGATGTTGAATTTGTACATGACACTAGTTAAGCCTCAGCTGGAGTATTTTAGAACATGGAACACAGAACATTACAGTGCATTGCAGGTCCTTCGGCCCTCGATGTTGCGCTGACCTGTGGAACCAATCTGAATTTTGTCCAGTTTTGGGCTTTTGGATGTGAAATTTATGACAAGAATGCAGAAAAGACTCAGGATGCTTCAGTTATGAAACTTCAGTTATGAAGATAAATCAGAGAAGCTAGGGTAGTTTTCCTTTTTTTGCAGCAGAGAGTGGTGGGAGCTGGGCAGGAGTGAAGTCAGAGTGCAGAGGCTGTTGGGAAGGTGGGTGAGTGTTATTTAAGTAGGTGAGTCCTAGGCCCCAGGTCCTACACAGTAGGGCCTCCTTCTCACCCTCCTCCTCTAACCTAAATTAAAAGTCCACAGACTTTCAACAAAACATGGGGGTCGAGGGTAGTTTCTGTTGAGAAAAGAGCGAGTCTTTGGCTCAGAAGAAGTTGAGTGAAGTGATTACGCCACAGTTGAAGAGGGTGAAGACATGACTGCCAAGCTGATTCAGTGTACTGCGTGCATGATGTGGGAGGTCAGGGACTCTGGTGTATCTGGCTCGTATAACTGTGGAAAGTGTGTACATGTTCAGCTTCTGACAGAGCATATTGCAGCACTGAAGAAAGAACTAGATGACCTCAGGCTCATCCGAGAGAACGAGGTCTTTCTGGACAGGACCTTCAGCGAGGTTATTACACCGAGCATACCAGAAGAGAGTAGAAGGGAGACAACGATGAGGAAGGCAGAGGTGAGACAAGTGTAAGAGACCCCGGGGGAAGTACCTGTCAGGAACAGGTTGAATCTCTTGGAAACCCCCATATAGACAGACATCACTGTCAGTCCACGAGGCAATCAGGTCTGCCAATCAGAAATTGGCGTGGAGGCAGAGCCAAGGAGTCAGACATCACACAGAGTCGTGGTAATAGGGGATTCCATAGTGAGAGGGACTGAAAGGGGTTTCTGCGGCAACAGGCGGGATTTGAGGATGGTGTGTTGCCTTCCTGGTGCCTGGATTAAGGACATCGCAGACAGAGTGCAGGGAATCCTCAAGGGCGAAGGTGAAGAGCCAGACGTGATGGTGCATGTCGGCACAAATGATGTCGGGAAGAAGAGGAGGGACATTCTACAGCGGGACTTTGGAGAACTCGGAAAAAGGCTGAAAAGCAGGATTTCCAGGGTGGTTATCTCTGGTTTGCTTCCAGTCCCTCGGGCTGGAGAGGACAGGAACAGGGAGATAATGGACTTGAATGTGTGGCTGGGGAACTGGTGCAGGAAGCAAGGATTTAAGTTCTTGGATCACCAGGGTATGTTTAGCGGTAAGGATAAATTATACAAAAGGTACGGGTTGCACCTTAATAGGTGGGGGACCAGCATTCTGGCAGGTAGGTTTGCCACTGCAACACAGCTACATTTAAACTAAATAGCAGGGGGAGGGGACAAACTGGAAGTTTAAGAAGGAAGTTAAAGGGAAAGTTAGAACAAGAGAAGTCAAGAAAGACAAAGGAATTAATGGAGCAGAAAACTCAAAAAAGGATCATGCCGTAAGGTCAAGTGAAATAGGGATTGATAGGAAGGGTGAGGGGAGTAACAAATGAAAAATATTATATATGAATGCACGAAGCATTAGAAATAAGATGGATGAGCTTGAGGCTCATTTGGAAATTGGCAGTTACGATGTTGTGGGGATAACGGAGACGTGGCTTCAAGTGGACAGGGCCTGGGAAATGAATATTCAAGGCTATATGTGCTATCGTAAGCGCAGACTGATGGGCAGAGGGGTGGGGTGGCCATGTTGGTAAGGGATGATATTCAGTCCCTTGCACGGGGTCGGGGGACCTAGAATCAGGAGATGTAGAGTCAGTGTGGATAGAGCTGAGAAATACTAATGGTAGAAAGACCCTAACGGGAGTTATCTATAGCCCCCCAAACAGTAGCCTGAATGTAGTGTGTAAGTTGAATAAGGAGCTGAAATTGGCCTGTCGCAAAGATATTACTACAGTTGTTATGGGGGATTTCAACATGCAGGTAGACTGGGAGAATCAGGATGGCATTGGACCCCAAAAAAGGGAGTTTGTGGAGGGCCTTCAAGAGGGATTCTTAGAACAGCTTGTGTTGGAGCCTACCAGGGAGAAAGCAATTCTGGATCTGGTGTTGTGCAACAAACCGGATTTGATCAGGGACCTCGAAGTGAAGGAGCCATTAGGAGGTCATGACCACAATACAATAAGCTTTCATCTGCAGTTTGAAAGGGAGAGGGTAGAATCGGAAGTGACAATATTTCAGTTGAATAAGAGGAACTATGGAGCTATGAGGGAGGAGCTGGCAAAAGTTCAATGGTGCAATACCTTAGCACGGATGACAGTGGAGCAACAATGGCGGATATTTCTGTGTGTAATGCAGAAGATGCAGGATCAGTTCATTCCAAAAAGGAAGAAAGATCCTAAGGGGAGGCAGGAGTGGCCGTGGCTGACGAGGGAAGTTAAGGACCATATAAAGACAACAGGGAAAAAGTATAACATAGCAAAGATAAGTGGGAAAACGGAGGACTTGGAAAGCTTTTAAAGAACAACAGAGGATTACTAAAAAGGATAAAAGAACTAAAGAGGATAACTAAAACTAAATATGCAAAGAAAAAATAAGGTACAAAGGTAAACTGGCTGAAAATATAAAGGAGGATAGTAAAGGCTTTTTTTAGGTATGTGAAAAGAAAGAAAATGCTTAAGACTAAAATTGGGCCCTTGAAGACAGAAACAGGGGAATATATTACAGGGAACAAAGAAATGGCAGAAGAATTGAATTGGTACTTTAGATCTGTCTTCACTGGGGAAGACACAAGCAATCTCCCTGAGGTAACAGTGGCTGAAGGACCTGAACTGAAGGGAATTTATATTTGGCAGGAAATGGTGTTGGAGAGACTGTTAGGTCTGAAGGCTGATAAGTCCCTGGGACCTGATGGTCTACATCCCAAGGTACTGAAGGAGGTGGCTCTAGAAATCTTGGAATCGTGGATGCATTGGTGATCATTTTCCAATGTTCTATAGATTCAGGATCAGTTCCTGCGGATTGGAGGGTGGCTAATGTTGTCCCACTTTTAAGAAAGGTGGGAGAGAGAAAAAAGAGAATTATAGACCAGTTAGTCTAACCTCAGTGGTGGGAAAAATGCTGGAGTCAATTATAAAGGACAAAATTATGACACATCTGGATAGCAGTAACAGGATAGGTCAGAGTCAGCATGGATTTATGAAGGGGAAATCATGCTTGACTAATCTTCTGGAATTTTTGAGGATGTAACTCTAAAGATGGACAAGGGAGATCCAGTGGATGTAGTATACCTGGACTTTCAGAAAACCTTTGATAAAGTCCCACATAGGAGGTTTGTGAGCAAAATTAGGGCACATGGTATTAGGGACAAAATACTGATTTGGATTGAAAATTGGTTGGCTGACAGGAAACAAAGAATAGTGATAAACGAGTCCCTTTTGGAATGGCAGACGGTGACCAGTGGTGTGCCGCAGGGATCAGTGCTGGGACCGCAGCTTTTTACAATGTACATTAATGATATAGATGAAGGCATTAAAAGTAATATTAGCAAATTTGCTGATGATACAAAGCTGGGTGGCAGGGTGAAATGTGAAGAGGATGTTAGGGTATACAAGGTGACCTGGCCAGGCTAGGTGAGTGGACGGATGCATGGCAGATGCAGTTTAATGTGGATAAATGTGTGGTTATCCACTTTGGTGGCAAGAACAGGAAGGCAGATTACTACCTAAATGGAGTCAAGTTAGGTAAAGGGGCAGTACAGAGAGATCTGGGTGTTCTTGTACATCAGTCAATGAAGGTAAGCATGCAGGTACAACAGGCAGTGAAGAAAGCATGTTGGCCTTCATAACAAGAGGAATTGAGTATAGAAGCAAAGAGGTCCTTCTGTAGCTGTACAGGGCCCTGGTGAGACCGCACCTGGAATATTGTGCGCAGCTTTGGTCTCCAAATTTGAGGAAAGACATTCTGGCTATTGAGGGAATGCAGCGTAGGTTCACGAGGTCAATTCCCGGAATAGAGGGACTATCTTACGCTGAAAGATTGGAGCAACTGGGCTTGTATACCCTTGAGTTTAGAAGGCTGAGAGGGGATCTGATTGAGACATATAAGATTATTAAAGGATTGGACACTCTGGAGGCAGGAAGTATGTTTCCAGTGATGGGTGAGTCCCGAACCAGAGGACACAGTTTAAAAATAAGGGGTTAGGCCACTTAGAACAGAGTTGAGGAGAAACCTCTTCACCCAGACTAAGAACAAGAGGGTGCAGATTCAAAGTAAAAGGGGAAAAGAGCACAAGTGACATGAGGAAAGTCTTTTATGTGCAGATGAATGGTTAAAGATTGGAATGCATTTCCTAAGAATTTAGAGAATACACTTCGATTAAGAGTTCCAGATGGAATCAGACTGTTTTATGAAATGTTTATGAAGAACATGCAGAGCTATGAGGGGACGGGAAGAGAATAGCACCAGGTTTAGAGGAGATTAGAGAAAACTTTATTTCATCCGGAGGGTGGTGGGTATCTGGAACTCACTGTCTAAAAGAGTGGCAGAGTTAGGAACACTCCAGATATTTCAGACGTATTTCGATGTACACTTGGAATGGCACAGCATACAAGCTCACAGCATATAGCCAAGTGCTGGAAAAAGGTATTAGAGTAGATGGATATTTGTTGATTGGTGATGGTGTGGACACCAAGGGCCGAAGAGTCATACTGTAAAAACTCTATGACTCACTAAGAGTCTAAATGAATTACTCATTTGGAGAGTTGACACAGATACGTTTGGAAAGTTTTATGAGTGAGTAAAATGAACAGTGTCCTGAATTTGGCTGTCAGATAGAAGATCCTGAAGTTGTTTTTCAGCAGCCACATACTGGGGGGAAAGAAGCTGTTTATCTTCACTTTGGGCATTTTTTGTCAAAGTCATGGCAGGTGCTGAATGTGTAAAACAGTTGCTCCTGAGACAGGAAAGTGGTTTAGGACTGTTGAGCTTACCTTGTTGAAAGGAATTTAAGGCTGTCTTTGCTGACACCAGCGCATGTACACTGTGCACCGGTTAAATTTGTGTGAGCAACAGGAATGCGGGGGACACAAATATAAACAACTTGTTGTCACTGTATGTGGGGATAGAGAGAGGAGGCAGGGGAGCAGGGTCTGACAGGGAGGGGACAGGGGAAGCCAATGGGACATGAGTATGAGGGACAAGGAGAGGGTATGGGGGCAAGAGGAGTTGTGAGCCTCCTGGACATTACCCACCCATTTGCTGCCTGTCTTCTTTCCCTCTTCCTCACACTGCCGTCCTGTGTCCTCATACCTGGCCCCCCAACAATTTTCAACCTCTCTCGTTCCACTGCAGTCCCCTACCAACATTCTCTCTGCCCTGTTTCCCCTCCCTGTGACCTCTCCTCCCTCTGTTGAACTCTGTTTCAAAATCACAATTCTTCTCTTTGCATATGATGTACATAGAACATAGAACATAGAACATTACAGCGCAGTACAGGCCCTTTGGCCCTCGATGTTGCGCCGCCCTGTCATACTAATCTCTGTCATACTAATTCCTCATAAGACATTCCTTCCATACCAGCCAACATCCTAGTAAATGTCCTCTGTACCCTTTCCAAAGCTTCCACATCCTTCTTATAATGCGGTGACCAGAACTGTGCACAATACTCCAAGTGTAGACATTTACATGAACGGTGCACATGCTTGTTTCTGGATTAGCACACACATGTGTGGAGTTGCTGTGGGGGGTCATGTTATGATTCAGAACCAGACCTCCGGCAGATATATATCAAGGAGACAGCCTAGACGCTTCCTTTTATCTTATTTAAAGGCAAGTGTAAAGTGCTGTGTTCTGGATATAATTCAATTCATCACACTACTTGGCGTTAAGCCAAACACACCTTATTCTTGCACTACAGTTTAAATACAAACAAAAAAAGAAGTCTAACTTTTAACCCTTCTAGAAAATCTAACAGAATAATAGATTATTTATCTATGAAATGGTGGCTCAGTGGTTAGCATTGCTGCCTCACAGTGCCAGGCACCTGGTTTTGATTCCAGCCTCGGGCAACTGTATGGAGTTTGCACATTCTCCCCCTTTTTGTGTGGGTTTCCTCCAGATGCTCTGGTTTCCTTCCACAATCCAAAGATGTGCAGGTCAGGTGGATTGGTCATACTAAATTGCCAATAGTGTTGGGTGCATTAGTCAGAAATGGGTTTGGGTGGGTTACTCTTCAGAGGGTCAGTGTGGACTTGTTGGGCCGAAGGGCCTATTTCCACACTGTAGGGAATCTAATCTAATCTCAATAGAACTGTTCCAATATAATAACATCCTCTAAACACACCCTTGGCCAAGGCAAATTCAGTAAAACAGATTGTCTCACAGGAAATACTAGCAACAAGACAGAAAGTTGTAACAGCTTTCACAACTGGCTTCAAGACCCCAGCAACTACCAAAAACTAAATTAAAACCCTGGTTCTGTGCGAGTCTGACTCCACCCATTCAGGTTGCTTCAATTGTTCCAAATTAAAAAAAACCCAAGGCCTCACACACTGTTTACGTTATTGGCTCTGAGTAGACTGCTCTTTACCTCTGTCTCAACCTCTCTTCATAAAAAAATTGATAAAATACATCTCTTAAAGTAGCAGCACAATCAGAGAGATTTGAAAAAAAAATCATGGAAGTTACCTAAATCACTTTCGGGAACAGAAAAAAAACCAAATTATTGACACAGCATTTTTAGCACCGCAAAACGTTTACAGCAAAGTGTTTGTGGTGATTGGAACCAGGTGGATCTCATGGACTATGAGATCCTTAACTGGGGTTGTTAACCTGGGCCAATCAGGGATCATCTGGCTGACAGATACAGATGGAGAGGAATTTAAGTGGGTACAAGAAAATGTTCTGATTCAGTATGTGGATGTACCTGCAAGAGAAGGTGCAAAACTTGACCCACTCTTGGGAAATAAAGTAAGCAGGTGACTGAGGGGATAGTGGGGGAGCACTTTTGGGTCAGCGACCAAAAGTCTATTAGTTTTAAAATAATGATGGAAAAGGATAGACCAGATCTAAAAGATAAAGTTCTAAATTGGAGAAAGGCCAATTTTGATGATATTAGGCAAGAACTTTCAAAAGTTGATTGGGGATGGATGTTCATAGGTAAAGGGACAGCTGGAAAATGGGAAGCTTTCAGAAATGAGATAACAAGAATCCAGAGACAGTATGTTCCTGTCAGGGTGAAAGACAAGGCTGGTAAATGTAAGGAATGCTGGATGACTACAGAAATTGAGGTTTTGGTCAAAAAAAGGAAAGCATATGTCAAGTATAGACAGCAGGGATCAAGTGATCCTTTGAGGAGTATTAAGGCAGTAGGAGTATACTTAAGAGAGAAATCAGGAGGATATGAGGTAGCTTTGGCAAATAAGCTTAAGGAGAATCCAAAAGAATTACATTAAGGACAAAAGAGTAATTAGGGAGAGAATAGGGCCCCTAAAGGTGAGCAATGCAGCCGATGTATGAAACCGCAAGAGATGGGGGAGATACTAAACCAGTATTTTGCAATCAGAGTTTACTATGGAGAAGGATATGGAAGATACAGAATGTGGGAAAATAGATGGTGACATCTTGAAATGTGTCCATATTATCGAGGAGGAGGTGCTGGATGTCTTAAAATTAAAATGCATAAAGGGGGATAAATCCCCAGGACCTGATCAAGTGTATCCTAGAACTCTGTGGGAAGCGAGGGAAGTGATTGTTGGGCCCCTTGCTGAGATATTTCTATCATCGATAGTCACAGGTGAGGTGCCGGAAGACTGGAGGTTGGGTAACGTGGTGCCACTATTTAAGAAAGGTGATAAATAAATGCAAGGGAATATAGACCAGTGAGCCCGACATTGATGGTGGGCAAGTTGTTGGAGGGAATCTTGAAGGATAGGATTTACATGTACTTGGAGAGGCAAGGACAGATTATGGATAATTACTTTGTGCGTGGGAAATTGTATCTCATTAACTTAATTGAGTTTTTTGAAGAAGTAACAAAGAGGATTGATGAGGGCACAGCAGTGGATGTGATCTATATGGACTTCAGTAAGGTATTTGACAATGTTCCTCGTGGTAGACTGGTTAGCAAGGTCAGATCACATGCAACGCAAGGAGAACTAGCCATTTGGATACAGAATGGGCTTGAAGATAGAAGACAGAGGGTGGTGGTGGAGTGTTTCCTTTCAGACTGGAGGCCTGTGACCAGTGGAGTTCCACAAGGATCGGTGCTAGATCCACTGCTTTTTGTCATTTATATAAATGATTTGGATGTGAACATAGGAGTTATGGTTAGTAAGTTTGCAGACGACACCAAAATTGGAGGTGTAGTGGACAGTGAAAAAGGTTACCTCAGATTACAACAGGATCTTGATCAGATGGGCCAATAGGCCGAGGAGTAGCAGATGAAGTTTAATTTAGAAAAATGTGAAGTGCTGAATTTTGGAAAGGCAAATCACTTAATGGTAGGGCCCTGGGGAGTGTTGCTGAACAAAGAGACCTTGGATTGCAGGCTCATAGTTCCTTGAAAGTAGAGTCGCAGGTCGATAGGATAGTGAAGAAGGCATTTAGTATGCTTCCATTTATTAGTCAGAGCATTGAGTATAGGAGTTGAGAGGTCATGTTACAGCTGTGCAGGGCATTGGTGAGGCCACGTTTGGAATACTGTGTGCAATTCTGGTTTCCTTCCTATTGGAAGAATGTTGTGAAACTTGAAAGGGTTCAGAAAAGATTTACAAGGATGTTGCTAGGGTTGCAGGATTTGAGCTATAGGGAGAGGCCGAATAGGCTGGGGCTGTTTTCCCTGGAGTGTCGGAGGCTGAAGGGTGACCTAATAAATGTTTATAAAATAATGAGAGGCATGGATAGGATAAATAGACAAGGTCTTTTTCCTGGGGTGGGAGAGTCTAGAACTAGAGGGCATAGGTTTAGGGTGAGAGGGGAAAAGATTTAAAAGGAACCAAAGGGGGATCTTTTTCACGCAGAGGGTGGTACGTGTATTGAATGAGTTGCCAGAGGAGGTGGTGGAGGCTGGTACAATTACAACATTTAAAAGGAATCTGGATGGGTATATGAGTAGGAAGGGTGTGGAGGGATATGGGCCAAGTGCTAGCAAATGGGACTTTATTAATTTAGGATATCTCATCGGCATGGACAATTTGTAGTGAAGGGTGTGCTGTACACCTCTGTGACTCTATGACTATATATAAACAAAGTTAAAAGTCACACAACACCAGGTAGTAGTCCAACAGGTTTATTTGAAAGCACTAGCTCAGGTCAGGTGCCACACCTTCAATGCATTATCTGAGCTGAGATGGCACCTATTGTTAAAGATATCTTGAGAATGTAACTTTAAAAAAGTTCTGAGATTTATATATGAAAGAACTGAAACTAACATGATCATTCTCACAGATCGAAGACTCAAGCTAAGTTTGTTTAATATTACATTTTATGATACTGCAATCCTGTTGCTATAAATCCTGTGTCTTATGATTCTGCTCCACAACCACCTGATAAAGAGGCAGAACTCCGAAAGCTAGTGCCTCCAAATTAACCTGTTGGACTATAACCTGGTGTTGTGTCCATCTCAGTCCAACACTGGAACCTCTAAGTCATATTTATAAACAGGGGATTTGGAATCTCCTCAGTTTGGAAGACTGACTCTGAGCTGGCTGGCCACAGCCACTTTACTGTGCACCAATAAATAAAGGTTGACTTGATGTCAGGATACTGGCTTCCGTGAAGTTATTTCTATATCATGCCAAAGTTTGACATGAATCAAAGAAGAATTAGAATTAGATTTTTATTGTCACATGTACTCAAGTACAGGAGTACAGTGAGAAATGAATAATGTCACCAGTTCTGGTGCCATCTTAGATGTAAAGGTACAACAACTTAGGAACAAAGTAGAAAAATAAAGAAATAAAGCTTTTTTTTGGATTCACTCTAATCTTCTCAGCTAAGGATAGCTTGTGTGCCCTTTTCACCCTCCTGATTTCCTTCTTCAGTGAACTCCTGTATCCCCTATATACCTCCAGGGATTCCCTTGATCCCAGCTGCTTGTACCTGAGCCATGTCTCCTCCTTTTTTTCTGGTCAAAGCCTCAATATCTTTTGTCTTCCAGGGTTCCCTATTCCTGCCAACCTAGCCTTTCAACCTCACAGGAACATACGGACTTTGAGCTCTATCTCACTTTTACAGGCCTCCCACTTGCTGAAGGTCCCTTTACCTGCAAACAAACTACTCCAACCAACCCCTGCAAGCTCCTGTCTAATTCCATCAAAAGTCACTCTGCCTGAATTTAGAACATGAACCTGTAGACCGGTTTTGTCCTTCTCCATAACTATTGAAAAATTAATAGAACTATGGTCACTGGTCCCAAAGTGCTCCCACGCTGTCACTTCCATCACCTGTCCTGCACTATTTCCCAAGATTAGACCATGTTTTGCCCTTTTCCAAATAGCACACTCCATATACTGCTTGAGGAAACTTTCCTGAATACACATAACACATTCCAGCCCATCTAAGCTCTTTGCGTTATGGCAATCTCAGTCTATGTTAGGAACATTAAAATCTCCTACTATGTCAACTCTATTAGTCCTGCAGGTCTCCCCAATCTCCCTGCAATTCTGTTCCTCTTAGCAAGTTTTGAGAAGATTTGAAGCTCAGGTTGGTGATATGGATGTAAATTAGCTCACTGAGCTGGAAGGTTTGTTTTAGATGTTTCATCACCATGACTAGGTAACATCATCAGTGAGAGTCTCCAGTGTCGGCCTGTAGTACAACCCCAATAACGTCATCGCCCCCTTCTTATTTCTTATTTCCACCCACAAAGCCTCACTGGATGATCCTTCAGTTATTTCATCTCTGATTACTGCTGTGATACTCACCTCAATCAAAAATGCAACCCCCCCCTCCCCTCCTTCCACCACCTCTGTCCCGGCTAAAGCACCTGTACCCTGGCACATTAAGCTGCCAGTCCTGTCCCTAGGTGAGGGGCTCTGGCCTGAAACATTGATGTTCCTGCTCCTTGAATGCTGCCTAACCTGCTGTGCTTTTTCAACAACACACTCTCAACTCTGTCCCTCCCTTAGCCATGTTTCTGTAATGGCTATAATATCCCAGTGCAATTTAATCCAACAGGCATTCCTTGCTCCCTGTCATGTTTCAGTCTTACTGGTTTCTTCACTTTACTATTTCTGATTCCAGCCTCAAACTTGCCTCCCTGCTGTTGAGGATCCCCATGAATCTAGTTTAAACCCTTCCTTGCAGCACTGGCAAACATGGCCACCAAGATATTGGTTTCCCCCTCAGTTCAGATGCAACCTGTGCCCAGAAAAATACCCCAATGATCTATAAATCTGAATCCCTGCCCCCTACACCAATTCTTTAGCCAGGCATTCATTTGCCATATCCTCCTGTTCTCACACTCATGAGCTTGTGGGACTGGAAGTAATCCAAAGATTACCATCGATGATTTCCTGCTTTTTAACTTTTGTTCCTAGCTCTCTATAACCACTCTGCAGGACCTCATCCCTATTCCTACCGATGTCATTTGTCTAAAGAGGTTCCTTAAGTATATTAAAGGAAAAAGAATAACTAGAAGACCCCTCAAGGACCAAAGTGGACATGTATGTGTAGAATCGAGAGTGTGGTGCTGGAAAAGCACAGCAGGTCAGGCAGCATCCGAGCAGCAGGAGAATCGATGTTTCGAGCAAAAGCCTGATGAATGAATAATGATTAAAGAGTATAATGGAACAGAGTGACTTTGGAGTTCAGATGCACGGGTCTCTGAAAGTGAAATCACTGATAGACAGGGCAGTGAAGAAGGCTTTTGGCACACTGGCTTTCATCAGTCAGCCAGTTTTGTCCACCTCCATAACTATTTAAAAATTAATAGAACTATGGTTACTGGTCCCAAAGTGCTCCCATGCTGTCACCTCCATCACCTGTCTTGCCCTATTTCCCAAGATTAGACTATGTTTTGCCCCTTTTCCAAATAGGACACTCCATATACTGCTTGAAGAAACTTTCCTGAATGCACTAACACATTCCAGCCCATCTAAGCTCTTTGCTTTATGGCAATCCCAGTCTATGTTAGGAACATTAAAATCCCCTGCTATGACAACCCTATTACTCCTGCAGGGTTCCCCAGTCTCCCTGCAATCGTGTTCCTCTTAGCAAGTTTTGAGAAGATTTGAAGCTCAGGTTGATGATGTGTTTTGTAAGTTAGCTCACTGAACTGGAATGTTTGTTTTAGATGTTTCATCACCATGACTAGGTAACACCATCAGTGAGAGTCTCCAGTGGGGGCCTATAGTACAGTCCCAATAACGTATAGAAGTTGGGAAGTTATGTCGCAATTATACAGCACGTTGGTGAGGCCACACTTGGAATATTGTGTTCAGTTTTGGTCACCTTGCTAGAGGAAGGATGTTATTAAAATGGAAAGAGTGTAGAAGAAATTTACAAGGATGTTGCCAGGACTCAATAGTCTGAATGATAGGGAGAGGTTGGACAAGCTAGGACTTTTTTCTTTAGAGAGTAGGAGATTGAGGTTTGGTGGGGGGGGAGGAATACCCCATAGAGATGTCTAAGACCATGAGAGGCATGGATAGGGTGAATGCAATCAGTCTTTTCCCCAGGGTTGGGGAATCGAGGACTAGAGGCTATCAGTTTATAGTTAGAGGGGAAAGAAGAAAAGGGAATCTGAGGGGCAACTCTTTTACACAGAGGGTGGTACACATATGGAATGAGGTGCCAGTGGAAGTGGTTGAGGTGGGTACATTAACAACATTTAAAAGGCATTTGGACAAATACAAGGATAGGAAATGACTAGAAGGATATGGGCCAAATGCAGGGAAATGGGGTTCGTGTGGACGGACATTTTGGTCAGCATGGACCAGTTTGGGCCAAAGGGCCTGTCTCAGCGCTGTAGGACTCTATGACTCTAAGTTAGAAGTTAAACATTACAGTCCTTCTTAGTATAAAGTAGAAAAATAAATGAATAAAGTTACAAGTTAAAATATTGTCACTCTTAATACAGATTAAAGATTAACTCAAGAACCTAATTTAAACAGAAGCAAGCAATATATTTCCCAACAAAAATAAATGAGGTTAAAGATTGGTACAGCATGTTCAAACAGGTAGATTTGAAGGAATGTCATGGAGGAGTTTAGAGTAAAACGAAAACAGGGGGACCAAATTCTGGAGCCTAGGGCATAGGTCACATAGCCGAACATGTTTACAGTTATGCTGTTTGAGGATAGTTTAACTATTTCTCAGGATATTGGGCTATCTTTCTGACTTTCCAATATGGAGCCTTAGTTTCTTACAGCATGCACTGGGAAGTTTGGTATAATTTTACATAGAAAATAAACACGATGTGCTTTCAAAGCCCTGTTTGTCATAACAGGTGGCGCTAACCCATGGAAAGAGCAAAAGGCAGGAGGTAAGCTTTCAGAGTTGTAGGTCATGAGTTAGCAGCTGAACCTGAGATTTTCTGCTCCATGTTCACGTGTCTCTGACATTCTTCTCATCCTGAAATCCCAGCTCAAAACTAAAAATCATTAACCAAAAATGCCACGATGCCTTTGGTTTTTACACAGTTTGCTTAAGACTATGTCTGGCCAACTCTTGTGCATGACTAAACACTTACCTTATAAAGTATCTCAATATTATTCGTTGTAGTAGTTGTCTGTTCAGACATTCTTCCAAACACGCTTTAAATGCACTCAGCGTTAACAGAGAATGAGCAGGAAGCAGATGATCTCACAACTGGGTGGGAGTGCGCTCGTTATAACAGGAAACTACTGAATGAGCAAAATCTTGCAATATGTGATCAGAAAAGGGATGTAAGTGTGCCTTCACATGGTTTTACGAGTGGGGATCTTTCAGTTGGTAGTGGAAACACATCAAGGAGAGTTGTAGTCGGCTGGGTCTAGCAGAGGAAAAGAAGTTCAAAAGTCACTTGCACTGCCTATATTGGCTCATAGAATCCCGACAGTGTGGGAGCAGGCCATTCAGCCCATCAGATTCACACACTCTGAAGAATGTTGCATCCAGACCCAATTGCCTAACCTGCCCCTGTATTTTCCATGGCCAATCCACCTAACCTGCACATATTTCTATGTCTTATGGTCTTATGAATGCGAGTAAGTGGAGTTGAAATGCCCATCAGCCATGATTGAATGGCGGAGTGGACTGGATGGGCCGAATGGCCTTACTTCCACTCCTATGTCTTATGGTCTTATTTAGACTGTGGGAGGAAACCGGAGCACCTGGAGGAAACCCACACAGACATGGGGAGAATGGGCAAACTCCACACAGTCTCCCGAGGCTGGAATTGAACCCAGGTCCGTGGCACTGTGAGGCAGTAGTGCTAACCACTGAGCCATCATGCCGCCCAACGCCTGATCAAGCATCACCTTAATTTTAAAATTTGCATCCTCGAGTTCAAATGCCTTCATGGCTTTATCTCTCCATATCTTTGAAATTTCCTACTGTCCCATCCAACCTTCAGAGTTACCTGCACTCCTCTCAGTTATAAAGTCATAAAGACCCTATAGTCCAACTCGTCCATGCTGATCAGATGTCCTAAATTAATCTAGTCCTATTTGCCAGCATTTGGCCCATATCCCTCTAAACCCTTCCTATCCATATACCCACCCAGATGCCTTTTAAATGCTGTAATTATACTAACCTCTACCACTTCCTCTGGCAGCTCATTCCATACACGCACCACCTGCTGTGTGAAAACATTGTCCCTTAGATCCCTCTTAAATCTTAAACTCAATGGGCTAAATGGCCTTCCATGTAGTTCTGAACTCCCCCACCCTGGGGAAAAGACCTTGTCTATTTACCCTATTCATGCCCTTCATGATTTTATAAACCTCTATATGGTCTCCCCTCAACCTCCGATGCTCCAGGGAAAACAGCCCCAGTCTATTCAGCCTCTCCCTATAGCTTAAACACTCCAACTCTGGCAACATCTTTGTAAATCTTTTCTGAACCCTTCAAGTTTCACAACATCTTTCCTACATCAGGGAGACCAGACTTGAATGCAGTATTCCAAAAGTGGCCTAACCAATCCTGTCCGGCCGCAACAATGACCTTGCACCTCCTCTGTGCTGACCAATGATGGCAAGGATTTTCTTCATTGTCCTGTCTACCACTTACAATGAACTAAGGCCTCACAGCCTGATTGCGTGTCTCAGGTGAGTGTGCCTAGATGTTAAATTCTGGAATTCCCTTCTTAAACCTTTCTACATTTCTCTTAACAGAAAGATAGGTGCTGTCACAGCAGCAGCCTGTGTTGTGGAGGGACATCCATAGTGCTGTTAGGTAGGGACTTCCAGATTCAGTGCCAGTGAGGACGATGCCAAAGCTTCATAGCATGATGATGTGGTTTGGAGGGAAACTCATTGGTGGTGGTTTTCACAGGCATCTGCTGCCGAGGTGGCAGAGCTCCCAGGATTGCTACCAAGGGGTCCGGGTGGATTGTTGCATTGAATCTTGTGGATCATACCTACCTGCTGCCTGTGTATGCATTGGTGCTGGATGGGGAGGCTGAGCAAGTGTACTGATTTTAGTCATCTGCCTCAATATCTCACCAGGCTCAGTGTCAACGTTTCTTCGATCGTTCATTGGGTGCAGTGTATTTGACCATTTTACTACATGCAGGGCAATATTTTGAAGCAGAGCTGTTAAATCTGAGGGTGTGGCAGTGCCAATGACATTCCAGTCATGAGTCGGCATGTTCGTCCTGCTCTCCAAAGGAGAGTCTGGGCCTCCAACCAGGATCTCACCAGCCTTTCCCCACAGTCAAAACACGACTTGGCAAGTTGGAACCAGAATTGGCTTCGTGGCAAGAGACAAAAGGTGGTGGTGGAAGGATGTTTGTGTGACTGGAGCCCAGTGTACTGTGAGTGTACCACAGAGATCAATGCTTGTTCCCTTATTGTTCATGATATATATAAACAATACAGAGGAAAATGTTGGGGAGACAATGAGTAAGTGTGCGGATGACATGAAATGGGTGACTGACAATGAGGAGGAAAGTATTAGATGACACGACAATGAGACAGACTGGTCAGATAGGCAGATGGGTGTTAGATGACATTTAAGACTAAAAAATGCAAGGTTATGCATTTTTGAAGAAGTAACAAGACAAGAGAATACTCAATAAATGGCCAGGACACTAGGAATTTCGGATAAATAGAGGGATGTTTGTCCACACATCTCTGAGTGTGGCAGGACAGGCTATTAGGATAGCTAGGAAGGCATATGGGACACTTACCAGTTGTGGCATAGATTATAAGAGCAGGGAAGTTATGTTGGAGCTGTCCAGGACTTTGGTCAGACCACAACTGCTGTATTGTGTGCTCTTCTGGTGACCCCAATATAGGAAGGCTTTGATTGCACTGGAGCAGGTACAGAGGAGATTCATCAGGATGTTGCCTGGGAATGAAGATAGAAGAAAGGTTGGATAAGCTCAGGTTGTTTACTTAAGATGAAAGAAGGCCTGGAAGGGGACCTGACTGAGTTGTATAAGATTATGGAGCGGGTGGAGAGAAAGTAGTTGTTTCCCTTAGTTGAAAGGTCAAGAACAAAGGGGCATAATTTTAACGTGAAAGGGTGGTATGTGTATGGAATGCTCTGTTGGAAGGGGTGTTGAGGCAGGAATCCTCACAATATTTTGAAAAGAAAGAACTTGGATGACCACTTGAAATATCATAACTTTCAAGGCTATGGGCCGAGTACGGCAATATGGGACTCGTGTCGACCGAGTGTTGTTTTATGGGTTCAGGCTCCAAGGGCTAAAGGACCTGTTCTGTGCTGTATGATTCTACAATTTATGACTTATCAAAGAGTGCTCTGCAGGATGCCTATTGTCTCATCTCATTCAACTCCTTCTCTACATTTATTCCAGTCAGAGTATCCAATGGCCAAACCATACAAGGCTATTGGCCAAGTGATGGAAATAGAATTAGATTAGATTAGATTCTCTACAGTGTGGAAACAGGCCCTACGGCCCAACCAGTCTACACCCACCCAGACCCATTCCCCTCTGACTAATGCACCTAGTACTATGGGCAATTTAGCATGGCCAATTCATCTAACCTGCACATCTTTGGACTGTGGGAGGAAACCCACGCAGACACGGGGGGAATGTGAAAACTCCATGCAGACAATCACCCGAGGCTGGAATTGAACCCAGGTCCCTGGCGCTATGAGGCAGAAGTGCCGCCCCAAATTAGAATTAGAATAGCTAGGTACAGACTTGATGGGCCAAAGGGCCTTTTTCTGTACTTTAGGCTTCTATGACTCATTGATTAATAATGCATAGAGATTCCTACTGTGTCTCCTGTTCACAAGATCCACTTATTTCTTGCCAAGAATAGAGGTGTCAATCTCCACCGGTATCTTTGAAGGCAAACATCAGATTACAGTCTCTAAAGCCTCTCTTAAACTGCTTGTTGCCTGAAGTACAGGAGGTTTATCATCTCCTGTTCTGCTTGCTCTGCTCCCTCCTTCACATCTTCGTCCAATGAAGACTGGCACCCATCTAAGACCTTCAGCCCCAAGACATTCCCTCTCTGCAATATCAGACAATGATGACACTTTGAGGAAATGTTGCTTGAAGCGAATAGATAACAGCCAAAACTTTCCAGCTCTCTTAAACAATGCGTTGGCTATCTCCCTAGAAAATCCCAGACAATGCCACTGGTTCTCTGGAAGGAGCTGAATCTGTAGAAATTCAATGGTTATGGTGCAGGCACAAACTCAATAGGTACCCACTGATCAGCATATTCATAGCTCACTCCACAGCATGGTACACAGGTCAGCAATGAGCCTCTCAGTACAGCTGCCATTGTCGTTGACATCAATGCTTTGACTGGTGGAGGTATTTCACACATGACTAGAACATTCTGGACTGTGATTGGGCCGAGGCATCCTGAATCCCGTCCACTAGTCATCTTTCTGAGGCTTGCCAGCCAGGTATTGGCCTGTTTTTGTTGGTACTGTGACACTGATGTCTCTGGTGCACCCTCCCTTTGAACCATTCCAGTTCAACACAGGGATTCAGCAGGACCAGGTGTAAGAGCGCACTGGTTCGTTTCCCATGTTATTCGTGCTGTCCTTGAAGGTGCCATGAGCCTGTTAACTATAGGCATGTCTTGTTGAATTCAGAATGCCTCATTAAATTATATTCGGTGAAATGAGGGCAGACAGAGCCTCAGTTTAAAGCTTCATCTGCAAGACACTACAAGACTCCGACAGTGCAGTACGCCCTCAATGCTGCACAAGAATCAGCCTGACTCTGTTTCCAAGCCTTTGGATTAAGAGTCAAGCTTTCTAAGTCAGAGGCAGGAGTGCTAACTACTGATCCACATCCATCACTGACAAACCTGTTGGCCCTGCTGCCGGAGGAGAACAGCTTCTATTGGCCCCAGGATAAAAGTATTTGGCTTTTGATTTTGAAAAGCTTTTGAAAATCAAATGCTTTCGATTTCATTTGATTTACTATTATCACACGCACCTAGGTACAATGAAAAGTGTTCTGCTTGCAGTTAAGGAAGATCGTACCATACAATGTGTATGAGGGCAATAGCACAGAGCGAGGAATACAACGTTACGGCAGCAGAGAAGAGCAGAAAGAGCGAGATCAACGTTAAATTTGAAGTTTGAGGGGTCCAATCACAAGCCTGATAACAGCAGGAAAGAAACTGTTCTTGAATCTGTTGGCACATGTATTTAAGGTTTTGGATCTTCTGCCGAATGGAAGAGGTTGGAAGAGATTGTAACCTGGGTGAGGGATCTTTATGCTGGCTCCCTTTCTGAGGCAGTGAGAAGTGTAGGTGGAGTCAATGGATGGAAGGTTGGTTTACATGATAGTCTGGGCTGTGCATACAACTCTCTGTAGTTCCTTAGGCTTCTGGGCAGAGCGGTTGCCATACCAGGGGCACCCAGAAAGTATGCTTTCTATGGTGCATCTGTAAAGGTTGGTGAGGGTCCCTATGGGCATGCTGAATTTCCTTAGTGTCCTGAGGAAGCAGAGGCATTGTTGTGCTTTGTTGACCATAGCGTTGATGTGGGTGATCATCATTCCTCGGAATTTGACTGTTTCCACCATCTCCACTTCAGCTCCGTTGACGTAGATAGGGGCATGCCCTCAACCTTCCTTCCTGAAATTGATGACCAGCTCTTTCATTTTGCTGATGTTGAGGGAGAGATTGCTATCTTTACACCATGCCACCAAGCACTCTACCTATTTCCTGGATTCCACCTCATCAATTGTTTGAAAGCCAACCTACAGCAATGGTGTTGTCAGTGAATGTTTACTTTGCTATTTTGTAACATGCTGGTTTCCATTCTGAGATGTCTTCCTTTCTTATGTTATATAATGAGTTAACATCTGAGTGTGAGAAATTAAATGGTATACAATGCTATTTACCACAACTCTTATGGGCAATTGTCGGAGGAAGGGCTAAGGATTAGAAACTGCAGTTTTCATCTGAGCAGATTGGGAGGTATTAGGTGCATCAGTTATCAAAGTCATAAAATCCCCACAATGCAGAAGGTAGCCATTCAGCCCATCAAGTCCACACTGGCCCTCCAAACAGCACCCCATCCAGACTCATCCCTCTAATCCTGCATTTCCCATGGCTAATCTGCCTAACCTGCACATCTTTGGACTATGGGAGGAAACCGGAGCACCTGGAGGAAACCCACGCAGACACGGGGAGAACATGCAAACTCCACACAGACAGTCACAGAGGCGGAAATTGAACCCAGGTCGCTGTTACTGTGAGGCAGCAGTGCTAACCACTCAGCCATTGTGCCATCCAAGCACAATTTTAGACATAGCTCCATCTCCTGCTCCCATTTTCCTCTTTCAGTTTTTCAGCCTGCATTCCCATGAAAGCAAACAGGAGAAGCAGTTCACCAGACTTGTAAAAGGTGCTGATGGCTTGTCATTTTTGTCCAAGATCACTTTCATCCTTAAGGTGAGAATTGAGCTGAGAGGTTTTAAGAACCAAAAGTAGTGGTTCTAACTCTGAGCCTTGTGGAGTGCCACTGAGTACTTCCCAGCCCTCCAATTCAACCATAAATTCTCTATCAAGTACACTGTGGGGCAGCACGGTGGCTCAGTGGTTAGCACTGCTACCTCACAGTGCCAGGGACCCAGGTTCAATTCCCGCCTTAGGCGACTGCGAGGGTTTCCTCCAGGTGCTCCAGTTTCCTCCCACAATCCAAAGATGTGCAAGTCAGGTGAATTGGTCAAGAGTAAATGTAGAGTAATAGGGTAGGTGAATGGGTCTGGGTGGGCTACTCTTCGGGGGGGTTGGTGTGGACTTATTGGGCCAAATGGCCTGTTTCCACACTGTAGGGATTGACCTCTACACTGCTGAAGCCAGGTGCCAACTCGCAGACACCTCCTCCTACTGCCCCCTTGATCACGACATCACCTCCCATCACTAGACCATCCACAACCTCATCACCTCTGGGGATCTCCAACCTTATTTCCATGAACACAGCACCACCCAGTTCTACCTCCTTCCTAAGATTCACAAACCTGACTGCCCCGGTTGACCCATTGTCTCAGCTTGCACCTGTCCCACTGAACCCATCTCTTCATACCTTGAAACTGTCCTGTCCCCCTTAGTCCAGGGACTCCCCACACATGTTCATGACACTGCCCACACCCTTCAGCTCCTCCAAGATATTTGTTTCTCTGGCCCCCAATGCCTCATCTTCACCATGGACATCCAGTCCCTATATACATGATTCCGCCACAATGAAGGTCTCCAAGTCCTCCGTTTCTTCCTCTCACGCTGTCCCAACCAGTACCCTTCCGACACCCTCATCCGCCTAGCTGAACTGGTCCTCAACCTCAACAAATTCTCCTTCCAATTCTCCCACTTCCTCCAAATGAAAAGAGTAGCCAGGGGCACCCACAGGAGACCCAGCTATGCCTGCCAGTTTGTCGGTTACATGGAACAATCCATCTTCTGCAGTTACACCCACCCACCTGTTCCTCCGCTACATCGATGACTGTACTGGCGCTGCCTCATGCTCCCACAAGGAGGTTGAACAGTTCATCAACTTTACCAATACCTTCCACCCTAACCTCAAATTCACCAGGACCATCTCAGCAACCTCCCTCCCCTTCCTTGACCTCTCCATCACCATCTCTGGCAACCGACAAATCACAGACATATACTACAAGCCCACCAACTCCCACAGCTACCTGGATTACACCTCCTCCGACCCTACCTTCTGTAAAAACGCCATCTCTCATTCCCAATTCTTCTGCCTCCACCACATCTGTTCCCAGGATGATCAATCCCACCTCAGAAAATTCCAGATGTCCTCTTTCTTCCACGATCACAACTTCCCTTCCCACATGGTTGACAATGCCCTCCAGCACATCTCCAACACTTCACGCATTACCGCCCTTGAACCCCACCCCTCCCAAAGCAACAAGAATAGAACTCCCTTGGTCCTCACATTCCACCTCACCAACCTCCACATTCATCACATTATCCTCCGCCACCTCCAAACGGACCCCACCACCCAAGATATTTCCCTCCCTACCCCATCAGCATTCCTGACAGTCCATTCCCTCCGCGACTCCCCCATGCTCTCACCAGCCCATACCTCCTGGCAAGAAGTGCAAAGCCTGTGCCCAGACATTCCCCTCACCTTCGTCCAAGGCCCCAAAGGAGCCTTCCACATATGTCAGAAATTCACCTGTACTTCTACTAATGTCATCTACTGCATCTGTTCCACCCAGTGTGGTTTCCTCTACATTGGGGAGACAGGACGCCTTCTTGTGGATTATTTCAGAGAACATCTCTTGGACACTCCCATACACCAACCCCACCGCCCCATGGCTGAACACTTCAACTCCCCCTCCCACTCCGTCAAGGACATGCAGGTTCTGAGCCTCCTCCATCACCAAACCTCTATCACCCGACACCTGGAGGAGGAACACCTCATCTCCTGCTTTGGGACCCTGCAACCACATAAGATAAATATAGATTTCAACAGCTTCCTCATTTCTCCTCCGCCCCGCCCCCACTTTATCCCAAGTCTCCAACTCAGCATGGTCCTCCAGACCCGTCCATCATTCCCCCCCCCCCGACCTATCACCTTCTCCCTCACCTTCATCCACCATTCTGCTTTCCCAGCTACCTTCCCCCAACCCCACCCCCCTCCCATTTTTCTCTCAACCTCCCAGCCCACGAACCTCATTCCTGATTAAGGGCTTATACCTGAAATTTCGATTCTCCTGCTCCTTGGATGCTGCCTGACCTGCTGTGCTTTTTCCAGCACCACACTCTCAATTCTATGAATTCCTCCTGGATTTCTGTTAGCTGCAATTTGTTTCTGAATCCAGGTCATTGATGTGAATTAGTTTCACTGAGGATGAAGCTCCTGGAATTTATGCCAGGATGGGGTTTGTTGTGCCAGGATGTTTGCACAATGTTGAGTTTCAAAATTAACATTTAGGACTCTTGTGGTGCCATGACAGTCTCCCTACCTCTGGGTCAGAAGGTCTGAGTTCAACTTGCACTTACTCCGGGAATTTACCATAGCATATCCAAAACATTTAAAAACCAAAAGTGGTGGTTCTAATTCTGAGCCTGTGGAATGTCACTGAGTACTTCTCACCTCTCCACTTTGACTATAACTCCTCTATCAAGTTGCAGAGGAGGTTTTATTCTGCCCAAGACTTGACAGTAGGCTCAGCTAACAGCCATGAAGTTCTTTGGTCGTACACACCTGAGTATGGCTTGAAAAAGACACTTTATATCAAAGATTTTTATCTTGCACTCCTCAAGATAATTTGCAAGAAATGCCAAAATAAAAGGGAAACAATTTTTCTTATATCATCTGAGAAAAGAATGATGATTGATTGGCATGTGGTCTTGTTGCGAGAGGCATTGCCATGGCAAATGCACCAATTGGATGATGAGGGCAGAGTGGTGGACGTGATCGTTATGGACTTCAGTAAGGCATTCAACAAGATTCCATGTGGCAGAATGGTTAGTAATGTTAGATCATATAGAATAAAAAGAGAACCAGCCAGGTAGAAGACAGAGGGTGGTGGTGGAGGGTTGCTTTTCAGACTGGAGGCTTCTGACTGGCGGTGTGCCACAAGGATCGGTGCTTTGTCCGCTGCCTGTGACTATGTGAGGTATGGTTAGTAGGTTTGCAGATGACATCAAAATTGGAGGTGCAGTGAACTGGAAAGAAGGCTACCTCAGAGTACAATGGGGTCTTGATCAGATGGACCAATGGGCTGAGGATTGACAGACACAGTTTAATTTAGATAAATGTGAGCTGCTGAATTTTGGAAAGGCAAATCAGAACAGGAATTACACACTTAATGTTAAGTAGGGGGTGGAGATTCATAGTTCCTTGAAAGTGGAGTTGCAGGTAGATAGGATAATGAAGATGTTTGGTATGCTCACCTTTATAGGTCAGCACATTGAGTATCGGATTTGGGAGGTCATGTAGTGGTTGTACAGGACATTGCTGAGGCCACTTTCAGATTCCTGCATGCAATTTGGGCACCCTGTATGAGAAGGATGTTGTGGAACTTCAAAGGTTTCAAAAACAGTTTTCAAGGATGTTGTTGGACTGGAGAGTTTGAGCTACAGGGAGAGACTGAATAGAATGGGGATGTTTTTCTCTGGAGTATCGAAGGCTAAGGGATGCCTTTATGGAAGTTTATAAAATCATGAGGGGCATGGATACAGTAAATAGTCAAGGTCTTTCTCCAGGGTAAGGCAGTCCAAAACCAGAAGGCATAGGTTTAAGGTGAGAGGGGAAAGATATAAAAGAGACCTAAGGTGCAACTTTTTCATACAGACAGTGGTGCGTGTATGGAAAGAGCTATCAGAGGAAATGGTGGAGGCTAGTACAATTTGTTATGGACTGGCCTGACCACTCAAAACATTCTTGAGCAGGCAAATCAGACCATAACCTTACAATTTGTTTCAGTAAGTGTACAGTGAAAATTACCCAGATGAATTTAGCCAGGTTGACTACCAGGTTTTAAAACAGACAGAAATTTATTCACAAAATTACGCAGTGAAACACGAAGAACAGAATAAAGAACACCTACAGATCTCAGTCTGTCCAAACTAGACTTAAGTATGCTGTTCTGAATATACACAACAGTTCCAATAAACAACCCCCCTTAAAAAAAACAGTAAAAAAAGGAACAGATGGCTTACAGGTTAAAGTTAGAAGGGCAGAAGGAGAGAGACAACCTAATTCCACACAGCTGAACTCCTAACTAGTTCTGGACTGAACTGCTCAGCTAGAGAGCTGACCACTCCCCTTTCATTATACAGAGTCGTGGGCGGCATGGTGGCACAGTGGTTAGCACTGCAGCCTCACAGCGCCAGAGACCCGGGTTCAATTCCTGCCTCAGGTGACTGACTGTGTGGAGTTTGCACATTCTCCCCGTGTCTGTGTGGGTTTCCTTTGGGTGCTCCGGTTTCTTCCCACAGTCCAAAAAATGTGCAGGTTAGGTGAATTGGCCATGCTAAATTGCACGTAGTGTTAGGTGTAGGGGAATGGGTGTGGGTGGGTGCGTTTCGGCGGGTCGGTGTGGACTTGTTGGGCCGAAGGGCCTGTTTCCACGCTGTAAGTAATCTAATCTAATCTATAAGGTCACTTCTAAAACATGACCACTTTGGTCTGAAGTCATATAAACATATAAACAAAAGGCCTCTCAAAATCCTTTTCCATCTCTGTACCAAACCAGTCACTCCGGACCCCTCTGAAAAAAACTAAGGACACAGTATCTTTGAGAAAAGGAACAGCTTTTAGAAAAAAAAGGGACCAGCTTTGTGACAAATTACAACATTTAAAAGGCATCTGGTTGGGTAGATGAATAGAAAGGGTTAGATGGATATGGGCCAAGTGCTGGCAAATGTGACTAGATTAATTTAGGATATCTGGACCGAAGGACTTTATGACCTTATGGGTCTATAACTGACAGTTAACTGCCAAGGTTTGTTTAAATTTTAAATCAGGTTGGTTGACTCTGCTTGATCAAGATCATTTTTGAACTGAAAAGTGCTCAATTTATCTCAAATTATTTGGGAGGGATAAGGTATCTTAAAAGTGTGAGCAACAGCTAAAGACAGCTATTTCATGTTGCTATTGTCTCGTACCCACCTCACAGTACCTCACAGAATACTGCCTCGAAGCCAAAGTGATGTTCTGCCCATTATACGGATGTGTAATGTGGTATATGAATTTCAGCATTGGTGTGAAATTTTAAAATTCATTCATGGGATATGGGTGCCATTGGCTGGGCCAGTGAGTTTTGATAAGATTTATGGACCAGCATTTATTGCTGATTGCTAGTCATTGGAGAGAAGGTGGTGGTGGCCTGCTGTCTTAAACCACTAAGTTGAAGATGCTCGATGCACATCCAGAGGGCTGTCAGATTGTATCGAACAGTTGAACTCTTTGGCTGCTGGCAACAAGCAAGATATTGACTGTACCATCACCAGCCAATGCTGGCAAAACACAAAACACAGTGTCCAAATATCATACGCAATTCTGTGATTGGACAGCATTTGCTGAATCACTCTGAGTTTGTTAGGCTGACAAACAATTGTCAGGTTTGCAGGGTGGCATTCCCATTTACAGATGTGGGTACTGCTGACTACACCATTGCCATGGGTGTACAGTCAGATGTAGGTAGAAGTGGGTACTGCAGATGCTGGAGATTAGAGTCAAGGTTAGAATGGAGCTGGAAAAGCACAGCAGATCAAGCAGCATCCGAGGAGCAGGATGAAGGGCTGATGAAGGTCTCCTGCCCGACTCTCCTGCTCCTCGGATGCTGCCTGATCTGCCGTGCTTTTCCAGCACCACTCTCATCTTGACTATAGTCATATATACACCAGGCCAAGTATAAATAGTCGATTTCCATCCTTAAAGGACATGAGTGAATCAGTCACATTTTTCCCAACAATCATTGGAGTCTTAATTCCAGATTTTTATTCAATTTAAATACACTATCTGCCAGGACAAGACTCAAACCTGGATCCACTGAACAGCACCTGAGTCTCTGGATGAATAGTTTAGTATACTACGATGATGCCATTGCCACCCTTTGTAGATACTGGAAACTTTGCAGGGCAGAAAGAACATGTATAAACATGATGCCTGTCTTATTTCAACAAAACAGGGGACAGTCATTCACAAGCTCACTTCTCAAGGCAATGCCAGTGACAAATTAAAAGTTAACTTGTCTGGTTTAACATTTAAACAAAGCTTGGCTGTTAACTGTCGGATATCATTTAACACTTGCATTTCACATTGTAACACCTCTACCTAACAAAGTCCATTTGCCAACCAATCAGCAGTCTCTTCTCAGACAGTATTTTTAACAAGAAATTCTTTTCCTTTACATTGATATTCTTGTGATTTGTCCTGATGTGTGCAAGATGAAAAGTTTTAACAAAATGTATAACTTTTCAGCAATATTCAACCCTTGATGTTTAATCAACGAAACAGGACTTAATCAAAGTTTAGCTGGGAAGAAAATTCCTCCAACAAGAAAGATAGGTTGTATCCTTACTAAGTCCAAGTTGCCAGGTCTCACAAAGACCCTTTAGCCTGTTTAGAACTTCCACTTCATTGATATTTAACTGACTGATTTTTCCTGGTTTAATCTTGCCCAGGGATGGCATTTTGCTCATGACATCTTTGTGAATACTTGGCAGAAGCAGACAATTATAATGATCACTAACGTGTGCTAATATATTGTGTCTTGCTAAGGTTTGCATTGATTATTACTTTTACCTTCTTCTTGACTGCCCTATTGCCGAAAGAATATATGAGTACGCTTTTTACAACAAAAAGAAAGACTTGCATTTGTATAGTCCCTTGTACAACTTTCAGAGATTCCAAAATACTGTCCAGTTACTGAAGCATAGTGATTGCTGTGATCCAATAATTGGGATAGTTAATTTCCAAACAGCCTATTTCTATAAATAACAATGATTGATCTGCTGTATTGATGTTGGTTGAGGCATTAATATTGACCAGAACACTGGGGCTAACTCCCTGGCTTTTCTTTGAGTGATGAAAGCTTATCCATCATTCGGAGTGTGCAGATGAGAGCTTGATTTAACAGCTCATCCTAAAGAAGTGAACTCTGGTAGTGAGGACTTCTTCCGTACTGCACTGGGGTCTCAGCATAGATGTTTGCATTGAACTGAAACAAATAATCTGTTTCAGAGTTGAGAATGCTTTCAATTGAATGACAGCTGGCACTTTGTCAGAATTCTCTATTAACACATATTTTCCGATCACACAGCAACCTCTGTGAATCCTTTCTTCATTGTTGTATGACTGTTCACCTAGAAAACTCCATGTCTCTGGTCATGGGTTCTGTGGGTCCTTGTGTTACTAACGAGCCTGATCCGAGAGTTGCAATTCCTACTGCACAGTTGGCAGGTGTTCCAGAAAATGGAAGTGGTCCTTGGCCTTGATTGACGTTCCTTTCTCCACTTCTTTGTCAGCACTTCCTCCTGCCAATGGGTGTTCCATTTCTTTCGCAAGAATTTACAGCCTAGCAGATTGATACAGCCCAGAGATTATTCCGTCCATTGTGCCTTCTCTTTTGGAAAAGTTATGAAGTTAATCAAATTCCACTGCACTTTCCACATAATTCAGCAAATGTTGCTCTCTCAATATTTAACTCATTTCTTATTGGAAGTTATTGCTGTTGTTACACTTTCAATATCCATTTGAAACTGAGCTGAGAAGGAATTTCTTGGAGTCATAGAGATGTACAGCATACCAAATGCCTTCTTCTATCCTATCTAACTGCGACTTCACTTTCAAGGAGCTATGAACCTGCACTCCAAGGTCTTTTTGTTCAGCAACATTCCCGAAGACCTTACCATTAAGTGTATAAGTCCTGATAAGATTTGCTTTCCCTAAATGCAGCACCTCGCATTTATCTAAATTAAACTCCATCTGCCACTTCTCAGCCCATTGGCCCATCTGATCAAGATCCTGTTGTAATCTGAGGTAACCTTCCTTGCTACATCTCCAATTTTGGTGTCATGAGCAAACTTACTAACTACACCTGTTTTGCTCACATTCAAATCATTTATATAAATAATGAAAAGTAGTGGACCCAGCACCGATCCTGTGGTACTCCACTGGTCACAGGCCTCCAGTCTGAAAAACCCTCCACTACCACCCTCTGTCTACTAACTCTGAGCCAGTTCTGTATCCAAATGGCTAGTTCTTGCTGTATTCCATGAGATCTAACCTTGCTAACCAGTCTCCCATGGGGAACCTTGTCGAACCCCTTACTGAAGTCCATGTAGCTCACATCCACTGCTCTACCCTCATCAATCCTCTTTATTACTTCTTCAAAAAACTCAATCAAGTTTGTGAGACATGATTTCCCATGCGATAAAATGGTGAATGTCTCCAGAGATCTGTGGAAGCGAGATCAGTGAATATATTTAAAAGACTCTTGAAGCATGGGATAGATTGATCATGATCTTATGAAATGACAGGGCAGGTCTGAGGAACTGAATATTCTATTGCTTCTATTTCTTATGTTCAGGTGGTGCATTTCAAATCACATCAACTTACTGTTTTAAAAGTTCTTTGCCCTTATGTTGCCTTTGGATCTGTTCATCCTTAAATCGCGATCCTCTTTCCAACCGTTCTTCCACTGGAAGTAGTTTAGAATGGAACAGAATAGAAAGCTGGGAGTAGTTTCTCCTTATTTTCTCTGTCCTTTATGTTTTTGAAAACCTGGGTTAGATTAGAATTGATTTGATTTATTGCTGTCACATGTATCTAAGTACAGTGAAAAGTTTTATTTTGCAAGTAATACAGGCAGATCATTACATACAAGGACATACAGATCATAGGGTGCTTAGACAGAGTGAGGCACACAAGGTTACAGCTGCACTGGATTTGCACAAAAGCAAGATCAGCAGTAAATGTGAAGTTAAATCTCCGCTTAGTTTTTCCCGCTCCAAAGGAAGTAGCTTCAGTTCCTCCAGTGTCTTCATATAACTGAAGCCTTCCTGGTGTCATTTGAGTAAATACCTTCTGCACCCTCTCAAAGGCATTGATGGTGATGAAACGTCTGAAAATGAACCTTCCAGCTCAGCGAGCGAACCTACATCCAGAACCTCAACGTGAGCTACAAATCTTCTCAAAACTCACTCGCACTGATGTCTTCCCTAAAATGAGATGCTCGGCAGAGTGCTTTATAAAGGCAAGCTTGCTTTTATACATCTCACCTCTATTTATAAAGTCAAGCAGTCCATCTGCTTTTTTGTAGAACATTTTGAACTTGTCCTGTTATTTCTCAGAGACATGTACATACATGCCAGATCTCTCTGTTCCTGAATGCCTTTTAAAATTGCATCATCCCATTTATATCTCTTAGTTTTTCCTACAAGAATCAAATGTCACTCAATCTCTAAATTAACTTTCACTTGCCTAGTGTTTGCCCAGTTCCTTAAAGTCCTCCTAAAGTCTGCTGCTATTTTCCTCACTGTTCACTGCAATTTGAAGTTGGTGTGTTTTGCAAAGTTTAATATTAGCTTCTGTACTTTTAGATCACTTCATTTCTCCATGTGATTTTAGACAAGAAACAAAGCTAATGCCATATATTCCAGGCTGATGTGTGGCCTTTCACACATGCAGCTTAGCAGGACCACCTGCTAGAATATGCACTCACAGAAATCCCAGCCTTCCAGGTACACGAACTGAGCTAGAATCCGAACAATTGCAAGCATAGCCTAAACTTGTCATTACCTAGAACTTAATAGGAGACATACATGCCACAGAATGTATAGCCAGTGGATTCTAGTTGGCCGTTATTTTGCTTTTATTTCATTCCCTATGATGGATGCCGATGGTTTTGGACCTATACACATTGCAGATTAGAAGAATCTTATTGAAATATAACAGATTCCAAGGGGACTCACCTGTTCCAGAGGTGTGTAATAGCATCTCCAAGCAGGTTTATTAGAAAAATAGGGTTGATAGTGTATGTAGGGACACAGTTTAAATATTAGGATCTCTCATTAAAGAGAGAGCTGAGTTTTGCTTTCTCAGAAGGTCTGTAATCTTTGAAAGTCTCTTCCCAGAGAACATGGGAACACTTCTGAGGTTGAGATAGATTTTTAATCCACAAAGGAGAGAGGGGTTGTGGAGGCACAGAAAATTAAGTGGGGTTGAGGCTGTGATCAGATCAACCTTAATTTATCAAATAATGCAGCATACACAAGGGATTTAAATGTGTATAGCTGCTCTCATTTCTTGTGTATTTTATATATGTTTCTGAAATAACCCAGGAAGCCCAACCTTAAAGGAACATCATTTCTTGTTGAACACTAAAATAGAGCCACTATTCATGGCATACATAGGTTAGTCCCAGCCCTGGGTCTGCTTTCTTTCAATGTATCTGGAAATGCTCTTACACAGAACAGAATGGTTTTCCCACCACCAAATCATTGTGACATTTTCTCAACGACTGACCACCACCTGTGTAGCCAATTAAATATTTACAAGCAAAGCCCACTACGGGCATTACAAACCATTAAACATAAGAGGAGATAGGAAGAGTGGGCAACAATCAAATCAAAATGGGGTTAGAGGGCAAAGGGAGTCTGCTTTCTTTCTCTAACACTCATAAGTATTAGCATGCACAACCGAGCACCTTTCCCACTACCAAGTCTCCATGACTTTTGTAAACTACTACACCACCACCACCAGTAATAGGGGTCTGCTTTACATATTTTCTAATCAATCGGATCAATGACGTTATTACACTCCTCTGGAGCAGGTGGGACCTGGGCTCAGAGACAGGGACACTATCACTGCACCACATGACCCTATAGGGGTCTTTGTTTTTATATGCCCAGAAGTGTTGCCACACGCAATGGAGTAACTTTCCCACCACCAAAATTACCATTTTTAAAAATGTTTTCTTTGCTTTAACTACTGACCAACCAACAGTAGTCACCTGTGTAGGCAATTCAGTATTAACACACAGAGTCCACTATGGGCCATTTAAATCATTAAAGGTGCAGGGGGTGTCGAAGCATGGGAGATGACTAAATCAAGATGGAGTTGGAGGGGGAAACAAAGCAATGTTTCCCCTGCGGTGCACATCTTTTCTCTCAAGGTGGCGAGTGTGTTAATGGACACCGTATACTCCTTCTCCATGGACACAAACATAACCCCAAAGAGAGGCAGAGAGTTTGCAAAGATGACCCTGCCACAACCTGCTTTCTAAACAGGTCTGCCTTATTTTTATTTGAAACTACTAACCACCACCAGTAAAATGTGTAGCTAATTAAATGTTTACAAGCAAAACCCATTACAGACAATGCAGTGTCAAAGGAGGTTGAGATATGTGTCATTTTAAAAACTTAATCTACTTTCCCTAATCAACCTGTTCAGAGATGTTATTACATTATGGTCTCTGTAGAAGATGGGACTTGAACCCAGGTTACTCAGTCCAGGGGTAGGGGCCACTGTGCTGATGAGTTCCAATAAAAAGGATCGTTGCCTGTTACTCAGAGAACTCATACCCAGTCAGCTCCACATAGAGATTAGGGATTCCCCATGGGCCTAGTAGGGGTTATCACAAGGCCCAACTTTATGTATGTTTCCATTTAATATCCCCTTTGTTCTATAATGTACAAATATCTACCTCATTTCAATTTGGATCCCTGCAGAATTGGTCTATTTAGCTTTATCCCTTAGATCTGAACAATTACTCTGCTGTTTTCCATAATTAATGCTGTGCCTTAATTTTAACTACTTAGCATTTCATCCCTCCTGCATCCAATTCCTATTTACCAAATTCCCATAGTCACTTCTGAGCAAGCTAATCCATATATAAGATTCATTTAACTTTCACCCAGCTCTGTGCTCGCCACCAAACTGTACCTTTCAAAACGTTTCACTCATTTAATTATGCTGAGCCTTCTCAAAATTGCACATGTAGCTTCTGAACTTTGGCACTTTTGAACTTTAGATAGTACTGAATTGAGTTCTGTGGTTACCCGTTTGTGTCTGCTTCCAGTTTCTGTTTTATTCATGAATATACGTCAGGATTCTACAGTGTTGTGACTACTTCTTCTTTCTGGCACTTCCTGTGATGTACTATATCTTATCAGTAACATCGTAGATTTTACATCAGGTCAAATTAAGTCACCCAATAAAACAAATTTCAAATTCTCAGCAGTTGTTTCGCCAACTTGGCAGGATGGATGAGCGCTTCAATCCCTGAATACGCTGAGGCATTACATGTTGATGCTCCTTGTTGCTTTGCCCCATAATTAACAGAGAATGATGCACCCCAAACTACATAACTAGTTAATTCTCGATACCAGTGTCCTTTGTGGACTATAGCCAATTGCTTTACTGTAATTCTTCACATTTTCACAACAAACCATTTCCTATACTTCAGGAGCCTCCTCAGGATGCAGACAGACATAGAGTACAAAATTATCATTCGTTTCCCAACCATCACTCAGCTTTCCTACAGCTGAGGAACAGAAAATTTGAAGATCGGAATCTCAAACTTGAGTTGATGTCATAGCTCACCAGAGAGCAATGACCCTCTTATAAGCTGCTGAGGCTTGGAATACCTTCAGAATCAAAGAATCCCTACAGTATGGAAGCAGGCCATTTGGTCCATTGAGTCCATGCCAACCCTCCAAATGGCATCCCACCAGGCCCACCCCTACCTGTAACCCTGCGTTTCCCAGAGCTAATCCACCCAACTTGCACATCTCTGGACACTATGGTCAATTTAGCATAACCAATCCACCTAAGCTGCACATCTTTGGACTGTGGGAGGAAACCAGAGCACCCAGAGGAAAAAAAAACACACACACAATGTGTGAACTCCACACAGTTGTCTGAGCCTACAATTGAACCCAGGTCATTGGTGCTGTGCGGCAGCAGTGCTAACCACTGAGCCACCGTGTTGACCATTGGATTAGGTGGATTGGCCGTGCTAAATTGGCCCATAGTGTCCAGAGATGTGCAGATTAGGTGGATTAGTCATGGCAAATAGGGGGGTATGGGGACAGGGTGGATGCTCTTTGGAGGGTTAGTGTAAACTTGATGAATTGAATGGCCTCTCTCCACACTGTAGGGATTCCATGAAGATCCTTTAAATCTGGTGGTACAAGAGAAACATTCTCTCCCACGCTAGCTTGACCAGTGTTGATGTATATAATCATTCAGAATCAGTTAAGCAGGGCCTTGGCTGCTTCATTTCTTTGGCTTTCCTCATGTGTGAGATATGGATGTCACTGGTCAGGCCAGCATCTGTGACCACCCCTATCTGTCTTAGAACTTACAGGCTCTGAGGTCAGTTAAGAGCTAACCTCATTGCTATGGGTCTGGAGTCACATGTAGGCCAGGACATGTAAGTACAGACAATTTCGTTCCCCAAAGAGCGTTAGTGAATCAGATGAATATTCATCTCAATCAACATTAGTTCCATGGTGACCATCAGACTAATTTTTATTGTAGATTTTTTACCATCTGCCATGATGGGATTCAGCCTATGTCCTGAGAGTATTACCCTGAAGCTCTGGATTATTACTACAACAACATTACCACGATGCCAACTGCATTGCCGAAACCCTAGGACCACTTCATTTATTTACGTGATGTTACACCCCCAGTAAGTGCTCTATCTCGAATATGGTCAGAGCTGGAGACTATCAGGAGGGCACGGGAATGCTTAAGGAATAGCCTCAAAGCAACATTGACAAAATCAAACTTAACCACTGATTCATGGGAGCCCTGGCTTGTAACTGAACAAAACACTGAAGATTTAGTCAAGAAGGCAGCAACCTTCTGGAGAGAGTGCACAAACTTTCAACCTCTCATTCACCAGAGTTTTTTAAGGACCATCTCCTCACTTTGCGACAGAGTCTCCACATAAGAGCCATCTCAGAACTCATCCAACTAAAGTGGAAACAAAAACAGAAATTACTTGAAAAACTCAGCAGGCCTGGCAGCATTTGTGGAGAGAAAGCAGAGTTAACGTTTTGGGTCCAGTGACCCTTCTTCAGAACGGATTGTAGCCAAGGAAAGTGTTGGTATTTGTGCAGAAGATATGGTAGGATGGTGGGGGGAGCGCAGAATAAATGATAGGTGGAGTTGGAGTTCACAGGGAGAGTATAGTAGCTGTGCAGAGGAATGGGTAAAGGTCAGCCCAAGAGAATGAGCTAATAAGGAGCATTAATAGCTGACAATAGCTTGTGAGTGGTAGCAGCTCATTTGATGACAAGACCCGGTGTGTGGGGGTTGGGGCAAGGACTTGAGAGAAGGTGCTCAGGCCCTAAACTTGTTCAATTTGATATCGAGTCCTGAAGGCTGCAGATTTCCAGAAAAATGAAACACTGCTCTTTCAGCTTGCGCTGAGTTCGCTGGAGCACTGTAGCAAGTCTGATGGACATGTATTGGGCAGGGAACACCGTGGTCTGTTGAATTGGCTGACCACAGGAAGCTCAGGGTCATTTCTGTGGAAAACGGTTGTCCAGTCTGCACTTTGCCTCCCCATGTAGAGGAGACCACATTGTTAGTGGTGAATATAGGAGACTAGATCAAGTGAAGTACAAGTTGTGGGGGTGCACAGAAGTGTGAGGACTGGACAAAGGTGCCCTGGAGGGAATGGTCCTTGTGGAAGGCTTACGAGAGAGGGGAATATGTATTTGGTGGTGGCATCCCATTGGTGGTGACATACAGTACTCCTCAGATAGTTATTCCTACTGCACACTTAGGGCCATGCAGTGCCATATGCACACTCGTGACTTCTGTCTCCATCAGCACTGCCTCACACTGGCTCAGAGATGCTCTGCCCTAAGTTCCACTGTATCCTTCAGCTCATTCAACTTTCCAACAAGAAACATTTTCTTTTCCTTTCAGTCATTAAGGAACCCAAGCTGCAACAACTCAGAGACACTCACATCCCTCTGAAACCTTTCTCTCTTCCCCTTCCCTCTGACTCTATCTCCTCTCCCAACCTCACCTCCTGTCCTGCAATTACTATTGCTTTTGACGTTCCTCTGTCTGATGTGAAACATTCTGTAGTCAGCAAAGGTCTCAGTTTTATCACTCTGTGCAGGTTCAATATTCCTTAAAACTGGAATCACAGGTAGATGTGATAGTGAAGAAGGCATTTGGCACATTTACCCTCATTGGTTAATGTACTGAATGTAGAAGTTAGGATGCCACATTGTGACTGTACTAGACATTGATCATAGTATTTATGAAACACTGTGTTCAATTCTGGTCTCCCTGCTAGAGGAACAATGCTATTTAACTTGAAAGGGTTCAGAGAAGGTTTACAAGGATCATAGCATCATAGAATTCCTACAGTGTGGAAACAGGCCATTTGGACCAACAAGTAACACCGGCCCTCTGAACAGTAACCTACCCAGACCCCATTACTCCACATTTGCCCCTAACTAATGCACCTAACCTACACATCCCTGAACACTATGGGCAATTTAGCATGGCCAATCCACTTGACCTGCACATCTTCGGACCAGAGCACCCAGAGGAAACCCACGCAGACACAGGGAGAATGTGCAAACCCCACACAGACAGTCACCCGAGGGTGGAATTGAACCCAGGTCCCTGTCGCTGTGAGGCAGCAGTGCTAACCACTGAGCTATCATTGCCAGGGTTGGAGGGTTTGAATAGGCTGGGGCTACTTTCCCTGGAGGGTTGGAGGATGAGGAGTAACTTTATAGAAGTTTATAAAATCATAAGAGGCATGGGTAGGGTGAACAGTCAAGGGTAGGGGAATCCAAAACTAGAGGGCATAGATTTATGGTTTAGAGAGGGAAAAGATTTAAAAGGGACTTAAAGGACAACCTTTTCCCCCAGAAGGTGGTGAATGTATGGAATGAACTGCCAGAGGAAGTGGTGGAGGCTGGTACACTTACAACATTTAAAAGGTATCTGGATGGGTATATGAATAGGAAGGGTTTAGAGTGATATGGGCCAAATGCTGGCAAATGGGACTAGATTAATTTAGGATATCTGGTCAGCATGAACAAGTTAGACAAGCTGTCCATCGCTATGACTCTAGAACTCATCCTTTCCTACCTTGACTGAATTTTTTTTCTCCTCTTATCCAGTCCCTTCCCACTTACATCCACAACTGTCTGACACATAATGTCAGTTTCAGAACGTCCAGTTTATGGGCTCCAGCTACCTCCCCTTTCCCATGGAGGTACAATCTCTTTCCACACCCATCCCCCAAACAGGATGGTCTCAGGGCTCTCCATTTCTTCCTGGAGTAAAGGCCTGAACAGTCCCCACCCCCCCCCAGCACCCTCCACCACCCGGCCCAACACACCCTCACCCTCAACAGCTTCTCTTTTCATTCCTCTCACTCCTTTCAGCTCAGAGAGGTGGCCATGGGGACCTGCATGGGCCCTAGTTATACCTGTCTCTTTGTGGGGGACGTGGAAAATCCTTGTTCCAATCCTATTCTAGAGCCAACCCACAGTTTTCTCCAGGATATCAATGACATCATCAGTGGTGCTTCCCCCTCTCTCGTCTGGAATTGGAAAGGTTTATTGATTTTTGTTCCAACTTTCATTGCACTCTGACCTTCACCTGGTCCACTTCTGACTCCTCCCTTCCTTTCCTTAACATTACTATTTCAATTTCTAGAGAGAGGCTTGTCATTAATATCCACTACAAACTCAGTAACTTCCTGTTACCATGACGATACATTTTCACACCCACCTTCCTGTAAAGAATCTATTTCATTCTCCGTTTCTCTGCCTCTGTCGTATCTGTTCTGATGATTCCAATGTTGATTGGGGGGCATCTGAAATGTCTATCTTCTTCCTCAACTGAGGACTCCCCACCACCGTTATTGATAAGGCGGTCAGCTGTGTCCAATCCACCTCCCATACTTCAACCCTCACCCTTTTCTTCCCTCCCACAACAACAGGGTCACTCCTGTCCTCACCTACCGTCCCACCAACATCTACACACAAAGGATAATTAGTCGCCAATTCCACTACCTCCATAGGATGCCATCACTAAACACATATTCCCCTCTCCTCCCATGTCAGCCTTCTGCAGGGACTGTTCCCATCGCCACATCTTGGTCCACTCCTCCTTCACTCTCAACACCTCCACAGCACTTCCCTTGCAATCGCAGAAGGTGTAACACCTGCCTGTTTTCTTTCTCCCTCCTCAGTATCCAAAGGCCTAGACATACCTTCCAGGCGAAGCTGCACTTCACTCAATCTAGTCTCCTGTATTCTTTGCTGACAATATGGTATTCTCTTCATTGGGTGACCGCTTTGCAGAACATCACCATTCTATCTGCAAAAAGGACCCTGAACTTACTGAGACCTGCCACTTTAACATCCCACCCTGTTCCCTGGCCAGCATCTCTGTCTCAGGCTTGCTGCAGTGCTCCAGTGAAGCTCAGTGCAAGCTGGAAGTGAGCACCTCATTTATTGCTTGGGAATCCTGCAGCCTTCTGGATTCAATAACGAGTTCAACAATTTTAGGAGAAAATGTGGACTGTAGATACTGGAGATCAGAGTCGAAGAGTGTGGTGCTGGAAAAAGCACAGCTGGTCAGGCAGTATCCGAGGAGCAGGAGAATCGACATTTCGGGCATAAGCCTTTCAACAGGAATTGCTTGAAATGTCAACTCTCCTGCTCCTCGGATGCTGCCTGAATAGCTGTGCTTTACCAGCACCACACTCTTCCACAACTTTAGGGCCTGAACACCTTATTGCATGTCCTTTCCCCAACCCCCACACACCAGGCCTTGGCATAACATAAACGACTACCACAAACAATTTATTGCCAACCACTAACCATTTGCAGCCATTTATTCTCCAAAGCCGATCTTTACTCATTCCTCTGTCTGCCCAACTGTATTTTTCTCTGTCTGGGCTCCATCTCCACCTACTGCTTACTCCTCCCTTCCACTCACCTTTAACATATACCGTACCAACGTTTTCCTACCTACAATCGGTTCTGAAGAAGGGTCACTGGATGCTGCTGGCCTTGCTGCGTTTTTCCAGTAATTTCCGTTTTTGTTTCTGATTTGCAGCATCTGCAGTTCTTTTTTTTTGTAAGGTGGAAGCAGGTAATCCTTGATCTAGGTAGACAGTCGAAAAGAAACTTCTGACACCCCTTTAGTGTAATAAATATTGACTCATAGATTGTCAGTAACACAACACTTGATTCTTCTTATACAAATGTCATTTATAACTCTATGATAAAAACTGGACAAATCATTTGTGAGGTAACCAGGAGTGTGGATGAAAGACTTTAGCAAGGCTTTTGATAAGGTTCCTCATGGAAAACTGATGAAGAAACTAAGATGCACTAGAATCCAAGGCAAACTGTCTTGGATCCAGGATCCAAAATCCAAAATTAGCTGAGAAGTGGGTAGCAGGGATGTTTCTATTTCTGGAAGTCTGTTCTCAGAAGAGTTGCACAGAGTTGGTGTTGTGGCTCTTTCTGTTTGTCTGAGGTAATGCATTTGGGGAGAGATAATAAGGCAAGGGATTTCACTGAGTGGTAGCATAATGTAATGTGTGGAAGGTCAGAAGAAACTTGGTGTACACAGTCAAAGATCCCTAAAGGATGGTGAGATATAGTGGTTAAAAAAACAATTTTCACATTGCTATTGCTCCTCATTCTGTTCTGTGGGTTTTGTTGCCTAGGCCAACATTCATGGTTCATGACACTTTTGGAATTTAAAAGAATGAGAGGCAAACTTATTGAAACATATAAGATTCTTAGGGGACTTAGGGATAGATATGGAAGTTTGTTTCCCCTTGTGGGAGAATCTAGACTCGGGTTGTACGTTTAGGACAGAAATTAGCAGGAGTTTCTTCTTTCGGAGGTTCATGTAGAGTTGTTCTGTGCAGTTGTTTACTGATCTTTAAGTATATTCAAGACTGTATTAAGATAGGTTTTAATTAGTAAGGGAATAAAGGATAATGGAAAAAAAGCAGGAAAGTGGAACTGAGGGTAATCAGATCAGCCATGATACCTTTGTAAGGCAGAACATTGTCAACTGAATGGCTCAACTCTATACTTACTTCTTATGGATTAACAGTTGGCCATTTATTTATGGCAAGAGGTGTGGAGTTGAAGAGATATACTCAGAAATCATATGACATCATAGAATAGAATCACTACAGTGTGGAAACAGGCCCTTTGGCCCAACAAGAGTAACCTACCCAAACCCATTTCCCCCTGAGTCATTTACCTAACCTACACATCCCTGTACACTATGGGGCAATTTAGCACAGCCAGTTCACCTGACCTGCACATCTTTGGACTGTGGGAGGAAACCCACACAGGCACAGGGAGAATGTGCAAATTCCACACAGACAATCGCCCAAGGTTGGAATCGAACCCAGGTCCTCAGCACTATGAGGTAGCAGTGCTAACTGCTGAGCCATCATTGCCCTTTTGCTGGTAAAGGGGGTAATGCACCAAACGCTTGTGATTTCATATTAAGCCTGTTGGATTATAACTAGATGTTGTGTGATTTCTGAACCTGTCCACCCCAGTCCAACACCGGCACCTCTGCATCAGAAATGATCAAAACATTGTGAGTGTCTGGAACTCAATGAGTAAAAGAATGGTTGAGTCTGAAACTTTTGAGACATTTAAGCAATATTTATGTATTTGCTTGTCCTACCATCATCCTCCAGGCCAATGGGCAAACAGCTGGAAGATAGGATTAGTATAGTTTGATCCTTGTTGACTAGCTTGGACACATTGGCAGAATAGCTTCCTTCTGTGCTGTAAATGTCTGAGTCCTCATATGTTGTCAGAAGTTCATACAGTTCACACTTATAGTTTACTAGAAGTAGTCTGTAAAGTGTCCACTAAATTTCATGTGGCCTCCACTTATAAATCAAACTGAAATGATTCTTTTTGTGCATTGAAATCATCATTATCACAGAGTGGGCTATTCAGCCAACCATAAACGAGTCAACTGAATTTTATGACAAGCAAAACAAAAGTGCTTGATCCTGTAAATAATTCTTTACCATAAAGTGTGTAATGGAACTCATCAGTGGTACAGACATGGCAGCAAGTAATGGTGCTGCTGCATAAATGTGGAGAGTTCAAGGTGCTTTTTAGGGTCATCATGGTATACTGCTAGGTTCCCGACCTCTGCACTAGGACATCTAGGTTCAAGTCTCATCAGCTCCTGAAATATATGATAATATTTCTGAACAGGGAGATTCAAAAATATAAATGTGAAGAATTAACTGCAGAAAGGGCATGTAGCTATAAAATCACCTGTTAAATTTCAAATGATGATTAAAAGAATTAAAATGGCAGCCCTGTCAGGACTCACTCTGTGGAACAACCAAGGGTTTCTATTAAGGGAGCAAGGATGGCTAAAGAGGGAAACCAAAGGAAAAGTGAAAAGATGATCAAGCTTAAAACGGCACACCTTTATGGACATAAAGGTCAATTGGATCTTTGAATCTTCTCCACCATTTTGGAAGATCATGGTTAATCTGATATATGTAGTGATCCAGCCTCGAATGCCCACTAGGGAAGACAATCCAAACACTAATGACCCTCAGGGAAGAAAGTTCTTCTAATCTTTATCTTAAATGGGAGACCCGTATTTTAAAACTCTGCTTCCCAGTTTCGAGACTCCTGCACAAGAGTCTCTCAGGGCAGAATGTTTCCAGCATATGAATGATAAGAGCAAAGCAATAACATTGAGAAAATACATTGAATATGAAAAAAAATTATTGATGTGAAGATTATTCACTTTGATGGAAAAAACCCTTGATTTTCTCCTCAAGGATTCAACGGCTAGACGATAGTCTTGCTAGTAAATAGCGAGGGCCCTATTTGCATTATTACCTTTTTTATATGCAGGATGCTAGTGTCCTTTAGGGAAGATAATCTGCTGTTGATTCCTGATCTGGCCTATACATGACTCCAGATCCACGGCAATCTGGTTGATTTATAACCAATCATAGCATATAGGAGCAGAAGTAGGCCATTCAGTCCATTCAGTCAGCTTTGCCATTCAATGAGATCAGAGCTGATTTAACAAATCTTCAACTCCATACACCTGCCTTTTCTTTCTAATCGCGATTCCCTTACTGCTTAAAAATCTATCTCAGCCATGAATATACTTAATGGCCTAGCCTCAATATCCTTCTGCATTAAAGAATTCCACAGTTTCATTACTCCCTGAGAGAGGGAATCACTCCTCATCTCTGTTGCAAATGGGATGAAGGTGTCACTGGCTAGGCCAGCATTTATTGCCCATTCCAAATTGCCCAGAGGTCAGTTAAAAGTCAACCACATTGCTGTGGGTCTGGAGTTACTTTTAGGCTAGAGTGGGTATGGATAGCAGTTTTCTTCCCTCAAGGACCTTAGTGAACCAAGGTTAATCCAAAAATTGACAGTGGATTCATAATCATCATTCAACTCTTAATTCCAGATTTTTACTTGTATTCAGTAAAAATGGGATTTGAACCTGGGTTCCCAGAACATTACCTGGACCTCTGGATTAACAGTCAAATGATAATACCACAAGGCCATTACCTCCCCACTGGAGAGGTTGAGATTATGCCCTCTGGTCCTCAATTCTCCCATTAGGGGAAAAAACCTTTCTGCATTTACCCTGTCAAAGCGGTTAAGAATCTTGTCTGTTTCAGTAAGATCGCCTCTCATTTTTCTAAACCTCAAGGGGCACAGGCTCAATCTACTCATCTTCTCCTCATAATCCAGTACCTCTGTACCTGATTATCACCTTCTCTGGACTCCCTCCAATACCAGTGTATCTTTCACAGACAAGGGGCTAAAACTGTTCACTGCTCCAGCTGTGGTCTGACTTGTGCCTTGTATAGATTTAGCAAAGCCTCCTTACTTCTATATTCTATTTCTTTGAAATAAAGGCCAACTTGCCATTTTTTCTTCCCTATTACCCACTGAACTTGGATGATAGCTTCTGGTCATTTAATGTACAAGGTCTCCTAAATCCTTCTGATCTGCAGCTTTCTGCAGTCCTTCTCATTTAAATACTACTCAGCTCCTCTATTCTTCCTGCCAAAGTGCACAACCTCACATTTTCCCCACATTATTGTGGTTCTGTTCGCCGAGCTGGGAATTTGTGTTGCAGACGTTTCGTCCCCTGTCTAGGTGACATCCTCAGTGCTTGGGAGCCTCCTGTGAAGCGCTTCTGCGATCTTTCCTCCGGCATTTGTTTGTCTCTGGTTTGTCTCTACCGCTTCCGGTTGTCAGTTCCAGCTGTCCGTTGCAGTGATCGATATATTGGGTCCAGATCGATGTGCTTATTGATTGAATCTGTGGATGAGTGCCATGCCTCTAGGAATTCCCTGGCTGTTCTCTGTTTGGCTTGTCCTATAATAGTAGTGTTGTCCCAGTTGAATTCATGTTGCTTGTCATCTGCGTGTGTGGCTACTAAGGATAGCTGGTCGTGTCATTTCGTGGCTAGTTGGTGTTCATGGATGCGGATCGTTATCTGTCTTCCTGTTTGTCCTATGTAGTGTTTTGTGCAGTCCTTGCATGGGATTTTGTACACTACATTGGTTTTGCTCATGCTGGGTATCGGGTCCTTCGTTCTGGTGAGTTGTCTGAAAGTGGCTATTGGTTTGTGTGCTGTTATGAGTCCTAGTGGCCGCAGTAGTCTGGCTGTCAGTTCGGAAATGCTCTTGATGTATGGTAGTGTGGCTAGTCCTTTGGGTTGTGGCATGTCCTCATTCCGTTGTTCTTCCCTTAGGCATCTGTTGATGAAATTGCGGGGATATCCGTTTTTGGCGAATACATTGTATAGGCGTTCTTCTTCCTCTTTTTGCAGTTCTGGTGTACTGCAGTGTGTTGTGGCTCTTTTGAATAGTGTCTTGATGCAATTTCTTTTGTGTGTGTTGGGGTGGTTGCTTTCGTAGTTTAGGACTTGGTCTGTGTGTGTGGCTTTCCTGTAAACCTTTGTGGTGAATTCTCCGTTCAGTGTTCTCTGTACCATCACGTCTAGGAATGGGAGTTGGTTGTCCTTTTCTTCCTCTCGAGTGAATCTGATTCCTGTGAGTGTGGCGTTGATGATCTGGTGTGTGTTCTCTATTTCTGTGTCAGCTGGAAGTGACAACTGGAAGCGGCAGATTCAAACCACTACAAATGCCGGAGAAAAGATCCCAGAAGCGCCTCACAGGAGGCTCCCAAGCACTGAGGATGTCACCTAGACAGGGGACGAAATGTCTGCAACACAAATTCCCAGCTCGGCGAACAGAACCACAACGAGCACCTAAGCTACAAATCTTCTCACAAACTTTGTTCCCCACATTATATTCTATCTGCTGTCTTGTCCACTTGCTTAGCCTGTATCTGTCTCTCTGCAGACTTTTTATGTTATCCTCACCGCTCGCCTTCCTGCCAGTTTGTGTCATCTGCAAACTTTGCTTCAGTATGTTTCTTGTTTTCTTCCAAGTCATTAATATATATTACAGATAATTGTGGCCCCAGCACTGATTCCTCCGGCATTCCATTAGTTACAGGTTGCTATTCTGAAAATTAGATTAGATTAGATTACTTACAGTGTGGAAACAGGCCCTTCGGCCCAACAAGTCCACACCGCCCCGCCGAAGCGTAACCCACCCATACCCCTACATCTATATCTACCCCTTACCTAACACTACGGGCAATTTAGCATGGCCAATTCACCTGACCTGCACATCTTTTGGAGTGTGGGAGGAAACCGGAGCACCCGGAGGAAACCCACGCAGACACGGGGAGAACGTGCAAACTCCACACAGTCAGTCGCCTGAGGCTGGAATTGAACCCGGGTCTCTGGCGCTGTGAGGCAGCAGTGCTAACCACTGTGCCATCGTGCCGCCCACTTGTTCGCCCTATTCCAACTCTTTGTCTTCAATTAGCTAGTCAGTTTTCTAACCATGCTAATATGCTACCTCCAACATCACGGGTACTTATCCTACTAAACAGCTCAATGTGTAGTACCTTATCAAATGACTTCTGAAAGTCCAAAGATATTACAGCTTTGCCTTTATCTATCCTGCTTGTTATCTCCTCAAAGAATTCTAATACATTTATCAGGTCTAATTTCCCTTCATGAAATCATGCTGATTCTACTTAATCTTGTTATGTCTAAATACTCTGCTATTATGTACTTTATAACACTGATACTTTCCCAATACAAATGAAAGGCCAGTGAATTTCCCCTTATTGGTTGATGGAAACTGTCGCCTTTAATCTTTAGATAAGGACCTTTATAAGTGTGAAGCAGTCATCTGCCTTCTGCAAACAAGGGAAAGAACAAGAAGTAGTTAAATGGAAAAGCAGTATTCTAATCAGCAAAATGATTATTTCAGCAAATCCTGCAGACAGGGACCACTGAATAGCCTCCAAGTCTTTCCTTCTGTGGATAACACCTTTTATTGTTTCAGTCTGTGTTCTATATGGAGAAGGGTTACAGTTTGAACTAATCAAGTAACATGGTAAAAACAATGACTGCAGATGCTGGAAACCAGATTCTGGATTAGTGGTGCTGGAAGAGCACAGCAGTTCAGGCAGCATCCAAGTAGCTACTTGGATGCTGCCTGAATGCTGTGCTCTTCTAGCACCACTAATCCAGAGTCAAGTAACATGTCAATGGTTAATAGCAGTTAATCAGTACTTACAATTTTTTTTCTAATTAAGTAGCAATTAGATTAGATTACTTACAGTGTGGAAACAGGCCCTGGTACAGAAACCTAGTTTGTCCTTTCTGTTAATCCACATTGATATGACAGGAAAATTTGGGAATTGTGCATACTGTTAAAAAGCTGTAACTTGTGATGAATTTGGGAGTACGGGACTCTGATTTCCAATGTGCTATCCTGGTGGCATATATTTCTTCTTCTTTCTTGATCAGTCAAATAGTTCATTGCTCCATTTTTGTTTAAGCAGCAGAAAGAGCGGGAGTGTTGACCACTGAACTGATGGGAAAGTGCATCATTGATATAAAAACTTATCTTGTGAAGAGGCGGAGTGCACGCCAAGCAGGAGTGGACATGGGACTGCGGACAAAGTGGAGTAATATATTTGGGAAGCTGCGATACCTAAAATACTACTTAAGTAGTGTCTCCCACCCATCCTCCTCCTCTAACCACAAAAAAGGTTCTGTGCGTCAGATTGTGAACTAGTTTCTTTTATTCTTTATTTTTCTATAGTCTCTTTGGGAATTTAGAACAGGGGAAATGGCAGTTATGGCAGTTGAATGTTCCTCCTGCAGAATGTGGGAGGTAAGGGTCACCACTAGAGTCCCTGCTGACTACATCTGCGGGAAGTGCACCCAACTCCAGCTCCTCAAAAACTGGGTTGGGGAACTGGAGCTGGATGAACTTCGGATCATTTGGGAAGTGGAAGGGGTTATTGAGAGGAGTTTCAGGGAGGTAGTCACACCTCAGGTACAAGAAAAAGACAGATGGGTTACCGTTAGGGGATGGAAAGGGAACTGGCAGTTAGTGGAGGGAATCCCTGTGGTCATTCCTCTCAACAAGTACACCGTTTGGATACTGTTGGGGGAGTGGCGACTTATCAGGGGTAAGCAATAAGGTACATGTATCTGACACAAAGTCTGTCCTTGTGTCTCAGAAGAGAACGGGGAGATGAATGGAGCATTAGTCATTGGGAACTCCACAGTTGGGGGACTGATAGGAGGTTCTGTGGGAACAAGAGAGACTCATGGCTGGTGTGTTGCTTCCCAGGTGCCAGGGTTCGTGATTGTGTTTTTGTGTTTTTGGGATCCTTTAGGGGGAGGGGGAGCAGCCCCAAGTCTGGTCCACATAGGCACCAATGACATAGGTAGGAAAAGGGATGGGGATTTAAGGCAGAAATTCAGGGAGCTAGGTTGGAGCTTAGAGCTAGAAGAAACAGAGTTGTTATCCCTGGTTTGTTGCCCATGCTAGTGAGGTGAGTAATAGGGAGAGAGAGGAGTTGAACATGTGGCTGCAGGAATGGGGTGCAGGACGGAGGGTTATGGATTCCTGGATAATTGGGGCCTATTCTGGGGAAGGTGGGACTTCTACAAACAGGATGGTCCACACCTGAACCAGAGGGGTACCAATATCCTGGAGGGGAAATTTGCTAATGCTCTTCGGGTGGGTTTAAACTAATTCAGCAGGGGGAAGGGAACGCAAATTGTAGTTTGAGTATATGGGAGGATAAGAGTAGTGAAGCTAGAACTGAGTTTTCAAGATTGCAAGAAGGCACTGGCAAGCAGGAGGTTGGTTTGAAGTGTGTCTACTTCAACACCAGGAGCATTGGAATAAGGTGGGTGAATTTGCAGCATGGGTTGGTTCCTGGGACTTCGATGTTGTGGCCATTTCGAAGACATGGATAGAGCAGGGACAGGAATGGTTGTTGCAAGTTTCGGCATTGATATGTTTCAGTAAGAACAGAGAAGGTGTGGCATTGTTAGTCAAGGACAGTCTTATGATGGCAGAAAGGACATTTGAGGACTGGTCTCCTGAGGTAGACTGGACTGAGCTTAGAAACAGGAAAGGAGGTCACCCTGTTGGGAGTTTTCTATCGGCCTCCGAATAATCCCTGAGATGTAGAGGAAAGGATACCAAAGATAATTCTGGATAGGTGCAAGAGTAACAGGGTAATTGATATGGGGGCATTTAACTTTCCAAATATTGTTTGGAAATATTATAGTTTGAGAACTTTAGATTGGTCAGTTTTTGTCCAATGTGTGCAGGAGGGTTTTCTGACAGAGCATATAGACAAGTCAACAAGGGGCAGGGCCACATTGGATTTGATACTGGGTAATGATCCCGTCCAGGTGTTAGATTTGGAGATAGGTGAGCACTTTGGTAATAGTGACCACAATTCAATTATGTTTACTTTAGTAATGGAAGGGGATAGGTATACACCAGAGGGCAAAAGCTACAGCTGGGGGCAAGACAATTATGATGTGATTAGGCAAGATTTAGGATGAACAGTATGGGGAAGGAAACTGCAGGGGATGAATTGAAATTGGTGCTTATTCAAGAAACAGCTACTGTGTGTCCTTGATAATTATGCACCTGTCAGGCAGGGAGGAAGTGGATGAGTGAGGGAGCCGTGGTTTACGAAAGAAGTTGAATCGCTTGTCAAGAGTAGGAAGAAGGCTTCTGTTAAGATGAGATATGAAGGCACAGTTAAGGCGCTTGAGAGTTACAAGTTAGCCAGAAAAGACCTAAGAGACAACTAAAAAGAGCCAGGAGGGACATGAGAAGTCATTGGCAGATAGGATCAAGGAAAACCTTAAAGCTTTTGATAGGTGCATCAGGAATAAAAGAATAACTAGCGAAAGATTAGGATCAATCAAGGATAGTAGTGGGAAGTTGTAAGTGGAGTCCAAGGAGATGGGAAAGCACTAAATGAATATTTTTCATCAGTATTTTCATTGGAAAAAGACAATGTGGTTGAGAAGAATACTGACATACAGGCTACTAGACTAGATGGGATTGAGGCTCACAAGGAGGAGGTGTTAGATATTTTGGAAAGTGTAAAAATGGATAAGTCCCCTGGGCTGGATGGGATTTATCCTAGGATTCTCTGGGCAGCCATGGAGGAGATTGCAGAGCCTTTGGCTTTGATCTTTATGTCGTCAATTTCTACAGGAATAGTGGCACAAGACCGGGGGAGAGCAAATGGTGCTCCCTTGTTCAAGAAGAGGAGTAGAGACAACCCTGGAAATTATAGGCCTGTAAGCCTTACTTTGTTTGTGGTTGAAGCATTGGAAAAGGTTATAAGAGATAGGATTTAATATCATCTAGAAAAGAACAAGTTGATTAGGGATAGACAACATGGTTTTGTGAAGGGTAGGTTGTGCCTCACAAACCTTATTGAGTTCTTTGAGAAGGTGACTAAACAGGTGGATGAGGGTAAAGTGGTTAATGTGGTGTATATGGATTTCAGTAAGGTGTTTGATAAGGTTCCCCATGATCAGCTATTGCACAAAATACGGAGGCTTGGGATTGAGGATGAGTTAGCAGTTTTAATCAGAAATTGGCTAACTGAAAGAAGATGATGGTTGATGGGAAATGTTCATCCTGGAGTTGTTACTAATGGTGTACTGCTAGGATCTGTTTTGGGGCCACTGCTGTTTGCCATTTTCATAAATGATGGGTTAGAGTGGTGCTGGAAAAGCACAGTAGTTCAGGCAGCATCCGAGGAGCAAGAAAATTGACGTTTCGGGCAAAAGCCCTTCATCAGGATTACAGGCAGAGTGCCTGAAGGGTGGAGAGATAAATGAGAGGAGGGTGGGGGTGGGGAGAAAGTAGCATAGAGTACAATAGATGAGTGGGGGAGGGGATGAAGGTGATAGGTCAGGGAGATGGTGGAGTGGACAGGTGGAAAAGAAGATAGGCAGGTAGGACAAGTCATGGGGAAAGTGCTGAGCTGGAAGTGTTTTTACCCATTTTCATAAATTACTCAGATGAGGGTATAGAAGGATGGGTTAGTCAAGTTGCAGATGACACTAAGGTTGATGGAGTTGTGGATAGTGCTGAAGGATGCTGCAGGTTACAGAGGGACACGGATAAGCTGCAGAGCTGGGCTGAGAGATGGCAAATGGAGCTTAATGTGGGAAAGTGTGAGGAGATTTAATGTGGAAGGAGCAACAAGAATAAAGAGTACTGGGCTAACAGTAAGATTCTGGGTTGTGCAGATAAGCAGAGAGATCTCGGTGTCCATGTACGTAGATCCCTTAAAGTTGCCACCCAGGTTGATAGGGTTGTTAAGAAGGCATATGGTGTGTTCGCTTTTATTGGTAGAGGGATTGAGTACAGTTCAGGTCACTGCATTATAGGGAGAGGGGATGTGGAAGCTTTGGAAAGGATTCACAGGTGATTTACTAGGATATTGCCTAGTATAGAGGGAAGGTTTTATGAGGAAAGGCTGAGGGACTTGAGGCTGTTTTCATTAGAGATATGATACCCATCCAGGTGCCTTTTAAATGCTGTAATTGTACCAGCCTTCAGCACTTCTTCTAGCAATTCATTCCATACACCTACCGCCATCTACATGAAAAATTTGCCCCTTAAGTCCCTTTTAAATCTTTCCCCTTTCACCTTAAATCTATGTCCTCTAGTTTTGGACTCACCTACCCTGCAGGCAAGACCTCGCCTGTTCACCCTAACCATGTCCCTCGTGATTTCATAAACCTCGATAAAGTCACCCCTCAGTCTCCAACGGCCCAGCCTATTCAGCATCTCCCTGTAACTCACACCCTCCAACCCTGGCAACATCCTTGTAAGTCTTTTCTGAACCCTTTTAACAACATCTTTCCAATAGCAGGGAGACTGGAATTGAACGCAGTATTCTAACCAATGTGCAGTACAGCAGCAACACGACTTCCCAACTCTCAACTCCAAGCACCAACCAATAAAGGCGAGGATACCAAACACCTTCTTAACTATGGAGAAAGTGAGGACTGCAGATGCTGGAGATCAGAGTTGAAAATTGTGATGCTGGAAAAGCGCAGCAGGTCAGGCAGCATCTGAGGAGCAGGACAGTCTTCATCAGGAACCTGGAGCATCGGAGGCTAAGGGGTAACCTTTTGGAGGCTTATGAAATCATGAGGGACATGGTTAGGGTGAACAGGTGAGGTCTTTCCTGTAGGAGAGGGGAGTCCAAAACTAGAGAACATAGATTTAAAGTGAAAGGGGAAAGATTTAAAAGGGACCTAAGGGGCAACATTTTCATGGCTCGTGTATGAAATGAAGAGCTCATGCTCAAAACATCGATGCTCCTGCTCCTCGGATGCTGTCTTGACTGGCTGTGCTTTTCCAGCACCACACATTTTGACCTTCTTCACTATCCTCTCTATATGTGACTCCACTTTCAAGGAACTATGAACCTCCAAGGTCTCTTTGTTTGGTAATGACCTGACCATTAATTGAGTAAGTCCTGCCTTGATATGCCTTGGCAAAATGTAGCACATCACATTTGTCTAAATTAAACTCCAACTACCACTCCTCAGCCCATCTGATCAAGGTCCCGTTGTGCTCTGAGATAACTTTTGCTGTCCATTCCATTTCCAATTTTGGTGTCATCTGCAAATTTACTAACCATACCTCCTATATTCATTTCCAAATTATTTACTTAAATGACAAAAAGCAAAGCCCTGGTCATGGCGAATGGAGGTGTAGAGGGATTGGATATCCATAGTGAAGATAAGGCGTTGGGGGCTGGGGAAACGGAAGTCTTGGAGGAGGTGGAGGGCGTGGGGACCAGGCCATGACCAGGGCCTCCAAGCCCTCTGTTTTTCCCTCTCCAGAAGTCCCCAACAGTACCCTTCCACTGACACTCTCATTCGTTTGGCCGAACTGGTCCTCACCCTTAACAATTTCTCCTTTGAATCCTCCCACTTCCTCCAGACCAAAGGCGTAGCCATGGGCACACGTATGGGCCCCAGCTATGCCTGTCTCTTTGTTGGCTATGTAGAACAGTTGATCTTCCGTAATTACACCGGCACCACTCCCCACCTCTTCCTCCGCTACATTGATGACTGCGTTGGCGCCACCTCGTGCTCCCGCGAGGAGGTTGAGCAATTCATCAACTTCACCAACACATTCCACCCTGACCTTAAATTTACCTGGACTATCTCTGACACCTCGCTCCCCTTCCTGGACTTCTCCATCTCCATTAGTGACGACCGACTTGACACTGACATTTTTTACAAACCCACTGACTCCCATAGCTACCTGGATTACACCTCTTCCCACCCTATCTCTTGCAAAAATGCCATCCCGTATTCCCAATTTTTCCGCCTCCACCGTATCTGCTCCCAGGAGGACCAGTTCCACCACAGAACACACCAGATGGCCTCCTTCTTTAGAGACCGCAATTTCCCTTCCCACGTGGTTAAAGATGCCCTCCAACGCATCTCGTCCACATCCCGCACCTCCGCCCTCAGACCCCACCCCTCCAACCGTAACAAGGACAGAACGACCCTGGTGCTCACCTTCCACCCTACAAACCTTCGCATCAACCAAATCATCCGCCGACATTTCCGCCACCTCCAAAAAGACCCCACCACCAGGGATATATTTCCCTCCCCACCCCTTTCCGCAAAGACCGTTCCCTCCGTGACTACCTGGTCAGGTCCACACCCCCCTACGACCCACCCTCCCATTCTGGCACTTTCCCCTGCCACCGCAGGACCTGTAAAACCTGTGCCCACACCTCCTCCCTCACCTCTATCCAAGGCCCTAAAGGAGCCTTTCACATCCATCAAAGTTTCATCTGCACATCCACTAATATCATTTATTGTATCCGTTGCTCCCGATGTGGTCTCCTCTACATTGGGGAGACTGGGCGCTTCCTAGCAGAGCGCTTTAGGGAACATCTCCGGGACACCCGCACCAATCAACCAAACCGCCCCGTGGCCCAACATTTCAATTCCCCCTCCCACTCTGCCGAGGACATGGAGGTCCTGGGCCTCCTTCACCGCCGCTCCCTCACCACCAGACGCCTGGAGGAAGAACGCCTCATCTTCCGCCTCAGAACACTTCAACCCCAGGGCATCAATGTGGACTTCAACAGCTTCCTCATTCCCCTTCCCCCACCTCATCCTAGTTTCAAACTTCTAGTTCAGTTACTGTCTCCTTGACTTGTCCGACCTGCCTATCTTCTTTTCCACCTATCCACTCCACCCTCTCCTCCTTGACCTATCACCTTCATCTCCTCCCCCACTCACCCATTGTACGCTATGCTACTTTCTCCCCACCCCCACCCTCCTCTAGCTTATCTCTCCATGCTTCAGGCTCACTGCCTTTATTCCTGATGAAGGGCTTTTGCCCAAAACGTTGATTTCGCTGCTTGTTGGATGCTGCCTGAACTGCTGTGCTCTTCCAGCACCACTAATCCAGTATTTCATATAGATAATATCCGCCGCTCTGCCTTCATCAATCCTCTTTGTCACTTCTTCAAAAAACGCAATCAACTTAGTGAGATATGATTTCCCAAGCACAAAGCCATGTTGACCATTCCTAATCAGTCCTCGTCTTTCCAAGAACATGTAAATCCAGTCTCTCAGAATCCTCTCCAACAACTTGCCCACTGCTGATGTCAGGCTCACAGGTATATAGTTCCCTGGCTCTTCCTTACCACCATTTTAAATCATGGCATCATGGTAGCCAACCTTCAGTCTTCTGGAGACAAGCAAGAGGCTGGAAGAACACAGCAAGCTTGGCAGCTTTACGAGGTGAAGCCAACAACTTGGGAATAACCTTTCTTCGGGACGAGGGCTGGGGAGAGGGGCAGAGTGGTGAAGTAGTGATTGGTGAATACAGGTAGAGGGTATGTTCTAGTTGGTCAATGGGAGGAATAAATCTGGTTGGCAGCTGGAAGGAAGATTTGATCAGAGGAATGGAAGGGAGGGAGGGGTTGGGAAGGGAGTTGGGGAATGGGAAAGGTTATCTGAAATTGGAGAACTTAATGCTCAGTCCTCTGGGCTGCCCAGGCAGAAGATGAGGTGTTGTTCTTCCAATTTGTGGTCTAATTCGCTGTGGCAATGGAGGAGGCTAAAGCTGGTCATGTCAGACAGGGAATAAAAATGGGCAGTGACTGGAAGGTCAGGTCTGTCCTTGCAGACCCGGCTGAGGTGCTCAGCGAAACATGCCCTTAATTTGTGTTTGGTCACACCGATGTTGAAAAGACATAGGGAGCATCTGATACAGTGAACGAAGTTGAAAGAGAGGCAGGTGAATCTCTGTCTCACCTGGAAGGAAGTGAGGGAGGTGGTGAGATGACAGGCTTTGCATCTTTAACCTTGCAGGGAAGGAACCTGGAGGCTTGGGGAGAGGGATTGGTTGGTGGGGAGAATGGTGCAAACCAAAGATGACAAAGGGAACAGTCCTTGCAGAAGGCAGACAGGGGTGGGGGGAGATGTTCTTGGTGGGATCTAGTTGGAGTTGGCAAGTGTTTCAGAATGCATGGTGGCTCATTGGTTAGCACTGCTGCCTCAGTGCCAGGGGCCAGGGTTCAATTCCCGCCTTGGGCAGCTCTCTGTGTGGAGTTTGCACATTCTCCCTGTGTCTGTGTGGGTTTCCTCTGGGTGCTCTGGTTTCCTCCCACAATCCAAAGATGTGCAGGTTAGGTGAATTGACCGTGCTAAATTGCCCGTAGTGTTAGGTGCAGGGGTAAATGTAAGGGAATAGGTCTGGGTGGGTTGATCTTTGCAGGGTCGGTGTGGACTTGTTGGGCTGAAGGGCCTGTTTCCACACTGTAGGGAATCTAAGGATGATATATTGGATGTGGAGACTGGTGAGGTGGTAGGTGAGGACATGGGGGACCCTATGTGTATTTCTTTTGGAGTAGGGGTGCTTTAGAACAGTGAAGCCGGGAATGAAGGAAGTGCAGTGGAGGACTGTTTGGATGATGGGGGAGGAAAGCATGTTGTTCAAAAAGGGTGGACACCTGGGATGCTTAGGAGTAGATGTATTCATTGAAGGAATTGGGAAAACAGGATGGAGTTCTTGCAGAGTACTGGGTGGGAGGAGGTTTAGTCCAGGTAGTTGTAGGAGTCTTTGGGTATATATCTTCGAGGAGAAAGTGAGGACTACAGATGCTGGAGATCAGAGCTGAAAATGTGTTGCTGGAAAAGTGCAGCAGGTCAGGCAGCATCCAAGGAGCAGGAGAATCGACGTTTCGGGCATGAGCCCTTCTTCAGGAATGAGGAAAGTATGTCCAGCAGGCTAAGATAAAAGGTAGGGAGGAGGGACTTGGGGGAGGGGCGTTGGAAATGCGATAGTAGAAGGAGTTCAAGGTGAGGGTGATAGGCCAGAGTGGTGGTGGGGGCAGAGAGGTCAGGAAGAAATTTGCAGGTTAGGAAGGCGGTGCTGAGTTTCAGGGATTTGACTGAGACAAGGTGGTGGGAGGGAAAATGAGGAAACTGGAGAAATCTGAGCTCATCCCTTGTGGTTGGAGGGTTCCTAGGGGGAAGATGAGGCACCAAAGGAGTAGCCATGGGCACCGGCATGGGCCCCAGCTATGCCTGCCTCTTCGTGGGATATGTGGAACAGTCCATCTTCCGCAGCTACACTGGCACCACCCCCCACCTTTTCCTCCGCTACATCGATGACTATATCGGCGCTGCCTCGTGCTCCCATGAGGAGGTTGAACAGTTCATCCACTTTACCAACACCTTCCACCCCGACCTCAAATTTACCTGGACCGTCTCAGACTCCTCCCTCCCCTTCCTAGACCTTTCCATTTCTATCTCGGGCAACTGAATCAACACGGACATTTACTATAAACCGACGACCGACTCCCACAGTTACCTAGACTACACCTCCTCCCACCCTGTCCCCTGTAAAACCGCCATCCCATATTCCCAATTCCTTCATCTCCGCCGCATCTGCTCCCAGGAGGACCAGTTCCAATACCATACAACCCAGATGGCCTCCTTCTTCAAAGACTGCAATTATCCCCCCAGATGTGATCGATGATGCCCTCCACCGCATCTCCTCCACTTCCCGCTCCTCCACCCTTGAGCCCCGCCCCTCCAATCGCCACCAAGACAGAACCCCACTGTCTTCACCTACCACCCCACCAACCTCCATATACAGCGTATCATCCGTCGTCATTTCCGCCACCTCCAAACGGACCCCACCACCAGGGATATATTTCCCTCCCCTCCCCTGTCAGCATTCCGAAAAGACAATCCCTCCGTGACTCCCTCGTCAGGTCCACACCCCCCCCACCAACCCAACGTCCATTCCCGGCACCTTCCCCTGCAACCGCAAGAAATGCAAAACTTGTGCCCACATCTCCCCCCTTTACTTCCCTCCAAGGCCCCAAGGGATCCTTCCATATCCGCCACAAATTCACCTGCACCTCCACACACATCATTTATTGCATCCGCTGCACCCGATGTGGCCTCCTCTTTATTGGGGAGACAGGCCACCTACTTGCGGAATGTTTCAGAGAACACCTCTGAGACACCCGGACCAACCAACCCAACCACCCCGTGGCTTAACATTTCAACTCCCCCTCCCACTCCACCAAGGACATGCAGGTCCTTGGACTCTTCCATCGCCAGACCATGGCAACACGATGGTTGGAGAAAGAGCGCCTCATCTTCCGCCTAGGAACCCTCCAACCACAAGGGATGAACTCAGATTTCTCCAATTTCCTCATTTCCCCTCCCCCCACCTTGTCTCAGTTAAATCCCTCGAACTCAGCACCGCCTTCCTAACCTGCAAATTTCTTCCTGACCTCTCTGCCCCCACCACCACTCTGGCCTATCACCCTCACCTTGAACTCCTTCTACTACGCATTTCCAACGCCCCTCCCCCAAGTCCCTCCTCCCTACCTTTTATCTTAGCCTGCTGGACACACTTTCCTCATTCCTGAAGAAGGGCTCATGCCCGAAACGTCGATTCTCCTGCTCCTTGGATGCTGCCTGACCTGCTGTGCTTTTCCAGCAACACATTTTCAGCTCTTTGGGTATATAGTAAATGTCTGTCTGTAGACTGTCAAGAAAGGGGCACGACGTGTCCAAGATGGACCAAGTGAATTTGAGGGCGGGGTGGAAGTTGTGGGTGAAGTCGATGAACTGCTCCAGCAGCAGTGATACAGTCAACAATGTGACAGCGGAACAGTTGGGGCACAGTGCCTGTGTAGGTACTGAAGAGGGACTGTTTGACATAGGTGACAAAGAGGCATGTGTAGCTCAGGTCCATCCAAATGCTCGTGGCCATACCCTGGATTTGGAGGGATTGGGAAGAGTTGAAGGAACAGTTAATGAGGGTGATGACATGTTTGGCAAGGTGGAGGAGGGTATTGTTGGAGGGGAAGCTGGATGGATCTATTGGAGAGGAAGCAGCTAAGGGCCTGAAGGCCATCCTTGTTGGGTTTCGATGTGTATAAGGACTGCATGTCCAAAGTGAAGATAAAGCACTAGTAGGTGGAGAAATGTAAGTTACTGAATAGGTGGAGATTGTGGTTGGTGTCACTGATGCAGGTGGGAAATGTCTGAACTAAGGGGGAGAGTATGGAGTTGAGATAGGAAGAAATAAGTTCGGGAGGGCAGGAGCTGCGGAGACAAAGGGTTTGACAAGGTAGTTGGGCTTGTACTTCTAGGGGAGCAGGTAGTAGGGCTGGGGTTCTGTGAAGTTGGAAGCAGCAGAGAGGAGATCATCAAAAGGCAATGAGGTCACGGATAGTGTGAGTGATAGTGACCTAATGGGTTGTGGTCAAGGGTGAGATAGGATGTTGTGTTGGAGAGTTGGCGTTCGGCCTTTGCAACATAGAGCTCTGTCCTCCAGACTCCCACCGCCCTGCCTTTGTCAGTGGGTTTGATGGTGAAATAGTTATTGGTGCAGAGGGAGTGGGACAAAAAAAACTGCAGATGCTGGAATCCAATGTAGACAATCTGGAAGAACAGGCAGCGTCAGGAGGTGGAGAAGTCAATGTTTTGGGTATAACCTTTCTTTAGGACTCAGGGTACAGTTAAAGGGCATGTGAGGTGTTTGGGTAGGGAGAGTGGCAGAATGGTGAGATAGTGATATGTGAACACAGTCGAGAGTGTGGTGCTAGAAAAGCACAGCAGGTGAAGTAGCATCTGAAGAGGAGAGTCGATGTTTTAGGCAAAATCCCTTCATCAGGAATCTCCAACTTTTCCAACACACTTTCAACTCTGATCTCTAGCATCTGCAGTCCTCACTTTCTCCATATGTGAACACAGGTCGGGGGTACAGCCTGGGTAGGCCAATGGGAAGATTGAATCTGATTGTCTCTGACCTTTGATCTTCTAGCACCTCACCCATGGCTATCAATGATACAAATATCTCAGCAAGGGGGCCAACAATCACTTCCCTAGCTTCCCATCAAGTTCTAGGGTACACCTGATCCAGTCCCGGGGATTTAGCCACGTTTATGCTCACGTTTCTGGGCAATTTAGTAATCGATGCAAATTCAGAATGTTGAAAGCTAACCAATGTTTAAGAGGTGAAAACGTGTCCCTGGATTTCTCCCAACTTGCTGCTTATCACGAGAGATAGCACTACCCGGCATTTGGATATCACACGCTGACTGAAGCCTGAGATGCAACTTATCTCAGCATCATGTAACATTATTGCCCTGTCTCAATGATTGCTACTTTCTCCTAAATGGTAAGGTGGACCTGAAAAGTGCAGATCTTTTAAGGTGGATCATCACTGGTATATATATATTCATATTGATATGCAAACATTTACGTAACAGCAGAAAAAATCATTGAGTGCAGAAATAAACATGTCCACAGGCAATTTGGAAACTCCACATAACTAATATATAATAACAGTGAAAGGAAGTCTAAACATAGAACTTTAAGGCTGGAAGTGGATCTCTTATGCTTGTAGTGCATCATGTTCTCTTGGATGTCACTCCAGTTCAATGTCTTGATCCTGATCCTCAGACAATTACTCTTAATCTCTATTTTGTCTGCATCCAGGATATCTCCCTTTGTTGGCTCCTCGGATGCTGCCTGAACTGCTGTGTTTTTCTAGCACCGCTCTAATCTACACTGGGTTTAGACAGGTTAATTGGGTACAGAATATTATTAAAGTGGGGAAAGACTATAGAAAGCTATGATACAGAGGTATTTGGGAGTTCATATTTATCATCCACACAAAAAAAGCAATCTTCTAAATGCAATGGGTAATAGAGAAGGAAAAGGCAATTTTTGCCTTTATTCCAAAGGGAATGGAGAATAAAAATGCAAAACCTTTGTTGTATAAGACACTAGTCAGACCTCAGCTGGAATTGTTAGCAGTTTAGGGATCCCGTTTCTAAGCAAAGACAAGCTGACATCAGAGGCAGTTTGGAAAAGATTCACTCAGGTTGGAGGGACTACCTTATGAAGAGATGTTGAGTAGATTAGCCCTGTACTTCTTGGAGCTTAGAAAAATGAGAAGTGACCTTATTGAAACATTTATGTTTCTCTGGGGATGTAACAAGCTCTATTCCTGATGAAGGGCTTTTATCTGAAACGTCGATTCTCCTGCGCCTGATGCTGTCTGAACTGCTGTGCTTTTCCAGCACCACTCTGATCTAGAATCTGGTTTCCAGCATCTGCAGTCCTTGTTTTTATCCAGCTGTGAAGGGTATAGCATACCACAATGGGATGGCACATGCTTCTGAGATACAAGGCAAGACCGTGGTGGATTGGTCCAGGTACTCTTACGATTGTAGCTGATAGTATGCGAACAAGTTAAATCCCAGAATAAAATCTGGATCAATAGTACATATATTTTTAAATATAGTCACAAAAGGCTGTGGAGTTTAATTTACAAGTTAATTAAATAAAGTCACTGATGTTTCATTTGGTTCCACCAGGACCACTCAGCTCTTGACCTCAATAAGGTCTTGGTTCACACATGGACAAGACAGCTGAATTCCAAAGGTGAGGTGGGAGTGGTTGCTTCTGATACAGAGGTAATTCACTAGGCTTTGCATCAAAGAATGCTATGAAAATTACAGTCAGTGGGATCAGGGGAAAACTTTCCATTGGTTAGATAGATAGGAGTTTCAAGGATGTGGTCACACTAAAGGTTCAGCCAGGTAGGTGGGTGACTGCCAGGTGAGGCAGGCAGGCAGTGCAGCATTCCCCTATGGCTATTCTCGTTTCAAACAAGTATACCATTCTGGATGGAGTTAGAGAGGGGATGGCCTCTCGGGAGACAGCAATGGCAGCAGCCAGATCAGTGGCACCATGACTGGCTCTGGTGTGCAGCAGGGAGAGTTGAAATGTAGGTGAGTGGTAGTGATAGAAGATTCTATGGTCGAGGGCACAGATTGGCATTTCTGTGGCTCTGAATAAGATTCCAGGATAGTATGTTGCTTCCCTGATGGCAGTGTCAATGATGTCCATGAGCAGGTACAGAAAGGGGAGGGTGAGTAACCAGAAATTGTGGGGCATATCAGTAGTAATGATATCCTGCAAAGGGAAGAAAGGGAGTTAGGTATAAAGTTGAAGAGCAGGACATCTGGGGTTGTAACCTCAGGATTACTTTATATACCATGTGCTTGTGAAGTCAAGAAATAGGAACAAAATACAATTGAACATATGGCCCAAAGAGCTGGTATGGAGACAGCTTCAGATAGCTAGAACATAGGAATCTCTTCCAGGGGAGGGGGGACCTACACAAAAAGGAGAGGCACCAATATCCTTGCAGGGAGGTGAAAACCAGCATGTGAGTGATTGAGGACAAGGTAGAGGTTAAGTCAAGTAACTAAGAGGAAGAACAGACAGGGTCAGGTTCACAAACATGGCAGGACTGGCGATCTGAAACTTAAGAGTATTTATTTCAATGCAAGAATGTATTACAGGTAAGGCATGTTTACAGCTGATGCAACTCCATAACTCCATTGAGTATAGACCCAGAATCGTCAACTACACAGGTTTAGTACTAATGAAAGCAACCTTGATTTTGATTTTAAATGCACTACAGTTGAAAATGAGCAAAATAGTTTTGAAGATTTAATCACTCCATCACTGCTAGTCTCGCTTTCTGTTATTTAAGCTCTAAACTCTGGAATTCCCTCCTTGAACCTTTCTATACCATTTTCCTTCAAAACTCTCCTTAAAATATGTTTATTTTACTGTTCATCTGTTTTTTTTGGTCATCTGATCTAATAACTCCTTCTGTGGCCAGGTGTCACCTTTTGTTTTGTCATAGAATTCCTACGGTGTGGAAACAGGTCATTCAGCCCAGAGTCCTCACCAACCTGCTAAAGAGCATCCCACACAGACCCACTCCCTACCTTGTAACCCTGCATTTCCTGTGACTAATTCACCTAGCCTGCAAATCCCTGGACACTATGGGCAATTTACATGGCCAATCCATCTAATTTGCACAACTTTGGACTCTGGGAGGAAATCAGAGCACCCAGAGGAAACTCAGGAAGACTTGAGCTGTGGATTCTGGGTAATCCAAGATGGAGGACAGAAAAATTTCTGGCTGTAACAACTGCTCCTTTTTTGAGGTATTTTAGGTGTTGGAGGTAATGTCCTTGAATACAGAAGCAGCAATTACAGTTTCATATGATGCTGCATTGTTTTGGAACTTTGGGGAAAAAAAAGTCAAACCAACAGCAGTTTTAAAAAGGGAGAGGTACAGACAAAGGAAGCACATGGTGAGGTCAGTGCAGGAGAGAAAGAGACAGACACAGAGACACAGACAGACAGACAGAGAGAAAGACAGAGAGAGAGAGAGAGAGAAAGAGAAAGAAACTGACGCCACAGTTACTATCTTTGTTATTTGCTTTTTCACACAGACAGTGGTGCGTGTATAGAATGAGCTGCCAGAGGATGTGGTGGAGGCTGGTACAATTGCAACATTTAAGAGGCATTTGGATGAGTATACGAATAGGAAGGGTTTGGAGGGATATGGGCCGGGTGCTGGCAGGTGGGACTAGATTGGGTTGGGATATCTGGTTGGCATGGACGGGTTGGACCGAAGGGTCTGCTTCCGTGCTTTACATCTCTATGAATGTTCAAGCTCCACACAGACAGTTGCTTGAGGGTGGAATTGAACCTTGGCACTGTGAAGCAGCAGTGCTAACCAATGACCACTGTGCCACCCTGTGAAGCATTGGACCTTTAACTACATTACAGGAGGTATGTTTGTTATGGGGGAGAGAATCACTTGTTCTTCACTTCCTTCAATGGCCTTTGGGGACAATTTGCATCGTAATAATTTTTAAATTCTTAACCAGCTCTCAACAGTCTGTTGGCATCGTACTTGTGTTTTCTCTAATGTTTTGTAGTTCCTTGTAGTTCCCTATTATGGGCTTAAACTTTCCCAGTTCTTACATTTCAAAACTAACATGTGCATTCAAATCAAAAAAACTGACTTGCATGGAAATATTGCTGAAGTAGTTTTAATTTATGACTTACATGCAAATATTACATACAAATCATGTTCAATAATTGATTCTGCAACTTGATATACATATAGATATACATTGTATTACACAGTGATTATATTTCAGTCATTCATTTTTCATTATAATCTTGCATCTCAATTTCCAGTTGTTCAATATAAATCATAAAACTGTCTAGAATAACATAATCTCCATTTCACTTGTCAAATTCAAGGTTTCTGAGCGTCTTTTTATTCAGGTACTGATGTTTAGGAGTGTGTTAGATTTAAGTGTAGTAAAACAATGAATTTACACTGGCTTAGAAAGTAAGTAAGCCACAATTTTCTCTGGTACTGAAACTACATAATGTCATATCACAAACCACTTTAAAATCTACTACAAACTGATACATTAAAGTTTTCTGGTGCTGTGTTTATTGTCAATAATGACCTTAAGTCACCTTGATGATAATAATACTCAAAACGGAGGTGAGATTGCTTGTATTATCAAGGCATTATGTGGCAGAATTCAGCATCTCAGTTCTCCCTCTGGCTAAGGGAACAGAGCATTAGGCACGTGCAAGGGAACTTTTAATTATGTTAAACGCAAACTTGGCCAGAGACAACTAAGAAAATGCAATTTGTGTGAAGCTAATGACTGCATTTAGAAGTGTGAAAGGTCTATGCCAAAAATAAGAGTTCACAACATAAAGAATGTCATTTATTCATTTTTTTCAATCTTTTCAAGGAGGGAAGCTAAATTCATTGGCTGGAATTTGTTTTGGTTTGTTACACAGTATGCTCATTTGTTATCCATGAAATACGAGGTACATTTAAGAAAGTGAGAATGAGAAAATCAATTCTGCTTTAGAAATGAGATACCAGGTACAACTTGCTGAATATTCAATTTCAAAATGGATGAGATAATTAACCGTTAAAGTTTTTCAATCCTTTGGAGACTTGGCAACCATGTGAATATGAGAACAATTTTGGGGCAAGTTACATGTGACCCCACACTCCCCAGGAGCAAAATCATGCTAAATAATTGCAGTAATGGTTGTCCGTTGTGTGTTTTATCCGACTGGAAATAAAGTCTGACCATTGTCTTGTTCAAAGCAAAGCTATGTTAACTGTGCAGGAAACTCAAACTTTCCTATTTCCCAAGAGAAACCACTGGAAAATATCAGAGGACTGCTCAGATGGGTGGAACCAGTTGCAAACAGAGCTCAATTTGGTCAAGTATTAGGTAAAGCATTTGAGGAAGACTAACAATGCAGCCGATAGGATACTAAGAAGCACGAAGGAACAGAGGAACCTTGGAGTGCATGTCCCACAAATACCTGATGCTGGGCAAGTAGATAAGATGAGCAATACAGCAACTTTCACTGGATGAGGTACAGGGGAGGGAGGGATACATATATCCTCTGAAGGGGTCAAATTTACCCTTTGAAGGGGATCCCCTTCCCCAAATATCTCATTATGGCAAATGTAGAAATTTGAATTTGATATAAATCTGGAATTTAAAGCTAGCCTCATGATAACTATAACTATAGCTGATTGTCCTAAATATCCATATGGTTCATTAATGTCCTGTTATAAATGAAAACTGGCATCCTTTTCCAGTCTGGTCTACATGTAACTCCAGAACCACAGTAAAATTTTTGATGATTTTAAGTGCCCTCTGAAATGGCCTAGTCAGCCCTCAGTTGAGGGGCAATAAGGGATGGCCAATAAATGCTGATGCAGCCAGCAAGCTCACATTCCATGAACAAGTTTAAAAAAAAATCAAAATCCCTGACCTCCTGATCTTTGGGGACTGCTCATAGTCCCATCAGCAGTCTACAAAAGGAACTATGCTGACTTAAATGCCAATGATGAGCACTGCTGCTTATAATCAGAGCCATCCCATTTTAAAAGATTTCACATCTCCAATTCCTCAAATAAAGTTGGTTCTTTGACTATCAGGATCCTTCAAATATTGTCAATCAAATGCCTTATGGTCCTTATCTTACCACACTAATGGTGTGGAGTGGGGATGGGAGACAGCAGCCCACAGCAGGTAAGGCAGCCAGTGGCGCAGAGCAGGACAGGACAGCAGCCAATGGCCTGGAGTGATGTGGAGACAGCCAGTGGACAGGAATGGAATAAGACGGAATGAAGATGGAAACCAGTGGAACCCACTGACCATGTGGCAACCCAAAAGACTGTAATGTCTATCTTTTTAGCTTTATTACTTATTTTCCTAACATATACTATGTATTTCTGCAGTGTAATTATTTTCTTTATTTTCTCTATTTTTGTACTTAAGATAGCACCATGTGTTGGTGACATTGTATACTTTTCACTCTGCTCTTGTTCTTTTGTAACTTGAGTACGTGACAATAAACCTAATTCTAATTGAAAATCTGATACTCAATTTAATCTGTAAAGACAATCTTCTTATTTTCATCAACAATTCTTTATAGCAAAATAAATCAACCATAGATTCTTGCAGGCTAAAAAAGATTACAACTTGCAAATTCGTGGCACTGCTACGGAATTTTTAAAGATGTTTTGTTGCACTCCAAGATGCTAGAGTGTTACTACATAAATTTTATGTTTATTTTGAAATGTATTAAGAACTTGGCAAGAGTTCTTGGCAATGATGTGAGATTTTACATACAATATAATTCAAATTAAACATTTGCTTAAGGATAGTGCAATAATTTAAAGATGCAATCGCTACATAATTCAGACTTGAAATGTTTATCTCAGTGTCAGTGGCTGACATTTCTGTGAAGAATTTAGTTTCACATTCACTAGATGAGAGAGTGTAACAATAAGTATTCTTCAGAATAATGAACAATGTCAACATTCTAAGAATATGAAAAGGTACAAAACAAACTAATGGCACAATAGCCTAGCTGGTAGTTCTCTCAGTACACACGAAGAATAGGGCAGAGAGGAACGACTAGTATGCTTTGTTGCAGAAATTCTCAGAATGAACAGAGAACATTCGTTTATCACTTAACAACCTGAGCTACCTCAGTTTGAGTTGGTATGAAAGGATTATAACCTGGGAGACAGATAGGACAATGAAAGTAGCTAACCATTTCATGTCAATAGGTATCTACAAGATCGACACTTTGATACTCTTAGAATAGCAGTTTATCATATAGATTTCTGAATTGCCTTGGAATTCAGACTTGGAATACCATGGCAGGGAACTCACATCCTGACTTCCCAATGCTTGTCCACAATCTAAAAGTATGCGATGAAATATTCTCCACTTGCCTGTAGTAATGCTGCTCAAAAGACATTCAAGAAACTTGACACCAAGTCAGTCCAATTGCTTAGCACCTCATGCACTGCTTAAACATTTTCCCTCCACCACTAACATGCAGCAGCAGTGTGTACCAAGCGTAAGATTCACTGCAGCAAATCAGTTTTACGAAAGAAGATTAATTAGAAATCACACTTGCACATTCCCCTCCAAGTGACACGCCACATACTGACCTGGAACTACATAACTACTCCTTCATTCTTTGACTAAAATCCCAGAACTGCCTTTCTGACAGCTCTGTGGCTGAACCCATACCAATGGACTGGTTCAAGAAGGCTTCTCATCACCTTCTTCTCAAGGACAATCAGGGTAGAATTAACAGTTCCAAGGTAAAATGTTGATTGGGTTGATTCAGAAAGATTTGTGATGGGATAATAGTGGCTAACTAACTTACTTGAGTTCTCTGAAGAACTAATGGAGAAGGAAAGGCTGCACGTGAATTTCCAAAACAAGCCAGATTTGTGAGGAAACTTACAGATTATTGAGTAGAAGGTACAGTACTAAAGTGGCTATAACATTGGTTAAGAGATAGGAAACAGAGAATAACGATTAATGGATGTTTTTTCTGGTTGGAAGATATTACAAAGTCAAAAGAGTGTATGTTCACTTTAAAACAGAAAGTGTCTGAAGTACAGCCTCGGGTGCCAGAACAGAACAGCTAAGAGATGGGCTGTTCCAAAATAGACACATGTAACAATTGCCTATTAAATGGGTACTTGAGTTTTGGTTGCTGCTTTGACAACAATTCAAATTTAACCAATTAATTTAAAATATGCCTAGGATAGTAAAACTCAATTGAGTTTGAATTTATTGTATTGACTACATCTGATGAATGAGAGGGAACAATGTTGGGGGGCATTTTGAAAATTGGTCAGACCAACTTCCACTGAACAGGCAGAGTAACTGCTGTGGAGCCAGAGAGCTAACTGCCCACCTAATATGAAAAACTTTTAAAGAAATCAGGAGGCACTATCTATCGAAAGGTACTCTTTCCTGTAAAAAAGTACATGCACTAAAAAAAAGCAGACAAGGGGAGAAGACATCAGAATCGGAAGACCAGAAGGTAGACAGCACATAAGACATTGTGGACTTGAGACTGAGTTAACGTAACGTTTAATAATTGTGTTCTTGGAACAGCAGTATTGATAAAATTGTGTTCAGTTAAGGGATAGTGATTAGTTAGGGGAAAGATTGTTCAGTTTGTTAATCGTTTTACTTAGTGTTCACTATTAGAGTTAGGAAAATAAATTGTAATTTTTCTTCAATTAGTGGAAATTAGGAATTCTCTTTCAGTCACACACATTTTAATAGATTATGGTGAGCTTTTCTGGGTGTTTTGTTTAACAGAGGGGTTTGACCTCTGTGTCGAAACAAAAAATTGTAAAGGTTGGTATTGGGCCCCTTGTATTCTCTGATATGTATTAATGGTGTAGAATTTGGTGTACAGGGAATGATTAAAACATTTGTGCATGTCACAAAACTTGTGGGAGTTGTAAACAGCGAGGAAGGCAGCATGCAACTTAAAATAATGTTTACATCTTAGTGGAGTGAGCAGATAGATGGCAGATAAAGTTCAAGGTAGAGAAGAGTAAGGTGATTTACTTTGGTGCAAAGAAATGGAGAAACAGTACAAAGTGTATTTTTCTAAAAGGTATGGAGAAACAGAGACACTGAACGTATATGAACATAAGCTATTAAAGGTGACAGGGCAGGTAGAGAGAGAAGTGTATTCTCAAGTTCATTAATACCAGCATAGAGCATGAAAGCAGAGGTTGTGATGAAGACATTTGTTAGACCTCAGTTGGAGTACTGTGTACACCATAGGAAGGATGCAAATGCATTAGAGAAGTTGGGACTATTTTCTTTGAAGAGGTTAGGACAGGTGTAATGAAGGTTTTCAAGGTCACAAGATGCCTGGACAGAGTAGATAGGAAGAAACTGTTCCAACTTGTAAACATTTTAAGAATCAGAGGCCCTAGTTTTAAAGTGCTTTGTAAAATACCCAAGGTGAGAGATGAGGTGAGAAAAAAAAAACTTTTCCACACAGCATGTAGTTAGGAACTGAAATGCACTGTCTGGAAATGTGGAGGCAGGGGTTCAGTTGAGATATTCATGACGGTACTGATGATTATTTATTTTGAAAGAATATGCAGGGTTACTGACTGGCAACTTCAAAATCATTGCAAATGAAACTTAAGTATTTTTAAGTCGTATCATGGATTGCTTTGATCATGAGGAACGAACACTCACACAGAATGGATAAACTAAAATTTCTTCCAATTAAATAATGGCATACTGAAGCTTTTGCCTTCAGATCCTATGAACTCTGGTTCCAACCTAAGTATTCCATCCTCATCTGTGGTTAATGCCTCAGGGTGAATCAAACTTCAACCCTGGCATTCTTCAATGCTAATTAGAATTTCTAACCCCCCCAAAAAATTTCCTCAAACAGACATGCATGCGGTCGTATCTGAAAGTACTACATATTGAAGTATACTAGATTGTATTTTTGTATTTTAGATCAAATTTCAATAGGTAGGAGACCAAACAGTTCCTCGGACGAAGTGCTATACAACATTTAAAAGTTTTTTTTTTGTTGGACACTGTGTAAGAATTGCATTTATATGATGTTTTTCATGACAATCATAAGTCTCAAATTGTTTTACAGTGACTAGGAGAAAGTGAGAACAGCAGAGAGATCAGAGAGGAAAAGTGTGGTGTTGGAAAAGCACAGCTCAGGCAGCATCCAAGGAGCAGGAGAATTGATGTTTTGGACATAAGCCCTTCATCAGGAATGTTGGGTGGTGGGAGTAGTGGTGGTCCTCACCCTCAACAACTTTTCCTTCCTACTTGCTTCAGACCAAAGGGATAGCCATGGGCACCTGCATGGGTGCTGGCTGTGCCTTCCTCTTAGTCAGAACTGTCCATCCTCTGTAGTTACACTGGCACCATTCCCCACCTTTTCCTCTGTTACATGATGACTGTATTGGCCCCACCTTATGCTCCCAGAAGGAGGTTGAACAGTTCATCAACCTCACAAACACCTTCCACCCTGACCTCAAGTTCACCTGGACCATCTTGGACACCTCCCACCCCTTCTTGGATCTTTCCATCTCTATTTCCAGTGACCTACTCAACATGGACATCTACTTTAAACCCACCAACTCCAACAGTTACCTGGACTACACCTCCTCCCATCCTCCTTCCTCAAAAAACGCTATCCTTTCCTCCCAATTTCTCCACCGTATTCACTCCCAGGAGGAATTATGCCACTCCTGAACATCCCAGATGGCGTTCTAGTTCAAGGACTGCAATTTTTCCCTCCACATGGTCAAGGAAGCCCGTGAGTGCATCTCCTCCATTTCCCGCTCCTCCGCCCTTGAACCTCATCCCTCCAATTGCAACAAGGATAGAACCTCCCTGGTCCTCACTTTAGACCCCACTAATCTCTGGACACAGTGAATCATCCTCCTCTATTTCCAACACCTACAGTCAGAATCTGCCACCAGAGATATATTTCCCTTCTCACCCATATCAGCATTCCGAGGAGACCATTCCCTCTGCAAATCCCTCATTAGGTCCACACCCCCCACCAATCACTATCCATTCCAAGCACCTTCTCTGCCACTGCATGAGGTGTAAAACCTACGCTCACATGTCCCTCCTCACCTCCATCGAAGGCCTCAAAGGATCCTTCCACATCCACAGAAATTTTCCTGCATATCCAAACACCTCATCTATTGTGTCTGTTGTTCTCCATGTGGTCTCCTCTACACTAGGGAGACAGGATGCCAACTCGCAGATTGTTTTGGAGAACATCTGGGACATGCACACCAAACAACCCTACTGCCTGTGGCCGACCACTTCAACTCCCCCTCTCACTCTGCCAAGGACACCCAAGTCCTGGGCCTCCTCCACCGCCAAACCCTAGTTACCTGATGTTTGGAGGAAGAATGCCTCACCTTCCGCTTGGAACCATACAACCACAGATCATCAATGTCGATTTCATAAGTTTCCTCATCTCCCCTCTCCCCACTTCATTCTGGATCTAATCCTCCAACTTGGCACCGCCTTTTTGAACTGTCCTACCTGTCCATCTTCCTTCCCACCTATACACTCCGACCTATCATGATTATGCCCAACCTGCATCTATTGTCTTCCCAGCTACCTTCTCCCCAGCTCCACCCCACTCCTACTTATTTCTTGGCCCCCTTTCCCCGCACCCCCCCAATGAATGGTTTCTGCTCGACACATTGATTCTTCAGCACCATAGTTTTTGACTCTATTTTACAGCCAATGAGATATTTTTGATCTGTTATAACTATTAAAATGTCGGAAATCCTGCAGTTAATTTGAACACAGCAAGCTTCCACAAACAGCAATGTGATCATAACCAGAAAATCCATTCTCATGATGTCAACTGAGGCATAAATATTGGTCAGAACACCAATAATGCCCCAGTTCTTTGAATGGCTAGGGTTGTTTGAAACGAGGTGTCAATTACAATGTTTAATTTGTGCTAAATATGTATGTAAACTATGTTCTAAAACCAAATTAATGGAGGATATGGCAAAAGGACAGAATATATACAGTCAAAGGTGGAACCCTTAGGAGTATTGATATGCAGAGTGATTTGGATGTGCAGATCCACAGATCACTGAAGGTGGCAGCAATTTATATTTCTGAAGGAAGTGAAAAAGGCCTATAGCTTAACTGCCATCATTGGAATGGGCATTGAGTATAAGATTAGGCAAGTTATGCCACACAGCTTTATAGAACCTTAGTTAGGCCACACTTGGAATATTGCGTACAGTTCTAGTCACACACTATCAGAAGGACGTGGATGCTTTGTAGATGGTATAAAAAAGCTTTACCAGGATGTTGTCTGATATGGGGAATTTTAGTTATGAAGAAAGGCTACTTGTTTTCACTGGAACACAGGAGATTGAGGGGTGACCTGACAGAAGTTTATAAGATTGTGAATGGCATGGATACAGTGGAAAGTATAAGGCTTTTTCCCAGGGTGGAGGGGTCAATTAATAGGGGACACGGGTTCAAGGTGCAGGGTGGGGGAGGGGGGAAGTTTAAAAGAGATGTACGCGGCAATTTATTCTTACAAAGAGTGCTGAATGACTGGAACGCGCTGCCAGAAGAGATGATGGAAGCAGACACAATAGCAGCATTCAAGATGCACCTGGATGAATGCATGAATAGGAAGGGAATAGAGGAATACGGATCCTATGAGGGAAGATATTTTTAGTATGAAAGTTCAAAATGTGTCACCACAGACTCGGAGGCCCAAAGGGCATGTTCCTGTGCTGTATTGTTCTTTGGACTATCTGAAATGTGACTTCATGCAAAAAACTCAGGTATGTAATAAAGATTTCTGTCAGGCACAGCATTGAAATTCAGGATTTATTTGTCATTTTGATTGAAAACTGATCATCACACTGAAATGGGAGAATCAAAAACCAAAACTGCTGGAAATGCTCAGCAGGTGTGGCAGCATCTATGAAGAGAAATCAGAGTTAACTTTTCAGGTTAGACTGGTATGAAAGTCGGAGCAGGGAGACAGTTGGGAAGGTAAGTGATTGCAGTTTAAGCACTTACCTCGAAGCCAGCAGTCTTTTTTTTTACAGCAGAGAGCAGCAGGAGCTGGGTGGCAGTGAGCTTGGAGCAGGGAGGCTGTTGGGAAGGCAACAGCCTACTATTTAAGTAAGTGGGTTTAGTAGCGTCAATCAGGGGGTCTACAGGGAAAGTGAGTCACCACTTTTAAGGTTTCAAAAAGCTTACCTCGACCAGCAGAGCCCTCCATTTCTGTTCCAGCAGCAGGAAGAGCGGGAGCTCTAACCAAAAAGGACTCTCATGTGTTGTTAAGGTAAGATTTTTCAATTTATATTTCTTGTGTATTGTGTAATTGATTAAAAGTTTAATTGAATAAAACCGTAGCAGAGAAGTACTAGAAATCATTGGAAGTACTAGCTTTCGGAGCGTTGCTCCTTCATCAGGTGGTTGTGGAGTATAAAATTGTAAGACACAGAATCTTTGGCAAATGTTTACAGTGTGATGTAACTGAAATTATTATTGAAAAAGACCTGGGTGTTTGTTCAGTCTGTCATCTGTTAGAATGACCATGTTGGTTTCAGTTCTTTCATATGTAAATTGCAAAACTTTTTTAAAAGTTACATTCTCAAGTGAACTTTAACAATTGGTGTCATGTCGGCCCAGATAACGCATTTAAGGTGTGAGCCTGTGTGAGACTGTCCATGCCACAATGGTCAGACTGATCCTAAAATAAAAAAACGGATTTACAGAATCTCACATGGATTCATACAGTTTTTGAGCAAAGTAAAATGCAATTCTGCAAGTACAGATTCACCCCACAAACTTATATGTGTGTATGTGGTGGGGTGGGGGGGTTATGGGTGTCTGTGAGAGAGTCTGCATATGTGAGTGTGAGTGTAAAAGGGTATAAGTCTGTGAGAGAGTGCGTGTGTGAGAGTATGAGAGAGGGTCTGCGTGAGTATGCGTGTCTGAAGGAGTGTGTGTGTGTGTGTATGTGCAGGAGTGTGTGTGTGTGTGTGTGTATAATGTTACATCACACTGTAAACTTTTGCTATAAATTCTGTGTCTTATAATCTTATACTTCGCAACCACCTGATGAAGCAGCACCGCTCCGAAAGCTAGTGCTTCCAATTAAACCTGTTGGATTATACCGCATCATCCGCCAACATTTCCGCCACCTCCAAATGGACCCCACCACCAGAGATATATTTCCCTCCCCATCCCTTTCTGCAAAGACCATTCTCTCCGTGACCACCTGGTCAGGTCCACGCCCCCCAACAACCCACCCTCCCATCCTCGCACCTTCCCCTGCCACCACTGGAATTGCAAAAGCCTGTGCCCACACCTTCTCCCTCACCTCTATCCAAGGCCTCAAAGGAGCCTTCCACATCCATCAAAGTTTTACCTGCACATCCACCAATATCATTTATTGTATCTGTAGCTCCCGATGTAGTCTCCTCTACACTGGGGAGACTGGACACCTCCTAGCAGAGCGCTTTAGGGAACATCTCCGGGACACCCACACCAATCAACCCCACCACCCTGTGGCCCAACTTTTCAACTCCCCCTCCCACTCTGCCACCGTCCACTCTGCCTCCTCCACCGTCACTCCCTCATCACCCGACACCTGGATGAAGAATGCCTCATCTTCTGCCTCGGAACACTTCAATCCCGGGGCATCAATGAGGACTTCACCAGTTTCTTCATTTCCCCTCTTCCCACTTTACCCCAGTTCCAACCTTCCAGCTCAGCACCATCCCCATGACCTGTCCTTTCCACCTATCCACTCCACCCTCCTCTCTGACCTATCACTTTCATCCCTACCCCCATTCACCCCTTGTACTCTTTGCTACCTTCCCCCACCCTCCTCCCTGACTTATCACCTCCATCCCCACCCCAATTCACCTATTGTACTCTATGCTATTTTCTCCCCACCCCTGTCCCCCTCTCATTTGTCTCTCCATCCTGCAGGCTCCCTGCCTCTATTCCTGATGAAGGACTTTTGCCTGAAAGGTAGATTTTCCTGCTCCTTGGATGCTGCCTGACCTGTTGTGCTTTTCCAGCAACACTCTAATCCAGACTTGGGTTTCCAGCATCTGCAGTCCTCATTTTTACCTGTTGGACTATTGCCTGGTGTTGTGTGATTTTTAACTTTGCACACCCCAGTCCAACACCGGCATCTCTAAATCATAGAAATTATTTAATACATAAATTGTAAAAGTTAGTTAAGTAAGTAGTTATGGCTGGACAAGTGATGTGCTGTAGCTGTATGATGTGGGAGCTGGCTGATCCCATTGTCAACAGCAGTGACCACATCTGCAGCAAGTGTTGGTTACTAGAAAAACTCCTGATCAGAATTGATGATCTGGAATCTGAGCTTCCAACTCTGTGGCACATCCGGGACGGAGAGAGTTACCTGGACACTTTGTTTCAGGAGATTGTCACACCCGGTACATTAAGTAATTCAAATTCAGCAAGTGTTCAGGGACAACAGGATGTTACTGTAAGTGAGGTGGGTAGGGGGATTCTGAGTTCAGGAGTGCAGGAGCCTCAGCCCTTGACCTTGTCCAACAGGTATGAGATTCTTGCTTCCTGTACGGATGAGGGAAAGGGCTGTGGACAAGACGAGCCAGCTGACCATGGCACCATGGTGCAGGAGGCCATTCACGTGGGGGAGAAAAAAAAGGAGTTGTTCTAGGGATTCTATAATGAGTGGGACAGATAGTATCCTATACAAGCCGGATTGGGAGTCCCGCATTGTGTGTTGCCCAAGCCAGATTGGGAGTCCCGCATTGTGTGTTGCCTGTCTGTTGCCAGGGTGCAGGACATCTCCGAACGCTTGTAAGGATATTGGAGCGGGAGGGGGGCGGATCCAGTTATTTAGGTCCACGTTGGGACTAACAACATAGGCAAAACGAGGATGGAGTACCTGTTTGGGAATTGTCAAGCACTAGGAAGGAAGTTGAAGTTCACGTCCTCAAGGGGCATAATCTCCGGATTACTGCCCGAGCCACATATGGCATAGGGATAAGAAAGTTAGGGAAGTTAACATGTGGCTAAGGGATTGGTGTGGGAAAGAGGGATTCCATTTCATGGGGCATTGGCATCAGTTTTGGAAAGTGGGGGGGGGGTCTGTAACATTGGGACGGTCTCCAGCTGAACCGATCTGTGTTCTAGTGAAAAGGATAAATAGGATGTTCAGTAGGACTTTAAACTACTGAATCGGGGAGAAGGGAAAGTGAAAGCGACAGGGAGAATGGAGTTAAATGGAAAGATAGGCAGCAGGACAGCACATGTGCAGGTGGGTTTAAGCTCGAGGCAATCTAGGAATGCAGCAAAAAGGAAGGATAACTTAGGAGATCTTTTGATTTCCAATATCTCTAATAATGATAAGAATGATAGCAATGAGGCACTTTACCTGAATGCTTGTAGTATATGTAATGAAGTAGATCAATTAATGGCACAAATCATCGTGAATTGTAATGATATAGTAGGCATCACAGAGACGTGGTACCAGGGGGTTCAGGACTGGCAGTTAAACATCCAAGAATTTACAACCTATTAGAAAGACTGGGAAGTGGGCAGAGAGGGCGGGGTTGCCTTGTTACTTAAGAATGAAATTAAATCTATGGCACTGATTGACATAGGGTCAGATGATGTGGAGTCTGTGTGGGTGGAGTTGAGGAACCACAAAGGCAAAAAAAAACAAAATGGGAGTTATGTAAAGGCCTCCAACTGTGGTCAGGACCAGGAGCGCAAGATGTAAGGGAAACAGGGAATGTTAGAAAGGCAAGGTCACGGTGATCATGTGGGACTTCAATATGCAGGTGGACTGGATGAATAATGTCACCGGTGGATCCAAAGAAAGCGAATTCATGGAATGCTTATATGATGGCATTTTGGAACATCTTGTGATGGAGCCCACAAAGGAGCAGGTTATTCTGGACTTAGTCTTATGTAATGAGCCAGACATTATAAAAGATCTTAAAGTAAAGGAACATTTAGGAGGCAGCGAAAATAATATGGTAGTTCAGTCTGCAGTTTGAAAAAAAAAGGCAAAATTGGATGTAATGGTGTTACAGTTAAATAAAGGTAATTACAGGAGCATGAGAGAGGAACTGACAAAAATCGACTGGAAGCAAAGCCTAGTGGGGAAGACAGTAGAGCAACAATGGCAGGAGTTTCTGAGTGTAATTGAGGACACAGTATAGAGGTTCATTCCAAAGAAAAGAAAGATTATCTGGTGGGGGGGGGGGGGGGGGGGAGTGCATTAGACAGCTGACAAAGGAAGTCAGGAAATGTATCACAGGAAAATAGACAGCCTATAAAGTGGCCAAGAGCACTGGGAAATCAGAAGATTGGGAAGATTACAAAAAAAAGAGGATAACAAAGAGAGAAATAAGGAAGGAGAGGTTCAAATATGATGGTAGGCCAGCCAGTAATATTAGAAATGATAGTAAAAGTTTTTTTCAATACATAAGAAACAAATGAGAGGCAAAAGTAGACTTTGGGCTGCTCCAAACTGATGCTGGAAGGCTAGCGATGGGAGATAAAGAAATAGCTGAAGAACTTAATAAGTATTTTGCATCAGTCTTCACAGTGGAAGATGAGTAATATCACAATTAAGGAGAGTCTGGGGCAGAGTTGAATACGGTAGCCATTAAAAAGAGAAAGTGCTAGAAAAGCCAAATGTCTAAAACTTGACAATTCTCCTGGCCCCGATGGGCTACCTCCTAGAGTTCTGAGGGAGGTGGCTGAGGAAATAGCGGAGGCGTTGGTTGTGATCTTTCAAATGTCACTGGAGTCAGGGAAAATTCCAGATGATTGGAAAATCTCTGTTGTAACCCCCTTGTTCAAGAAAGGATCAAGACAAAAAATGATAATCTGATTAGCCTAACCTCGGTTGTTGGTAAAATTCTAGAATCCATCGTTAAGGGTGAGATTTCTAAATTCTTGAAAGTGCAGGGTCAGATTAGAACAAGTCAGCATGGATTTAGTAAGGGGAGGTTCATGCCTGACAAATCTGTTAGATTTCTTTGAAGAGGTAACAAGTAGATTAGACCAGGGCAAACCATTGGAAGCTATCTATCTAGACTTCCAAAGGGTCTTTCTGAAGGTACCTCACAGGAGGCTGCTGAGTAAGGTGAGGGCCCATGGTGTTCAAGGTGAGCTGCTAACATGGACTGAGGAATGGCTGTCTGACAGAAGGCAGAGAGTTGGCATAAAAGGTTCTTTTCGGAATGGCAGCCGGTGACAAATAGTGTCCCGCAGGATTCAGTGTTGGGGCTGCAGCTGTTCACTTTATATATTAATGATCTTGATGAAGGGACTGGGGACATTCTGGCACAGTTTGTCGATGATACAAAGTTAAGTGGACAGGCAGGTAGTACTAAGGAGGTGGGGAGGCTGCAGAAAGATTTACGAGGTAAAAACAATGACTGCAGATGCTGGAAATCAGATTCGGGATTAGTGGTGCTGGAAGAGCACAGCAGTTCGGGCAGCATCCAAGTAGCTTCGAAATCGATGTTTCGGGCAAAAGCCCTTCATCAGGAATAAAGGCAGTGAGCCTGAAGCGTGGAGAGATAAGCTAGAGGACGGTGGGGGTGGGGAGAAAGTAGCATAAAGTACAATGGGTGAGTGGGGGAGGGGATGAAGGTGATAGGTCAAGGAGGAGAGGGTGGAGTGGATAGGTGGAAAAGAAGACAGGCAGGTAGGACAAGTCCGGACAAGTTATGGGGACAGTTACTAAGCTGGAAGTTTAGAACTAGGGTGAGGTGGGGGAAGGGGAAATGAGGAAACTGTTGAAGTCCACATTGATGCCCTGGAGTTGAAGTGTTCCGAGGCGGAAGGTGAGGCGTTCTTCCTCCAGGCGTCTGGTGGTGAGGGAGAGGCGGTGAAGGAGGCCCAGGACCTCCATGTCCTCGGCAGAGTGGGAGGGGGAGTTGAAATGTTGGGCCACGGGGCGGTGTGGTTGATTGGTGCGGGTGTCCCGGAGATGTTACCTAAAGCGCTCTGCTAGGAGGCGCCCAGTCTCCCCAATGTAGAAGAGACCGCATCGGGAGCAAAGGATACAATAAATGATGTTAGTGGATGTGCAAGTAAAACTTTGATGGATGTGGAAGGCTCCTTTAGGGCCTTGGATAGAGGTAAGGGAGGAGGTGTGGGCGCAGGTTTTACAGTTCCTGTGGTGGCAGGGGAAAGTGCCAGGATTGGAGGGTGGGTTGTTTGGGGGCGTGGACCTGACCAGGTAGTCGCGGAGGGAACAGTCTTTGCGGAAGGCGGAAAGGGGTGGGGAGGGAAATATACCCCTGGTGGTGGGGTCTATTTGGAGGTGGTGCAAATGTATGCGGATGATTTGGTTTATGCGAAGGTTGGTAGGGTGGAAGGTGAGCACCAGGGGCGTTCTGTCCTTATTACGGTTGGAGGGGTGGGGTCTGAGGGCGGAGGTATGGGATGCGTTGGAGGGCATCTTTAACCATGTGGGAAAGGAAATTGCGGTCTCTAAAGAAGGAGGCCATCTGGTGTGTTCTGTGGTGGAACTGGTCCTCCTGGGAGCAGATACGGCGGAGGCGGAGGAATTGGGAATACGGGATGGCATTTTTGCAAGAGGTAGGGTGGGAAGAGGTGTAATCCAGGTAGCTGTGGGAGTCGGTGGGTTTGTAAAAAATGTCAGTGTCAAGTCGGTCGTCATTAATGGAGATGGAGAGGTCCAGGAAGGGGAGGGAGGTGTCAGAGATGGTCCAGGTAAATTTAAGGTTAGGGTGGAATGTGTTGGTGAAGTTGATGAAACCTCCCAGGAGGACCAGTTCCACCACAGAACACACCAGATGGCCTCCTTCTTTAGAGACCGCAATTTCCCTTCCCACGTGGTTAAAGATGCCCTCCAACGCATCTCGTCCACATGCTGACTGCTTCTGTGGCATTTAAGCCCTCTATTCTGGGGATACCACTTTTACTGAAGGGAGACAGTCTCCTCAGTTCAATGCGCTGCTAATGCAGGTTGCCTGATCAGGTAGTGTCTCGTATAAAAACTAATAACACAGATTGGTCAAATAATTCAAGGTCCCAGATGCAATGTGTGGTGTCCTACTATTGGACCAATGGCCATGACCACTTAGCAAGACTGGACACTGCGCCCTGCATACAATCTGCTGGACACCATTCTCCTCCGCCCATGATGGAACAGGGACACCAGGTTGACCAGCACGAGTACAGACCATTTCCTACGGAGCCTGCGCTTTACCACTAGATCCCTTATCAGAATGCTTATTTTAACTGTAGGCCATTACACCAGGGCTTGTCCATTACCTTACAAATGGGGCCAGCATTCTCGTCGTAAGCAGACATCCTTCACTACCTCTAACCTTTTTTGACTAGCCTGCATTAACTATGCGGTCCTCTCATGAGACCACGCTGACAAGCCCACAGCTATAATTAATGTTGAAGGAATCCCTATTTCCTTTCTGATTGACACTGGTGCGATTCACTCCATGCTGGCTTTGATTCAAAGACATACATTTCCCCTCTCTGGTAAGCCTCAGACTGTAACATATATTGAATTAATTGAGGGACAGGAGGGTTCTGCCTTCCTTGTAGAGATGCTCTGGAAACTCTGGCATCAATCGGGTCTCGTGGCCCCTCATGTGACTCTCACTGTTCATGAGGGTTACAGTGTCAAATCCCTAGGATATTTAGCTGTGGCTTGCACAAGCAAGCAGATCCTTTCTAAAGTAGGGGACAAACCTTCCCTCAAGGTTCCTTGGAATATTGTCCACAGCCTGTGTGGCTGGCATACTGGCCCACCATGTCACCAATAAGCATCTGACCTCAGAGGTTCCTCTGGACTTATGGGCGGTGTCCAAACACGAAATGGGATTCACTAATGTCCTCCTGAGCCATATTAAAGTAAAACCTGGTTTGCCCTTGCCCTCGATTCCGCAAGGCCAAAGGCTGAGGAAGGATTCTCTGCCTGCATTCAGTCTTTCCTTCGCTAGGGAATCTTAGTTCCATGCATGTCACGTTGTAGCACCCCAATCATCCTTGTTCCAAAAGGCGGATGACTGTCCAAATGGCACTTGATCCAAGACCTCTGCCAATCGTGTAACCTTTGTATCCCATTGTCCCTAACCCAGCTAGAATTCTTAGAAGCATCCTGTCTGATGCGTATGCTCTCACCTGACAGCATGCCTTTTTTGCGATTCCCCTCACCCCCGACTTGCAGTATTTGTTTGCCTTTACGTTTAAAGGCAACCAGTACACTTGAACATTACTCCCACAGGGCTTCACTCATTCTTCTACCCACTTTTCGCAGGTACTAACTCCCAGTTGGTGACACTGATGCTCCCTGGGGGATCCCCTATCATTCAATACGTGAATGGTTTACTCCTTGCTAGCCCTGATTTGGTTAGTAACCAGCAGCAGGGCACTGTTTACTTCCTCACACATCTCTATTCATGGGGATATGGTTCCCCCCCCCGTTAAGGCCAATGGCAAGTTAAATCTTTGGGTGTTCTGATCAGTGCGACTTACTCAGGAATGCATTCATCCCATCTTGCCAACCCCATCCCCACCTCACCCAAATGGATGGGTCTGGTGAAATTTGCAGGCAGTGATGTCCAAACATTACAACTCATACGAAAGTGCTTACTCCATATTTCTCTGACTGCCCCCCCCACCCCCAAAAGTTTCAGCTGTTCATTCAGCGAATTTTTTGTCCTCAAAGACACCTTAGCTACCAACACAGCGCTAGGGCACCTGCAGTATGACAGACCCTTTCAGATGTATGTTAATGTACCACATTCAGATGAATGTGCCACTGGTGTCCTAATGCAGCAAAATGGCGACTGTCATCGTCTAGTGGCTTATTATTCCACCAAATTGGATCCTGTTGCCTGTGGCCTCCCTCCCTACACCCACCTCCTTACAGAAGTCCACTTATTAGTGCAGGCAGCTCCTAATCTGACACTTCACCAGCCCATTCAGGTATACACTTCGCACTCTGTCGTCCCCTCCTAACATTTCAGCAGACCCAGCACCTGACCCAAGCTCATCTGAGCTGTTACAGGACCCATATCTCTCATTCCACTACTGTTCCAAGCTTAAATCCTGCTGCATTTCCTTGAGCAACCCCTGATGACCTTAATGATCCTCTGCATGACTATAAGGAATCATTTCCTTACTACACCTTGTCCAGACCTCCCAATTGAGAATCCTTGTTAATGGCAGTTCCTCTGTTTTCCTGGACGGTATCCTGCAATCAGGTTATGCTATTGTCTCAGACACTGCTGTTCAGGAGTCTGCTGCCTTCCAGACCCCTGTCTCTGCACACAAAGCTGAGCTTTTTGCCCTCACCAGAGCTTGTATTCTGACCACTGATAAAATTGCCAACGATTACACTGATTCCAGGTATGCATTTGGTACTGCCCATGACTTTGGCAGCCTCTGGCAGCAACGAGGCTTCTTTACATCTGCAAGGACTCACATTTAGAATGCTCTCTGGGTTAAAAATCTCCTCAATGTTATTCTGCTTCCTTGTCAATTAGCTGTTATTAAATGTACTGTGCACACAAAGGAGGACACTCCGGTGCAACTAGGAAATGCCCGAGCTGATTTGGCTGCTAAGGAGGTGGCTGTATCAGCTGTTTTTGTTGTTCCAACTGATGGGAATCAGGCTCCAAATCAATTTGCTACTTTGGGGACAAACAGCATGCCAGATCTAACTATAATTCAAACTTTACTCACGGATGCCTTTGTATCTGAATGTACACTCTGCAAGTCAATGGGGTGTTCACACTCCTCCACACGAGACTTCTGGCTTACTCTGGTAGGTCAAGTTTGTATTCCTGATTCTTTATTGCCAGTTCTTATCAGAACATAGAACATACAAAAGTACAGCACAGAACAGGCCCTTTTGCCCACGATGTTGTGCCGAGGATTAATCCTAATGTAAAATAAAATAACCTATACACCCCTTAACTCACTGCTATCGATGTGCATGTACAGCAGTCGCTTAAAGTCCTTAATGACTCTGCTTCCACCACCACCACCACTGGCAACGCATTCCATGAATCCACAACTCTCTGCTTAAAGAACATTCCTCTGACATCCCCTCTATACATTCCTCTAGTATCTTAAAACTATGACCCCTCATACCAGTCAATCCTGCCCTGGGGAAAAGTCTCTGGCTATTGACTCTATCTATTCATCTCATTATCTTGTATATCTCGATCAGGTCACCTCTCTTCCTCCTCTCCAGAGAGAAAAGTCCAAGCTTATTCAAGCTCTCTTTACAAGACAAGCACTCCAGTCCAGGCAGCATCCTGGTAAACCTTCTTTGCACCCTCTCCAAAGCCTCTGTATCTTCCCTATAGTAGGGCAACCAGAACTGGACATAATATTCCAAGTGTGGTCTCACCAGGAACTTGTGGGGCTGTAGCAAAACCTTATGGCTCTTAAATTTGATGCCCCTGTTAATGAAAGCCAAAACATCACATGCTTTCTTAACAACCTTACCCACTTGGGTGGCAACTTTGAGGGATCTATGCAATTGTATACCAAGATCCCTCTGTTTCTCCACACTGCCAAGAATCCTGTCTTTAATCCTATGTTCAGCATTCGAGTTCGACCTTCCAAAATGCATCACTTCGCATTTATCCAGGTTGAACTCCATCTGCCATTTCTCAGCCCAGCTCTGCATCCTGTCTGTATCGTGCTGCAGCTTGCAACAGCCCTCGATACTATCAGCGACACCTCCAACCTCTGTGGTAAAAACAATGACTGCAGATGCTGGAAACCAGATTCTGGATTAGTGATGCTGGAAGAACACAGCAGTTCAGGCAGCATCCAAGGAGCAGCGAAATCAACGTTTCGGGCAAAAGCCCTTCATTAGGAATAAAGGCAGTGAGCCTGAATTGTGGAGAGATAAACTAGAGGAGGGTGGGGGTGGGGAGAAAGTAGCATAGAGTACAATGCGAGAGTGGGGGAGGGGATGAAGGTGATAGGTCAGGTGGAATAGATAGGTGGAAAAGGAGATAGGCAGGTCGGACAAGTCAAGGGGACAGTGCTGAGCTGGAAGTTTGAAACTAGGATGAGGTGGGGGGAAGGGGAAATGAGGAAACTGTTGAAGTCCACATTGATGCCCTGGGGTTGAAGTGTTCTGAGGCGGAAGATGAGGCGTTCTTCCTCCAGGCATCTGGTGGTGAGGGAGCGGCGGTGAAGGAGGCCCAGAACCTCTATGTCCTCGGCAGAGTGGGAGGGGGAGTTGAAATGTTGGGCCACGGGGCGGTGTGGTTGATTGGTGCGGGTGTCCCGGAGATGTTCCCTACACATTCCACCTGACCTTAAATTTACCTGGACCATCTCTGACACCTCCCTCCCCTTCCTGGACCTCTCCATCTCCATTAATGACGACTGACTTGACACTGACATTTTTTACAAACCCACCGACTCCCACAGCTACCTGGATTACACCTCTTCCCATCCTACCTCTTGCAAAAATGCCATCCCGTATTCCCAATTCCTCCGCCTCCGCGGTATCTGCTCCCAGGAGGACCAGTTCCACCACAGAACACACCAGATGGTCTCCTTCTTTCGAGACCGCAATTTCCCTTCCCACGTGGTTAAAGATGCCCTCCAACGCATCTCGTCCACGTTCCGCACCTCCGCCCTCAGACCGCACCCCTGCAACCGTAACAAGGACAGAACGCCCCTAGTGCTCACCTTCCACCCTACTACCCTTTGCATAAACCAAATCATCCGCCGACTTTTCCGCCACCTCCAAAAAGACCCCACCACCAGGGGTATATTTCCCTCCCCACCCCTTTCCGTCTTCCGCAAAGACCGTTCCCTCCTTGACTACCTGGTCAGGTCCACGCCCCCCCCCCCTACAACCCACCCTCCCATCCTGGCAATTTTCCCTGCCACCACAGGAACTGTAAAACCTGCGCCCACACCTCCCCCCTCACCTATATCCAAGGCCCTAAAGGAGCCTTCCACATCCATCAAAGTTTTACTTGCACATCCACTAATATCATTTATTGTATCCGTTGCTCCCGATGCGGTCTCCTCTACATTGGGGAGATTGGGCGCCTCCTAGCAGAGCGCTTTAGGTAACATCTCCGGGACACCCGCACCAATCAACCACACCGCCCCATGGCCCAACATTTCAACTCCCCCTCCCACTCTGCCGAGGACATGGGGGCCCTGGGCCTCCTTCACCGCCTCTCCCTCACCACCAGACGCCTGGAAGAAGAACGCTTCATCTTCCGCCTCAGAACACTTCAACCCCACGGAATCAATGTGGACTTCAACAGTTTCCTCATTTCCCCTTCCCCCACCTCACCCTAGTTCCAAACTTCCAGCTCAGCACTGTCCCCATGACTTGTCCTACCTGCCTATTTCCTTTTCCACCTATCCACTCCACCCTCTCCTTCCTGACCTATCATCTTCATCCTCTCCCCCACTCACCCATTGTACTCTATGCTACTTTCTCCCCACCCCCACCCTCCTCTCGTTTATCTCTCCACGCTTCAGGCTCACTGCCTTTATTCCTGATGAAGGGCTTTTGCCCGAAACGTCGATTTCGCTGCTCCTTGGATGCTGCCTGAACTGCTGTGCTCTTCCTCCAGCCTTTGTCTCATTTGCCAATTTCCTAACCCACCCCTCAACCTCCTGATCCAAGTCATTTATAAACACTACAAAGAGCAGAGGCCCAAGATCAGAGCCCTGTGGGACTCACTCAACACTATTGATTACTTGCATTCTTTGTACTCATCTTGGCAAGGAGGGAATGGTATACAGCTACTTTTAAAAACCTGGTGGTATCCGAATTTGAACACAGCAGCTCAAATGCGGCTAGATTGATGCCTTATCTGCATGAAAAATAACAAGTGTAAGGTCATTAAATGCTCTCCTGGGACTACTCCCTGCCAGTTGGTCTGTATACAGCTTGATTTTATTAAATTACCTGAAGTACAATGTTATAAATACTATTTAGTGATGATTGATATATTTAGCAAACTGGATTGAAGCCTTCCCCACCACTAATTGTACTGCACACATAGTGATGAAAATATTGTTTACTAAAGTTATTCCCCGCTTTGGGTTGCCGAAAATGATAGGTTCAGACAATGGACCACATTTTGAAGCTCGAATTAATACAGAGTTATGTGACTCACTCTTAATTAAACCGCAATTTCACTGCACGTTTTACCTGCAGGCAACAGGGATTGTGGAATGAGCCAACAGTTTTTTAGAAGAGAAATTATCAAAATTAGTTGAAGAAATGGGGTTAAAATTGGCTCAAAGCATTACTCTTGGCACTATTCACATGTGAGTGATTCCACATTCGTGGACTGGACTGTTAGCTACAGAGATAGTTTATGGTCGGCCAATGAAGACTCAGTATGATGCTCATGATTAACCCCGAGAGGATGTAGACATCCATGTATTGGATGAGCAAATGCATAACTACTTGAAACAGTTAACTCTTTCTCTAAAGTTTCTTCACTCGCAGATCAAACAGTTGCATTACCCAGCTGTGGAAGAAACTATCGCCTCCCAATATCCACGAGTAAACCCAGGGGATTACATGTTGGTCAAAAATTGGGAAAGCAAGAAACTAGGACAATGCTAGTGTGGCCCCTTTCAAATCTCACTAACAACACCAACCTCAGTCAAAATTGAAGGACCGCAAACTGGGTTCATCTGTCCGATTGTAAGAAGACTACTCCTCGACCAGGAGAAGACACAGCATGAAGACTTTTTGATATTTTTTGGACTTTCTGAATTCTTTAACGTAGGTGGACATTTGATACTGAAAAAGCAGCATACTCGAGAAGTGCATGCAAACACCTGGTGTTTACAGGTGCCATTTATGTTTGCTGAAAAATCGGATGTAAGCAAGTGTTGGGTTTGTACCCAATCAATTCAAGGAAAAGAATACCTCTCTAACCTCTCCCTTTCTGGAAGTAAGTTTGCTCACTGAGCTGGAAGGTTCATTTTCAGATGTTTTGTCAGCATACTAGGTAATATCATCCGCAAGCCTCCGGTGAAGCACTGGTGTTAGTGCCCTGCTTCCTTTTTATGTGTTTAAGTTTCCTTAGATTGCTGATGTAATTTCCTGTGATGATATCATTTCCTGTTGTTTTTCTCAGAGGGTGGTAAATGGGGTCCAAGTCAATACGTTTGTTGGTAGAGTTCCGATTGGAATGCCATGTTTCTAAGAATTCTTATGCATGCCTCTGTTTGGCTTGTCCTAGGATGGATGTGTTGTCCCAGTCGAAGTCGTGTCCTTCTTTATCCGTATGTAAGGATACTATTAAGAGTGGGTCATGTCTTTTTGTGGCAAGTTGATGTTCATATATCTTGGTGACTAGTTTTCTGCCTGTTTGTCCGATATGGTGTTTGTTACAGTTCTTTCACAGTATTTTGTAAATGACATTAGTTTTGCTTCTTGTCTGTGTAGGGTCTTTCCAAACAAATTGATTTACATGGCCTCAGCATTGGAACTCCTGGCAAATGAAACACCGTTAGAAGCCAGGGCAACTGGACAAACACTGGCTGAGGTCACAGCTGAGCTGGTGGCTGGCTGGATCATGGCATTACAAAATCGATTGGTTTTGGATTATCAGCTGGCCTCACAGGGAGGAACATGCGCTGCTGTAGGCCAGGAGTGCTGTACTTACATTCCAGATGCCTCTGAGAATATCACCAACCTGGCTGACCATCTTAAGCAACATGCTGATCAAATACAAAAGATTGACAGGGAGTTCCATGATTATAACCCACCGGATAGGCTAGGCTGGTTGGGTCACTGAGTGTTTCATTGGCTCTTTAAATGCTTTTTACTGATATTAATATTGCTATTTTGAATAGGATTCCTTGATTGCTTGTGCCAAAGTACTTTCAATTAAATTTTTAATATACCTGTACAACTGGCTGTCTTGACAAAAGTTGGGGGCGGGGAATTGTGTGAAACAGATAGTTGCATGATGGGAAAAACTGGCCAACCCCTGGTTCTAATACAAGTTAAGACTATAGCAAAGATGAAAACATTACTAACTTCAGCAGGACTTGATGTAGACTAAGTCCATGTAAATTCTTTGACCTTGGTAGACCTCGTCAGAGCTTGATTAGCTGGATCCACATAAATTAGATTAGATTACTTTACAGTATGGAAACAGGCCCTTCAGCCCAACAAGTCCACACCGACCCGCCGAAGCGCAAACCACCCATACCCCTACATTTACCCCTTACCTAACACTACGGACAATTTAAGCATGGCCAATTCACCTGACCGGCACATCTTTGTGACTGTGGGAGGAAACCGGAGCACCCGGAGGAAACCCACGCAGACACGGGGAGAACGTGCAAACTCCACACAGTCAGTCACCTGAGGCGGGAATTGAACCCGGGTCTCTGGCGCTGTGAGGCAGCAATGCTAACCACTGTGCCACCGTGCCGCCCTGACTAAGTTCAAGTAGGGACACTCCCCAGAAACCTCTGAGCCCTCAAACAAGGATGGCTATGGGATGTCACATGTAGCACAACATTTTGGGAAGTCAATATGATAAACATTGGAAGTAATAACACAGATCATAATTCAATGTAGCGTTCTAATGGATGATGAGCCTCTCGTGATAGTTATTGATAGCTATTGTTAAGTTTTAAGTATAAAGATTCCTGCTTTCCTCTCTATAAGCTGTGAGAGACTGAGAGCTGTGAGCAACTCCCTCTCTCTCCTCCAAGTTCAGCCATCTGCATGCAGCTTCCTTGTTAATAAGACTAACTGTTTGTCGGAATAAGGTTTGTAGAGTATTGTTAATTTTAGCTCTCACAGTCCTATAGCTATTTTTAATCCATTTCTACACCTTGCCCTGCTTTGGTAGCATTACACAGGGACCATTCCCTCTGGGAAATGTGGTCCACTCCCCCTCCATTATCAACCATCCCCACATCATGTTCCCATTGAACTGCAGAAGGTATAACAGCTGGCTGCTTATCTCCTCCCTTGTCACTACCAAGGCCCAAACAAACCTTCCAGTGAAGCAACAATTTTCCTGCACTTCATTCAATCCAGTTTAATCAATTTGCTGTTCATAGTGTGGTCTCATCTACATTGGGGTAACGCATTTGAATGACTGTTTTGCAGTACACTTATGTTCTGACAGTATAAATGACCATGAGGTTCCAGCCACTTGCCATTTCAACATATGACCGTGTTCTCATGTCAACATTTGTGTCATAGGCCTCTGCAGTGCTGTAGTGAGCCTCAGTGCCAGCTCCAAGAACAACATTTTTGGCTTGGAGACCCTGCAGCCTTTTGGACTCAATACTGAGTTCAATAACTTTACCTACCCTCACACTTGGTCCTGACATAGCATGAATTGCTTTCAGCACAGCCAGCCCATTCCCACTACTCTTAGTCCTATTATCACATGGCATGGATTGCTTTCAGCACAGCCTATCCATTCTCTCCTATCTCAGCTCTCATTATCACTATTCAGCTTTTCTGTCCTGGCCTACAATTATTCCCACGACCCTTTCATATTTCTCTCTGCCTGGGTCCCATCTTCATCAATCTGCTCACATTTGCCCCCAGCCGCTCTTCAACTTCACCTTCAGTATACATGCAATTTTTCTTGCTGTTTTTAGTTCTGATGAAGGATCATTGGACGCGAAACGTTAACTCTACTTTCTCCCCAGTTGCTGCCAGACCTGTTGAGTTGCACCAGCAATTTCAGTTTTTCATTCAGATATCCAGCATTCACAGTTCTTTGTTTTATTTCAACATTTACCCAGTCCTTCACTATCAGAAATGCAATGCAGAATCTCTCTGCCCTGCAATCTCAATGAATAAAACCAACCACGCAGCAAAATCATATGAAGACCATTGTTTACAAGTCACAAAGCCTTATTTAAGACATATATCACTCTTCCTACTTAACCAATGGTTAAATTACTGGAAACTACATAAACAGCATCAGTAAAAGGAATGTAGGCAAGATCTGCCACAACCTTTATGGACAAATTTCATTCTATAAACTTGAATGAGTTGCTTGATAACATCAGGGTTGAACAGCCTCCAAAGAATGCAAAGAGCAGATTTTTTTCTCTTCCTGTTGTTAAATGAGCAAAGGTGAGAAAAGAAGAAGAATACGGCATGCAAAAAAAATCTGCTTCTCAGTATCAAGAAGCATTTTCTAACTTTTTTTCTCAAATATAGATTGTCACCCTTGAGTGGCAAACACCTTATTTCCAAACATCTGCAACACACTAAAACCCCAAATTGCCTCACTTATATGTACTTCCAATTCTCTCCTCCAAGAAACAAGTTAGCAAAAGTACCCAATGTGTAAATCAGAATAGATACCAAACGGCTGCAGCTTGCTAAATACTTGTTCTGGCCATCATTCAACCATTTCTTTAAATTAACATTCCTGCATGCTCGATGGTCACCACCATCTTCCTTAATCCCTCATCCACACAAGTCAACATCGACACACTACCAGTCTACCACATCACACCTGTTCACAGATCAACTCAAACACACTCCAACACTTTAATGTTCAAAGATACCTATGACTTGCATTCTTCCTCCTGTAAAATTGTGTAACATTCAGGGACCCATGCTTCTCAAGCATCTTCACAGAATACAATTCATGGTTTGATAATTGCTTTCTTGGTACCCATTTACTTTACAGCTTTCTTGAAGGCTGCTATCCCTCAATTGTATCACACTGCTTTCTTAGCACACAGGGCTTTATAGGCTGTAGTTTCTATCATTTCTTAGTATTGCAGAAGAGGCAGACAACTTATAATGTTGGGGAAGACTGAACAGTGAATGTATCATCAAGGGGTAGACATGATGCTTTAAACCATTCCATTAGGGTGAATACACTTTTAGAATACTGCATATAATTCTGGTCTCCCTACTGCAGTAAAGATGCTGTTAAACTTGAGAGGGTGCAAAAAAGATTTACATGTTAATGGACTACAGGATTTGTGCTGTACGGAATTGTATGGAAAGCCTGAACAAACTGGGGCTATTTTCCCTGTGGTGTTGGAGGCTGAGAGCTGACCTTATAGAGGTTTATAAAATCATGAGGGGCATGGATAAGGTGAAAAGGCAAGGTCTCTTTTCTAGGCTAGGGAAGCCAAAACTAGAGAGCACAGCTTTAAGGTGAGACGGGAAATATTTAAAAAGGACTTGAGGGCTACCGTTTTCATGCAGCTGTTGGTGTGTGTATGGAATGAGCTGCCAAAGAAAGTGGTACAGATGGGTACAAATACAATAGTAAATACAAAAGGCATATGGACAAGTACATGAATAGGAAAGGTTAGAGGGATATGGGCTAAATGCTGGCAAGTGGGACCAGATCAGTTTAGGATATCTGGTTGGTGCAGACAAGTTGGACTGAACGTTCTGTTTCCATGCTATATAACTCCATGTCAAAGTCAGGCATGCAGCACGTGAAAAGAGTTTACGCAGCAAATATACTGCATATCTTTCAAGCAAATTGCGACGAGCAAACGTCAAAGGGACAGCAGGCCTTAGTCAGATAAAGGGGAAATCACAGAAGTTCACAGGATGGTGCCACAAGTCAGTGAAGTCATCCAATTATACTACAAGGGATTGGCCAGTTAGTCAAGCACTTGGTCCTACTACAGTCTGGGTTCAATAATCTTGCAGTTCAGGGATCAGGCCAGTCATTTCTGCGGGTCAAATGTAACTGGTTGGAGGATGACATTTATGTCAGTCTACTAGTACAGTTCAGACTCCAATCTGGGAGGTGGCCATTTTTTCCTTCAATGAACTGTCGGGAGGAACTGAATATGACAGAAGAGATATTAGTGGTAATGCATGAGCAGCAAAGTTGGTAAGGTATTTTCAGTAAGCGAGTAGAATGTATAGAGAGCAGGGGGTTTAGCAGTTTAAAAGGATGAAGTGGGTGAGAGTTTTTTTAATAACATGATACATGCAATATTGAGATATGTAGTACATGAGACTTGGTGAGATGTGCTTGCAGTGACAGAGTTAGAGTATGTGCCAGTTTTGTGAATCTGATGTAGCAGACAAATTCTTGCACGCCCCACCCCTCCCCAGAACGCAGAAGCTCACTGCTCTACCTGCAAATGCTGGAATTTCACTGACCCAATTTTTCACTGCAATTTCATTCCAGGCTGATTTGGTCTGGTGGCGTGTCAGCTGGAAAAATAATTACCCTCTACACAACCCCTTCCACCAACACCTATAGGCCCCTTTCCTGTCGAGATTTCTTTCTTTTCCTGTGAGCCATGTCTTTGGTAATAACAGTTGAGCACCAGATTGTGAGGTCCAGCTGGGCTTTAAATATGGTGTCAGCAACTTGATCTTTGAGAGATCTAACAGCAACAACTTCTTTCGTCTTTATGGCCCCACAATTTCATGAGGAAGATGCAGTTGCATAAGTAATTAGGTGAAGAGTGGAAGATTTTATGAGTGAAGTCATTCCACGACATCCAAACATTCTCGGTACTATGATTTTCAATGGACATAATGCTTTAATTGCAAATAGTAAAATTTTGTAGTACAGCTTTTACCAATCAATGAATTTAGTTAGAATCCCTGCAGTGTGGAAACAGGCTCTTCAGTCCAACAAGTCCACACTGACTACTTGTAACCCACCCAGATCCACTCCCTTATCTCTCTACATTTCCCCTGACAAATGCACCGAGCACTAAGGGCAATTTTTAGCATGGCCAATCCATCTAAACTGCACATCTTTGGATTGCGGGAGGAAACCGGAGCACCTGGAGGAAGTCCACACAGACACGGGGAGAATGTGCAAACTCCACACAGACAGTCACCCAAGGCTGGAATCAAACCCAGGTATCTGGTGCTGTGAGGCTGCAGTGTTAACCACTGAGCCGCCATGCTGCCTCCTGAATTTTAACCTTTTAGTCATGTAAAAGGTTTGAGTAGATGAGACAGCTAATTCAAACTAATAGCGATCAGGCAGTTCTGAAATCTTCCATATTTTATTTACAACACATAATCAAAAAATTATGGAAATAAGTCTGTAGTTAACTAGCTTAGCTAAAAGTCATTTGTGACAAATCAATAAGAATACTTCTTTCTCAAAGTGAGGAACTGTATGAAATCGTACTATTCAAAATACCATAAGAGTTTTGAGGACACTGGGGAGAAAAGCTGTGTTTTTCTCTCCCTCTGGAAAAATAACAGAAACAATCGCGAATAGTTAAAGACCAAGGTAAAAAGGATAATGGTCCCACAGATGGTGCTCCCAAACAATACACAGACCACTAGACCCTATTGCCACTCCTAAACTGGTCTTTTAAATGTTTCGTAACATCTTAGTTATATAGGTTTGTAGCAGAGGTTTCTGACATATGGCAAACTGAAAAATGACCTTGAGACACAGTAAAGGACAAAGGGGACATGATGCCTTTGATATCTGCCTTACAGTCAAAAGCTGGAGTTTTCTGTACGTGATTGACACTGAATGAATAATCAGCTCCTGAAAATAAATTATATTAATGCATGTGCGGGGATTGTTATGGCACTCTTTGCTTATTAGGAGATGACCAAGAAAGAGCTTCCTAATATGTTCATGAACTTGAGACAAAGAACAATGAGAAGGCTACTGCAATCAGACAGGCTCAAGTTACGAATGAGGAGACCAGCAATATCTATCCTTTCACTGTCTGGGATAAGTAAACCCCTCTCACCTGTTGCAGTTCGTCTGTTTTTGGCATCTGTTTAGGGGTATGCACCATATTCAAATTGATGATTTTTAATATACTACTTAATAAATTACTTTACAATCACTGATTTTGATGCTTATTTAAAATCATTTTTGATTCACAGAATCAAAATTGTTAAAACTGGTTTCAGAACTGGGATTTCACAGTAGTCGAGACATAATACGTTTCAATTTGGAGAATTGAGAGCTGACCAAACTATTATAATCTGTGACATCCATCAAAGCTGCTCTGCAACTGACCCTGCTAAAAAGGAGTCCTAGGTTTCTGTCAAAAATCTAATACCAGACTAAAGAAAGATGTCAAATGCTAAACCTGAGTAATATCACGAAAATATACCAAATGAATGGAGTTTGAAGTAAGCAAGACTGATGAACAGTCCATTATAGCAGCAGTGATTCTGCTCTCTGAATAAGATGCTATTAAAGGTAGAGTGTCTAAAAAGTTGGAGGTAAAAATAGGAACTGATGCAGTTCATATGGATGGAGTTCTAACCAAGTTTGAAGGTCAATGTGAATTTGGCATTGATTAAATAAATAGATTTTAGCTGCTAATTCAAGGACTCAAAGAAAATTTACCGTAAGTTTAACAGAAAAATACTCTAGTAGCATGGATTGGGAAGGAACAAACCAGCGACAGGAGATGAAAAATGCACTCAATTTTCCCTCATGATGCACCGTGTTTCAAATCAAATCGCACTCAACTAGCAGTCGAATCCAAAAACGTTAATGTCTGTTGTAACCAATCCACCAATATTCAGCATTAAAACATAGCCAGAATCTAAGTTACGAGTCAGTTTATGGAGCATAGAAAATCAAATAATCCATAAAAAAGGTGTTGATCTAAGTTGTGAAAATAACTACACAAGCATATAGGAAGATGCTGTTTTACTTAATTTACCATATTGCAAGATATGCGTTCCCATTTACCTTTTCCCCTTCCCTTGCATACCTCAAGGAATGAAATAATGTGGATCTTGGAAGCAACATATAAGAACACAAAGAAACAATTATTTCTTGGCTGAAGAAATGTGTCAGGATTGTAAACCCTGGGATCAATCTGTATATCAAGTAAACATTTAGCTTGATGGTGGAGGTGTCAAAATGAGAAACAGACAGTATATTTGTAATGCCTACATGATGATATTCCCCCATATAGGCAGAGATTATTCATTTTAGGGTTCAAGTCTGGAAATGGGTAACTTAGATGGCATCACACTGGTAAGGCCACATTTGAAGTACTGCATGCAGTTCTGGTTGCTCTAGGTTTGAGTTATAAGGAGAGGCTGGATAGGCTGGAACTTTTCCCCCCAGAGAATAGGAGTTAGAGGGGTGCCTTTATAGAGGTCTATGAAATCATGAGAGGCATAGCTAAGTTGGACTGCCATGGTATGGAAGTCTAGACAGCATAGGTTTAAAGTGAGAGGGGAGAGCTACAAAAGAGTCCAGAGGGGTTATTTTTTCACTCAGAGGATGGTGAGTGTCTGGAACAGGCTGCCAGAGATGGTGTGGCGGAGGTGAGTATAATTTTATCGCTTAAGAAACATTTGGACAGGTACATGGATGGATAATATATGGAGGGATGTGGACCAAACATAGGCAAGTGGCATTGGTTGAATTGTGAAAACTGGGCAACATGGACAAATTGGACCAAAGGGTCTATTTCCATGCAATAAATCTCTACAACTTCCACCAAGCCTGTAGCCATCACTTCAAGCCCAAGTCTGCAACCTGTCAGAAGATGATTCCTACTTTAATGAAGTCGCATTACTCCCTTTGATTTAGGCTATCTATGCTACAAAGATTTTTCTCCCAGTGATTGGTGAAAGAGTCCTGTTATTAGACCCAGTTCGATTGGACCAAGGCCACAGAACAGGTCAGCACTGTGAGCAGGTAGGAGCCAATGTAGAAAGAGGATGAACCATCTCCTGAGCTCCACAAGGCTGAATGCAACCATCTTCTTACTGAAATTTCACTCACTCAGTATCACTCTGCTACTGCGCAACCATGTAACACTGGCATGCCAACTTCATCATCATATGCATGATGTGCACTGAAGGACTCACATCCACCGTTATGTTCCAATAATTCCAGGGCACTACTTTTCCCATTCAATGAGGATGAACATATTCTCATCATACACAATTCTTCTTTTTCTCTCTTAGCACAGTAAGAGAGAGTTCAGATGAATGGAATGGTTAAAGTTAGTTTTTTTTTAGATTAGATTAGATTACTTACAGTGTGGAAACAGGCCCTTCGGCCCAACAAGTCCACCCCACCCCGCCAAAGCGCAACCCACCCATACCCCTACATTTACCTAACACTACGGGCAATTTAGAATGGCCAGTTCACCTGACTTGCACATCTTTGGACTCTCGCCACATATAAGAATGAGGTCTTCCCGGCAAAGGGACTACTCACCATTCATGGTAAACTAACAAAAGGAATTGATGGTCCACTAGTGGATGAAAATGGGAAATTAACAGCAAATAATTAAGAAATTTCGCTTCTTCCCTGTAAAGCATGCAAGAACCATCTCAGCGCTATGTGCAAATCTGAAGGTTAAAGGAAAACAGGAACTTTATTTACATAATTAATGACTTGGAAAATGGCACGGAAGGTGATATACCCAAATTTTCTAATAACACAAAGTTAGGTGGCATTATAGACAGTGTAGATGATAGCATAACGTTATAAAAGGATATTGATAGACTAAGTGAATGGGCAAAACTGTGGCAGATGGAGTTCAATGTAAGTAAGTGTGATGTTATCCAACTTGAGCAAAAAAGGATGGATCAAGGTATATTCTAGATGATATGAAGTTAAACAGAGTGTCCAAAGACACTTGGAGGTTCAGATGCATAGAGGTTTAAAATGTCTTGCACAGGTGTAGAAAGTAATCAAGAAAGTTAATTGAAAGCTGACCTTTATATCAAAAGGACTGGAATACAAGGATGCAGAAGTTATGCTGCATAACTCAGGTTAGACTCCATTTGGAGGACTGAGAGCAGATCTAGGCAGCTTAAGAAGGATATATTGTTCTTGGAGAGAGGACAATATATGTTTACAAGATTAATACCTTGACTTCAAGGGTTAGGAGAGATTATACACACGAGGTCTGTTTTCTCCAGAATTTAGAAGATTAAGGAGTTATCTGATTGAATCCTTACTGAAAGAAAGGGTAGATAAACTTTTCCGATTGATTAAGGATTCTAGAACTAGGGGGCATAATCTGAAAATTAGAGTCAGACCATTCAGCGTAAGTTAAGACATATTCGTGTGCGATTAGTAAGTTTGCAGATGACACTAAAATAGGCAGTATCGTGGACAGTGACAGTGAGGAAGATTATCAGAAATTGTAGCAGGACCTTGATCAGCTGGGGAAGTGGGTCGAGAAATGACAAATGGAGTTTAATATAGGTAAGTGTGAGGTCTTGCATTTTGTAAAGTCAAATCAAGGTAGGCGTTTCATGGTGAATGGTAGGATGTTAAGGAGTGTAGTGGAAGAGGGACCTTGGAGTTCAGGTTCACAGTTCTCTGAAAGTGAAGTCACCTGTAGACAGGGCAGAAAAGAAGGCACACTGGTCTTTATCAGTAAGGGCATTGAAAATAGAGGTTGGGAAGTTATGTTACAGTTGTACAGGACGTTGGTGAGGCCGCACTTGGAGTATTATGTTCAGGTTTAGTCAACTTACTGAAGGAAGGATATTATTAACCTAAGAAGAGTACAGAAGAAATTTACAAGGATGTTGCCAGGACGCAATGGTCTGAGTTATAGGGAGAATTGGACAAGCTAGGATGTTTTTCATGAGACTATGGGAGACTGAAGAGGGACCTTATAAAACTGTTAAAGATCATGAGAGGCAAGGATAAGGTGAATGCACTTAGTCTTTTTCCCAGAGTTGGGGAATTGAGGACTAGAGCATCAGTTTAAGGTTGGAGAGGTAAAAATAAAAGGGAACCTGAGGGGCAACTTTTATTACAGAGGGTGGGACACATTTGGAATGAGCTGCCAGAGGAAATGGCTGAGGCAGATACATTAACAATATTTGATAGACATATGGACAAATATATGGATAGGGAAGGGTTAGAAGGATATGTGGAGAAAGTGAGGACTGCAGATGCTAGAGATCAGAGCTGAAAATGTGTTGCTGGATAAGCACAGCAGGTCAGGCAGCATCCAAGGAGCAGAAGAATCGTTGTTTCGGGCATAAGCCCTTCTTCAGGAATCGACGTTTCGGGCATAAGCCCTTCTTCATTCCTGAGGGATTATGCCCGAAACGTCGATTCTCCTGCTCCTTGGATGCTGCCTGACCTGCTGCACTTTTCCAGCAACACATTTTCAGCTTAGAAGGATATATGCCAAGTGCAGGAAATAGGTTAGCGTGGATGGATATGTTGGTCAACATGGACCAGGGCCTGTCTCCATCCTGAAGGACTCTATGTTTGGAAGCAATTCTATATACAGAGGGTGATAGATATTTAGAACTCATTTCCACAAATGGCAGTGGATGCTAAATGAGCTTTTAATTTTAAATCTCAGATCGATCAAGTTTTTTTAAGCAAAAGCATTAAGAAATTAATATAGGCTAAAGGCAGATAAATGGTGATACAGGCTTGAGGGTTGATTGGTCTATTCCTGTTGCTATGTTCCTATGAACTTAGTGGGACTGTATTCACAAGGAAAATATTAATGAATAAACTGATTGAACTGCAGGTTTGGTCATTTACAGGCCCTGATGGACTTTATCATAATGTCTTAAAAGCGATGGCTAATGCATTAGTAGATGCATTAGTGTCAATTTTCCAAAGTTCATTGACTCTGAAAAGGCTCCATCAGTCTGGAAATTAGTAAATATAACCCCTCAATTCTAGGAGGGAGGGATACAGAAAACAGTAAACTGTAGTTTGATGTCTCTTGTGTAAAGATATAAGATGACAAGTTTGCAGATGACACCAAAATTGATGGTACAGTGAACACTACCTCAGAATTCAGAACTTTGATCATACTGGCATATGAACCAAGGAGTGACAGATGGAACTTAATTTCGGTGAATGTGAAGGGCTGCATTTTGGTGGGGCAAATCAGGCAGGACTTATATATTTAATGGTAGGTCCCTTGGGTGTGTTGCCAAACAGAGAGACCTGTTCATTGTTCCTTGAAAGCAGTGTCACAGGTCGACAGAGTAGTGAAGGTGTTTGGTAGGCTTGTGTTTATTGGTCAGTGCATTTGAGTGTAGGAGTTGGGAGGTCATATTACAGCTGCACAGACATTGGTGAGGTCACTTTTGGAATATTGCATTCAATTCTGGTCTCCCTGCTATAGGAACAATGCTATTTAACTTGAAAGAGTTCAGAGAAGATTTACAAGGATATTTCCAGGACTGGAGGGTTTGAGCTAGAGGGAGAGCTGAATAGACTGGGGTTATTTTCCTTGGAGCATCGGAGGATGAGGGGTAACCTTATAGAAGTTTATAAAATCATGAGGGGCATGGATAGGGTGAATAGTCACTACCTTTTTCCCAGGGTAGAGCAGTCTGAACCTTGAGGGCAGAGATTTAAGGTGAGAGGAGAATGATTTAAAAGGGGCCTAAGAAGCAACTTTTTCACTCAGAGCGTGGTGTGTATATGGCATCAACCACCAGATGAGATGATGAAGTCTGGTACAATTACAACATTTAAAGGGAATCTGAATGGTTACATGAATAGTAAGATTTTACAGGGATATGGACCAATTGCTGGCAAATGGGACTAGATTAATTTCGGATATCCGGTCGGCGTGGATGAGTTGAATCAAGGGACTGTTTCCATGCTGTACATCTCTAATGACTCACAACCAATCATTAAGGAGCATTTGGAAAAAGTGAAGGTAAGTGGGAAACATCACTGTCATTTTAATCAAATTATTGAAATTCTTTGGAAGAATAATATGAGGGGGAACCCACCGTTATACTGTAATTGGTCTGCAGTCGGCATTTTTCAAGGTTTTGAGGGGAACAGAGGCTTCTGGGAAGGTAAGAAGTTTGACTTAAAAGTGCATACATCCGAGGTTTCGACCTCAGTGCTACAGCGGGCGCACAGAGAGGGGAACCAGAAGGTAAGCGGAGACCAGTTTAATATAACGTTTTTCTTTTCGCAGTCTGTGTTTTTCTTTTCAACTAGGAGCGGGAACCCGGAAGTCGTCAACAGAGGCTTCTGGGAAGGTAAGAAATTTGAGTGGAGAAGGAACCCGAGACACTACAAGTGTAGTGTCTCCCACCTTCCCTCCTCCTCTAACCTTAAAAAAAAGGACTCAGAACAGGTAAGCTACTTAGTGTTCTTGTTTTGGAGACTAAGTGTAGAGTTATGGCAGTGCAGGCAGTGGAATGTTCCTCCTGCAGGATGTTTGAAGTAGAGGTGACCACCGATGCTCCTGCTGACTTCACCTGCAGTAACTGCAGCCAGCTCCAGCTCCTCACAGACCGCGTAAGGGAACTGGAGCTGGAGTTGGATGAACTGAGGATTATTCGAGAGGCTGATAGATAGAAGCTACAGGGACATAATTACGCCAGAGAACAGAGGTAGCTGGGTAACAGTTAGAGGTGGGAAGGGGAGGAAGCAGGCAGTGCAGGGATCCCCTGTGGTCGTTCCCCTCAACAATAAGTATACCGCTTTGGATACTGTTAGGGGGGACGGCCTAGCAGGGGTAAGCTGCAGTGACCGGGTCTCCGGCACGAGGTCCGGCTCTGAGGCCCAGAAGGGAAAGGGGGAGAGGTGGAGAGTGCTAGTTATAGGAGACTCTATAGTTAGTGGGACAGACAGGCGGTTCTGTGGACATGGGCGAGACTCTCGGATGGTTTGTTGCCTCCCGGGTGCCAGGGTCCAAGACGTCTCGGATCGTGTATTCAGAATCCTTAAGGGGGAGGGTGGGCAGCCAGAAGTCGTGGTGCACATTGGCACCAACGACATAGGTGGGAAGAGGGGTGGGCAAGTCATTCAGGAGCTCAGGGAGTTAGGCTGGAAGCTAAAAGCTAGGACAGATGGAGTCATCATTTCTGGGTTGTTGCCGGTGCCACGTGACAGTGAGGCAAGGAATAGGGAGAGAGTGCAGTTGAACACGTGGCTGCAAGGATGGTGTAGGAGGGAGTGCTTCAGGTATTTGGATAATTAGACTGCATTCTGGGGAAGGTGGGACCTGTACAAGTAGGACGGGTTGCACCTGAACCAGAAGGGCACCAATATCCTGGGAAGTAGGTTTGCTAGCACTCTTCGGGGCGGTTTAAACTAATTTGGCAGGGGGATGGGATCCGGACTTGTAGTCCAGCAAGAAGGTTAGCTGTTTTCAGGATGTCCAAGAATTTAAGGAGGCTGTGGAGACAGGGAATACTTGCAGACACAGAGATGGGCTCAAGTGTGTATACTTCAACGCAAGGAGTATCACAAATAAGGTGGGTGAACTTAAGGCGTGGATCGGTACTTGGGACTATGATATTGTGGCCATCACGGAAACATGGATAGAAGAGGGACAGGAATGGTTGTTGGAGGTTCCTGGTTAGAGATGTTTCAGTAAGATTAGGGGGGGGTGGTAAAAAAGGAGGGGGGGGGGGGGTGGCGTTGCTAATTAGAAATGGTATAACGGCTGCAGAAAGGCAGTTCGAGGGGGATCTGCCTTTGGAGGTAGTATGGGCTGAAGTCAGAAATAGGAAAGGTGCAGTCACCTTGTTGGGTGTTTATTATAGGCCCCCCACTAGCAGCAGAGATGTGGAGAAACAGATTGGGAAACAGATTTTGGAAAGGTGCAGAAGCCACAAGGTAGTAGTCATGGGCGATTTCAACTTCTCAAATATTGATTGGAAGCTCTTTAGATCAAGTAAATTTGACGGGGCGGTGTTTGTGCAGTGTGTCCAGGAAGATTTTCTAACTCAGTATATAGATTGTCGGACCAGAGGGGAGGCCATATTGGATTTGGTACTTGGTAACAAACCAGGACAAGTGATGGGCTTGTTAGTGGGTGAGCATTTTGGTGATGGTGACTACAATTCTGTGACTTTCACCTTGGTTATGGAGAGAGATAGGTGCGTGCAACAGGGCATGTTTCACAATTGGGGGAAGGGTAAATACGATACTGTAAGACAGGATCTGAGGAGCATAAATTGGGAGCATAGGCTATCAGGGAAGGATGTCGTTGAAATGTGGAACTTTTTCAAGGTACAGATACAACGTGTCCTCGATATGTATGTACCTGTCAGGCAGGAAAGAGATGGTCGTGTGAGGGAACCTTGGTTGACGAGAGAGGTTGAATGTCTTGTGAGGAGGAAGAAGGAGGCTTACATAAGGTTGAGGAAACAAGGTTCAGACAGAGCGTTGGAGGGATACAGGATAGCTAGAAGGGAGCTAAAGAAAGGGATTAGGAGAACTAAGAGAGGACATGAAAAATCTTTGGCGGGTAGGATCAGGGATAACCCCAAGGCCTTTTATGTGTATGTGAGAAACATGAGAATGAGGGTAGGTCCGATCAAGGACAGTAGTGGGAGACTGTGTATTGAGTCGGAAGAGGTAGGAGAGGTCTTGAATGAGTACTTTTCTTCAGTATTTTCAAATGAGAGGGACCGTATTGATGAAGAGGAGAGTATGAAACGGACTGGTAAGCTAGAGGAGATACTTATTAGGAAAGAAGATGTGTTGGGCATTTTGAAAAACTTGAGGATAGACAAGTCCCCCGGGCCTGACGGGATATATCCTAGGATTATGTGAGAAGCAAGGGAGGAAATTGCAGAACCGTTGGCAATGATCTTTTCGTCTTCACTGTCAATGGGGGTGGTGCCAGGGGACTGGAGAGTGGTGAATGTTGTGCCCCTGTTCAAAAAAGAGAATAGGGATAACTCTGGGAATTACAGGCCAGTTAGTCTTACTTCGGTGGTAGGCAAAGTAATGGAAAGGGTACTGAGGGATAGGATTTATGAGTATCTGGAAAGACACTGCTTGATTAGGGACAGCCAGCACGGATTTGTTAGGGGTAGGTCTTGCCTTACAAGTCTTATTGAATTCTTTGAGGTGACCAAGCATGTGGATGAGGGTAGAGCAGTGGATGTCGTGTACATGGATTTTAGTAAGGCATTTGATAAGGTTCCCCATGGTAGGCTTATGCGGAAAGTCAGGAGGCATGGGATAGTAGGAAGTTTGGCCAGTTGGATAGAGAACTGGCTAATCGGTCGAAGTCAGAGAGTGGTGGTAGATGGTAAATATTCAGCCTGGAGCCCAGTTACAAGTGGAGTTCTGCAGGGATCAGTTCTGGGTCCTCTGCTCTTTGTAATTTTTATTAATGACTTGGAAGAGGGAGTCAAAGGGTGGGTCAGTAAATTTGCAGACGATACGAAGATTGGTGGAGTTGTGGATAGTGAGGAGGGTTGTTATCGGCTGCAAAGGGACTTAGATATAATGCAGAGCTGGGCTGAGGAGTGGCAGATGGAGTTCAACCCTGTCAAGTGTGAGGTTGTCCATTTTGGAAGGACAAATAAGAATGCAGAATACTGGGTTAACGGTAGGGTTCTTAGTAAGGTGGAGGAGCAGAGGGATCTTGGGGTCTATGTTCATAGATCTTTGAAAGTTGTCACTCAGGTGGATAGAGCTTGTAAGAAGGCCTATGGTGTATTTATTAGCGGAGGGATTGAATTCAAAAGTCGTGAGGTGATGTTGCAGCTGTATAGGACCTTGGTAAGGCCACATTTGGAGTACGGTGTGTAGTTCTGGTCGCCTCATTTTAGGAAAGATGTGGAAGCTTTGGAGAGGGTGCAGAGGAGATTTACCTGGATGCTGCCTGAAATGGAGAATAGGTCGTACGAGGATAGGTTGTGAGTGCTAGGCCTTTTCTCATTGGAACGGCGAAGGATGAGGGGTAATTTGATAGAGGTTTATAAGATGATCAGGGGAATAGGTACAGTAGACAGTCAGAGACTTTTTCCCCGGGTACAACAGAGTGTTACAAGGGGACATAAATTTAAGGTGAAGGGTGGAAGGTATAGGGGGGATGTCAGAGGTAGGTTCTTTACCCAGAGAGTGGTGGGGGCATGGAATGCGCTGCCTGTGGGAGTGGCAGAGTCAGAATCATTGGTGACCTTTAATCGGCAATTGGATAGGTATATGGATAGGTGCTTAAGCTAGGACAAATGTTCGGCACAACATCATGGGCCGAAGGGCCTGTTCTGTGCTCTATTGTTCTATGTTTCACATCTGAATTAATATGCATAGGGAGCGATATAATAGCACAAGAAGAGGATTGCTGGTTAACAGAAAACAGAGTAGATATAACTGAGTTCTTTCCGGATTGACAGGATAGGACGTGACAAGTGGGACCCTGGATAAGCTGGACTACCATTTTACAATTGAAGGCATAGTGGCTACATTTGCAGATGACACAAAAATAAGCAAGGGAAGTGTGTTGCGAAAATGAAGTAACAAGGGTGTAGACTGATACAGATAGGTTAAGTGAATGACCAAAAATCTCTTAGATGGAATATATTTCATCAGAAAATGTGAAGTTCTTTGCATTCACTTTTTAAAAAATTAATTCAGGGGATATAGGTGGCACTGGTTGGGCCAGTATTTATTTCCCATCCCTAACTGCCTTTGAGAAGATGATGAGTTGTCTTTCTGAACAAGTATAAATGGATCCAAATGCAGCAAGGGAGGGAATTTCATGACTTTGGCCCAGCCACACTAAAGGACAATATATTTCCAAATTAGGATGGTGAGTAGCTTGGTGTTTCTATGTAACTGCTGTCCTTGTCCTTCTAGATGATAGTTGTTGTAGATTTGGAAAGTACTTTCTAAGAAATCTTAGTGAATTTATGTAGTGCATCTTGTAGATGGTACATCCTGTTGCTACAGAATATTAGCAGTGCAGGAATAAAGCAGCAATAAAGCTGATGTTTTTGTCCTGGATGGTGTGATGATATGTACCTTTTGTTCAGTGCTGATTCTCTTGTAAACAGATGTTGCCAGTGGGACAAGAATGTCTGCTTCAGAAGCAGTTGGTAAACAACTTTGAGCTCTGTGTCTTTTTTAGACAAAAGAAGCATGAATAGGTGGAATCAGACTGACAAAGAACCAGGGTTTTAGTTTTTTTTGGGACTTGGCTGTTGCAGCTGCTAGATGCAACTTTTTCTGCTGCAGCCAAACGTTTGAGTTCTCTGTTGCTAGATTGCTTATTTTGAAATTCCTTTCTCTGGACTGAAGGCAGCATGTGAGTAATCTGTTTTGCAGAATTTGCATTTGCCAAGGGTGTGGTTTATGGAATGCTGCTATATTGGAATAGTTGATGATTAGCTGTTAAATAATATAGTCTTTTGTTATATATTTCAATAGAGTTAAAGTGATGCCAATTTTTCTTTTTTTAAATTTGTACAGGTACACAATCCTTTATCTGAAACACTCGGCATCAGCTGGTTTTCGGAATTTTTTGGATTTCAGAATAAGTGACAGTTTAATGGTGAAATTTTAAAAAATCTTACTGAATAGCAGAAGCACTTGTGAGTACTATGAGCCCTGAGACAGAATTGGTGCCAACAGTGCTAGGCCATGCCCCCATGTCACATCTGAGTGACGAGGGTCGAGTGGGTGTGGAGTTGATTAGATTAGATTACTTACAGTGTGGAAACAGGCCCTTCGGCCCAACAAGTCCACACCGCCCCGCCGAAGCGTAACCCACCCATACCCCTATATCTACATCTACATCTACCCCTTACCTAACACTACGGGCAATTTAGCATGGCCAATTCACCTGACCTGCACATCTTGGGACTGTGGGAGGAAACCGGAGCACCCGGAGGAAACCCACGCAGACACGGGGAGAACGTGCAAACTCCACACAGTCAGTCGCCTGAGGCGGGAATTGAACCCGGGTCTCTGGCGCTGTGAGGCAGCAGTGCTAACCACTGTGCCACCGTGCCGCCCAGTTGAGTTGAGTTACCTGTTTGCACGCCAAACAACCTTGTTATGGAGAAAAAAAATTCATGAAAAAATCTTTGGATTTCGGATAAAGGATTGTGTACCTGTCTTTTAACTGTGCTGCAAATACAAAAGTGTTTTACTAAAACCTTTGACCAACTGAATCACATCTGGAACACAAGACGTTAAATCTGATAGAAGTGAGGTCTAGGCTATCTCCTTGATATATTTTGAGACTGTCTGGTCTGGCCCATAACAGTAATATGAGATTCTTATGCATTGTTGGAGTAGTACTCATTCAAACAAGTGGAATGTATTCTTTGAGACGCTTGCAGTTGGCAGATAGTCCTTGGCAAGTCAGGAAGTGCATTACTCACTGTAGGATTCCTAGCTTCCAACCTGTTCCTATAGTAAGTATGTGGCTAGTTCAGATCAATTGCTGATGAAAAGCTTATGCTCGAAACGTCAATTCTTCTGCTCCTTGATTGCTGCCTGACCAGCTGTGCTTATCCAGCACCGCACACTCGACTCAATTCAGCTACAGGTCAATGTAAACATCAGGATGTTGATAGCCTCTAAAGGCTGCAGCAGCAATACATCAGCTATACTGCAACCACTATTATTTTGATATAATTTGTTATGAAGTCGAAAGAGTATACATTGGCTTTAAGATAGAAAGTGTTTTCTGAATTTTTAAAGTAAATTTAAGGTACAGCCACAGCTGCTGAACAGAACAGCTAAGAGATGGGCTGATCCAAAATAGATACAAGTAACCAATGGCTGTTAAATGGGTATCTGAGTTTTGATTGCTGTTTTGACAACAATTCAAATTTAACCAATTAATTTAAATTATGCCCAGGATACTAAAAGTTAAGTGAGTTTGAATGTGTTACATTGACAACATCAGATCACTGACAGGGTATGATGTTGGGGGATATAAAACTAGGGCATTCGGAAAATTGGTCAGTGCAATCGCTACCAAACAGCAGAGCAACTGCCATAAAGCCGAAGAGATGATTGCCCATCAAACGTCTTGCACTCAAAGAATTAAGAAGGCACTCTGTATCAAAAGGTACTTTTTCCTGTAAAAACTGTAAAAGGTACACGATCCAGGGAGATCAGCAGACAAAAGGCTGAAGATAGCAGAGAAGACAGAGACTGTGTGGACTAAGTTAATGCAGTGTTTAATAATTGTGTTACTGGAGAAGCATCTTTGTCGAGTCGGGGTCAGATGGAATTAATTAAGACACAGGGTTTTCAATTTGTTAGTAGTTTTTTGTTAGTGTTCTGTTCAGAAAATAAATTGTTATTGCTTTCCTTTAAATAGTGGAAATTAGGAGTTCTGTATGTAAGTTAGCTTGCTGAACTTGAAGGTTTCACATCGATCACCGGAAACGCCATTAGCCATGCGGCTGATGCAGCTACCACCCCCACGCTGAGTGATGATGTCACTTCCGCCCCCATCATGACCACTCCCACAGCCACTTCCAGCCCTCACATCATCGCTGATGCCACACGCTCAGTGACTTCCGCCACCCCTACTGCCATGATCACCACTTCCGCCCCCACCAGCGCCACTCACCTGCATTCTGCTGACACACCCCCCACAGACCCCACTGTCACTATCCCCACCCCCCAGAACCCCAAGGGGAACACTACCCCTGCTCATGACTCCACCCCCATTCCCCCCACCATCACACCCACTCCAGGTACTGGCTCCGACCCCACTCCCAGCTCCACACCCATACCAGATCCCAGCTCCCGGTCCTGCCGAGTTTTCACCATCCCTCCAGACCTCCCACCCACTGAGGACGAACAATCAGTCCTCAGCAAAGGACTCACCTTCATCCCCCTCCGTCCACGCATCAATGAATTTAATACACGCCGTGACATCGAACACTTCTTCCGTCGCCTCCGCCTCCGAGCTTACTTTCACAATCAGGACTCCCGCCCACCTTCCGAGGACCCCTTCGCCCACCTCCAACACACTGCATCCACGTGGACACCCCGCGCTGGCCTATTACCTGCCCTCGACCTCTTCATTTCCAACTGCCGCCGGGACATTAACCATCTCAACCTGTTGATCCCACTCCAACCTCTCACCCTCACAACGCGCAGCCCTCCAATCCCTCTGCTCCAATCCTAACCTCACCATTAAGCCAGCGGATAAAGGGGGCGCAGTGGTAGTCTGGCGCACTGACCTCTATACCGCTGAAGCCAAACGCCAACTCGAGGACACCTCTTCCTACTGCTCCCTCGACCATGACCCCACACCCCATCACCAAACCATCATCTCCCAGACCATACAGAACCTCATCACCTCAGGAGATCTCCCACCCACAGCTTCCAACCTCATAGTCCGGGAACCCCGCACTGCCCGGTTCTACCTCCTTCCCAAGATCCAACGGCCTGACCACCCTGGCCGACCCATTGTCTCAGCATGCTCCTGCCCCACTGAACTCATCTCTACCTACCTCGACACTGTCCTATCCCCCCAGTCCAGAAACTCCCCACATACGTTCGAGACACCACCCAAGCCCTCCACCTCCTCCAAGACTTCAGTTTCCCCGGCCCCCAACGCCTCATCTTCACCATGGATATCCAATCCCTCTACACCTCCATCCGTCATGACCAGGGCCTCCAAGTCCTCCATTTTTTCCTCTCCAGACGTCCCCAACAGTACCCTTCCACTGACACTCTCATTCGTTTGGCCGATCTGGTCCTCACCCTTAACAATTTCTCCTTTGAATCCTCCCACTTCCTCCAGACCAAAGGGGTAGCCATGGGCACACGTATGGGCCCCATCTATGCCTGTCTCCTTGTTGGCTACGTAGAGCAGTTGATCTTCCGTAATTACACTGGCACCACTCCCCACCTCTTCCTCCGCTTGGGGTTCCGGGGGGGTGGGGATAGTGACAGTGGGGTCTGTGGGGGGTGTGTCAGCAGAATGCAGGTGATGATGCATTGGCGCCACCTCGTGCTCCCGCGAGGAGGGTGAGCAATTCATCAACTTCATTTTTTACAAACCCACTGACTCCCACAGCTACCTGGATTACACCTCTTCCCACCCTATCTCTTGCAAAAATGCCATCCCGTATTCCCAATTCTCCGCCTCTGCTCCCAGGAGGGCCAGTTCCACCACAGAACACACCAGATGGTCTCCTTCTTTAGAGACTGCAATTTCCCTTCCTACATGGTTCAAGATGCCCTCCAACGCATCTCGTCCACATCCAGCACCTCTGCCCTCAGACCCCACCCCTCCAACCGTAACAAGGACAGAACGCCCCTGGTGCTCACCCTACAAACCTTCGCATCAACCAAATCATCCACCGACATTTCCGCCACCTCCAAAAAGACCCCACCACCAGGGATATATTTCCCTCCTCACCCCTTTCCGCCTTCCGCAAAGACCGTTCCCTCCGTGACTACCTGATCAGGTCCACGCCCCCTTATGACCCACCCTCCCATTCTGGCACTTTCCCCTGCCACCGCAGGAACTGTAAAACCTGTGCCCACACCTCCTCCCTCACCTCTATCCAAGGCCCTAAAGGAGCCTTCCACATCCATCAAAGTTTTACTTGCACATCCACTAATATCATTTATTGTATCCGTTGATCCTGATGTGGTCTCCTCTACATTGGGGAGATTGGGCGCCTCCTAGCAGAGCGCTTTAGGGAACATCTCCGAGACACCCGCACCAATCAACCAAACCGCCCCGTGGCCCAACATTTCAACTCCCCCTCCCACTCTGCCGAGGACATGGAGGTCCTGGGCCTCCTTCACCGCCGCTCCCTCACCACCAGACGCCTGGAAGAAGAACGCGTCATCTTCCGCCTCGGAACACTTCAACCCCAGAGCATCAATGTGGACTTCAACAGCTTCCTCATTTCCCCTTCCCCCACCTCATCCTAGTTTCAAACTTCCAGCTCAGCACTATCTCCTTGACTTGTCCGGACTTGTCCGACCTGCCTAGCTCGTTTTCCACCTATCCGCTCCACCCTCCCTTCCCTGACCTATCACCTTCATCTCCTCCCCCACTCACCCATTGTACTCTATGCTACTCTCTCCCCACCCTCCTCTAGCTTATCTCTCCACGCTTCAGGCTCACTGCCTTTATTCCTGATGCAAGGGCTTTTGCCCGAAACGTCGATTTCGCTGCTCGTTGGATGTTGCCTGAACTGCTGTGCTCTTCCAGCACCACTAATCCAGAATCTGGTTTTCAGCATCTGCAGTTATTGTTTTTACCTCGAGCAGAATCGTCCTGGCCAAGAAACAGTGGCATTACTATGAGGAAAACCAGGACCACAAACACCAGACAGCACCAACTTCATCAGCAAAGATAACATAGTTAAGCTAGTGGACCTGTGCCTCACCACCCTATTCACATTCAATAAAAAGAACCTACAAACAAGTCAACAGAACACCTATGGGATCACCAATATCAGGGCTCATAGTGGAAGCAGTAATGCAGAAACCTGAACAAGTTGCCCTCCCATCTATTCAACCCAAACTTTGGGTCCGCAACGTAGATGACACCTTTGTCATCACAGAACGGTTACCAATTAGAGGAAACATACAACACCATCAACAGTAACCTGACAGGCATAACATTCACAAAAGAAGAGGATAATGACAACAGACTCCCATTCCTAGACGTAGCAGTTGAACATACAATTAACGGAGACCTTCAAACCAGCATCTACAGAAAAACAATAAACACAGACCAAATACGTAACTTCAGAAGCAATCATCCCAACACCCACAAACGGAGCTGCATCAAGACATTATTTCAATGAGCTACATTACACTGCAGCACCCTAGAACTACAAAAAACAGAAGATAATCATCATTACAACATTTTCAAGACAACTAGGTACCCCAATAAACACAATCTGCTGATTGCTCAGAAACAAACGGACACAATACAACCAAAAACTATAGCCACACTATCTTACATCAAAGGCATAGCAGAAATGACTTCCAGACTACCCAGACCCCTTGGCATCTTGTAGCCCACAAACCTAACAACACACTTAAACAGCAACTAATGAACCCAAAGGATGCAACAGATATCACCAGCAAAACTAATTACAAGATACTATGCGAGAACTGTAAAAAACACTATATCGGACAAACTAGCAGGAAACTTGCCACAAGGATATATGAACACCAACTGGCCACTAAAAGACATAACCCACTCTCACTAGTTTCCATACATACAGGAAAAGAAGGACACCACTTTGGCTGGGACAACACACATATCCTAGGTCAGGCAAAACAAAGACATGCACAAAAATTCTTAGAGGCATGTCATTCTAACCAGAACTCCATCAATAAACACATCAATTTAGACCTGATCTACCTTCCCTTGAAAAAAAAACTAGAAATGACATCACCCATCTTAAGAAACCAAAACCTATTAATAGAGAGGCTGGACATACCACCAGCGCTACACCACAGACTTTCACTGATGATGGTACCTAGAATGGTGATGAAACGTCTGAAAACAAACCTTCAAGCTTAGTGAGCTAACTTACATACTTATCATCAACCTGAACTACCAATCTTCTCAAAAATCACTAGGAGTTCTCTTTCACTCCCTTTACACTTTGAACAGATTATGAAGCTAGATTTTCTGAGTGTGAGGTTTTAATTAACAGAGGGGTTTGGCCTCAGTGTCGTAACAAATGTATTAATTAATGACTCTAGATTTCATGATATTTATTAGCACTCTATTCACTGGAGTTTAGAAGAAAGTGAAGTAATCTCACTGTGACATACAGGATTATTAAAGTGCTTGATAGAATAAAATGCTGACAGAATGTTGCCCTTCATGGGAGAGTCTAGGACCACTGAGTATAGTCTCAGAATAAAGGGGTACCAATTTAAGGCTGAGATGAGGAGGCATTTCTTCTCTCCAAGGGTTGTGACTGTATGGAACTTCTTGCCACAGAGAGCTGGGGGCGAAGAGTCCTTGTATATATTTAGGGCTGAGATAAATAGATTCTTAATTGGTTGGGGATTCAAGGGTTACACAGAAAAGGTAACAAAGTGGATACAAGGAATGTCAGAGCAGCCATGATCTTATTGAATGGTGAAGCAGGCTTGAGGGAATAAATGGCCCACCCATGTTCTTATTCCTTATGGTCTTATACATCATTGTAATTCTTTTTTAAATCAAATGACTTTGGAAAACAAATAGCCAAGCATAGCTTTCAGGGCAATTTAATGTGGGGTTTATTCCACTTAATTAGTAGAAAACCTAGTTTGGACAAGACTATGAGCCCTGAGCTGATGCTTGTCGCAGAGTCATTTCTCGTCGATTTGTTTCAAATATCTAGAGACTTGTAAGAACGAAAACCTCCAATGCTTGCAGTAAATTTGGAAGTATCTCATTCTTCACTGAAGTCATTGTGAACTTGATAAAGTTTCCATTTCTCATTAAGTATATTTAAAACAGAGAAAGATAGGTTTTTGATTGTAAAGGGGATCAAGGGTTATGGGGCGAAAGTGGGAGAATGGCATTGAGAAATGTATTAGCTATGATTGAATGGTGGAGCGGACTCAATAGGCTGAATGGCCTAATTTCTGCTACAATGTTTTATGGTCTAATCTCAGTGCTTTGACTACCCTCAGAAGCTGAACTCTGATAAGACGTGGAAGAAATGTGATTTCCACTGGATCTGGATCTTCCAGTCTTTGGCTTTCAGCGCTTCAATTTTGTCAATAAGAAACCCAGTTGAAAGTGAGTATTTGTCAAATTCTAATTGGTCAATAAGGACTTCTTTTGCTCTTTTCAAAATATCATCTCTGCAGAGTCTTTATTGCCATTTCTGGTTGTGTTTGTGTTGGGATTAGAAAATGAAGAAGTTCTAATTCAGAAGGATAGCTAGGATTTTAATTAATTTTGCCACTTGCTTTTAGAAATGAGTTCTGTTTTACAATAAGCTGATTATTTGAGCTCACTAAAGAAGTCCCTTTCTGCATAGCACAAAATCGACAAAATAATTGGACATTTTGCTAATCAATTCAGAATATTTATGTAAATGATTTGATTTATGGAGTAGTGGGACATAATTCCCAGCACTTCCTCCCATCAGTCTTAACAGTAATCAAATAATTAGCTACTGGTTTAAGAATACTCTTTGCATTTACTGGCCTTGACATTAGTAGTAACAAATGGCATGAATCTGGAAATTTACACCAAAGAAGTAGGATGTTACAACAATTAATTAAGGTTGAACAGTAAGAGACGTGAGCACAGAAAAATTGTTATTTTATCTGCATATTTCTATTGTAAGTTATTGAACGTGTTAACAAGAATAAACTTGGATTCCAAAAGGTCTGCATACTTTAGACTTGTCTTTCAGGGTTTGAGAATTGCTGCTTTGATGAAAGATTGGATAACTGGTATTGCTAGAAGAGATGAGACTGAGGAATGATTTGTTTGAGGTGAACTGGATAATGAGAAGCTTAGATAGTGTACGAGACAGACCAGTTCCTCTACCAGAAAAGATACATATCAGGTTTGAGGTGCTTATAGAAGGATTAGAGTATCACAAAGAAAGCTTTTCACTTTCTGACAATGTGAAAATTGCCCAGGTATGTCCTGTACACACAAAAAAAGGCCTAACTCAATCTGGCCAATTACTGCCCAATCAGTCTACTTTCCATCATCAGTAAAGTGATGGACGGTGTCATCAACAATGCTATCAAGCAACATCTGCTCAGCAACAACATACTCAATGACACCCAACTTTGGTTTTGCCGGGGTCATTCAGCTCCTGATCTCATTATAACCTAGGTTCAAACAAAAGAGCTGAATTCCAGAGGTGAGGTGAGGGTGACAGCCTATGACATCAAGACTGCATTTGACTGAATATGGCAATCAAGGAGCCCTGGCAAAACTGGAATCAATAGATATTAGGGGGCAAACACTCTGCTAGTTAAAGTCATACCCGGCACAAAGGAAGATGGTTGTGGTTGTGGAGGGTCAGTCACCTCAGCTCCAGTCATCCCTGCAGGAGTTCCTCAGGGTAGTGTCTTAGGCCCAACAATCTTCAGTTGCTTCGTCAATGACCTTCTGTCCATCATAAGGTCAGTATTGGGATATTCACTGATGACTGCACAATGTCCAGCACCATTCGCGACTCCTCAGATACTGAAGCAGTCCGTGCTCAAATGCAACAAGATCTGGAAAATATCGAGGCTTGGGTCGATTAGTGGCAAGTAACATTTGCACCACTCAAATGCCAGACAATGACCCTCACCAATAAGAGACACTCTAACCACCAGCCCTAAACATTCAACAGTATTACCATCACTGCATCCCCCCACTGTCAACATCCTGGGGGTTATCACTGACCAGAAACTCAACTGGACATACCACATAAAACACAGTGGCTACAAGAGCAGGTCAGAGACTACAGATATTGCAGCGAGTAACTCACCTTCTGACACCCTAAATTCTATCCACCACCTGCAAAGCACAAGTCAGGAGTGTGATGGAATAATCTTCATTTACCTGGATGGGTACCACTCCAAAAACACTCAAGAAGCGTGATGCCATTCAGGTAGCTTGGTAGGCACCATATCTCCAAACATTCAATCCCTCCACCACCGACACTCGTAGCAGCAGTGTGTACTATCTACAAGAGGCACTGCAGAAATTCACCAAAGATCCTTAGACAGCACCTTCCAAACCCATGACCACTTCAATCTAGAAGGACAACAGGTACTTGGAACACCACCATCTGAAAATTACCCTCCAAGCCACTCCCCATCCTGACTTGAAATATATTGTCATTCCTTCACAGTCGTTGGGTCAACGTCCTGGAATTCCCTCCCTACCAGCATTGTGGGTCAACCCACAGCAAGTGGATTGCAGTGATTCACAAAGACAGTTCATCACCACCTTCTCAAGGATAAATAGGGATGGGCTATCAATGCTGGCCAGCCAGCAATACCCAAGATCTAAAAATGAGTAAACAAAACTCGGAGTGTAGTGAGTGTCTGGCAGTGACTGCCTAATTTAATGGCAGAGGCAAACAACTTCAACTAACGAAAGAGGAAACTGGTTCTGTACCTGAAGTGATCCAAGGTGCAAGGCTATAGGCCAGGTCCTGGAAATAACAAATAGGATTAAAATGCATGGCTATTTTCGTCAGCTGGTGTAAGCATGATGGGCTGAATGGTTTCTTTATATGTTTTAACTTTCCTGTCATTTCTACAATTATTGCTCCAGAATTTTGTACCAGGAGTTAGACAAGTGTCGTTAAAATTTGTAAATTGATAACTTTCTCTTCGAGATTATTAAAACACCTATCTTGATACCAATTAAGACCATGGAAGTGAAGGTAAACAAGTAAAGTGCAATAGACAACCCCCTCTTATTTCCCCACCTCACCTTGACCTTTTGATGAGATCATCTAAAAGTCCAGAAATGATTTATATCAGATAGAATGTAACATGATATTGAGACATCATTGGAAATGTGCAGACGTTATTTGAAACATGTGAAACGAGTCACTTGTGAAAGCTACTGAAGAATAAGTCTCAAGACACTGGGCTGACAATGGAGCAACTGGAAATGGTTAATGTGACCAGGAGAGTGACAGAACATTTAAGTTAGCAAGACATTGACACGTGCTCCATGGAAAAACTGATGTCATAATAAGTAGAATTATTGAAACACTTGTAACGATCAGTGGGCATCAAATTAAAGTTCAGAGTTCCAGTTGAAAGGTTAAGAAAGTAATACTTTTCAAGAATTGTTTTTGTAAAATATACAGATAAAGTAAGGGCTGTAGAATGGTTTAAGTACATGCCTGTCCTGTTAATTAAATGTTATTAAATGAGACAACTGTAGAGAGCGCCATTACAGGTGGGGTTGACACTCATAAGTATATGAGAACCTAGAAACACTAGTCTTTGTATTCAGTTGGAACCCAACTCATTATTTGTATTTTACACATCACTACATGGGGTGAAAACAGGATCCAATCAACTTTATCATCAAATGGGAACTTGCCACTCTCTTGAAATTTTGACAGGAACAATATGTAAGTAGACAGGATTGAAGTTCACGAGGAGGAGGTATTAGCAATTCTAAAAACAGATAGGTCCCTGGGGCAGGATGGGATTTATCCGAGGACTCCCTGGGAAGCCAGGGAGGAGACTGCAGAGCCTTTGACTTTGATTGTTATGTTGTGATTGTCTACAGGAATAGTGCCAGAAACCTGGTAGGATGTTGCCTGGTATGGAGGAAAAGTTTTACGAGGAAAGACTGAGGGACTTGAAGCTGTTTTCGTTAGAGAGAAGGTTGATAAATGACTTAATAGAGACATATAAGATAATTAGATGGTTATATAGGGTGGACAGTGAGAGCCTTTTTGCTCAGATGGTGATGGCTAGCATGAGGGGACATAGCTTTAAATTGAAGGGTGAGGGAGATAGGACAAATGTCAGAGATTGTAGGGCCATGGAATGCACCGCCTGCCACAGTAGTAGACTCCACAACTTTAAGGGCATTTTAATGGTCATTGGATAAACATGTAGATGAAAATGGAATTGTATAGGATAGATAGGCTTCAGATTGGTTCCACAGGTTGGTGAAACATCGAGGGTCAAAGGGCCTGTATTGTGCTGTAATGTTCTATGTTAAGTCTGGAGGCCTGTTTGCTTATATGCATTTAAATGGGGTTTTGCAGTCCTTGAAATGTAAATTTAATGTAAAAAAGAGCTGTGGAGAAAAAAGTTAGCAACAGGAGGTCCAGGGACACACAGAGACCGAGCACTCCAGAGGGGAGTCAGTCGTTTGTGTATGCCAGAGAAAGAAATCCGAAGTATTAAATTTCAGTAAGAAATCCAGCATAACTATAAGAAATAGAGTTTAGGGGACTCATGTTTGCTCTGAAGTGTTACAAATCACACGGTAATATGTCGGAAATTAAGATCCCCCAATTCCTGGAGTCATCACACACACAAAAGATTGTAAATACACAAAATTTCCCAAATTACTAGATTTTCAAATCCAAATTGACAGAAATCACCTTCAACAACGATTCTCTTTCTGGATCCTCCGCTCCACGCTATCAGCCATGCGCTGCCATCGACTCTACCTGCAGTCAGTCCTGCCCCAGGTCAGAGCCTCACTTTCCTAGATCTGCATCAGACCTCTGCATTTCTACATCCTCAGAAGGATACATGCGCTCAACAAATGGTATTTCCCTACTGCATTGGACATAAAAGAAGGTAAGTTAAACAAACTTTCATGTACTTCCCTCCATATACGAGTTTGCTTGAACCTTCCAAAACCTTCCCCTGGCTTCTGGAACCACCCAGACATCATTAGCCATGCGGCCGCTCCTGCCACAACCACTGGGGCGATCGATGATGTCACCTCCACCCCCAACGCCACCACACGGCCCGCAGCCACTGCTGACCACACTACCTCTGAGATCGCCATCCACCCAACCACCTCTGCGACTGCCGAGAACACTACTGGCGCAGGATCCTCTGGCGCCGTGAGATTCACCAGCACAGACGCAATATCTACCCCTGCAGTTGCTGCCACGGCAGCCATTTCCACCCTGCTGGAAGGTTCTATCGTCGACGTCACTTCCGCCGCAGTGATATCAGCAGCCGAGTACCCAACAGTAATGTTACCCTCGCCACCTATGATGCCACATTCACACCCGTTAACACAGCCATAAGCACTACTTCCACTCTCTTTGTGAGCGTCACTTCCTTTGGTGACATTGCTACTGACCCTATAACCATACCCCTCAAGCAACTGTCTCCGCCCCCAACTCGAGCACCAGCCCCACTCCAGGTCCTAGCTCCCAACCCTGCCGTGTCTTCATCATTTCCCCAGACCTCCCCCTCTGTGAGGACGAACGTTTAGTCCTCAGTAAAGGCCTCACCTTTATCCCTTTATGCTCCCAGATTAATGAGTTCAACACACGCTGCAACCTTGAACATTTCTTCCAATGCCTCTGCCTCAGTGCCTACTTTTTCAACCAAGACACCCACCCACCAAGGACCCCTTCTCCCACCTCCAACACACCCCCTCCAACAGAACACTTCATGCCAGCCTCAACTTGTCCAACCGCCTCACCCACTCAAACCTCTCACCCTCACAATGCACAGCCCTTCACTCCCTCCGCTGCAACCCCAACCTCACCATCAAACCCGCAGACAAGGGGAAGCAGTAATAGTGTGGCGCACCGATCTCTACACCACTGAAGCCTGGCGCCAACTCGCAAACACTTCCTCCTACTGCCCCCCTTGAGCACAACCTCACCTTCCACCAGCAAACCATCATCTCCCAGACCATGCTCAACCTCATCACTTCTGGGGATCTCCCATCCATAGCCTCCAACCTCATTGTCCGTGAACCCTGCACTGCCCTATTCTACCTCCTTCCTAAGATGTGCAAACCTGACTGCCCCAGTTGACCTATTGTCTCAGCCTGCGCCTATCCCACTGAACTCTTCTCTACCTACCTCGAAACTGTTCTATCCCCCTTAGTCCAAGAATGCCCCACCTTCATTCGTGACACCACCCATCTCCTTCACCTTCTCCAAGATTTTCTTTTTCGCTGGCCCCCAACACCTCATCTTCACCATGAACATCTCTGGGACACCCGCACCCACCAAGCCCACCTCCCCATGGCTGAACACTTCAACTCCTCCCACTCCACTGAGGACATGCAGGTCCTCGGCATCTTCCACTGCCAAATCATTACCACCCGATGCCTGGAGGAAGAACGCCTCATATTCCGCCTTGGGACCCTGCAACCACACGGGATAAATGTAGATTTCAACAGCTTCCTCAGCTGTTGTACACTTCGATCAGCCACAATGAAGGTCTTCCTCTCACGCTGTCCCAACCAGTACCCTTCCACTGACACCCTCATCCACCTGGCTTAACTGATCCTCACCCTCAACAACATCTCCTTCAAATACTCCCACTTCTTTCAAACTATGGGCACCCACATGGGACCCAGCTATGCCTGCCTGTATGTCGGGTACATGGAACAGTCCATCTTCCGCAGTTACAGTGGCAGCATCCCCCACCTATTCCTCTGCTACATCGATGAATGTATCGGTTCTGCTTCATGCTCCCACAAGGAGGTTGAACAGTTCATCAACTTTACAACATCTTCCACCCTGACTTCAAATTCACCTGGACCATCTCGGACACCTCCCTCCCTTTCCTGGAACTCTCAATCACCATCTCTGGCAACCAACTAACCACAGACATATACTACAAGCTCACCAACTCCCACAACTACCTCGACTACACCTCCTCCCACCCTACCTCCTGTAAAAGCTCTTATTCCCAATTCCTCTGCCTCCACATCTGTTCCCAGGATGACCATTCCGTCTTAAAAAATCCCAGATGTCCTCCTTCTTTCCCACGATCAGAACTTCCCTTCCCACGTGGTTCCCTGTGCATCTTCTCCACTTCATACACCACCGCTCTTGAACCTCACCCCTTCCAAAGCAACAAGGACAGAAGCCCCCCTTGCCCCCCCCCCCCCCCCCCCCCCCAACCCCGGTCCTTACATTCCACCCCACCAACGTCCGCATACATCGCATCGTCCTCTGTCACTTCCGCCACCTCCAAACAGACCGCACAACCAGATATATTTCGCTCCCCATCCCTATCAGCGTTCTGAAAAGACCATTCCCTCCGCGACTCCCCTGTCTGGTCCACACCCCCCGCAAGCCCACACCCCACTCCTGGCACCTGTCCCTGCCACTGCAGGAAGTGTAAAACCTGCACACACACCATTCCCCTCACCTCCATACAAGGGCCTAAGGGATCCTTCCACATCCGTCAGAAATTCACCTGTACCTCTACCAATGTCATATATTGCATCCATTGGTGCGGTCTCCTCTACACTGGGGAGACAGGATGCCTTCTTGCGGATCGTTTCAGAGAACATCTCTGGGACACCCGCACCCACCAAGCCCACCTTCCCATGGCTGAACACTTCATCTCCTCCCACTCCACTGAGGACATGCAGGTCCTCGGCATCTTCCACTGCCAAATCATTACCACCCGATGCCTGGAGGAAGAACGCCTCATATTCCGCCTTGGGACCCTGCAACCACACGGGATAAATGTAGATTTCAACAGCTTCCTCATTCCCTCCCTCCCCCCCCCCAACATTATTCCAGTCCCAAGCCACCAACTTGGCACTGCCCTCCGGACCAGTCCATCACTCCCCCTCTGACCTATCACCTTCGTGCACCTATCGCTTTCCCAGCTACCTTCCCCCCCAACCCTACCCCCCTTTCCTGTTATTTCTCAGCCTCAACCCACAAGCCTCATTCAAGTTTATGCCCGAAACGTCAATTCTCCTACTCCGCGGATGCTGCCTGACCTGCTGTGCTTTTCCAGCACTAAACTCTCGATTCTGACAGAAATCAAAGACCAGGTTTCCATACTTAACAAGAATTACAATTAAATTCAGACTCTAACTACAAGTAAACAATTCTAAATCAATGACATATCACATTTTACATTAAAACTTGAATCTCCTCATAAACTTCCCCTTATGTGCAGACAACAGAAATGAAAATTAACTTACGGTCAAAGGAAAACTGGAAGGCAGTTCAGTGGTTGCTATTCATGAGTTGCTGACATTATCCTTCTGAATCATAAGGATTCCCTACAGAGTGGAAGCACGCTATTCAGCCTTTCGAGTCTACACTGATCCCCCAAAGAGCATCCAACCCATCAATTAGACTCAGATAGCAACAGAGCTATATGGGAACACCGTAGAGCGGGAAGGTGGCTCAGTGTTTAACATTGCTGCCTCACAGCCAGGAATCCGGATTTGATTCCAGCCTCAGGTGGAGTTTGCACTTTCTCCCTGTATCTGTGTGGGTTTCCTCTGGGTGCTCTGGTTTCCTCACACAGTAGAGAGATGTGCAGGTTGGGTGGACTGGCCATGGTAAATTGCCCACAGTGTCTAGTCATATTGCAACATTGGTGGATTAGCCATGGGAAATGATGGGTTCCTAGGATAGGGTAGCGTGTGGGATGCTCTTCAAAGGGTTGGTGTGGATTTGATGGGTGGAATGGCCTGCTTACACACTGTTAGGATTCTATGAAATAGCAGCTAAGTCTCGAGGACTATACTTACTGGGACTCAGAAGGAGCACACATATCAGCCAGTCCGCACTGAGTTAGAAAAATTCAGTGTGACACCACAGACAATCATTGGGTTCACTCGCTTGTAAGGAAATGCCATGAGGGACTGTCTCTAAATAGCTGCAAACTAGAAAATCTGCATGAAGGGATTAACTGAGAAACACCAGAGATAAGTGAAAATCAGGACAAAGTTGTATAAACAGCATGATGGAAGGACATTGAAGTAAGGGGAATAATTTTAAGATTAAACTAAGAAAGTAAGTGAGTAAAGAACGTGAAATAAGTTGAACACATGGCATTTAACTTGGTCAAATGGAATTTGTGACCTGCAATATGTGGAATGTCATGTACCCTATCAATGTCATAGAATTCCTACAATGTGGAAACAGACCATTTGGCCCATTGAGTCCACACCAACCCACCAAAGGGCATCCCAACCAGATCCACTGCCCTTTCCCGTCCTTGTAACCCTGCATTTCCATCTAACCCACCTAGCCTGCACATGCTTGGACACTCTGCGCAACTTAGCATGGCCAATGTATCCAACCTGCACAGTTTTGTAGTGTGGGATGAAACCAGACCATCCAGAGGAAACTCACGCAGTCACAGGGAGGATGTGCAAACTTCGCACAGACAGTTGCCCGAGGATGGAATCCCTGGCGCTGTAAGGCAGCAGTGCTAACCACTGTGCCGCATCTAAATGATAATTCGTGCACAAAGTGATTCCAGCTTCAGAAACCTAAGCTGCAAGTTTCAGGGTGCTCAACATTCCAGGGTAGCGAAGTCTCAGCCACAATAGGTGGTGGGGGGTTTGAGGTCATGTGACAGGGGCTCTAAGAGGTGGGGAATTGCTTTAATGATAAGGAAACCATTACTGCAGTCATGCGGGAAGATGTCTTGTAAGGCTCTTCAAATGAGGCCATCTGGTAGAGCTTAGAAATAAAAATGTCAATTATTTTGCTGAGATTCTATGACATGCCTCCCAAAAGTCAGAGGGAGATAGATGAGCAGATGTGAGGAAAACAGGGTTATACTTATAAGGGATTTTAACTTTGGTAACATTAACTGAGATTGCCTTCGTGTGAAAGGATTAGACTTTGGATGGAATTTTTAAGTTATAGTCAAGAGCTTTTGTGCCAGTATGTAGAAAGTCCTTCTCGAGATAGAGCAGTGTTAAATTTATTCCTAGGGAATGAAGTTGGTTGGAGTTTCAGTGGGTAAGAGTTTTGGGGATAGTGATCATAATTCTGTACACTTCAAAGTAATTCTGAAGAGGGATAAGGATGGTGCAGAAGTGTCTAAATTGGGGGAAGGCAATTTCAACAACATTAAATAAGACATGGTAAACATATACTGGGAGCAGCTACTTGTAGACAGATTTAGATTTGCAAGTGGGAATCTTTTAAAGGTAATATTGTAAGAATTCAGGGTCAGTGTGTTCTTCCAAGAATGGCAAGGTCAGCAAGTTCTGGGAAACCTAGATGTCAAGGAATATTGAGAGCTTGATAAAGAAAAAGGATGCATATGGCAGGTATAGTGCATTAAAAACAGAGGAGTTCTTTCAAAGTACAGACTGTAAGGTGTTACTCAAAAAAGAAATTGGGAGACCACAGAGGGGCTACAAAATATCAATGGCAGAAAAACCTCAAGGCTTTTTATAAGTATATTAAGAGTAAGAAGATTACCAGGGAAAGAGTGGGACCTATTAGAGTGACAACTTGTACATGGAACCAGAGGATGTGGGTGAGGTCTTAAATGAATACTTCTCATTATGCATTCCAGAGAAGAAAGACATTGTAACAGGCGATTTCAGTTGAGATGGCTCGTACATGTTAAAATGAATAAAGGGGAGATATTAAGTGTTTTAGCAGGCTGAAACGTGCATATATCCCCATGGTCTGATGAGATGTATTGCAAGGTGCTATGGGAGGCAAAGAAGGAGACTACTGGGGCTCTGGTAGTGATATTAATATTTCACTGACCACAGGTGAAGTGCCAGAAGGCTGAAATTGAGAGTGTGGTGCTGGAAAAGCACAGCAGGTCAGGCAGCATCTGAGGAGCAGGAGAATCGACGATTCTGGCATAAGCCCTTTATCAGGAATGAATCAAGAGATGACTGAAGGAAAGCTAAGGTGCTTCCTTTGTTCAAAAAGAGCAGCAGGATAGTCAAGTTAGTCTGACGTACAACGATGCTGCTCCTTTAACAAGGATAGGTTGTCCTTGTTTTTTTTCCAGAGGGGTTGCAAATGGATATATTCCAAAATGACCAGGTTTGTCTACTTTAGGAACTTTTAAGTTTATAAACAAACACACGTACAATGAAAGGGGAGTGCCAGTTCTCCCAGCTCAGCTTCCTGGATTGGTTTGGTTTTTAGCAATCTAACTATTCAGGGCTGGTCAGTTGTGAGCTAGGAATCCAAAAGAAACAGCTACATGGAAGAAGGTGCTCTATGCTGAATCTCTCTGCCATCTCTCTTTCCTGTAAGACCCTGCGTTTGATTTTACCTTTAATGCCAAGGGTGTTTGGGGATTGTTGCAGGAATTTGGAACAACATGATTAAGTTGGCAAAGTCTGTTGGGTTTTCGGATAGGTTAAGTTATTTTGTATTCTATTCTCTATTGTTTGTGTTTCATTCAGAACTCTGTAATTAAGTTCTGTTTTGTTTAAAACTGGGGGGTTTTCACCAGCTACATGACTCCTGGAATATCCATTACATACTTGCTCAAAACAACTTGAAAAGTTAAGAACCTGGGCAATCTTCTTGAAATGTTTGGAGAGGTCTGGCCTGGTCCATAACAAATTGAGGGCTCTGTTGGATTTGTTCTATAATTCCGATTTGGGATAAGAGTTGTTGAACTCGAAGGCAATGAATGGTAGGTGCTTCGTGTCTTTTGTTCTGGGTGTCGATTTTGGTTGGTTTAAACAGTGCTCGGGATAGCAATTGCTCTTTCAGTCACTAAGAGTTTTCTGGGGGTGGAAGAAATAACTTTGGGTGTTTTACAAAAGGTGATCAAGGCCAAACTGCTAGAATCAGGAGACAATCTGGAATTGGAACTGCCTCCTTACATGAGGAAAGAAGAGATAATTACAGCAATAGCTCAGCATTTAAATTTGCTGGAAATACTATCAGAATCTTTAGAGATAGCTAAAATTCACTTTAAAATGAAATAGCTTCAGTTACAGGCAAAAAAAGGGCAAAAGAAATGAAACTCTTTGAATTACGATGAAAAGCAAAGGTATGAGAAATAGAACAAAGCAGTTCAGAACAAAAAGAAAAACAAAGAGGAAAGGAATAGAGAGAGTTTGAACTTTAGAAACTGGCACTTGGACAAGAAAGTCAGCTTAAAAAGATGGAGGGGAAGGCTGAAGGTAAGCTCAATGAGGAAGAGCAGGGAGTTAAAATGACAGTATTAAAAGCTGAAATGGCTGATGATTATGAGTTGGTCCATAAATCAAAGTTTGGCTTCAAAAAACAATTTCAATTCATGAGTGATTGAAATTGAGGAAAAGAAAAATCCTCACATGGTAAGGGAAAGGTAGATCTTGGTGAAGATCATAAGGATATCTTACCAGGAAACCCTAGAAGGAGAAAGAGGAGTTAAAAAAAAACTCCGGTGTTTTCACTGCAATAAGGTAGGCTACATGAAATCACAGAATTTTGTTGGAGTGGTAATGGAAAGCACAGTGGAGGTTAGAAAGCCACAGGAGAATGTACAACCTGGTCTGAAGTTGTTTAAGGAGGAAGTTTCAGATCTTCTTCAACGATGGAATTGTGAACCTAAAGTTTACTTGTGTAAGCCAGGAGCAGCAGGTGAAAAGTTTACAATATTAAGAAATACAGGATCTTCTCAATCTTTGATATTGAAAAATGAGGAGGTAACGTACCTCCGATGGACTATTGCCAGAAAAAATGCTCGTAACGGGAATTCAAGGTGAGAAAAGAAGAGCTCAAAAGAAAAGGGTGAGGTTAGTGTCCGGTGAAGAGTGGAGAAGTTGAGGTAGGAGATCTTGACAAACCTTCAGTATTAGGAATATAATTTGTCCTTATTAATAATATAACTGGTTCACAGGTAGGAGTGCTAACTGCTGTGGTTGAAAAGCCAACGGAAACTCAGCAACTGAACTATTAAAGACGCATTTCCTGGAATTTCCCCTAACTGTGTGGTAATGAGGTCACAAAATCACCAACTGAAACAAGGGAAATCAAACAGTACAGATAAGAAAGATGAGGTGGGATAAGCAGAGACCCTGTTTGATCAAATAGCTGACACAAAACAGGAGCAAATAGATGACAAAGCAGACATGTTCAGTTCAGAGAAATTAACTGAGTTACAGCAGAAAGATGAGAAACTAAAGCGATTGTATCAAAAAAAACACAGAACAAGAATCTAGACGTATTCTTGAATGCTGCTATCTTAAGAATGATGTTTTAATGAGGAAATAGAGACCATCATATTTTCAGGCAGATGAAAAATTGATTAGAATACAATGTGGAAATAGGCCATTTGGCCTAACAGGTCCACACCGATCCTCTGAAGAGTAACCCATCCACACCTATTTCCCTCTGACTAATGCACCTAACACAATGGGCAATTTAGCATGGCCAATCCACCTGACTTGCACAGCTTTGGATTGTGGGAGGAAATTGAAGTACCCAGAGGAAACCCACACAGACATATGGAGAATGCGCAAATTCCACACAGTCACCCAAGGTGGGAATCAAACCCAGGTCCCTGACACTGTGAGGCAACAGTGCTAACCACAGAGCCACTGTGCTGCCCTCTGTTGCCAGTGGGTCACAGAAAGGAGGTGCTGCGGGTAGCACATGAACTACCAGCAGGGGTTCATTTAGGGGTAAGAAAAACCCAAGTTAAAATACAAAAACATTTTTACTGGCCCAATTGCACAAGGATGTAGTTGAATTTTGCCAGATACGTCATTATGTCAGTTAATTGGAAAAACCACAGGCAGAAATAAAACCCAAACCTTTAATATCTATTCCTGCATTTGAGGAACCTTTTACAAGAGTCTTAAATGATTGTTTGGAACCTCAACCTAAAACAAAAAATGGGAATCGGTATTTGTTAACAATAATGGATGTGTCCACTAGATTTCCAGAAGCCATTCCATTATGAAATATCACTGCTAAAAGGATTGTAGAGGAGTTATTCAAGGAAGTGATGCACAGCTTGAGAATAAAACAATTCAAATCTGCTGTAGCATCCAGAATTGCAGAGAGCACTAGAAAGGTGGCATCAAACATTAATGACCATGTTGAGGGCTAATAGTCAGGACTGTCCAGATGATAGGGAATTCGTTTGTACTTTTTGTGACCAGAGATGCACAAAATGAATTGACCAGATTCAGTCCATTTGAATTCATTTTTGGGCATGAAGTGAGCGAACTGCTACAATTAATTGAGAAGAAATTGGTGAGCTGAAAAATGTGTTGCTGGAAAAGCGCAGCAGGTTAGGCAGCATCAAAGGAGCAGGAGAATCGACGTTTCGGGCATAAGCCCTTCTTCAGGAATTCCTGATGCTGCCTGACCTGCTGCGCTTTTCCAGCAACACATTTTTCAGCTCTGATCTCCAGCATCTGCAGTCCTCACTTTCTCCTAAGAAATTGGTGAGTCACAATTCAGAGAACACATATTTGGACTATGTGTCAGATTTCAGACAACCATTAAATAGAGTGGGGGAGTTGCTGGCTAGCTTTTAAAAGTATCACAGCATACAATGAAACAAGAAGCAGACAAAAAATCAAAAACTCACAATTTTGCTATTGGGATAAGGTGTTAGTGTTACTTTGAGTGATAGGTGAACCTTTAAAAGCAGGATTTGGTGAACTTTATCAAGATGAAAGGAGGTTGATTGAGGTGAAATATTTGATAAGGACGCTAGACAAAAAGAAATCTCACAGAGTGTGTCATGTGAATATGCTCAGAAGATATTTTGATAGGGAAGGAAAGTACAAGGAGACTGTGTTATTGCTTACAACACAGAGTAAAGAACTATGTTCAGAGGATTCTGAATTGAACATTCCTCAAATTAAACTGAACAATGAGCAAGTTATCAAAATTGGGATTAATTATGGAATTGCTTTCCAGAGGAAAATTGAAATAACCTGCAAGAGTTATTACTATCGCATGGGGAGATACATGGAAATAAGCTGGTAAGTGCTAACTTACTGTATATACTCACGTATAGGTCAATCTCATGTATATGTCAACCCCCTTTTTTGGCATTTTTGTACTAATGGATACTTCAGTCACCCACGAACCAGCTAGCTGGTGAAGCACTGTTGCCTATCTCCATTGGTATTTGGCTTGTTTCTGGAGGACCTGGCATTGCACGGGGAAACCAGCAGGAAGAGCAGGGAGCAACGACTGGGGGATGTCGGGAAGGTAAATGACTGCTTTAAAACCTTATTGCATGAATCAGCGTAGCACATCCTGAGCAGGAGTGGACACAGGACTGCTGAGTAAGTTAAGTAACATATTTGGGTGATTGTGTTACCTGAAACACTCGTTAGGTAGTGTCTCCCATGCATCCACCTCCTCTAGCCAAAAAAAAAAGAGTTCTGTGCAACGAATGGGGAGGATAACTCGTTTTTTCATTCTTTATTTTTTCAATCGTCACTTCAGGGATTTAGGATAGTGGAAATGAAGGTTACGACAGTTGAATGTTCCTCCTGCAGAATGTGGGAAGTAAGGGTCAGAACTAGTGTCCCTGCTGACTTCATCTGCGGGAAGTGCACCCAATGCCAGTTCCTCGAAAACGACATGACAGAACTGGAGCTGGATGAACTTTAGATCATTCAGGAGGTGGAAGGGGTTATTGAGAGGAGTCACAGGGAGGTAGTCACATCTCAGGTACAAGGAAAGGCAGGTGGTTTACAGTCAGGGAACAGAAAGAGAATCAACAGGTAGTGCAAGGAATCCCTGTGGCCGTTCGCCTCAATAACACGTATACCGTTTTGGACACTGTTGGGTGGGCTGACTTACCAGGGGTAAGCCATGGGGCACAGGTCTTTGGTACAAAGTCTGTCCCTTTTGCTCAGAAAGGAAGGAGGTAGATGAGCAGAGCTTGAGTCATTGGGGACTCTATCATTAGGGGGGGTCAAATAAGAGGTTCTGTGGGAACAAGAGAGACTCATGGTTGGTGAGTTGCCTCCCAGGTGCCAGGGTTCGCGATGTCTCAACTTGTGTTTTCAGGATCCTGGAGGGGAAGGGGAGCAGCCCCAAGTCATGGTTCACATAGGCACTAATGACATAGGTAAGAAAAGGGATGGGGATTTAAGGCAGAAATTCAGGGAGCTAAGGTGGAAGCTTAGAGCTAGAACAAACAGGACTGTTACCTCTGGTTTGTTACCCATGCCACGTGCTAGTGAGGCGAGGAAATAGGGAAAGAGAGGACTTGAACACGGGGCTACAGGGATGGTGCGGAAAGGAGGATTTTGGACACCTGGATAATTGGAGCTCATTCTGGGATAGGTGGGACCTCTACAAACAGGATAGACTACACCTGAAACAGAAGGGTACCAACATCCTTGGTTTGGGGAGGGGGGGGGGGTGTAGGATTTGCTAATGCTCTTTGGGAGGGTTTAAACTAATTCGGTAAGGGGATGGGAACCCAAATTGTAGTTCCAGTGTCCAGGAGTTGAGAGTACTGAGGTCAGAAATAAGATTTCAAGGTTGCAAGAGTGCAGCGGCTAGCAAGGAGGTGGTTTGAAGTGTGTCTACTTCAATGCCAGAAGGATCCAGAATAAGGTGGGTGAATTTGCAGCAATCTACATCAGCCCTCCACCAATTCTCATGTCATTTGGATGACCAATGGTCATCCTGGAGTTCAGTTACTTATGGTTGGCTGTTTGTCATTTTTATAATTTACCTGGATGAGGACTTAGAAGGATGGGTTAGTAAATTTGTGGATGATACTAAGGACAATGGAATTGTGGATAGTGCCCAAGGATGTTGCAGGTTACAGAGGGGCATAGACAGGCTGCAGAGCTTGGCTGGGAGATGGCAAATGGAAGTTAATGTAGAAAAGTGTGAGGTGATTCACTGTGGAAGAAATAAAGAGTACCGGGCTAATGGTAAGATTCTTGGGAGCGTAGATAAATGTTTCAATGTACGTAGATCCCTGTAAGTTGTCACCCAGGTTGATAGAGTTGTTAAAAAGGCATATGGTGTTTTAGTTTTTATTGGTAGAGGGATTGAGTTTCAGAACCATAAGGTCATGTTGCAGCTATACAAAACTCTGGTGCAGCTGCACTTGGGAGTATTGCGTACAGTTCTGGCTACTGCATTATAGGAAGGTTGTGGAAGATTTGGAAAGGGTACAGAGGAGATTTACTAGGATGTTGCCTGGTATGGAGGGAAGGTCTTATGAGTAAACGTTGAGGGACTATTTTTGGTAGAGAGCAGAAGGTTGAGAGGTCACTTAATTGAGGCTTAAGATAATCAGAAGGTTAGATAGGATGGACAGTGGCAGCCTTTTTCCTTGGATGGTGATGGCAATCACAAGATATAGCTTTAAATTGAGGGGTTATAGATATAGGACAAATGTTAGAGCTGGTTTCTTTACTCAGAGAGTACTCATGGCATGGAACACACTGCCTGTAACAGTAGTAGACTCCCCAACTTTAAGGGCATTTAAATGTTCATTGGATAAACATATGGATAAAAAATGGAATAATGTAGATTAGATGGGCTTCAGACTGGTCCCACAGGTTGGTGCAACATCAAGGGCCAAAGGGCCTCTACTGCATTGTAATGTGCTATGTTCTAAATCCCTGGAGGGTTGCAGGAGAGGGAGGTTGGGGGAGAGCCTCCTTAATGGGTGCTCCATTTTGCAGGCATAGCTCACTTGAAGCAATAGTCATTCCCTGGTCCAACCTACTGCTTGTGAACCAAAGTTGGGAAGTGCTGCCTTAAGTGTTATGGAAGAAACCTTTATCACAACAAAAAATGAAAATATATGAGACACAATAGTGGCTACTGAAACAGAAATTAAAATTTAATCTAAAATTTCCAAATATCTTATTAATATGTATTGGCAAATGGGGTATTCTACAACAGCTGTTTCAAGTAAATGCTAGGCTAATCTAAACTTTTTTTTAATAGATCCAGAGAAAAGTTCAGAATCTGCATTAAAATGTAGGTGGCTTTCACCAATAATGTATGAATTATTGAGGTCAATGAATTCAAACATTCCCCCAATTAGAGTCATAGAGATGTACAGCATGGAAACAGACCCTTCGGTCCAACCCGTCCATGCTGACCAGATATCCCAACCCAATCTAGTCCCACCTGCCAGCACCCGGCCCATATCCCTCCAAACCCTTCCTATTCATATACCCATCCAAATGCCTCTTAAATGTTGCAATTGTACCAGCCTCCACTACTTCCTCTGGCAGCTCATTCCATCCACGTACCACCTTCTGCATGAAAACGTTGCCCCTTAGGTCCCTTTTATATCTTTCCCCTCTCACCCTAAACCTTTGCCCTCTAGTTCTGAACTCCCCGACCTCAGGGAAAAGACTTTGTCTATTTATCCTATCCATGGCCCTCATAATTTTGTAAACCTCTATAAGGTCACCCCCCTCAGCCTCCGACGCTCCAGGGAAAACAGGCCCAGCCTGTTCAGCCTCTCCCTGTAGCTCAGATCCTCCAACCCTGGCAACATCCTTGTAAATCTTTTCTAAACCCTTTCAAGTTTCACAACATCTTTCCGATAGGAAGGAGACTAGAATTGCACGCAATATTCCAACAGTGGCTTAACCAATGTCCTTTATAGCCGCAACATGACCTCCCAACTCCTGAAATTCAATGCTCTGACTAATAAAGGAAAGCATACCAAACGCCTTCTTCATTATCCTATCTACCTATCCTATCTACGATTTGAGTGCGAGCAGCAGCTGAGTTTAAACGAACCCGGAAGGCTACAGCTAAGGTAAGACAGTTCGTTTTAAAATTACTTACCGGTAGCGGGCAGTGGTGTTTTTTTTCTCTTCTCAGAAAGAACGGGAACAGCAGGGGGAAGTGACGATGACTAGAGGGACAGCTAGGACCCGGAAGCTGGTGTAGCGCAAGCTTACCTGGGTAGGCTTTTTTTTCCTATAAAAGCGCGCAGGAGAGGAACCCGAGGCACTACAGAGGTAATGTCTCCCACCCGCCCTCCTCCTCTAACCTAATAATAAGAACCGTTGTGGTAAGCAGTTAAGTGCTGCATTTTGCTTGTTTTATTCTTTAGACCCAGTATTTTTTTAAAAAACGGTTATTTTTCGAGGGATGGCAGTGAAGGCAGTGCAATGTTCCTCTTGCAACGTTTGAGGTGAGGGATGCCATGGCCGTCCCTGCTGATTACACTTGCAGGAAGTGCACCCATCTCCAGCTCCTCCAAGACCGTGTTAGGGAACTGGAGCTGGAGTTGGATGATCATCCGGGAGGCAGAGGCATAGATCGGAGCTTTAGGGAAGTAGTAACTCCAAAGATTGCAGACAGATGGGTGACAGTGAGGGGGACAGGGAGGAAGCAGCCAGTGCAGGGACCCCCTGCGGCTGTTCCCCTCAACAACAAGTATACCATTTTGGATACTTGTGGGGGGGACGACTTACCAGGGGTAAGCAATGGGGTTCAGGCCTCTGGCACGGAGCCTGTCCCCGTTGCTCAGAAGGGAAGGGTGGAGAAGAGCAGAGCAATAGTTATTGGGGACTCGATAGTTCGGAGCACAGATAGGCAGTTTTGTGGGGGCGAGAGAGACTCACGTTTGGTATGTTGCCTCCAAGGTGCAAGGGTACGTGACGTCTCTGATCGTGTTTTCCAGGTCCTTAAGGGGGAAGGGGAGCAGCCCGAAGTTGTGGTCCACATTGGCACCAACGACATAGGTAGGAGGAGGGCTGAGGATGTTAGGCAGGCTTTCAGGGAGCTAGGTTGGAAGCTCAGAGTTAGAACAAACAGAGTTGTTGTCTCTGGTTTGTCACCCGTGCCACGTGACAGAGAGACAAGGAATAGGGAGAGAGAACTGTTAAATGCGTGGCTACACGGGGAGGGATTTCGGTATCTGGATAACTGGGGTTCTTTCTGGGCAAGGTGGGACCTCTATAAACAGGATGGTCTTCACCTGAACCTGAGGGGCACCAGTATCTTTAGGGGGAGGTTTGCTAGTGCTCTTGGGGGGGGGTTTAAACTAACTCTGCAGGGGCATGGGAACCTAGACTGTAGCTTTAGGGTGCAGGATCTGGAGTGTAGGGAGGTTAGGAACATGGCATCGATCTCAAAGGAGGGTGCCTGTAAACAGGAAAGTGGCTTGAAGTGTGTATACTTCAATGCAAGAAATATACGAAATAAGGTAGGTGAACCTGCAGCGTGGGTTGGTACCTGGGATTTCGATGTTGTGGCTATTACGGAGACATGGGTAGAACAGGGACAGGATTGGCTGTTGCAGGTTCCAGGGTTTAAATGTTTTAGTAGGGTCAGAGGTGGGGGAAAAAGAGGGGGAGGTGTGGCATTGCTTGTCAAAGATAGTATTACAGCGGTGGAAAGGACGATGGATGAAGACTCGCCATCTGAGGTAGATTGGGCTGAGGTTAGGAATAGGAAAGGTGAGGTCACCCTGTTAGGAGTTACCTACAGGCCTCCAAATAGTCCTAGAGACGTAGAAGAAAGGATTGCGAGAATGATTCAGGAGAAGATTGAAAGTAATAGGGTGGTTGTTATGGGGACTTTAAATTTCCTGATATTGACTGGGAAAGCTATAGCTTGAGTACGTTACATGGGTTGGTGTTTGTCCAATGTGTGCAGGAGGGTTTCCTGACACAATATGTAGACAGGCCAACAAGAGGTGAGGCCATACTGGACTTGGTTCTGGGTAACGAACCAGGCCAGGTGTTAGAATTGGAGGTGGGTGAGCACTTTGGGGACAGTGATCACAATTCGGTGACTTTTACTCTAGTGATGCAGAGGGATAAGTGTGCACTGCAGGGCAAGAGTTATAGCTGGGGGCTGGGAAATTATGATGCGGTGAGGCATGACTTAGGATGTGTGGCTTGGAAAAGTAGGCTTCAAGGCAAGGGCGCAATTGATGTGTGGAGCTTGTTCAAGGAGCAACTATTGAGTGTCCTTGATAAGCATGTACCTGTCAGGCAGGGAGGAAAGGGTCGTGTGAGGGAGCCGTGGTTTAATGAGGAATTGGAATCCCTTGTTAAAGGGAAGAGGGCGGCCTATGTAAAGATGAGGCGTGAAGGTTCAATTGGGGTGATTGAGAGTTATAAGGTAGCTAGGAAGGATCTGAAGAGAGAGCTAAGAGCAGCAAGGAGGGGACACGAAAAGTCCTTAGTTGGTAGGATTATGGAAAACCCAAAGGCTTTCTATAGGTATGTCAGGAATAAAAGAAGGTAGGAATAGGTCCAGTCAAGGATAGTAGTGGGAAGTTGCGTGTGGAGGCTGAAGAGATTGGGGAGACACTGAATGAATACTTTTCGTCAGTATTCACTCAGGAACAGGACATTTTTGCCGATGTGAATACTGAGTCACAATTAATTAGAATGGACGGCTTTGAGGTATGTAGTGAAGAAGTGTTGGAAATTCTGGAAAGGGTGAAAATAGATAAGTCCCCTGGGCCTGATGGCATTTATCCTAGGATTCTCTGGGAAGCAAGGGAGGAGATTACAGAGCCATTGGCCTTGACTTTTACATCCTCGTTGTATACAGGAATAGTGCCCGAAGACTGGAGGATAGAGGAACGAAGACTGAAAAATGTGGTTCCCTTGTTCAAGAAGGGGAGTAGGGATAACCCTAGTAACTATAGGCCGGTGAGCCTCACTTCTGTTGTGGTCAAAGTCTTAGAGAGAATTGTAAGGTATAGGATTTATGAACATCTGGATAGGAATAATGTGATCAAGGATAGTCAGCATGGTTTTGTGAAGGGCAGATCGTGCCTCACAAACCTTACTGAATTCTTTGAGAAGGTGACTAAGGAGGTGGACGAGGGTAAAGCGGTAGATGTGGTGTATATGGATTTTAGTAAGGCGTTTGATAAGGTTCCCCATGGTAGGCTACTGCAAAAAATATGGAGGTATGGCATTGAGGGTGAGTTGGAGGTTTGGATTAGGAATTGGCTGGCTGGAAGAAGACAGAGGGTAGTAGTTGATGGTAAAGGTTCATCTTGGAGTGCAGTTACTAGCGGTGTTCCGCAAGGATCTGTTTTGGGACCATTGCTGTTTGTCATTTTTATAAATGACCTGGAGGAGGGGCTAGAAGGTTGGGTGAGCAAGTTTGCGGATGATACGAAAGTCGGTGGAGTTGTTGACAGTGAGGAAGGATGTGTCAGGTTACAGCGGGATATAGATAAGCTGCAGAGCTGGGGAGAAAGGTGGCAAATGGAGTTCAATGTGGGTAAGTGTGAGGTGATTCACTTTGGTATGAGTAACAAAAAGATGGGGTACTGGGCTAATGGTCGGATACTTGGTAGTGTGGATGAGCAGAGGGATCTTGGTGTCCATGTACACAGATCTCTGAAAGTTGCCACCCAGGTAAATAGTGTGGTGAAGAAGGCATATGGCGTACTGGCTTTTATTGGTAGAGGAATTGAGTTCTGGAGTCCTGAGGTCATGTTGCAGTTGTATAAGACTCTGTGCAGTTTTGGTTGCCATACTATAAGAAGGATATGGAGGCACTGGAACGGGTGCAGAGGAGGTTTACCAGAATGTTGCCTAGTATGGTAGGAAGATCGTATGAGGAAAGGCTGAGGCACTTGGGGCTTTTTTCATTTGAGAAAAGAAGGTTTAGGGGTGACTTGATAGAGGTGTACAAGATGATTAGGGGTTTAGATAGGGTTGACCAATAGAACCTTTTTCCACGTATGGAGTCAGCTATTACGAGGGAGCATAGCTTTAAATTAAGGGGTGGTAGGTATAGGACAGATGTTAGGGGTAGATTCTTTACTCAGCGAGTTGTGAGTTCATGGAATGCCCTGCCAGTAGCAGTGGTGGACTCTCCCTCTTTATGGGCATTTAAACAGGCATTGGATAGGCATATGGAGGATAGTGGGCTAGTATAGGTAAGGTGGGCTTGGATCGGCGCAACATCGAGGGCCAAAGGGCCTGTACTACGCTGTATTTTTCTATGTTCTATGTTCTATTGCAACTCCACTTTCAAGGACCTATGAACCTGCACTCCAAGGTCTCTTTGTTCAGCAACACTCCCTAGGACCTTACCATTAAGTGTATAAGTCCTGCAAAGATTTACTTTCCCAGAATGCAGCACTTCATATTTATCTGAATTAAACTCCATCTGCCACCTCTCAGCCCATTGGCCCATCTAGTCAAGATCCTGTTCTAATCTGAGGTAACCCTCCTCTCTGTCCACTACACCTCCAATTTTGGTGTCATCTGCAAACTTATACTCACATCCAAATCACTTACGTAAATGACAAAAAGTAGAGGACCCAGCACCTATCCTTGTGGCACAGCACTGGTCACAAGCCTCCAAACTGAAAAACAACCCTCCACCACCAACCCCTGTCTTCTACCTTTGAGCTAGTTCTGTATCCAAATGGCTCGTTCTTCCTGTATTCCATAAGATCTAACCTTGCTAATCAGTCTCCTATGGGGAACCTTGTCGAACGCCTTACTGATGTCCATATAGATCACATCTACTGCTTTGCCCTCATCAATCTTCTTTGTTACTTCTTCAAAAAACTCAATCAAGTTTGTGAGACATGATTTCCCACACTCAAAGCCATGTTGACTATCCAGAATCAGTCCTTGCCTTTCCAAATACATGTACATCCTGTCCCTCAGGATTCCCACCAACAACTTGCCCACCACCGAGGTCAGGCTCACCGGTCTATAGTTCCCTGGCTTGTCTTTAGACAATAGATGCAGGAGTAGGCCATTCAGCCCTTCGAGCCTGCACCGCCATTCAATATGATCATGGCTGATCATTCCTAATCAGTATCCTATTCCAGCCTTATCTCCATAACCCTTGACTCCACTATCTTTAAGAGCTCTATCCAATTCTTTCTTAAATGAATCCAGAGACTGGGCCTCCACTGCCCTCTGGGGCAGAGCATTCCACACAGCCACCACTCTCTGGGTGAAGTAGTTTCTCCTCATCTCTGTCCTAAATGGTCTACCCCGTATTTTTAAGTTGTGTCCTCTGGTTCGGCACTCCCCCATCAGCGGAAATATGTTTCTTCCTGCCAGAGTGTCCAATCCTTTCATAATCCTATACGTTTCAATCAGATCCCCTCTCAGTCTTCTAAACTCAAGGGTATACAAGCCCAGTCGCTTCAGTCTTTCCGTGTAAGGCAATCCTGCCATTCCAGGAATTGACCTCGTGAACCTACGCTGCACTCCCAGAATGTCTTTCCTCAAATTTGGAGACCAGAACTGTACACAGTACTCCAGGTGTGGTCTCACCAGGGCCCTGTACAGCTGCAGAAGCACCCCTTTGCTTCTATACTCAATTCCTCTTGTTATGAAGGCCAGCATGCTATTAGCCTTCTTCACGACCTGCTGTACCTGCATGCTTGCCTTCATTGACTGGTGGACAAGAACACCCAGATCTCTCTGAACAGCCCCTTTACCTAATTTGATACCATTGAGGTAGTAATCTGCCTTCCTGTTCTTGCCACCAAAGTGGATAACCAGACATTAAACTGCATCTGCCATGCATCTACCCACTCACCTAACTTGTCCAGGTCACCCTGTAATCTCCTAACATCCTCATCACATTTCACCCTACCACCCAGCTTTGTATCATCAGCAAATTTGCTAATGTTATTGCTGATACCATCTTCTATATCATTTACATATATTGTAAAAAGCTGCAGTCCCAGCACGGATCCCTGCGGTACCCCACTGGTCACTGCCTGCCATTCCGAAATGGAGCCGTTAATCACTACCCTTTGTTTCCTATTAGCCAACCAATTCTCTATCCAATCTAGTACTTTGCCCCCAATACCGTGCGCCCTAATTTTACTCACTAACCTCTTGTGTGGGACTTTACCACCCTTCTTAAACAGTGGCACCACGTTAGACAACCTCCAGTTTTCCGGCACCTCACCTATGACTATCGATGATGCAAATATCTCAGCAGGAGGCCCAGCAATCACTTCTCTAGCTTCCCACAGAGTTCTCGGGTACACTTGATCAGGTCCTGGGGATCTATCCACCTTTAACCATTTCAAGGCATCGTGCACTTCCTCCTCTGTAATCTGGACATTTTGCAAGATGTCACCATCTATTTCCCTACAGTCTATATCTTCCATATCCTTTTCAACAGTAAATACTGATGCAAAATATTCATTTAGTATCTCCCCCATTTTCTGTGGTTCCACACAAAGGCCGCCTTGCTGATCTTTGAAGGGCCCTATTCTCTCCCTAGTTACCCTTTTGTCCTTAATATATTTGTAACAACCCTTTGGATTCTCCTCAATTGTATTTGCCAACGCTATCTCATGTCCCCATTTTGCCCTCCTGATTTCCCTCTTAAGTATACTCCTACTGCCTTTATACTCTTCTAAGGATTCACTCGATCTCTCCTGTCTATACCTGACATATGCTTCCTTCTTTTTCTTAACCAAACCCGCAATTTCTTTAGTCATCCAGCATTCCCTTTACCTACCAGCCTTCCCTTTCACTCTGACAGGAATGTACTTTCTCTGGATTCTTGTTATCTCATTTCTGAAGGCTTCCCTTTTTCCAGCCGTCCCTTTACCTGCAAATATCTGCCTCTAATCAGCTTTCGAAAGCTCTTGCCTAATACCATCAAAATTGGCCTTTCTCCTATTAGAACTTCAACTTTTACATCTGGTTTATCCTTTTCCATCAATATTTTAAAACCAATAGAATTATGGTCGCTGGCCCCAAAGTGCTCCCCCACTGACACCTCAATCACCTGCCCTGCCGTATTTCCCCAGAGTAGGTCAAGTTTTGCACCTTCTCTAGTAGGTACATCCACATACCAAATCAGAAAATTGTCTTGTACACACTTAACAAATTCCTCTAACACTAAACCTTTAACACTATGGCAGTCCCAGTCGATGTTTGGAAAGTTAAAATCCCCTACCATAACTACCCTATTATTTTTTTACAGATAGTTGAGATCTCCTTACAAGTTTGTTTCTCAATTTCCCTCTGACTATTGGGGGGGGGGGGGTCTATAATACAATCCCAATAAGGTGATCAGCCCTTTCTTATTTCTCAGTTCCACCCAAATAACTTTCCTGGATGTATTTCCAGGAATATCCTCCTCAGCACAGCTGTAATGCTATCCCTTATCAATAATGCCACTCCCCCTTCTCTCTTGCCTCCCTTTCTATCCTTCCTGTAGCATTTGTATCCTGGAACATTAAGCTGCCAGTCCTGCCCATCCCTGAGCCATGTTTCCGTAACTGCTATGATATCCCAGTCCAATGTTCCGAACCATGCCCTGAGTTCATCTGCCTTCCCTGTTCGGCCCCTTGCATTGAAATAAATGCAGTTTAATTTATTAGTCCTACCTTGTCCCTGCCTGCCCTGACTGTTTGACTCACTTCTATTCTCAGCTGTACCCGTCTCAGATCGATCTCTTTCCTCACTATCTCCCTGGGTCCCACCGCCACCCCCCCCCACCTTAATAGTTTAAATCCTCCCAAGCAGTTCTAGCAAATTTCTCTGCCAGTATATTAGCCTCCTTTCAATTTAGGTGCAATCCTAATGATCTTTGGTTTGATACTGTTTGGAACCAAATTTTCCTGGCTTATAGTTCATGTTACAATTATAAAGTTTTAAATTAAATTGAAAATCTTAGTCTGTTTTTCAGGTTGGGATACGTTCACTCTTAGAATTAAGAGTTTCTTCTTTTAAAATCACAGGTGGCCACCGTACCGCGGGGGATATGTTCCAGGTCCTACAATGGAAGCCTGAAACCACGGACAGGAATGAACCCATTCAGTTAAATGGGAAATTTACCTCCCTAGCAGCCCCCTGGTCCCTGGAAGTTTCCTTATAAATATGTTCGATCTGCAGGAAACTGCGGGTAACTGAAGCCATGGAAAATGATTCCACACAAATGGCGGTCACCCTGTATAATCATAGGTACTGAGATACAGCGAAAGGTATTGTTTTGCTTGTTATACAGACAGACTATGCCATGCAATTTGCATCAGGGTGGCAAAACAGAGTGCAAAATACATTGTTACAGCCACAGAGAAGGTGCAGGGAGATCAGTATTAACATTTCAGAGGTCTGTTCAAAAGTCTGAAAACAGTGGGAAAGACGCTGCTCTTGAATCTATTTGTATGTGTATTTAATCTTTTATACTTTTTGCCTGATGGAGGAGTGTGAAAGAGAGTATAACTGGGTGGGAAGGGTCTTTGATTATGTTGGTTGCTTCCAAGGCAGTGGGAAGTATAGAGAGTCATCGGATGGAAAATTGGTTTGCATGATGGGCTGGGCTGAGTTCATGACTCTCTGTAGTTTCTTGCTGTCTTGGAAAGAGCAGTTGCCATACCATGCTGTAATGCATTCAGATAGGATGCTTTCTATGGTGCGCCTATAAAGATTTGTAAGAGTCTTTACAGATATACAAAACTTCCTTAGCCTTCTGAGGAAATAGAGAGGTTGTGCTTTCTTGACCATCGCAATGACGTGGTAGAACAGGAGAGATCACTGATTATTGCCACTCACAGGAACTTGATGCTCTTGGCCATCTCCACCTTAGCATCACTGATGCAGACAGGGGCGTGCCCTCCATTTTGCTTCCTGAAGTCAATGGCCAGCTCCTTTGCTTTGCTGACGCTAATGAAGAGTTTGTTGTCTTTACACTATGAGCTAAGCTCTCAATCTCTTTTCTGCATTCTGTCTCATCATTGTTTGAGATTTGATCTTCAACGGTGGTGTCGTCAACAAATTTGTAAATGGAGTTGGGTCAGAATTTGGCCACAGAGTCATTAATGTATAAAGAGTATAGTAAAGGACTGAGTATGCAGCCTTGCGGGGTACCGGTGTTGAGGACTATGGTGGAGGAGGTGCTGTTGCCTATTCTTACTGATTGTGGTTTATGTGTCAGAAAGTCAAGGATCCAGTTACAGAGGGGGGAACCGAGACCCAGTACAGAAAGTAACACAGCTTAGGTGTGACGTGGTGGAAGGACTTCTATGGAACTGTTTAAAGTTGGTGGATTGATGCATATTCAAGAACTCAGCAGCCAACCTTAACAAGTATGCTACCACCATCACAGTGTGTAGAAGACTGTATGCCAAAGAAGTAAATCTGCATGATTCCCAAACGGAAACTATGAATGAACTAGGAGATCTATTCCCTACTGAAGTCCACAGGAAATCCAGGTTCGACGTTCATAAGGCCATGAGAGATGTCAGGAGGCAATACCAAACTAAGCTTGAGACCTGGACCAATCACATAACTACCTGTCATGACACAATGGGCTACAAAGCGAAGTTGAACAGAATCAAGGACAACATTCCATCCTTAACCAGTAAGCATTCTACACAAAAACCGAAACTGTTGTAAAAGCTCAGCAGGTCTGGCAGCATCTGTGGAGAGAAATTAGAGTTAATGTTTCGGGTCCAGTGATCTTTTCTCAGAACTAATGGCAGCTAGGAAAATGATGATACAGAGGTGGGATGGGGAGGTAAGGACAAAATGATAGGTAGGTATAGAGTCTTGAGAGAGAGAAGAATGACATAGGAGTGGATAACAATCTGAGGAGGGTGAACAGCTATTAATGGTGATTGTTAGTGGCTAACAATGGGTTAGGAGAATGTGAGGACTGCAGATGCTGGAGATCAGAACTGAAAAATGTGTTGCTAGAAAAGTGCAGCAGGTCAGGCAGCATCAAAGGAGCAGGAGAATCGACGTTTTGGGCATAAGCCCTTCTTCAGGAATGAGGAGGATGTGCCAAGCAGGTGACAGGGTGATGGAGGCAGGTCCTCTCCCACTATTTATGAAACATCTGTAACTGCACTTCATTATGTGAGATACTCCTTTTCTCAATTCAAAAGTATAATCATTTAAAATGCCAGCACATAGTAGGCTGTAAACCAAATGCAGGTAAATAGGATTAGCGGAGTTTGGCATTTGTTGGTTAGGATAGACATGGTGGGCCGAAGAGCTTGTTTATATGCTATATGGCACTAACATATAATGCATTTGCATTAATCAGACAATTTCACAGTACAGATTGAAATCATCTTCAGTCATACTACCCTGTATGTGAAAAGAATGCAGTGTACAGCTATCTGGTATACAAATCCTGGTCGCAAGCCATGTCATTAGCTATAACAGATTGATCAGTCATATTTGTGAAACATAAATAATCACATACGACCTCGAAGTAGCATATGAAGGCCACTATTCACAATTCAAGACCTCATAGACTGCACAAGGGCACAGAACTTGATTTCCTCTCACCTTGAACTGTGACTATTCATCAACATGATCTTATATGCATTGCTGTCTTGGGTGTGTAGACAGCAGGGGTGGGCTTCAGTAATCATACAGCACTTCCAAACTCCTATCGTATTTGCATAACATAACTTGTGTTGCATACAGCAGATTATGGTGCCTACATCAAACATTCATGGCAATGCATTCTGTGGCTGCCTCTGTCAAAGTCCTCTCTATCACACTGTATCATTGATGCATAATGTGAATGCTATCTGCTCACATTACTACACACAAGAATGGTTTCTGATATTCCCTATACAAACTCACTAGAACCATAACTGATGGAATCAGACACAGCAGAGGTTACTGTCGCTATTATTGTGCTGCAACGAAAACAGAAAAACTGAGGAATAGATAGCCAGCAATCCCAAGAACACTGGCAAACTCCAGTAGATGCAGAACTACTGTCATGTGATGACATCATATACTGTTAAGATACATAGCGACAAAACAACATGCATGCTTGTTTCTTTTCTTACTATGCTCTTTTATACAGGCATGTTTCTTTTCTATGTTTTTAATGTTTCAATTTAGTATAGTTAATTCATCTTAGCTTCATTTAACAGCTTCAGCTGAGTGCTTTTCCTGATCCAACGAGAGGGTGGCTTCCAGCACTGAAGTAGCAGTCATTCCCAGCGTGGTGGTCTTGGCCCTACGGAGCCGTCCCCTGACGTAGCAGTTTCGTCCTGGTGAGGATGTCTCATCAGTGGTCTGGCTTAACCTTCATTGAATGTTTCCAGCCCAGTGATCCGACAGCCTGGCGTGGCGTTTTTCATCCAAGAATGGTAATCTTGGCGGTGGTTTCTTTTGGAATTGTTTTTTCAGCCCAGCTTGGTTTGTCCTTGTGTGGCATTCTCGTAATGGATTGACGATCTCATTCCGGCTGTGTGTATTGTTTCTTGATCGGGTTCCTCTGAGACCAGGAGCCTTGAAATGGACTTTAATGAACTTTTGTCTTAGATTTACTTCTATTGTTACTTATGAATTTACTTATGACTTCTGTCATTAATACAGATGCCATAGTTGGCTGACCTATACCACTTTTCATTGTATTTTTCTTGTAAAAGTATACATGACAATAAATTCTATTCATAAATGTACCCTCACAAGTGTTTTGCTTCTCATTCCACCAAAGCCATTTCTTGGCTGGCAGTACCTGACCTGGTGGACGGCTGGGCTTTAAAAAATAGTGCTAGCATCAGAAATACCAGGAGATCCCAGCAGTGACAAGTACTTCTGCCATTGCTGAGCAGAAGCTAATGAAGTGAACTGCAGAGAACAGTGTGAAAAAGCTTAGCAGGACTCTTGGAGAGAAGTTACCACAACCAACAGTTAGCTATTTCCAGTAAAATTTAGCCAGTTGATTCTGTCTGCAAATGCATAGCCTAACAGTAAGAGGTATGGAGACAGTTAATGGTTATTTTGCTTGCAAATTTCAGATTGTGAATATCATTAAAGGACAATGTAAATGTCAGAATCATCTAAATGCCTTAGACTTTGTTAATTATAATCAAGGATGTAGCTAATGATTTCAGTTTCAATGGTCCATTTGTTTAAGTATTGATCACACTAATTGTGTTATAAATGGTCTGAGTCAATTGTTTTACCAACTACAGAAGAAATCCCTGACACCAGAGATAAAGGGGTACAGACTTTATGGAGAAAAGCTTTTTTAAAGCAAAGTCACTGAAAGGTCACAGTGGACAAAGGAATTTTTCTAATGAGGCTTTCTTAAGATCACATGAGTGATGCTTGTTCTGCTGTTTGCACAGTAACTGGACAGCAAATACTTCAGTATCCGCTATCCAGATGAGGTTAAAAATCACACAACACCAGGTTATAGTCCAACAGGTTTAACTGGAAGCATACTAGCTTTCGGAGCGTCGCCAAATCATATTCAGATGAGGAGCTTGTCAGGAAGATCTGCCAAACTAATCTCTCCTATTTCTAAAAACAACCTTCTTATTCAGTTCAGAGCAAAACCTATTTGTTCCTCTAAATATATCTCAACATTGTATTTCGTAAGCAAGTTGCATCTGCCAAGACTCTGGAGACAATCATAGTTATTAGTGACATAATCAGATGCCAGAAGCTTAAAATGGAAAGTGGGAATTTCTGTGCTTTATAATCCTAATTGGCAGAACATTTTCATAAAGTGAAACTGAGAGGATTTCTGAAGTGTGATGGCATGGTCACTGAGCTAGTAATCCAGAGATGCAGGCAATGTCCTGGGATTGGGGTTTGAATCCCACCATGGCATTTGAACGCAATAAAATCTGGAATTAAAAGTCTAATGATGACTGTGAAACTATTATGGGTTGTCATGAAAATCTATCCGGCTCACTAATGTCTTTTAAGGAAGGAATTCTGTCTTCCCTAAATGTGACACCAGAAATGTGGTTGGTTTATACAAATGCCAAGTGGCATAGCCAAGCAAACTGTATCGACTGTTAAAAGCTCTTAAAACAGAATGAAACCATCAAACCCCCTGACATTAACCCAAGTACCAGAAACAACTGCAAACTCAGCCTTGTTAATCTTGCAAAGTTCTCCTTACCAACATCTAAGGAAGCAACAGTGTAACAGTCACACTCATGGAATCATATCTCACACACAACGTGAGCCAGACAATAGCATTACCATTCCTGAATATGTCTTATCCCAGAGGTAAGACAGAACCAACAGAGGTAGTGACACAGTGGTATACAGTCAGAAGGGAGTTGCCCTGGAGTCCTCAACATTAACGTACACTCTAGGAAGCCTCAAGGTATAGGGACAAATATAGGCAAGGAAACCTCCTGCCAACTACCCGTCTGTTGAATCAATACACCTGTCTGTTGAATACCATTTAGACATTAGTGGTAACAAAGCAGACAAAGAGTAGTCAATTTTAAAATGTAACAAGATCTAGACAATACCCAGGCTTAGGAGGACAAGTGACAAGTAACATTTGTGCCACACTAGTGCTAGTCAAAGACCATTTCCAACAAGACAGAATCTAACCTTTGGGCAAAAATGAAGACTGCAGATGCTGGAAATCAGAATCTAGATTAGAGTGTAACCGAGCAAAGGCTACGATAACGGATGAATGGGCACCGCACAACAATCAACAGACAGGAGGGTTCCCTCCCAGTTGGGGAACACTTCAGTGGTCCAGGACATTCAGCCTCGGACCTTCAGGTGACTATCCTCCAAGGTGGACTTCGGGACAGGCAGCAGAGGAAAGTGGCCGAGCAGAAGCTGATAGCTAAGTTTGGTACCCATAGGGAGGGCTTCAACCAGGACCTTGGGTTCATGTCACATTACAGGTGATCACCATTGCACTACACACACACACACACACACAGATATTCCTACACACACACACTCTCACATACACACGGACACAGGTACACACAGACACCCACACACACCCTTATAGACACACACACTCCCACACATGCACCCCCTCACAGACTTAAGACACTCTGCACTCACTACACACACACACACACATTCTCACACTCACAACCCCCACCCCAGACAGACACACACGCAGACAGACAAAGACCCACATGCACACATATATTTTGTGTGGTGAATTTGTACTTGTAGAATTACATTGCACTTTGCTCAAAAACTGCATGCATTCATGTAGAACTCTGAGCTCAAAAATTGCATGAATTTATGTAAAACTCTGTTATCTCACTTTTTAGATTAGAATCAATCTAAACATCAGGTCATAGACAGAGAACACAGCGGGCTAACACCTTCAACATATTGTCTAGCTATCACCATTGTTAACAGCTAACCTGAGAATGCAACTTTAAAAAAAAGGGTTTTGTGATTTACACATGAAAGAAGTGAAACTATCACTGTATTCTAACAGATGAAAAGCTTAACAGACAATCAATTTTTAAATGTATAATTTCAGTTACATCACACTGCAAATTTTTGCTATAAATTCTGTGTTACGATTGAGCCCTCCACTATCACCTGATGAAGGAGCGTCGCTCCGAAAGCTAGTGTGCTTCCAATTAAACCTGTTGGACTATAACCTGGTGTTGTGTGATTTTTAACTTTGTACACCCCAGTCCAACACCGGCATCTCCAAATTTAGATTAGAATGGTGCTGGAAATGCACAGCAGGCCAGGCAGCATCCGAGGAGCAGCAAAATCAACGTTTCGGGCAAAAGCCCTTCATCAGAAAGAGATTCCTGATGAAGGGCTTTTGCCCGAAACGTTGATTTTCCTGCTCCTCTGATGCTGCCTGACCTGCTGTGCTTTTTCAGCACCACTCTAATCTAGAATCTAACCTTTACCCAGGATATTGAGTGGCATTGCCATGACTGGATCCCACACTTTCAACATTCTTGGGGGGGGGGGGGAAACAGGAGGAGTGTGATAGGATCCACCAGAAACTGAATCAGACTAGCCATATAAATGTTGTGGCTACAAGAGCAATTTGGAGGCAAGGAATCCTGTGATGAGTAACTCATATCATTGGCTCCCAAAAGTGTATTTACCATCTACAAGGTCCAAGTCTCCAAACTTACTTAGATTAATGCAGCTCTCACCACACTTGAGAAGCTGTTTTTAAATTCATATGTGGGATGGGGGGTGTCCCTGACTGGTCAGCACTTTATTACCTATCCCTTTAAGTTGCCCTTTAAGGAAGTTGCGGTAAGCTGCCTGCTTGAACTGCTGCAGTCCACCTGCTGACCTACAATTACATTAGGGAGGGAATTCCAGGATTTTGAGCCAGCAACAGTGAAGGATTGCTGATAGATTTACAAGTCAGGATGGAGAGTGGTTTGGAGGGGAATTTGAAGGTGGTGGTGTTCCCATATATCTGCTGCCCTTGTCCTTCTAGATATAAATAATCATGAGTTTGGAAAGTGCTATCTGAAGATCGTTGGTGACTTTCTGCAGTGTGTCTTGTAGATAGTACACACTGCTGCGATTGAGCTTTGGTGGTGGAGGGAGTGGATACTTGTTGATTTGATGTCTTGGATGGTGTCAATCTTCTTGAGTGTTTTGTTGGAGCTGCACTCATCCAGACAAGTGGTGAGTATTCCATCACACTCCTGACTTGTGCCTTGTAGATGATCTCCAGCATCTGCAGTCCTCACTTTCTCCTTGTAGATGGTGAACAGGCTTTGGGTCGCCAAGAGGTGAGTTACTCATTGCAGAATTCCTAACCTCTGGCCTGCTCTTGTAGACATTGTACTTATGTGGCAAGTCTAAAGTTTCTTTAGTTTCTGGTCAAAGATAACCCCCATGTTGTTGATGGTGGGTGATTCAGTGATGGTAACACCACTGAATGCCAAGGGGCAGTGGATAGATTATCTCTTATTCGTGATGGTCATAGCTTAGCATTTGTGTGGCACGAATGTTACTTGCCACTTGCCAGCCTGGATAGTGCCAGATTTTGTTGCATTTGAGCATGCTCTGTTTCAGTATCTGAGGCGTCGCAAATGATGCTGTATATTGTGCAATCAACAGTGAATATCTCCAACCAACCTGATGATGGAGGGTAGATCATTGATCAAACAACTGAAGGTGGTTGGATTGAGGACACTAGTCTGAGGAACACTTGCAGAGATGTCTGACCTCCATCAACAACGACCATCTTGCTATGTGACAACTGGAGAATTTACCCTGATACCCACTGATTCCTGTTTTGCTGGGGCTCCTTGATACCACACTAAGTTGCATGCAGTCTTGATGTCAAGGGCTGTCACTCTCACCTCACCTCTAGAATTCAGCTCTTTTGTCCATGTTTGGACCAAGGCTGTAATGAGATTCAGAACTGTGTGGCCCTGGCGGAAACCAACCTGGACATCACTGAACAGGTTATTGCTGAGCTGGTACTGCTTGATAGCACTGTTGATGAAACTTTCCATCACACCAGACACATCAGGGATGCCAAAAGGCAGTAACAGAGGAAGTCAGAGACCCAAACCTACCAAACAGGCTCTTCCCGCCTTTGGTAAGGCCTACATAACATTCCTGGATACAAAATGAAGCACAGCAAGATTATGGACAAGATTATGACATGCTCAATGCTTTCAAACATTCAGTTTGAGCAGAATTCCAGCAGTGTAGCGACACCTACACTGAAAGTCCTGGACTCACCTGTTCCCTGGGAAACCCAAGGAAAGTAACAGGCTCGGATGGTGCCCCTGGCCGAGCACTCAGATCCTGTAAGGAGCAACTGGCAGAGGTATTCACAGACATCTTCAATCTCTCCCTCCTGTAAACCGAAGTCCTCACCTGCTTCAAGAAGACTGCCATCATTGCCGTAACAATGCCTTAATGACTACTGAACAGAGGCTCTGACCTCAATAATGATGAAATGCTATGAGAGGCTGGTCATGGCAAACATAAATTCCAGTCTCCAAGGCTGCCTCGATCCTGGAACATCTGGACAACGAGGACACCTACATCAGACTCCTGCTCATTGACTACAGCTCGGCCTTCAAAACCATTATCTTCTCCAGACTGATATCAAAATTAAATGACTTTGGTCTCAGCTCTGCCCTCTACAAATGGATACTCAGCTTTCTGAGCCATAGACCGCAATCAGTGAAGATAGATAACCCACCTTCACCACACTAACATTCAACACTAGAGCGCCCCAAGGATGCATCCTCAGCCCATTACTGTACCCCCTGTACACCCATGACTGTGTTGCCAAATTTAAACGAACGCCATCTGCATGTTTAGTGATGACACCACCTTAATGGGACAAATAACTAACAATGATGAGTCAAAATACAGAAGGGACACAGTGGGCTTGGTGACGTACTGCAATGACAACAACTTCTCTCTCAACGTCGGCAAAACTAAAGAACTGATCATTGACTTCAGAAAAAAAGAACACACACACCCACATCTACATCATTGGAACTGAGGGTGAGAGAGTGGAGAGTGTCAAGTTCCTCAGAGTGACGATAATGACCTGTTCTGGACTTCCCACGTAAATGCAACAGTCAAGACAGCACAACAACCGCCTCTTCTTCCTCAGGCAGCTCAGGAATTTGGCATGTCCATAAGGATCCTCACCAATTTTTACAGATGGACCACTGAAAGCATTCTATCTGAGTACGTAACTGCTGGTATGGCAACTGCTCTGCCCAAGACCGTAAGATGGTGGTGTGCACAGCCCAGATACAGACCATCACGGAAGCCAACCTTCCATCCATAGTCTCCATTTACACGGCTCACTGCTGAGAAAGGCTGCCAACATCATCAAAGACCCATCACATTCTGGTAATGATCTCCTACAACCTCTTCTGTCAGTTAGAAGATATAGAAACCTGAGGACATGCAACAGCAGGTTCAGGAACAGCTTCTTTCTGGTCGTTATTAGACTGATGAATGAACTCTCTAGCTTCAAATAATGCTGATCTTGCTAATGCTGATCTCGCATGGTGCATGCCCTGTGCAATGAAATCTGTATGCCTCTGTCGTGTCTTTTGTTTGATCTGCACATCCTTGCTTACAATGATCTGCGTAAAGTGTTCATAAACAAAGCTTTCTACTGTGCCTCGGTATGTGACAATAAATCAATCAATCGATTTACTGATGATCAAGAGTAGACTGGTGGGGCAGTAATTGATTGGGTTTCTCCTGCTTTTTTTATACAGAACATACTTGGGCAACCTTCCATAATGTTAGGTAGATACCAGTGTTGTAACTTTATTAGAATAGCTTGGCTCAGGGAGCAGGAAGTTCTGGAACACAAGTCTTCAACACTATTGCTGGAATGTTGTCAGGGCGAGATAGCTTTTGCAGTATCTGGTGTCTCCAACCATTTCTTGATATTATGTGGAGTGAATTGAATTGGTTGAAGGCTGGTATCGGTAATGCTGGGGACCACTGGAGGGGGCCAAGATGGATCAACTACTTGGTACTTCTAAGATTGCTGCGAAAGCTTCAGCCCTTGCATTGATGTACTAGGCTCTTCCATCATTAAGGATGAGGATATTTGTGGAGCCTCCACCTCCTCCACTGAGTTGTTTAATTGTCCACCACCACTGACGATTGGATGTGGCAGGACTGCTGAGCTTAGATCGGATCCGTTGGTTGTGGGATTGCTTAGCTCTGTCTATCACTTGCTGCTTATGTTGTTTAGCATGCAAGTACAGATAGATCTCAAGGTCCCGACGGAAACATTACATCAAAGACGTGTTTCTAACAGTGATCGCGTCGTTTGTTTAAAGTGATTAAACAGGCACCATCTCCAAATGACTGACTCCCAGCCCTGTCTCTCTCCACACACTTTCCTTCGAGTCTTACACAGGCGTGTACCCTAAACCTGCTCCCACTTGCCGAGACATTCTCTCCGACATTGTCTTGTACGGGGCAAAGGTGGAAACTGTCAAAAAGTTGCAGTAAAAAGTTGTGTGGATGTGTGTGAGCTATTTGGAGACTTACCCAAAAAGGTAGCAGCAGCAGTCTTATTGTTGGTGTCCAGTCCGGCTACCTGGGGTCGGGGTGGGTATGTATGGGGTTGAGGTTGCACAGGGTCGGGGGCAGTGGTGGACGGTGTTGCACGGGGTCAAGGTGCAGGGCCATGCGCGCTGTGTGCTTCTGCAGTCTCCTGAACGAGGAGCAGAATTTAAAAACTCTGAGCCCCAGAGGAAAGGCATTTAATCGATTAACCGAATGAAATAGTGCCTGCCTATCTCGTTCGGATAATCGAGGTTCCCCTATATTCCTGTCTGCTGGCTTCACCATGTTGATGCCTCATCTTCAGGTATGCCTGGTGCTGCTCCTGGCATGCGCTCCTTCACTCTCCATTGAACCAGAGTTGATCCCCTGCCTTGATGGTAATGGTTGAGTGGGGAATATGCTGGGCCATGAGGTTACAGATTGTGCTGGAGGACAATTTTGCAGCTGTTGATGGTCCACTGCAACTCATGGATACTCAGTCTTGTGTTGCTAGATCTGTTTGAAATCTGTCCTACTTAGCACAGTGACAGTGCCACACAACACAATGGATGTTAATCTCAATGTGAAGGCAGGACTTTGTCTCCTCAAGGACTGTGCCTTGGTCATTCTTACTGATACTGTCATCGACGATGCATCTGCAGCTGGCAGATTGCTAAGGATGAGGTCAAGTACGTTTCTCCCTCTTGTTGGTTCCCTCACCACCTGCCGCAGACACAGTCTCGCAGTTATGCCCTTTAGGATCTGACTAGCTTTATCTGTAGTATTGTTGCCAAGCCACTCTTGTTGGGGGGGCATTGAAATCCCCCACCCACAGTACATTTTGTGCCCTTGCCATCCTCAGCGCCTCCTCTAAGTGTTGTTCAAAATGGAGGAGTACTGATTCATCATCTGAGGGAGGACGGTACGTGGTAATCATCAGGAGGTTTCCTTGCCCATGTTTAACCTGACTTCATGTTGAGGACTCCCAGAGCACCTTCTTCCCTCCTGACTGTATACCACTGTGCCGCCACCTCTGCTGGGTCTGTCCAGCCAGTGAGAGAGGACATATCCAGGAATGGTGATAACTGGGACATTATCTATAAGGTAAGATTCTGCGAGTATGACTATGTCAAGCTGTTGCTTGACTAGTCGGCAAGATAGCTCTCCCAATTTTGGCACTAGCCTCCCACCTCCCCACCCTCGGATGTTAGTGAGGACTTTGCAGGATCAACAGGGCTGACACAAGCTAGCTCAAAGCAGCTAACTTGACTGGCACTTTATCCATAAACATGAAGCTATGTGCAGTAGTGTGTACCATGCACAAGATGCATTGCAGAAATTCACAAAAGCCCCTTAGATAGCATTTCCAAATGGATGACCATTAACATCTGGAAGGAAAGGGCAGCAGATACATGGGAACACCACCACCTGCAAGTTCCCCGTAAGCCATTCATCATCCTGACTTGAAAACATATTGCTGTTCCTTCAGTGTGACTGGGTCAAAATCCGAGAACACTGTCCCCAACTGCATCAGTTAACTCCACCAAATGGATTGCCATGTTTCAAGGGGGCAACTCACCAATATCCTCTCAGGGACACTTTGGGGTGAGCAATAAATACAGGCTTAATCAGTGATGCCCTCATCCCACGAGTAAATGTTTTAAAAATTACCGGAGAGATATCTTTTGTCCTCTTCTTTTACTTAAGTAACTGCCCAAGCATGTGTATTTTGGGTTTATTTAGAAGAACAAACATTTATACTCTGATACGACCAACTATGTATGTTAATCATTGTTGTGTGTTTACTGAATAAGTATTGTTTTGATAATAAACCAATTATTATATTTATTAAATAAACCTACATCACGAACATTTTAGACCACTGCTACACCACTGTGAAAGATGCCTACCACTCCATCCCCCAGCCTCATTTCGGGAACTCTGACCACAATGCTGTGCTTCTTCTGCAGCTTATAGGCAAAAGCTCAAGCAGGAGACCCCCTCGCGGATACAGGTCCAGTGCTGGTTGGACGAGGTAGAGGATCAACTCCGGTACTGTCTGGAATCAGCTGATTGGGCTGTGTTCAAACAGTCCGCAGGTACCTTAGACGAGTACGTCACCACCATCATAGACATTATCAGCAAGTGCATGGAAGACTGAATACCGAGGAAGTCAATCCAGCTGTTCCCCAACAGAAAACCCTGGATGAATCAGGATATACAGGATCTGCTAAAAACCAGGCATGAGGCCTTCAGATCAGGAGACCCACTCAAATATAAGGAATCCAAGTATGACCTTCGCAGAGCCATTAAGACAGGCAAGGACCAATACCGATCCAAACTAGAGACCCAGACAGACACCTGGCGACTATGGCAAGGACTGAATAACATCACAGGTTCTAAAAAGAGACAGTGCAAGATAGCAGACAATGACACATCCCTCCCAGATTGTTTCAACGCCTTCTATGTTCGCTTTGAGTAGAATTTCGGCAGAGAAGTAACACCTATTCCAACAAGTCCTGACGAACCTGTTCCAACAATCACTGTATCAGAGGTCAGATCAGTTTCCCTTCGTGTGAATCTAAGGAAAGCGATGAGACCAGATGGAGTACCAGGCCGTGCACTCAGAGCATGTGCAGATCAATTGGTAGAGGTCTTCTCAGATATCTTCAAGCTCTCCCTGCAGCAGGCCACTGTCCCCGCCTGTTTCAAGAGGGCCAGTGTGCCTAAGAATGCTCATGCAGCATGTCTCAATGACTACCGCCCAGTAGCTGTAACTTCAGTGGTCATGAAGTGCTTTGAAAGGCTGGTCATAGCATTAATCAACTCCAGCCTCTCCACTACTCTTGACCCACTCCAATTTGCCTATCAGACTAACAGATCTACTTGTCCTTTACTCCTCCTGACAACATCTTGACACCAAGAAAAGCAATGTAAGAACCCTACTCATTGACTACAGTTCAGCCTTCAACACTATTATCCCCTCGAGACTGATTACTAAACTTAGTCATCTCTGACTAAGCCCCACTCTCTGCAACTGGATCCTCTGTTTCCTGACTCACAGTGAAGATTGGGGACAATATCTCATCCTCACTAACACTCAACACTGGACCCTCCTAGGGTTCGTACTCAGCCCCCTATTGTACTCACTGTATGTTTAGATTAGAGTGGTGCTGGAAAAGCATGTCAGGTCAGGCAGCATCTGAGGAGCAGGAAAATTGATGTTTCAGGCAAAAGCCGTTCATCAGGAATGGAGGCAGGGTGCCTCCAGGGTGGAGCAATAAATGGAGTGGGGGGGGGGGGGGTTCCTGGGGAGAAGTTAACAAACAAACAGTACAATAGGTGAATGTGGGTGGGGATGGAGATGATAGGTCAGAGACCGAGGGTGGGGGAAGGTAGCAAAGAGTACAATGGGTGGATGGAGTTGGCGATGAAGGTGATAGGTCAGAGGGGAGGGTGGAGCGGGTAGGTGGGAAATAAGGTTGGCAGGTAGGACAGGTCATGAGGACAGTGCTGAGCTGGAAGGGTGGAACTGGGGTAAGGTGGGGGGAGGGGAAATGAGGAAACTGGTGAAGTCCACATTGATGCCCTGGGGTTGAAGTGTTCCGAGGTGGAAGATGAGGTGTTCTTCCTCCAGGCATCGGGTGGGGAGGGAGTGGCGGTGCAGGAGGCCCAGGACCTGCATGTCCTCGGCAGAGTGGGAAGGGGAGTTGAAATATTGAGCCACGGGGTGGTGGGGTTGATTGGTGCAGGTGTCCTGGAGATGTTCCCTAAAGCACTCTGTAAGGAGATGTCCACTCTCCCCAAAGTAGCACTTTACTCTGAAAAACTGGAAGGTAACTTGAATGGATTTCTGAGTTTGCTGAGTGATAGTCTTGTATTAAGACAGAGGCTGAGGGTCATAATCAGCATCACTTTCAGGTGCAGTTCTGGGTGCAGGGTTACAACAAAACAAAAATTAGTCCAGAAGTGGATGGTTGTGGTTCATTGTCCTCAGACTGTTTCTTGGGAGTTGGCTTATAAAAGGCATCTAGTTTTTGCTGCTCTGCTATCTTGGCTCTTTCATGAAGAAGCTGTTCATAGGATGCAGATAAGACTTTATGCTACTAACTGCTATCTTGCTAAGTTCTGCATTGTCGCCACTGTCTTCTAAGAGGCGCAACTGCTTCTCAATTTCCCCCAGGATAGAAGACAAAAGAGAAGTGGAAAGTTCTTGTGGCGCTGCATCCTGGACTTCATCATCTTCATCTCCAGCTTCAATATCCCCCCCAGCAGCAAGTTATTGCATTTCAGCTGTGGAGAGGTCTTCACAATGGGACTCCAGCAGCTCCTCGACACCCTCAGTCTCCACTTCTTCAAATCCAACTTGCTTTGCAAGAGTGACACAATGTTATTTTGATTGCTGGAAACTCCTCTGACAGTTCAACTCTTTTAAAATTATGAGGAAAATCTGGGAGAAGCTTTTGCCAAACTGCATGCAAGCAGTCCTTACTAACATCATCCCAGGCCTCCACAATGATGTCAATAGCATTCTTAATGTTAAGTTCTTCAGAAATTGAAGAACACTCTCCTCATTATCCCCCTCAGTAGCTGCAATCAGCTTCCTGAATTCCATAGTCCACAATCAGCTTCCTGACTAAGCCACAGCGAGAAACCATAATGATCTCTTCAGGAGACAGACACAAGCTGTCTCAATATCAATGAGGATGAGCACCTCACCAAGACCTTCCCCACGCCTCCACTTCTCACCTTTAAAAAACCACCAAACCTCAGATGATTGTTCGCAGCAAACTGCCCGGCTTTCAGGACAACACCATACAACCTTGTCTCAGCAGACGCTGCAAGACGTGTCAAGAGTGTCGACAGAGATACCACCATTACACGTGCGACACCATCCACTATGTAGTGGCAGGCACTCACGTGACCCGGCCAACATTGTCTATCTCTTACATTGCAGACAAGGATGCCCTGAGGAATGGTACATTGGTGAGACCGAGTAGAGGCTACGGCAACGGATGAATGGACACCGCACAACAATCAACAAACAGGAGTGTTCCCTCCCAGTCAGAGAACACTTCAGCGGTCCGGGACATTTGACCTCAGACCTTCAGGTGACCATCCTCCAAGGTGGACTTTGGACAGGCAACAATGCACAGTGGCCGAGCAGAGGCTTATAGCCAAGTTCGGTACCCACGGGGATGAACTCAACCAGGACCTTGGGTTCGTGTCATACTACAGGTGACCCCATTACACTACACCCACAGACAGACACATTCACAGACACTCCTACAGACAGACACACACACCCACCCACACATTCTCTTACAGACCCATACACTCATGCAGATACTCTCTCATACACAAACTCTCTCTTATACGCTCACACTTCCACATGCTTATACCCCTTTACACTCACACACGTACACACACTCTCTCACAGACACTCATGCCCCCTCGTACACACATACCCACATAGACACACACACACACACATACAAGTTTGTGGGGTGAATTTGTATTTGCAGAATTACATTTTATTTTGTTCAAAACCTGCACGAATCCATATAAGATTCTGTAAATTCATTTTTTAGATTAGAATCAGTCTGAACATTGTGGCACAGACAACCTCACACAGGGCACTCACAACTTCAATACATTAACATGTTACCTATTGTTAAAGTTCACTTGAGAATGTAACTTTAAGAAAGTTCTGGAATTTACATATGGAAGAACTAAAATCAACACACCCAATCTAAAAGCTGAGAGACTTAATAAACAATCCAGATCTTTTTCAATATATAATTTCAGATACATCACATTGTGAACTTTTGCTATAAATTCTGTGTCCTATGATCTTATACCCCACAACCACCTGATGAAGGAGCAGTATTCCGAAAGCTAGTGCTTCCAAATAAACCTGTTGGACTATAGCCTGATTTTTAACTTTGTACATACAAGTCCACACCGGCACCAAATCAGAGCTTCCTGAATATGTGCCTTAAATAATAAGCTTTAAAAGCTGCTATTGCACCCTGGTCCATGGGTTGTGTTCGAAAGTAGAAATAGCACTTTGATGATTTCAGAAAGGTCAGCAATGGTGGGAAGATGGCTTAGTGCACTGTCCAGAATGAGGAGAATCTTGAAAGCCAAATATTTTCTCTTCCAACAATTTCGAAAAGCATCCTCAAAAATGTCAACAATAAGGTCAGAAAAAAATTTGCCCTGTCATCGAACCTCTTTTACTTGACCTGACGTAAGCTTAAGAGTGGACTTCGGTAACTTTTCAAGGGTCCACCAGCCTTGGCACCCCACAACACAGTCACATGATTCTCTGCAACCTTAAAACCTGGAGTGTATGCTTCATTCTTAGAAATGTAGGTTCTGGATGGGATATGCTTCCAGTACAAGCTTTCTTGTCCAAATTGAAGATTTGATCTAACATGTATCCTTCTTCCTCAATGAATTTTTTTCACCACAGGAGGAAATGACAGCGCAAGTTTCTTGTCGACACTGGCAGTTTTGCCACATAACTTTATGCTATGAAAAGCACAACAAACCAGCCACTACTGGCACTGAAGGCACACATATCTGAAGGAATTTCAGGTTTTGTTTCCTTAGATCCTCATAAATTGATAAGGCTTTCTGCTTTATGGTGAGAAATGCAATCCCGGATTGCTTTTCAATTGATCTTCTATCCACACACTCTGAAGCCATTCCATCTCCTCAAAAACCTTTGCCCATGATTTCAAGACTTGGCAGCACTCAGACTTGTTCCAGAAATGCAGCTTGCTTTAATTCTTTCCAATTGGCTCTAATTAGGTGCGTAGCGGCGACTCCTTTATTCCTTTTGCTCTTTTGTTTCACTGAAAACACTTTGTAACATTGAACTTCAATTCACGAGTTATAGCCTTTCTGTTATAGTTAGCAGCTATTTTTTTAACCTGGATGCTTCCTGGCAACATTCTTGCAACTTTGTCCTTCCATATTCATAGAAAACACAGCAAGACTTACAAAAAACAGGACCGAGAAATAACTTGAGTACAGCCTTTCAGGAAGCACTTCACCACAAAGCACGTGAGCCGACTATGTGATATCGACGTGAGTCCAGTCCTCAGCACAACGTGGCATCTAATGCTGAGGATGCATAATAGCCAACAGGTTTTAAAAAAATATTGTTCCCCAATTCACTAAACACGTAACAGCAAAATCACGTTGACAAAATGCATGTTACAGGAGAATGATCTGTATAAAACGTTGAATTAAGTTTAAGATTTAAGACATACCAAAATGGGAAAAAAGAATAAATGAAGTTGGACAAGAAATTCTCCAGGATTTACAACCATTACTAAATTGTAAAAAAGTAGTTCCAAGCAGCAATGCAGAATGTGAGGATTTTCTCATATGAACATAATTACACCATCAATTTACTCTAGAACACTCATAAATTCACCAAATTCTGTTTTTAAGATCACATGGACCTAGTATCCCTTGACACAATGGAGTCCAAAGCAATATGTTATAAACTGACATTTTTGCATTCATTCATGGTGCAAGGCCGCTGCTGGCTCAGCCAGCATTTATTGCTGATCCCTAATTGCCCAGAGGACAGTTAAGAGTCAACGCCATTGCTGTGGTCTGGAGTCACATATAGGCCAGACCAGGTAAGGGTGTATTTTCCTTGTCTAAAAGATATTAGCAAACCCAGATGGGTTTTTCCAACAATCAACAAAGGATTCATGGCCAAAATTAGACTCTTAATTCCAGATTTTTACTGAATTCAAATTCAACCATCTGCCAAGGTGAATTTCTCAGCAGAGTTGGTTTTGGATGATCATGACCTTGATGCTGGAGCTACTGGCTGCTTACGGATGCCAAGGTTAGTGCACCTGTCCTCCCAGCTAGTGGGGAGAATCCATCTCAAATAGCTTTGATCATACTTCTGAAAAGTATTACGGTGGTGTCTATATATAGTCCAAGCTTCGGAGGTATATCGAACAGTTGGAAGGATCGACTGTCTTATACGTAAGAATCTTAGCAAAGATCATAAAAGAGTCATCCTTAGGTGATTGAAGATGGCACTTGCAGACTGTATGTGATGTCGAATCTCCACATTAATGTCAGTCTTAGGTGGTTCAAGCAGGAAACATTTTTCACATTTGGGAGGATTTTTTCGTTGATCTTATTGGACAGAATGGAGCAGACCTTGACCTGGGACAGGTTGGTAAAGGATTTGAGCCTTCTTGAGGTTAAGGCTGAGACTGGTTCTTCAGTAAGCTTCTGCAAAGGTGTTAAATCAAGGCTTAAAGATTTTCTTCTCAGAACGTGGAGACGATGTTGTCATCCACGTACTGAAGTTCCACAAGTAAAATTGGTGGATTCCTTCTTGAATTTTAACTGGTTGAGGTTGAAACATTTTACGTCCATCTTGTCGACAATGTCCATGCTACTGGGGATTTATCTTGACAAGATGAATAATGGTGGTGATGAAGGAGGAAAGGGTCCAGGTAATGGCATATCAAAGGATTCTGTCACATGACCATTGGTGAGGACCATCACCAACATCTTGTCATAGAGGAGATGGAGCATGTTGATGAATTTCAGTGGAAAGACGGCTTTTGACAAGGTGTTTCAAATGAATGGGTCAAAATCCTTGGTCAAATCGAGGAAGCTAATGGACAGAGGTTCATGTTGATCTTAGCGTTTTTTTGCCAAGCAGTAAAAATCATGTCCACAGATTCACAGTTTAGCTGGAAGCCACAGTGGCTTCCAGGAAGAATTCCCTCAGAGACTGGGAGAAGGTACCTAACAAGGATATGAGCAATGATCTTCTCAATGATGGAGAAAAGGAAGATTCCTTGGTTGATGCCAAATTCTACTTTGTCTCCTTTTTTGAAGATGGTGGCAATGACAGCATCCTTGAGATTGGCACGGATTTCATCTTTCCCCCAGACTTTTAGGAATAGTTGTTAAAGATGGCTATCTGGATTCAGAATTGTTTGGGTGACAGAAGGCAGAGAGTGGTTACTCATGGAAAGTATTCTGGCTGGAGGTCAGTGTTGAGTGGGGTCTCGCAGGGCTCTGTTCTTGGGCTTCTGCTCTTTGTAGTTTTTATAAATGACTTGGATGAGGAGGTTGAGGGGTGGGTTAGTAAATTTGCAGATGACACGAAGGTTGGAGGTGCCGTTGATAGTATCAAGGGCTATTGCAGGCTGTAGCACGACATAGACAGGATGCAGAGCTGGCCTGAGAAATGGCACATGGAATTCAACCTGGATAAATGCGAAGTAATGCATTTTGGAAGGTTGAACTCGAATGCTGAATATAGGATTAAAGACAGGATGCTTGGTAGTATGGAGGAACAGAGGGATCTTGGTTCAGGTACATAGACCCCTCAAAGTTGCCATCCAAGTGGATAGGGTTGTTAAGAAAGCATATGGTGTTTTGCGTTTCATTAACGGGGGATTGAGTTTAAGAGCTGCGAGGTTTTACTACAGCCCCACAAGTCTCTGGTGAGACCACACTTGGAATATTGTGTGCAGTTCTGGTCGCCCTACTGTAAGAAAGATACAGAAGCTTTGGAGAGGGTCAAAGAAGGTTTTCAGGTTGCTGCCTGGACTGGAGGGCCTGTCTTATATAGAGAGGTTGACTAATCTTTGACTTTTCTCTCTGGAGAGAAGGAGGAAGAGAGGTGACCTAATAGAGGTATACAAGATAATGAGAGGCATTAGCCAGAGACTTTTCCCCAGGGCAGAATTGACTGGCATGAGGGGTCATAATTTTAAGATATTAGGAGAAAGTTATAGAGGAGACGTCAGAGGTGGGTTCTTTATGCAGAGAGTTATGAATGCATGGAATGCGTTGCCAGCGGTGGTGATGGAAGTAGAGTCATTAGGGACTGCTGGATATGCACATGGATAGCAGTGAACTGAGGGGTGCATAGGTTAGGTTATTTTATTTCACGTTAGGATTAATCCTCGGCACAACATTGTGGGCCAAAGGGCCTGTTCTGTGCTGTACTTTTCTATGTTCTAGGAAGGTTAAGCTCTGCTCCCCCAAGATTGAAAGTTTCCATTAGAATCCTGTCTACTCCTGTGGCCTTTTTGTTCTTTGTGGGTCTAATGGTGGTTTCAATTTTTGCCAAAATAGATGGGAAGTCAAGAAGGTATCTGAAGGGGAATTAGAGGATATCATCAAATACATCTGTGTTGGCAAATGCATTGTGGTTTAGGAGAACTTTAGGTATTCTCTCCATCAGAGGCTGATGATTTCTCTGCATCAAATGGTTCTGATCATACTCAACACCAGTTTAAGGTCAAGGATATTGGGTCCATATATTGATTTGGTGGCACTGAAAAAATCAAGGTGTCATGCTTCTCAACAATGAATTGCAGCTCTTTAACTTTCTCAGTCCACCACTGGTTCTTCACTTCCATTGTTCATTTTTGTAACTCAGCCTTTTCTGGTTGATAAGATCTCCTGTTAGACCCGCTGGTGATATCATTTTGCCATGCATGGATAGCTTTCCTCTTCTAGTCAAAGAGATCTTGAATGACGTGGTCAATCTCATCAAACAAGTCTGGTGTCTTCTGGTCCTTTAGCTAATATTTCCTTCACTGCAAAAGATGATGGCTATCTTCAGCTCTTTCCAGATTTCCCATCAAAATGAACTCTTCCGAGACGTTTGTGGAGACACTGTTGGAAGTTCATGAGCATTGTCCTGAATTGTTTCTTTATTTACAGCTGTTTCTGCTGCTATCTGATGGACACAGAGGAGCCAGCAGTCTGTCTAGCAGTTGTTTGCATTGAACATTGCTTTAGTAATAACGACATCCTTTTGGTCTTGAGATCCAATGACACAGTCAATCATGTACTACTGCAGTGATCAAAAAGTCTTGAACTTATTTTTTTGTGTGGAAGAGCGTGTTGATGACAACCAGCTGTACTACCCAGTTGGTGAATTCAGCTGGAGATGCAATTCCCTCCTCCGTTCCTTCAGATAGTTCCTTCCCAGAATTGGGAGTCCTTTCTAACCCTGGTATTGAAATCTTCAAGGGGGATAATTTTATCTTCTTGTTATGACACAGTGGTTGAACCCGTCTGTTAATTAAAACCAAACACCCAAAAAACCTCGCCTCGCCTCATAATCTGTTAAAATATGAGTGACTACAGAAAACTCCAATATTCTATGATTTATCTTTAACTCTAAAAGTGAGCATTAAACAAAAACTATTTACAAATCTAAGCCCCGCTTTCTCTTAATTGCTCACTATCTGAATCAAACTCTATAAAAAAAGATGCTGTTCCAATAAGACACATTAAAATTACAGTAATTTAATTTCAAAGACACACAGCCTCTGTTTTCTCCTATGTCTTCACTCTTCTGGCTGATGATTTCCCTGAGTTGTCTTCTTTCTTTTTACTGCGAGTCATGAGTCACATGTGTCAAAAGTCACATGAAAAAGTACCTTTGATAGAGAGTGTTTTCTAAGTTCTTTGAGAGCACGATGTTATCTTGGCAGTTAGCTCTCCAGCAGTTTCTCTCTCTACAGCAGTAACTCTCTCAACAATTTTCAAAATGTCCACGCTCTTATACTGCTCACCCCAACATTGGATCGTCTCATTGGTTTGATGTTGGCACAACAATAAATTCAAACTCGACTGAGTTTTAGTATCCTTGGGCATAATTTAAACTGTGCGGCTTAATTCGAATTGTAGTCAAAACAACAACCAAAACTCAGTATCCATTTCACAGCCAAATGTTACATGTTTTCAATTTTCCAATACACTGTGGGACTGCATTCAGTTGTATACACAGGTGCTTGTAATCGTTCAGTTCAGAAAAGCATTCCCTTTCTATTAAAGGTACAGTACATGCCTTCAACTTCATAACAGTCCTTATAGAATTATTTTTGGGTTTAGCTTTGGCATCAAGGGTTGAAACATTGGGACTTATAATTATTGCCTGATGAAGTAGCAGCACTCCAATAGCCAGTACTTCCAAATAAACTTGTTGGACTATAACCTGGTGTTGTGTGATTTTTAACAAAATAAATAACGCATTACAGAACCTGCACAAAAATGGACTGATAATCAAGATGAAATCAGAAGGCACCAACACTCCACGATTTTACAGATTGCCTAAGCTACACAAACTAGACATACCGCTTCAACCTATTCTGGCACTTCCAAGAACTTTATCACATAAACTGACAAAAACTCAAACATCTAATCAGCGGATCCAAGCACCACATACAATCACAGAAATTCACACACAGTATCAAGAGCATGAACATAGACAGTGAAGATGTTTACCTTGATTGACAAAACCTTAGCCAAAGAGACAACAGCCAACCTCCTAGACAAACAGAACAGACGGCACGACAGGGAACCAATCAACAAGGACAGCAATACTCAAATTACTGGACCTGTGCTTGACGATGCACTTCATATTGAATAGCCAGATATATGAACAGATCAAGGGGACACCTATGGGCTCACCCATCTCCGGGCTCACAGCAGAAGCAGTGATGCAAAGACTCTGTGTAAACCAAGATGCAGGACGGGAAAAATTTCTGGCTGTAACAGCTGCTCCTTTTTTTTTAGGTATTTTAGATGCTGGAGGTGATTTCCTTGAATTCCAGGAACAGCAATTACTACTTTATATGCTATCGCATTGTTTTGGAACTTTGAAAAAAAAAGTCAAAACAACAGCAGTTTTAAAAGGGAGAAGAACAGACAAAGGAAGCACATGGTGAGGTCAGTGCAGGAGAGAGAGAGATAGAAACTGACAGAGCAGTGAACCTGCACAGTTACTGCCTTTGCTGTTTGAATTCATGTATTGCTGGACATCGGAGTGTGTCTGGGAAAATGAGCAAACAGTGAAATTCACAACTGATCTTGGAGGAAAAGATTTACAAGGACGTTGCCAGGGTTGGAGGATTTGAGCTACAGGGAGAGGCTGGGGCTGTTTTCCCTGGAGCATCGGAGGCTGAGGGGTGACTTTATAGAGGATTACAAAATCATGAGGGGCATGGATAGGATAAATAGACAAAGTATTTTCCCTGGAGTCGGGGAATCCAGAACTAGAGGGCATAGGTTTAGGATGAGAGGGGAAAGATATAAAAGGGACCTAAGGGGCTACATTTTCACGCAGAGGGTGGTACGTGGATGGAATGAGCTGCCAGAGGAAGTGGTGGAGGCTGGTACAATTGCAACAGTTAAAAGGCATTTGGATGGGTATATGAATAGGAAGGGTTTGGAAGGATATGGGCCAGGTGCTGGCAGGTGGGACTAGATTGAGTTGATATCTGGTCGGCATGGGCGGGTTGGACCGAAGGATCTGTTTCCATGCTGAATATGACTCAATGACTACAACAAACAGCTGTCCCAAATATCCAACCCAAACTTTGGCTCAGGTATGTGGAAGTCACTTTTGTAATAATTAAAAGAATAAAGATTGAGAGCACACACCAAATTCTGAACACTACATTCACAGGAATCAAGTTTACGAGAGGAGGAAATTGTCAACCAACTCATATTTTTAGATGTGATGGTACAAAGACCACAGAACGGGAAATGCAAAGTGTACAAAAAAACCACACACACGGACCAGATCCTGAATTATAACAGTAAGTAACGAAACACACACAAGAAAAGCTGCAGTTGTACCCTTTTCACTCCCAATCCACGAAGAGAAGAAGACTTCTACAAAGTCTTTGCCAAGAATGGATATCCCTGCAACTTCATCTGCAGATAACTGGCAGACAAAGAACGTGACAAAGACATGCCATGACCCAACTCACTAACCATTCTAGCTTATATAGAAAACATTTCAGAACTGACAGTCAGACTTTTCTGACCCCTTGGTTTCATGATAGCATATAAACCGATGGCCATGCTCAGACAACAACTCACCAGAACAAAAGACCCAATATCCGTTATGTGTAGGACAAACATGGTGTACAAGGTTCCATGAAGGGACTGCACAAAACACCATATAGTGCAAACAGGCAGACAACTAGCGATCCACATTCACGAACATCAACTAGCCACGACCAGCTGTCCCTAGTAGCTATACATACAGATGACAAGGGTGACAAATTTGACGGGGACCACACAACAATAATAGGACAAGCCAAACAGAGGGCAGCCAGAGAATTCCTAGAAGCATGGCACTCAGCCAAGGACTACATCAGTAAACACATTGACCTAGACCCAATATACCAACCACTACAATGGACAACTGAACCGACAACCGGCAGCAGCAGGAACAAAATGAAATAAATTCCAACTGACACATTATAGAAGCGCTTCGCAAGAGAGTCCACAGTATTAAAGATGTCACTTAGAAAGGGGACAAAATGTCCGCAAACAAACTTCCCAACTTGGGGAACATACCTACAACAACTGCAACCGGCACCCAAGCTACAAATCTTTACAAAAATCTTGTACTTATAATAATTAATATAAAGGAAAACAAGTGTTGGTAATTCAAAATTTGGCACTACACCCTCAGTGATACTAAAATAACTCTTGGAGTTAAATAGATGCAAATGAGACTGATAATCCACTTTTTGCTACAACTAATCAACTAATATGCAAAAATTGGCTCATTTTCAACATGTAAACCTCAGCAAACCACTCCTGCTTACATTATCCATTCAAAAACTCAAATACACCAAAGTCTGGATGACCTTATCAATTTTGAAGACTTGTTCCATGATAAACTCATAACATATTCCAGAAACCATCTCATACATAACCAAACAATAAAGAAAAACTGCAAGCTGGCAACATCTGTGGAGAGAAAGCAGAGTTAACGTTTCAAGTCCGGAGACCCTTCTTTAGGACATTCTGGGAAAGTCTGTAATTTCCTTTACATTATGTCGCTTCAAAGCAGACTGGGTTGTCTTTTGAAAGAGGGTTAATTTGTTTCCTGATTACAAAATTGTCATGAAGTTACATGGACAATTAATATTGAATTCCAGTGACTAATTTAATATCTGGGATTTTCACACAAAAGAAAACACCTTTAATGAGCTAGGACACTGTTTTGAAATGCCTAAAATACAAGGGAAACCAAGTTTCCAAAAATTTTGGATATGAATAAACAGTAGACATACCTGCAAAATTTCATACTTGTTATTGTTTGAACAATGTAGAAAAACGCTTCAGAATAATGAGTAAAAGCCACATCAGCCATACAAACAATTAGAGATAAAGGAAACCTGAGGAAACCCATTATGCAAAAAGGCTGAAGATTTCAAGTTCTATTCCAATGTACTGTAACTTCCATGCTACAGTCGGTACTAAGAGTTTTTAGGTGACATTTGATTCTGCTCTGCAACAAGGAAAGGATACATTGCAAAATTTACAATACATCACTAAGAATATTTCAGTGGTAATTGAAGAGGAGTTAAAATAATAGTCGTCAAAAAAGAATATTGAGGAAGGAGACAACTCCAAGTTAAGCAGCATGGTTGCAAAGTGCGCTGCTAATCTACACAGATTTTATGTAGTGAGGACTCAGAGAGGTTCTACACCGGTTGACTGTCTCTGATTAGTGAGAGCTTGGAGAAACCTGACAGCTTTTTAAGCTCAGAATAAGCCATGTGCGCTGTCAGTTTAGCACAGCTGACAGTAGGAGTTGAAAAGCCCACAAGCATGGTTTGCTAGATGCAACACAGCAAGATTAGAGCACAAAAATCCAGGAGTTATATTAATTTAGTGAGACTGAGAGAAGCTGCAGTTGCATCTGCAAGGGCATACATTATCTGAAATCCAGAAGAGCGTTGAGCCAGAAACGGATGGTGATTGACCAGAGTCTGACCTGTTGTTGAGGCAGTCTAATCAGAAAGGCTCTTGAGGAGTTTCAAGGCCAGAAAAACTAAAGTGAAGATTTGTAATCCCTTGAGATGTTTAAGGAAATTTGATGACCCACTGTGGCATTAATGCCTGGATTTAATTGCTGAGAAATTCATGAAATTAGTCTTGATTGTAATTGTTATTTGATGTCTGCTATGGATTTTCAATCAACCTATTACCAGTATTAACTGTGCTTTACTTTGGGGTGTTAGAATGTAAGTTGCATACATACTTTGGGTGGGTTAATAGTAAATTTTATGGTAGTTTGCTCAAAATTGGTTATCATGGCTTAATTCTCTTCATAAGCTCACTTGATTTCATACTCTGAGGTGAGCCAAATAATTTCGGTCAGAATCCAAAAGTCAGATTTTTTAAAAATGCATTTCTATCTCATTAATACCCCAATTTGCCATATTAATGTTCCTGTCCACCATTGAGAAACGCAACAAAACAAAAACTTGACTGGCAAAATAGAACTAGTATCTGTGCAATTTGTCAGCATCCATCGGCACTCATGGATTGGTATATTGACTGCCTAACTTCCTGTTGCACAGAATCACTTCTTCTCCACAAGGTGCCTCCAGGGTCAAGGTGCGTGTTCATCCAGGCTATCCAGTAACAGTAACACACAAACCTCACAACATCATCATGCCTGACAACTCAGCTACAACTTGAACATATGTTTTGGATGTGTGGGACCGAGGAACTGCACACATGCAGCTGGTTGGTTTGTGCTGAGGGACAGTCTGGAATCTTATACATTTTTCCAAAGGTTTTAGTGCTGATATCGAGTCAGACATATTTTCTTAGCTTGCTTGATCTAGAGGAGGTGATGGCCTAGTGGTGTTATCACTGGACTGTTAATCCAGAGACCTAGGTAGTGCTTTGGGATGCCAGGTGTGAATCCTGCCATGGCTGACAGTGGAACTTGAATTCAATAAAAAAAGTCTGGAATTAAGAGTATAATGATAATCACTAAAGCTCTTTATGGAAAGAAGCTGCTATCCTTACCTGGTCTGGTCGACATGTAACTCCAGACTCACAGCAATGTGGTTAATTCTTAACTGCCCTCAGGGATGGGCAATAAATGATGCCTTAACTAAGAATGCTCCCATCCCGTAACTAAATTTTAAAAAAAGGCTAGCAGTCTGTGACAATAAGGAGCACTGAAGTAGAAATATTTCAGACGAAATGGGGTAGACATGTTCATGTACGGCAGAGTGCTTTATCAACATCACACAAAGTAGGAGGAACACAATTAGTTTCTCTTACGGGGTAAAGATTTCAACATACACTTTGAGGCTCTGATTAAGCAATGCCCGACATCTGTTTTTAATTCTTACTTGAATACAGATAACAAATTATGGTCTCAAGTAATCATGATTTATTGAGCTTAATTAACAAGATTGCTTGCTTGTTATTTAAGCTCAATAACTCTTAATGTACAAGGATCTTACAAGTTGAACCTGATGTTACCAACTGACAATGATAACCCATAGCAAGTACTGGAAGATGAGAAGCAGCTACCATACACTCACACAAAAACATAAGTCTGCAATGACACTGGCTGTGATGTGAAAAGGGAGGCTTGGAGGATGACTATGACCTCCTTGCGAAGCCTCCATGCCACACTATGTGACAGCAAACATTAATGTCAGATGCTTGATGCACCGGGCCTGGAGGAAGAGCGCCTCATCTTCCGCCTAGGAACCCACCAACCACAAGGGATGAATGCATATTTCTCCAGTTTCCTCATTTCCCCTCCCTCCACCTTATCTCAGTCCCAACCCTCAGACTCAGCACCGGCTTCTTGACCTGCAATCTTCTTCCCGACCTCTCCGCCCCCACCCCCTCTCTGGCCTATCACCCTCAACTTAACCTCCTTCCACCTATTGCATTCCCAATGCCCCGCCCCCAAGTCCCTCCTCCCTACCTTTTATCTTAGCGTGTTTGGCACACCTTCCTCATTCCTGAAGAAGGGCTTATGCCCAAAACGTCGATTCTCCTGCTCCTTGGATGCTGCCTGACCTGCTTCGCTTTTCCAGCAAGAACTTCAACAAGGCCAGCATATGTTGAGGGAGAAGCAGCAAACCAAGATTCAAAGGAAATGGTTCACAGCTTTGCTGCACCTCTGTGCAAATGAGGAATGGCAATACCAAAAAAAAATCAAGGTTATCCTGATCCATCATACATAAAGTTTGGCTATAAAGGATGTGAGGGCTCAGGCATCCCTAAATATCACTGTGCAATGTTTCCAACTTTTCTGATTGTCTGCTAATAGAGTTTACCAGCTCCTTAACACAGAACAACTGCATTTCAATTCGATCTCAGTGTCATCAGGGTAACAGCTGCTTGTAAGTTCTATGCTTGTGACTGAAGCAGGTCAGGACTTATCCCAATCCTTTACTCAGAGGTACATCTGGGATATTACTGATGCCATTACTATATCTCTTTATAACCATCAACCTTGATGAACAGATTAAACAGCTACAGAAAGAAGATTCTTCACTATCGCTGTCTTGCCTCAGGTGCAAGAAACTATTTTCTGTGTCCACACTGCTTTAAGAGCAGGAGCTGCAGGAATGGCAACAACAGCAAAGGATGGTATATAACCAACACCCCCAAAGTCTGTTACAGAGACCCAAGCCGATTTCAAGCAGCAAACAGAGGAGTAGCAGGATGGTAAGAGGAGGAGGAGGAGTGAAAGATTAACTCTATTGCAATAAAATCTTGCATTATATTCATTATTTCAAGATGGCACCTGATCATGGTGACACTTAGCATTTTGCACATTAAAAAAACATTTTTCACTTTATATTTTATATACATGTGACAATAAATTTAAATCTACTTGAAAAATTAACTCCTCACTCTCTCTCACCTTCCCATGCCAATTACCTTATGGCACGGAAAGTGAAAGATCTAAATCAACTAATTTATTAACAAGTTTGATTACCCATGACGGTTTTTCAAAAATATGGCAAGCAGCTGCCAAAATGAGTAGACTTCTGCTCACGATATTACCAAACCGGAACGCTGAAGTTGCGTTCAGCACGTTTAGTACCAGCATTTATGCATATGCATGATGTCAGTTGGTGTGATTTACAAATAAAGTCTCAGTCTGTGAAAGAGGGAAAAAGCGAGATTCTCTCTGAATGAAACAGTTTTCTATCTGTCAATTTTCACACATCCTACTGTTGAAGCAGATCTCTTAGAAGTGTAGAGGCTGTGAGTGCTATACAGGTGGAAAGAGTAGATAGCTAAAAACATAACTGAAAAGGGTTTAGAAAAGATTTGCAAGGATGTTACCAAGAATGGAGGGTTTGAGTTATAAGGAAATGCTGGGACTTCTTTTCCTTGAGAGTAGGAGACTGATGGGTGACAATATAGTTGTTTATAAAATCATGAATAGCATAGATAAAGTGAACAGCCTTTTCCTCAGGGTGGGGGAGTCCATCACTTCCTGTCAGAATTGATGCATAGGCTGTTGTTACTCAGGTGTCTGGAGCATATGAAATAGGAAATATTTACAAATGGGAAACTCTAAACCAATACCTGACAATCATTCCTTTTACCAGGATATGAATATCATCACCCTTTCACTGAGGAAGGAAAATCATTTATGTTTTCGGTCTGTGGGAAAAGATTTCAGGTTAGCCAAGCAGAGAAGCCGGGACATTGCAAGGAAGGTCAGCAGCGAGAGTTCCAGCAGGTAAAGGAATGTGAGCAGATAGGCATATCTAAACAGTTTCTAGTAAGAGGGAGGGCAAGATCCCAAAGTGTTGTCATAATCAAGCCAGTAAGTGATTGGTTGCTTGATAGGTGAGCATAACTCTTAAATTTTCTTTCAAATTTTCTAATCAAATATCTGTTCAAGTTACTATTCCTGCTCGTTAACTCTTAGTGTCTGTTAGTGAGAATTAGACTGAAAGCCAGCACCTCAAAGATTGTGACCTCCAGATTACTACCTGTCCATGTGCCAGTGAGGCTAGGAATTGGCAGATGAGGCAGTTTAATATGTGTCTAGGGAGTGGTGTCAAAGGGAGGGCTTTAGACTTCTGAATAACAGGGACTGTTTCTGGGGAAGGTGGGACTTGTTCAAGAGGGACAGTCTTCATCCAAACAGTGACGGGGTCCAATATTCTTGCTGTGATTTTGCTAGCACTGTTAGGTAGACTTTAAACTAGTTTGGTCGGGGAATAGGAATCCAAGTTGAAAAGTGTCGTGCTGGAAAAGCACAGCCAGCCAGGCAGCATCCGAGGAGCAGGTGTGTCAACGTTTCCAGCGTAAGCTCTTCATCAGGAATAGGAATCTAAGGGGAAGCTCTGATTTAGCTAGAGTGGGTGAGGGCTTAAGGGAAAAGAGAATCATGATAGTACATGAAAAGCAAGAAGCAATTGGGATGAGGGAGGGGTTGACTAAGGTAAACTGGAAGCAAAGACTATATGGTGAGACAACTGAGGAACAGAGGAGGACTTTTAAAGCCATTTTTCACATTGCCCAGCAGAAGTATATATCAGTGAAAAGGAAGGACTGTAAGAAACGGGATAGTCAGCCATGGATAACAAAGGATATAAATGAGGACATCAAATTCAAAACTAATGTAGACAAAGATTTGTGGGAAACTAGACAATTCGGAAATCTTTACAGGAATCATAAAGCTAGTCCCTTTTTTTCTAAAAGCTGTTCCTTGGCTCAAGGAGACTCTGTTCTTGACTTTTCTCAGATGGGCGGCACGGTGGCACAGTGGTTAGCACTGCTGCCTCACAGCGCCAGAGACCTGGGTTCAATTCCCGCCTCAGGCAACTGACTGTGAGGAGTTTGCACATTCTCCTCGTGTCTGCGTGGGTTTCCTCCGGGTGCTCCGGTTTCCTCCCACAGTCCAAAGATGTGCAGGTCAGGTGAATTGGCCATGCTAAATTGCCCGTAGTGTTAGGTAAGGGGTAGATGTAGGTGTATGGGTGGGTTGCGCTTCGGCAGGGCGGTGTGGACTTGGTGGGCCGAAGGGCCTGTTTCCACACTGTAAGTAATCTAATCTAATCTAAAAAACCAGGCCATGCTCCAATCAGTCTGGTTTGGTACAGAGATGAAAAGGATTTTGAGAAGCCTTTCGTTTATATGTAAACAGATGAGACTTCAGGCCAAAGTGGTCATGTTTTATACTTGAACTGGAAAATGAAAGGGGAGTGATCAGCTCTTTAGATGGGCTGAGCAGTTTCAGTTCAGTCTTGAACTGGGAAGTTTAACAGGGAGCTGTGTGGAAAAGCTCTCTCTTTTCTGCCCTTCAACTTCAACCTTCAAGTGTGTGTTCCATTTATACTATTTTTTTTGAAAGGGAGTTTGCTTATTGGGATTGTTATGTATATTCGGAACAGTATAATTAAATCTAGTTGGATAGTTTGAGTTCAGCAGGGGTTCTTTATTTTGTTCTTTGTGTTTCATTGTGTAATTTTGTGAATAAATTTTTGTCGGTTTTAAAATCGATTAGTCAAACTAGCTATCTTACTCTGGGTAATTTTCACTGTACACTTACCGAAATAAATTGCAAAGTTATGGTCTGCTGCCTGCTTAGGAATCTTTTGAGTGGTCTGGCCTAGTTCATAACACAGGTCAACAGAAAGCCATGAGAAAAACTATGAGCTAAGACTGATTACAAGCGTAAACTAGTTCAAAATATAAAAACAGATAGCAGAAGTTTCTACAAATATATAAAATGAAAAAGAGTTTGCAAGGTGGGCCTTTAGAGGATGAGAAGGGGTATTTAATAATGGGAAATGAGGAAATGGCTGAGGCATTGAACAGGATTTCATTGCTTTTCATAGTGGAAGACACAAATAACATGCCATGGTGAGGACTTAGAAATGGTCATTATTACTGAAGAGGTAGTGTTGGGCAAACAAGGTGGCATAGTGGCTCAGTGGTTAGCACTGCTGCCTCACAGAGTCACGGACCCAGGTTTGATTCCCGCCTCGGGCAAGTGTCTATGTGGAGTTTGCACACGTCTTCACGAGTCTGCATGGGTTTCCTCTGGGTGCTCCGCTTTTCTCCCACAATCCAAAGATGTACAGGTCAGGTGAATTGGCCATGCTAAATTGCCCATACTGTTTAGCGATATGTAGGTTAGGGGCATTAGTCAGGGGGTAATGTAGAGTAGGAGGTAGGGGAATGGGTCCAGGTAGGTAACTCTTTGGAGGGTCGGCATGGATCTGTTGGGCCAAATGGCCTGCCTCCACACTGTAAGGACTCTATGATTCAAATGGGCAAGTTTCCTAGCCATGATGGAATCCATCCCAGAGTAATAAAAGAGATAGTGAAGGAAACAGCAAAGACGATCATGGTAATTTGCCAAAGTTTGCTATACTCTGGGTGGGGGTTGCTTCCAGCTATTGTGATACCACTGCGTGAAAAAGGAGGTAGACAAAAGGCGGGTAACTACAGGCCCGTTAGCTAACTTTGAATAGGAAAGAAAATGCATGAATCTATCATTAAGGAAGAAATAGCGAGACATCTGGATAGAAATTGTCCCAAGCGCAGGCACAGCATGGGTTCAGGAAAAGCAGATTATGTTTCAATAATTTACTAGAATTCTTTGAGGACATTACAAGCGTGATGGACAACAAGGAAGTGGTGGATGTGATATATTTGGATTTCCACTAGGCATTCAAAAAGATGCTGTACAAAAGAGTACTGCATAAGATAAAGGTGCATGGCATTACTGGTAATGTATTAGCATAGACAGAGGTTTGGTTAACAAACTGAAAGCAAAAAGTGGAGATAAATGGGTAAGTTTTTGGTTGGGGTTCATTAGCTAGTGGTGTGCCTCAGGAATTAGGGACTGCAATTATTTGCACTTTACATAGATGATTTGCAGTTCAGGACCAAGTATCAAAACAACAATGAGTGGTACAGCGAAGTGTGCAGAGGCCACTGAAAGTCTGCAGAGGGATATAGATACATTAAGTGAGTAGGCAAGGATCTGGCAGATGGAGCACAAAGCTGGTAAATGTGAGGTCATCCATTTTGGCAGGAATAACAACAAAAAGGTCTATTATTTAAATTCAACAGCAGCCTGCTGCATAGGGATCTGGTGCCATTGTGCATGAATCACAAAAAAGTTGATTTGCAGGTGCAGCAGGTAATTAAGAAGACAAATGGAAAATTGTCCTTCATTCCTAGAGGAATGGAATTTAAAATAGGAAGGTTTGCTCCAGTTATATAGGCTGCTGGTGAGGCCACACCTGTTATACTATGCACAGTTTTGGTTTCCTTACTTAAGAAAGAATGTGCTGGCATTGGAGGGGGTGCAAAAAAGGTTCACTCGGTCGATTCCAGAGTTGAGAGAGTTGGCTTATGAGGATGGATTGAGTAGATAGGGACAATACTCATTGGAAATTAGAAGAATGAGGGGGAATCTTATTGACTAGATAGATTAGATTCTCTACAATGTGGAAACAGGCCCTTCGGCCCAACCAGTCCACACCGACCCTCTGAAAAGCAACCCACCCAGACCCATTTCCCTCTGACTAATGCACCTAACACTGTGGACAATTTAGCATGGCCAATTCACCTGACCTGCACACCTTTGGACTGTTGGAGGAAACCGGAACACCCGGTGAAAACCCACGCAGACACGGGGAGAATGTGCAAACTCCACACACAGTCACCCGAGGCTGGAATCAAACCTGGGACCCTGGTGCTGTGAGGCAGCAGTGCTAACCACCGAGTGAATGGAATAGATAAAGCAGGGAGGTTGTTTCCACCGGTAGATGAAACTACAACCAGGGGCTCTGCCTCAAAATAAGAGGGAACAGATTTAAGACTGAGTTGAACAGGAACTTCTTCTCCCAAAGGTTTGCGAATCTGTGGAATTTCCTGGTCAGGGAAGTAGTTGAGGCTATCGTGTTTAATGTTTTTAAGGCAAAGATGGATAGATTTTTGAACAGTAAAGAAATTAAAGGTTTTGGTGAGCAGGTAGGTAAGTGGAGCTGAGCCCATGAAAAGATCAGCCATGATCTTGTTCAATGGCAGAGGAGGCTCACGAGGCCAGATGATCTACTTCTGCATTTAGATATTATGTCCAAAACTATAGGGCATAGGTTTAAGGTGAGGGAAGAAAGATTTAAAAGGGATCTGAGGGGCAATCTTGTCACATAGAGGTTGATGCCTATATGCAATTAACTGCCAGTGGAACTGATAGAGGCAAGTACAATTACAACACTTAAAAAACATTCAAAGTTTGGGAGAAGATTTGTAGCTTGGGTGCTCGTTGTTGTGGTTCTGTTCGCCGAGCTGGGAATTTGTCTTGCAAACGTTTCGTCCCCTGTCTAGGTGACATCCTCAGTGCTTGGGAGCCTCCTGTGAAGTGCTTCTGTGCTGTTTCCTCCGGCATTTCCAGTGGCCTGTCTCTGCCGCTTCCGGTTGTCAGTTCGAGCTGTCCGCTGTAGTGGTCGGTATATTGGGTCTAGGTCAATGTGTTTGTTGATAGAGTCTCTATCAACATCCACAGACTCTATCAACAAACACATCGACCTGGACCCAATATACCGGCCACTACAGCGGCAGAGACAGGCCACTATAAATGCCGGAGGAAACAGCACAGAAGCGCTTCACAGGAGGCTCCCAAGCACTGAGGATGTCACCTAGACAGGGGACGAAATGTTTGCAAGACCAATTCCCAGCTCGGCGAACAGAACCACAACAACTTAAAAAACATTTGACCAGGTACATGAATAGGAAAGGTTTAGAGAGATATAGGCCAAATGCAGGCAAATGGGACCAGTTCAGTTTAGGAAACTTGGTCAGCATGGACGAGTTGAACCAAAGGGCCTGTTTCCATGCTGTATGACTCCACTGAGATGGCTGGAAGGTAAGAAAAAAAATCAGAAACTGCAAGTGTAATAAAAATCAAGTCATCCTATGTGTAAGAGCAACGGTTGAAAATTACTCGTTTCTTAAACATGTTTTTAACTGTTCAACAATGACTTACACTGCCAATATCAGAACAACTTTTGATAATTCGCTGACTAGATGTCTGGGCATTGCTAGTTGGGCTAGCATGTATTGCCCATTCCTAGTTGCCCTTTAGAAAGTGGTAGTGAGCTGTCTTTTTGAACAGGTGCAGTCTCTGTGCTATAGAAATTTCCAAGATTTTGCCCCAATAACACTGAAGGAATGGCAATATATTTGAATACATGTTATTACAAGAAATAAAATTTCATTGACTTGAACTAATGGTCTTCAATGTACTTGTTCTGTGTTCTAGCATTTTGCCTTTTGAAAAGCACTTGCTAAACATGATATTACCTGTAATGGAGATTCATATCATGGATTCTACTGACCATGGAAGAGTGGGGTTTCAGTGTACTTCTCAGCTTTTGAGCCTTGCAGGAAGTACAGCTGAATTCTGAAGATGGAGACACCAAGAAAGAGAATTGTCTTGAATTATTTCAAAAAGAGAGGAACATAACACTAACAGTAAAGTGTGTAGTCAGATGCTAAGTTATATACACAATGTTGGCTGAATGTTGAAAGTTCAAACATCTTTCTGTTTCATGTGAAAAAGACAAAAAAAAAGAAACTGACATTGCTTGTTTCCAGCAGTTCAAGAAAATGCAACTCACAATAAATCCAAAAAAAATAAGAGTTGATATACACTATGACCACTATGGGTATGCTGCCTGTTAAGTATTGCAGAGGTTTATCATCCATTTCGTTTTTATTTTCATCAGGGTCCACTTTTTCAACCGAGAATCTGGGCCCACTTTTTCAATCAAGATCCAGGCCCATTTTTTCAATCAAGGAATGTTTCTTTCGCCGCCTTCGGGCCCACTTTTTCAACCAAGACACCCACCACCACCCACCGAGGACCCCTTCGCCCGTCTCCAAAACACCCCATCCAACTGGTCACATCATGCCAGCCTGTTACCCACCCTGGACCTCATTTCAAACTGCCGCCGTGACATCGACCGCCTCAACCAGTCCACACCCCTCACCCACTCTAACCTCCCACCCTCACAACGTGCAGCCTTCCACGTCCTCTGCTCCAACCCCAACCTCACCATCAAACCCGCAGACAAGGGGAAGCAGTAGTAGTGTGGCGCACTGACCTCTACACCACTGAAGCCAGGCACCAACTTGCAGACACTTCCTCCTACTGACCCCTTGATCACAACCTCACCTCCCATCACGAAACCATCATCTCCTAAACCATCCACAGCCTTATCACTTCTGGGGATCTCAGATCCACAGCCTCCAACCTCATTGTCCGTGAACATAGCACCGCCCAATTCTACCTCCAACCGAAGATTTACAAACCTGACTGCCCCAGTCAACCCACTGTCTCAGCTGCATCTGTTCCACTGAACTCATCTCTTCATACCTTGAAACTGTCCTGTCCCCCTTAGTCCAGGAACTCCCCACCTACGTTCATGACACTGCCCACACCCTTCAGCTCCTCCAAGATATTTGTTTCTCTGGCCCCCAATGCCTCATCTTCACCATGGACATCCAGTCCCTATATACATGATTCCGCCACAACAAAGGTCTCCAAGTCCTCCGTTTCTTCCTCTCACGCTGTCCCAACCAGTACCCTTCCGACACCCTCATCCGCCTAGCTGAACTGGTCCTCAACCTCAACAAATTCTCCTTCCAATTCACCCACTTCCTCCAAATGAAAAGGAGTAGCCATGGGCACCTGCATGGGACCCAGCTATGCTCGCCTGTTTGTCGGTTACATGGAACAATCCATCTTCCGCAGTTACACTGGCAGCACTCCCCACTTTTTCCTCCACTACATCAATGACTGTACTGGCGCTGCCTCGTGCTCCCACGAGGAGATTGAACAGTTCATCAACTTTACCAACACCTTCCACCTAACCTCAAATTCACCTGGACCATCTCAGACACATCCCTCCCCTTCCTGGACCTCTCCAAATCCAGCAACCGACTAACTATAGACATTTACTACAAGCCCACTGACTCCCACACTACCTCCTGTAAAAACACCATCCCTTACTCCCAATTCCTCCACCTCCGCCGCATCTGATCCCAGGATGACCAACTCCACCTCAGAAAATCCCAGGTGGCCTCCTTCTTCCAACATCACAACTTCCTTTCCCACATGGTTGATGATGCCTTCCAGCGCATCTCCAACACTTCATGCACCACTGCCCATGAACCCCACCCCTCCCAACGCAACAAGGACAGAAGCCCCCGGTCCTCACCTTCCACCCCACCAACCTCCGCATACATCGCATCATCCTCCACCACTTCCACCACCTCAAAACAGACCCCACTACCAAAGATACTTTTCCCTCCCCACCCCTATCAATGTTCTGGAAAGACCATTCCCTCCGCAACTCCCTCGTTAGGTCCATGCTTCCCAACAGCCCACACCCCACTCCTGGCACCTTTCCCTGTCACTGCAGAAAGTGCAAAACCTGCGCCCACAACAATTCCTTCACCTCTGTCCAAGGCCCCAAGGGATCCTTCCACATCCTTCAGAAATTTACCTCTACCTGTATCAATGTCATCTACTACACCCATTGCACCTGGTGTGGTCTCTTCTACATCGGGGAGACAGGACACATTCTTGCGGATTGTTTCAGAGAACATTTCTGGGACACCCGCACCCACCAACCCCACCGCCCGTGGCTGAACACTTCAACTCCCTCTCCCACTCCATCAAAGACATGTAGGTCCTGGGCCTCCTCCACTGCCAAAACGTTACCACTCGATGCCTGGAGGAAGAACGCTTCATATTCCGCCGTGTGACCCAGCAACCACACAGTATAAATGTGGATTTCAACAGCTTTCACATTTCCCCTCCCCTCACATCATCCCAGGCACAAGCCTCCAACTCAGCACTGTGCTCCGGACCTCTCTATCACTCCCCCCACTGCCCCCCCCCCCCCCCACCATGTCCTATCACCTTCTCTCTCACCTTCTTCCACCTATCACATTCTCAGCTACCTTCCCCCCAACCGCACCTCCCTCCCATTTATCTCTCAGCCTCCGGCCCACAAGCCTCATTCTTGATGAAGGGCTTATGCCTGAAACGTCGATTCTCCTGCTCCTCAGATGCTGCCTGACCTGCTGTGCTTTCCCAGCAACAGACTCCCGACTCTGATCTCCAGCATCTGCAGTTCTCACTTTCTCCTAGTTTTTTGAGTTTACAGAACGTGAATACCATGTACCTGTGAGACAGATCGTAATTTCGCATCGAAAGAAATGTTATGAGGACTGTATGACATCTTCGCTGCAAAAATTCAGTCATGTCATTATTACAGTTATTATTACTGACTGCTGTACAGCATTAAATATAGAAAACTACATGACTATTACTTGCGATTATATTGAGAGGAAGGAGCTCTGATCTGCAAATCGAGAAAGCTTACTCATTGTACTCGTCTATCATCTTCCTCTACTCCTCTTCCTAGCTAATTTTACATACCCAAGTATGCCAGCATAACTTTCTTGTACTAACAGATGACTCCTATTTTTATACTTCTGTCTTAAAGGCCTTATCCATTTTTTTTTCTCTTATAGAGTCATACAGTTGCACAGGAGAAAGTGAGGACTGCAGATGCTGGAGATCAGAGCTGAAAATGTGTTGCTGGAAAAGCGCAGCAGGTCAGGCAGCATCCAAGGAGCAGGAGAATCGACGTTTCGGGCATGAGCCCTTCTTCAGGAATGTTTCCTGAAGACGGGCTCATGCCCAAAACGTCGATTCTCCTGCCCTTGGATGCTGCCTGACCTGCTGCGCTTTTCCATCAACACATTTTCAGCTCATAGAGATGCACAGCATGGAAACAGACCCTTCGGTCCAACCTGTCCATGTCGACCAGATATCCCAACTCAATCTAGTTTCATTTGCCAGCACCTGGCCCATATCCCTCCAAACCCTTCCTACTCATATACCCATCCTCTTAAATGTTGCCCTTGTACCAGCCTCCACCACATCCTCTGGCAGCTCATTCCAATTACGTACCACCCTCTGCGTGAAAAGGTTGCCCCCAGGTCTCTTTTATATCTTTCCCCTCTCACCCTAAACCTATGCCCTCTAGTTCTGGACTCCCCGACCCCAGGGAAAAGACTTTGTCTATTTATCCTATTCATTCCCCTCATAATTTTGTAAACCTCTATAAGGTCACCCCTCAGCCTCCCGGGAAAACAGCCCCAGCCTGTTCAGCCTCTCCCTGTAGCTCATTAAATAATGAACAAAACAAAATAGTGGCTTGGGAATACAACTTTTTCCAATTAAAACACATGAAAAGTACAATAGAAAGCATTTTTTAAAAATCTAACATTATTCTTTCTAATTGCCAAGGCAAGCACGATTATAGTATTTCTCCCAGTTCTTGGGATCCTTTCTGATTCACAACTTCAACACTGCTTGATCCTAACAACCCTATTATAACTACACTCGAAAAAATAAAATTCCAGCTCTGAAGATCACTGGATTTGAAAACATTAACTCTGCTTTGTCTCTTCGACGCTGCCAGATCTGCTGAGTTTCTCCAACCATTTCTGTTTTTCTTTCATAACCACACTCAGTCCTGGTCCAAATATGCCAAAATCTTGTTCTTAGTCCCATTTATTCAAGTGCTACTTCCCTGAACTTCTCTCTTACTGCAACATTTTCTTGTTCACAGGTTATTAAACTTAAGTAAAAACCAGCCTTATAAATAAATTTACAATTTAATTGCCAATATATCCAGTCCTTTAAATTTTGACCAGGTAAGGATATATAGTCTTCTAAAGCCTCGGGTCAGAATATAAGCTGGAACCCTAAAGTAGCTACTTTGACTTGGCATTAAGATACAATCGAAAACATTTTATTTGTGATGGTGGCAGAAGCAGATTTCTGGGTGGTGGAAAGGGGAAGTATTGAGGACATGTAGGTGTCTTGCTGAATTAAAGCAGAACTTTAACAATAAATTTACATTCCATTTTAAATCAGCAAAATTAAGAAGCTCTGTCCCATGGATCCAGTAGGTCAACTGCAAATCCTACACTTCATCTCATTCTCCATTTTGTATACATTTTGCATGGCCTGAGGGATGATGTAGAAGGAGTTTAGATTTGTAGGACACTGTGTTCAGTTTTGGGAAAGTAAAAAGGTGTTCAAAAGAGATGGAGTTCACCTGAGCATAAATTGAATTAATCTCCTGACGGTGAGATTAAATAGATCAGTGCAAGGTGGATTCAAATTTCTAAGGCAGGGTGTGGGCTGACTAATCAGCCTAGTTTTGCAAGTACCAGAAATAGCAAAAGGGGAAGATAGGAAATTGGGAAAAAGAAGTGAGGGCAGGCTTGAGTGTTGACAGTGAATAAGAAAATGGTCACCTTCCAATAGGCAAGAAAGAGACACTTTGTATGAATGTAAATGTGCTGAGTATCATGATTAAAATTGGAGAACTGGTAGCAGAAATATGACAAAGCAGCGTGGACCTAAATGTGAATCAAACCAGAACAGGACTGGATATATAACAACCCAAATACTGGATTAGTGGTGCTGGAAGAGCACAGCAGTTCAGGCAGCATCCAACGAGCAGCGAAATCAACGTTTCGGGCAAAAGCCCTTCATCAGGAATAAAGGCAGTGAGCCTGAAGCATGGAGAGATAAGCTAGAGGAGGGTGGGGGTGGGGAGAGAGTAGCATAGAGTACAATGGGTGAGTGGGGGAGGAGATGAAGGTGATAGGTCAAGGAGGAGAGGGTGGAGTGGATAGGTGGAAAAGAAGATAGGCAGGTCGGACAAGTCAAGGAGACAGTAACTGAGCTGGACGTTTGAAACTAGGATGAGGTGGGGGAAGGGGAAATGAGGAAGCTGTTGAAGTCCACATTGATGCCCTGGGGTTGAAGTGTTCCGAGGCGGAAGATGAGGCGTTCTTCCTCCAGGCGTCTGGTGGTGAGGGAGTGGCGGTGAAGAAGGCCCAGGACCTCCATGTCCTCGGCAGAGTGGGAGGGGGAGTTGAAATGTTGGGCCACGGGGCGGTTTGGTTGATTGGTGCGGGTGTCTCGGAGATGTTCCCTAAAGCGCTCTGCTAGGAGGCGCCCAATCTCCCCAATGTCGAGGAGACCACTACATTGGATGTCGGTGGATGATTTGGTTGATGCAAAGATTTGTAGGGTGGAAGGTGAGCACCAGGGGCGTTCTGTCCTTGTTACGGTTGGAGGGGTGGGGTCTGAGGGCGCAGGTGCGGGATGTGGTCTCCTCTACATTGGGGAGACTGGGCGCCTCCTAGCAGAGCGCTTTAGGGAACATCTCCGAGACACCCGCATCAATCAACCAAACCGCCCCGTGGCCCAACATTTCAACTCCCCCTCCCACTCTGCCGAGGACATGGAGGTCCTGGGCCTCCTTCACCGCCGCTCCCTCACCACCAGACGCCTGGAGGAAGAACGCCTCATCTTCCGCCTCGGAACACTACAACCCCAGGGCATCAATGTGGACTTAACAGCTTCTCATTTCCCCTTCCCCCACCTCATCCTCGTTTCAAACTTCCAGCTCAGTTACTGTCTCCTTGACTTGTCCGACCTGCCTATCTTCTTTTCCACCTATCCACTCCACCCTCTCCTCCTTGACCTATCACCTTCATCTCCTCCCCCACTCACCCATTGTACTCTATGCTACTCTCTCCCCACCCCCACCCTCCTCTAGCTTATCTCTCCATGCTTCAGGCTCACTGCCTTTATTCCTGATGAAGGGCTTTTGCCCGAAACGTTGATTTCGCTGCTCGTTGGATGCTGCCTGAACTGCTGTGCTCTTCCAGCACCACTAATCCAGTATTTGATTTTCAGCATCTGCAGTCATTGTTTTTACCTATATAACAACCCAGGCTATAAGGCTTTTAATAAACATATACTGGGTAGAAAGGCAAGAAGTGTAGCTGTCTTGGTCAAAGAGTATCATAATCCTTGAATGTGATACAGTTCTTACATTAGAATCTCCATGGTTGGAGGTGAGAAACAGGAAGGATATTTATTATAGACTTGCAAATAGTGGGGAAGAAATTAAAGAGAGAAATTGCAGGCAGATTATAAAAATCTGCAGGAGAAGTAGAGTTGTGATAGTTGGTGATTTCAATTATTTAGGGTAGATTGGGAAAAAAGGTACAGTGGGGCCTGAAAGGGGAGAAATGCCTGCAATTTGTATGGTAGAGCTTTCTTGAACAGAACATTTCCAGTCCTACCAGGGAGGGAGCTGTGCAAAATTTTTTCGACGGCCCTTCATTTTCTCTGGAGTCGGAGGAGTGACAACGAGGATCAGAAGCCCGACAGGAAGGTAAATTTAAAATACAAAAAATTACCTCAGGAGTTCAGCATTCTTTTTTTTTGCGGCAGTTGGAGTGGGAGGAGCAACAGCAAGGACCAGAGGCCTGACAGAAAGATAAATAAAATATAAAAACTTACCTCGGGAGTTCAGCGTTCTTCATTTGTTCGGTGGCAGTGGGAGTGGGAGGAGCGATAGCGAGGACAAGAGGCCTGACGGGAAGGTAAATTTAAAATATAAAAACTTACCTCAGGAGTTCAGCATTCTTTTTTTTGGCGGCAGTTGGAGTGGGAGGAGCGACAGTGAGGACCAGAAGCCTGACAGGAAGATAAATTTAAAATATAAGAACTCACCTCAGGAGATCAGTGTTCTTCATTTGTTCGGTGGCAGTTGGAGTGGGAGGAGCGATAGCAAGGACAAGAGGCCTGACGGGAAGGTAAATTTAAAATATAAAAACTTACCTTGTATATAAGCAGAGTGCACACTGAGCTAGAGAGGACACAGGACTGTTGGGTAAGTGAGGCTTTATTTCTGGGTGGTTGCTTTACGCGGGTAGGGTCTCCCATCCATCCTCCTCCTGTAACCAAAACAACAGGTTCTGTGTGCTGGATTGTTAAGGTGACTACTTCTTTAATTTTCATTTTAGTTTCTCAGTCATCTCTTCGAGTATTTAGAATCGTGGGAACGAAGATTAGGGCCGTTGAATGTTCCTCCTGCAGAAGTGGGAGATAAGGGTCACCAGAAATGTCCCTGCTGACTGCATCTATGGGAGTGCACCCAACTCCAGCTCCTTGAAAACCATGTTAGAGAACTGGAGCTAGATGAACTTCAGATCATTCGAAGACAGAGGGCTTAATTGAGAGGCGTTAGAGGGAGATAGTCACACCTCAGGTAAAAGAAGAAGGTAAATGGGTTACCATCAGGGGACAGAAAGGGAACTGGTAGGCAGTGCAGGGATCCCCTCTGGCTGTTCCCCTCAACAAGTATACTGTTTTGGAGGGGTGACTTACCAGGGGTAAGTAATGGGGCACAGGTCTCTAGCACAGAGTCTGTCCCTGTTGCTCATAAAGGAAGGGAGAAGAGGAGCAGAACAATTGTCAGTGGGGCCTCCATGGTTAGGGGGCCAGTTCTGAGGGAAGGTAATGGAAAATTAACATTTATTGTGAAATCTGTAAAAGAATACTTTGCAAAGCATTGCAGACAGACAGAAAAAAATGTAAAGGTTAAACCGATAGTAAGGAATTACAAGGACAGTAAACTATCATATCAACAGTCAAGGAATGACAAAAACAACTCCATATGTGGAAAGGAGCTCGAATGTTCCAAGCTCTTGGCCTTGAGGTGTGATAAGGATAAGCAAAGTTTAGTATAAAAAGAGTATGTGAAAGTCATTAGGCACCCTTTACATGAGGCGATTTGCCAAATGTACTGGGTCAACTGTGCAGAGTCCGAAATAAACTTTTTCTTTGCTCTTGCGAGCATTCGAGTCAAGTCGATTTAATTTCCATGAGAAACTCACGGTTGGTGTGTTGCCCCCCAGGTGCTAGGGTTCATGATGTCTCAGATTGTGTTTTCAGGATCTTTGAGGGAGAAGGGAAGGGGGAGGGGTAGCAACCCCAAGTAGTGGTCCACATAGGCACTAACGACATAGGTAGGAAGAGAGATGGGGATTTAAGGCAGAAATTCAGGGAGCTAGGGTTGGAACTTAGAGCTAGAACAAGCAGAGTTGTTATCTCCGACATGTTACCATGCCACATGCTAGTGAGGCGAGGAATAGGGAGATAGAGGAGTTGAACACGTGGCTACAGGGATAGTGCAGGAGGGAGAGTTTTGGATGCATGGGTTGGTATCTGGGATTTCGATGTTGTTGTCATTTTGGAGACAGGAATAGAGCAGGGACAGGAATGATTATTACAGGTTCCAGGACTTAGGTGTTTCAGTAAGAACAGAGAAGATGGTAAGTTGGGGGGGGGGGGTGTTCCAAATATTGACTGGGAATACTATAGTTCAAGTACTTTGGGTGGGTTGGTTTTTATCCACTGTGTGCAGGAGGGTTTTCTGACACAGTATATCGACAAGTCAACAAGGGGCAAGTCTGCATTAGATTTGGTAGTGGGTAATGAACCCGGCTAGCTGTTAGATTTGGAGGTGGGTGAGCACTTTGGTGACAGTGACCACAATTCGGTTATGTATACTTTAGTGATGGAAAGGGATAGGCATATACCGCAGGGCAAAGGTTATAGCTGGGGGAAAGGCAATTATTATGTGATTAGGCAAGATTTAGGATGCATAGTGTAGGGAAGGAGACTGCACGAATTGGGCACAATTGAAATGTGCCACTTATTCAATGAACAGCTACTGCAATTCTTGGTAAGTATGTGCCAGTCAGGCAGGGAGGAAGTTGTTGAGCGCAGGAGCCTTGGTTTACTAAGGAAGCTGAATCTCTTGTCAAGAGGAAGAAGAAGGCTTGTGTTAGGATGAGATGTGATGGCTCAGTTAGGCCAGTTGAGAGTTACAAGTTAGTCAGGAAAGACCTAACGAGAGAGCTAAGAAGAGCCAGGTGAGGACATGAGAAATTGTTGGCCAATAGGATCAAGGAAAACCTTAAAGCTTTCTATAGGTATATCATGAATAAAAGAATGACTAGAGTAAGATTAGGGACAATCAAGAATAATAGTGGGAAGTTGTGCGTCGAATCCAAGGAAATGGGGAAGCGCTAAATGAATACGTTTCATCAGTATACACACTAGTAAAAGACAATATCGTTGAGGAGAATACTGAGATACAGGCTACTAGACTAGACAAGATTAAGGTTCACTAGGAAGAGGTGTTAACGATTCTGAAAAGTGTAAATTCCCCTGGGCCAGATGGGATTTATCCGAGGGTTCTCTGGGAATCCAGGGAGGAGATTGCAGAGCCTTTGACATTGATCTTTATGTCATCATTATCTACAGGAATAGTGCCAGAAGACTGGAGGATAGCAAATGTTGTTCCCTTGTTCAAGAAGGGGAGTAGAGACAATTCTAGTAATTATGCACCAGTGAGCCTTACTTTGGTTGTGGGTAAAGAGTTGGAAAGGGTGAGAAGAGATAGGACTTATAATCATCGAGAAATGAATAAGTTGATTGGGGATAGTCAACATGGTTTTGTGAAGGGTAGGTCATGCCTCACAAACCTTATTTGAGAAGGTGACCAAACAGGTGGATGAGGATCAATCAGTTGATGTGGTATATCAGGATTTCAGTAAGGTGTTTGATAAGGTTCCCCACAGTAGGCTATCGCACAAAATATGGAGGCAAGGGATTGAGAGTGATTTAGCAGTTTGGATCAGAAATTGGCTAGCTGAAAGAAGACAGAGAGTGGTGGTTGATGGGAAATATTCACCCTGGAGTTCAGTTACTAGTGGTGTACTGCAAGGATCTGTTTTGGGTCCACTGATGTTTGTCATTTTTATAAATGACATAGGCGAGGGCATAGAAAGATAGGTTAGTAAATTTGCAGATGACACTAAGGTCGGTAGTTACAGAGGGACAAGGATAAGCTGCAAAGCTGGGCTGAGAGGTGGCAAATGAAGTTTCATGTGGAAAAGTGTGAGGTGATTCACTTTGGAAGGAGTAACAACAATGCAGGGTACTGGGCTAATGGTAACATTATTGGGAGTGCAGATGAGCAGAGGGATCTCGATATCTAAGTTCATAGCTCCTTGAAAGTTGCCACCCAGGTTGATAAGATTGCTAAGAAGGCATATGGTGTGTTAGCTTTTATTGCTAGAGGGATCTTTTCCAGAACAATGAGGTCATGCTGCAGCTGTACAAAACTCCGGGTACCGCATACGGTTCCGGTCATCACATTACAGGAAGGATGTGGAAGTTTTGGAAAGGGTTCAGGAGATTTACTAGGTTGTTGCTTAGTATGGAGGGAAGGTCTTAAAGGAAAGGCTGAGGGATTTGAGGCTGTTTTTGTTAGAGGGTAGAAGGTTGAGAGGTGACTTAATTGAGACATACAAGATAATCAGAGGGTTAGATAAAGTGGACAGTGAGAACCTTTTTCCTCGGATGGTGATGGGGATATAATTTTAAATTGAGGGGTGATAGATATAGAACAGATGTTAGAGGTAGTTTCCTTATTCAGAGAGAAGTAATGGAAGCATGGAACACATTGCCTGCAACAGCAGTAGACCTGCCAACTTTAAGGGCATTTAAGTTGTCACTGGATCAGCATTTGTACGAGAATGGAGTAGTGTAGGTTAGATGAGATTCAGATTAGTTTCACAGGTCGGCGCAACATCGAAGGCCAGAGGGCCTGTACTGTGCTGTAATGTTCTATGTTCTGAGACATGGCCCTCGGAAATAACGCAGGCCAAATGGAGAACATCATGTGGGAGATCAGTTAGCAAAGTTGAACTGTTGATGCAGTGGATGTGGTGAGAGCGAGGATCAGGGGGCTGCCAGGAAGGTAAGTCTCCCTCTTAAAGACGTATCTTGTGAATCAGCGGACTGCATTTGCAGCAGCAGCGGGAATGGTGACAGTGAGGACCAGGGGCTGCTGGAAAAGCAGGTTTTCCTCTTAAAGGCTAACCTCATGAATAGACCGAGCAAAGGCTCAACAGGAGTGGACACAGTCTCACAAAGCTAGTCCTTTTTTTCCCGTAAAAGCTCTTCCTTTGCTCAAGGAGACTCTGTCCTTGATTTTTTTTCAGAGGGGCAATAAACTGGGCAGGGCTCCAATCACTTTCGTTTGGTACAGAGATGAAAAGGATTTTGAGAGGCCTTTTGCTTGGATGTAAACAGATTAGACTTCAGGCCAAAGTGGTCATGTTTTAGAAGTGGTCTGTATAATAAAAAGGGAGTGGTAAGCTCCAGCTGAGCCGAGCAACCTAATTCAATCTTGAACTGGGAAGTTCAACAGGGAGCTGTGTGGAAATTCTCTCTCTTTTCTGCCCTTCAACTTCAACTTGTAAGCAGCTTTCCATTTATACTGTTTTTTTAAAGGGAGTTTGCTTATTGAGACGATTATGTATATTTGGAACAGCATAATTAAGTCTAGTTGGATAGATTTAGAGTTCTGTCGAGGTCCTTTATTCTGTTCTTTGTGTTTCATTGTGTAATTTTGAGAATAAATGTTTTGCCTGTTTTAAAATCTAGTAGCCAACCTGGCTAACTTACTCCAGGTAATTTTCACTGTACACTTACTGAAACAAATTGCAAAGTTATGGTCTGGGGCTTCCTGCTGAAGAATGTTTTGAGTGGTCTGGCTTAGTCCATAACAGATTGGGGACTCTTTGCAGAATTTTAAACAACAAGTGGTAGGTGCTGGAGTCTTTATTTCAGATGTTGGTTTGGTTGGATCGACAAAGCTTGGGATAGGAATGGCTCATTCAGTTGCCAAAGGGTTTCTGGATGTGAATGCAGTGACTTTGGAAGTTTTGCAAAAAGTGAATAAGACCAAGTTACAAAAATTAGCAGAGAAGGTGGAATTGGAACTGCCCGCTTCTGTGAAGAAAGGAGAGATAATTAAAGCAGTAGCACAGCATTTAAGCTTGCTGGAGAAACCATCAGCATCTATAGAGATGGCAAGAATCGCAAATAAAGCAGCTTGAGTTACAGGCAAGAGATAAGGAAAGGGCAGCAGAAATTAAATAGTTTGAGTTATGATTAGGAGCAGCACAGAGGGAAAAAGAGAGCAGAGAAAGAAAAATAGAGTGTTTGAACTTCAAAACCTGACACTTAAAAAGGAAAGTCAGCTAAAAGGCTGGAGATAAAGGCTGAGGGTAGGCTTAGTAAGGAAGAGAATGAGGATGAGTAAGCCCCTGGTAGTCAGAAACTGAAGTGAGGAACTGTTTAAGTATGTGCAAGCATTGCTTAAATTTGATGAGAAGCATGTAGAAGCTTTTTTCATCTCATTTGAAAAGGTGCTTAAACAAATGCAGTGGTCAGTGGCAATGTGGGTTTTGTTGATCCAAATGAAAGTTGTAGGTTGGGTGAATGAGGTATTTGCATCAATATCAGTGAAGGTATCTGGGGTGTATCAGGAGGTCAAAAAAGCCATTTTAAGTGCATATGAGCTTGTACCAGAAGCCTATAGACAACGTTTCAGAAATCTAAGGAGGGAACCTGGTCAAATCTATCTTGAGTTTGAAAGGATCAAACACAATAATTTCAATAGATGGATAAGAACTTTAAAAATCACGCAGATGTATGATGCTCTTAGGTAATTATTTTGGAGGAATTCAAAAATTCACTGCCTCAAGTAGTGCGAACTCAAGTGTAAGAGCAGAGGGTTAAAACAGTAAGGTTAGCAGCTGAAATGGCTGATGATTATGAGCAAGTCCATTAAACACAGTTTGGCTTCCAGAATCAATTTCAGTCCATGAGGGATAGAAATTGGGGCAAAGAGAAATCCTCACGTGGAAAGGGAAAGGTAGATCTCAGTGAAGATCACAAGGAGAACTTACCACAGGGTAAAAAAGAAACCCTTGAGGGGGACAAAGAAATTAAAAAGCTCCAGTGTTTCATTGTAGTAAAGTTGGTCACACAAAATCATAGTGTTGGTGGGCTAGGAGAAAGCCAGATGTAGGAAAACCAGACAAGCCTGGAAGTTTTGTTGAACTCGTAACAAAAAACACAAGGGAAGTCAGACAACTGCCTCAGAGTGTACAAGATGTTCAAAGGTTGATTAAGGAGGAAATGCCAGATATGCTTAAAAAATATACATGCAAGGGTAAAGTTTATTCACATAGGCCAGGAGTAGTAGGTAAGGAGATTACAATATTTAGGGACACAAGATCATCTCAGTCTGCAATGCTGAAGGATAAGGAGTTATGCATTCCTGAGGGTCTATTGCCAGAGAAGGTACTGGTAACAGGAATTCATGGTGAGACATAAATTGCTCAATTATGTAAAATGAGGCTAGAAAGTTCAGAGAAGAATAGAAAATTTGTGGTAAGAGTATTGGACAAACTCTCAGCTCCAGGAGTACAATTTGTCCTTGCAAATGATATACCTGACCCACTGGTAGATGTGCTTCCTACTCGAGTTGAGAAGCCAATGGAGACGCAGGCAATTGAAGACATGGAGAATGTTTATCCAGAAATTTTCCCTGATTATGTGATCATAAGATCACAGAGGAAACAAGCTGAAGCAGGAGAGATCAAAAGGAACAAATAAGGAAGCTGACATACAGTTATTCAAAACTTTCTTCCATCAGATAAGTGGAACAGAGAAGGAGCAAAGAGGAAAACATGCAAGCATCTTTAGCTCCACTAAGCTGAGTGAACTACAGCAGAAAGAAGAGGAGTGAAAACAGTTATATCAAAAGGCAGTAACTGAAAAAGAAAGTGAACACATGCCCGTGTGTTATTACTTAACAAATGATGTCTTAATGAAGAAATTGAGACCATCACATGTTCAAGCAGATGAGGAATGGGCAGAGATTCATCAAATTGTTTTGCCAGTAGGTGGTGCGACTGGTGCATGAGCTACCACCTGGAGGTCTTTTAGGGGTGAGGAAAACACAGGCTAAAATACAAAGACATTTTTACTGGCCTGGACTGCACAAAGATGTAGTTGAATTTTGCCAGATGTGTCATACATGTCAGCTAATCGGAAAACCACAGGCAGCAATAAAACCTGCACCTTTAACTCCTTCCCCGGTGACTTTTTTTGGAGAAAACTTTTCATTTTCAGATGAATTTTTAAATTGCTTTTTAATAGTATTTTTAATGCTGATTATGGAAATAACTTTTGTTTTTATCTATTTTCAATATTTTACTTGGAATTTTATTTTGAAGATACCATTTTCGGCAAAAAAAATTGGTCTTTCAAGTAGTTCATCTTTCAACCAGTTCATTTCTTGATCTGGCATTTTCACAATACTCCAAGCATTTTCAAGGCGAAAAACACACAAATTTCTGCCTTCGTTACAGGGCACCACATACAATCTCTTTATCCAGTTTGTTCAGCAAAGCGATTAGTTTCGTCCACAACTCAATCAATAATTCTGTTGTCACATAAAAGACTAAAAAAATCCAAAGAAGTCATATCAGCTGTGTCTTGATCAATTGATATTCCAGGATTTCCAGTGAATGGGAAGCGTGGTGGTGCAGGAAGCATGCATTCTTCCGACACCATATGTCAACACCAAATTCGTCCATCCTCCTCCTCCTCCTCACTTGAGAGAGAATAGCCATTATCAGATGAGCTTGCACTCTCATCTGATGTATCCAAGCTTCTAATAGAAGGTTCATACTCATTGTTATCTTCTGAGCTCAACATCTGGGCGTAATTTGTAAAATAAAACACAGAAAAAAACTGAATGACAGTGTGTGCCCAAAAGCGGTGCGTCGATGCTTCTTGCAATGCCTGAGGCAGAAGAGACACAGCTACCAGACGTATGAGTCACCGAGTTTACTCGTTTCTAGCTGAGAAGGGCCCAGAAATGCTGAGAATTGACGTATAAACTCGTCTGTGGCTGTTCTTGAAATGATATGTTTTTGACGAGTTTACTCGTCGCACTTTGAAAAAGACAAATTGGGTGAAGACAGGTTAACTCGTCTTTGCTGGGTAAGAGGTTAATACTTATTCCAGCATTTGAGGATACTTTCTCAAGAGTCTTGATTGATTGTGTAGGTCCCTTACCTCAAACAAAAAGTGGGAATAAGTATTTATTAATAATAATGGATGGGTCAACGAGATTTCGAGGTAATCCCAACACGCAACATCACAGCTAAAAGGATTTTAGAAGAATTACTTAAAATTTTTATTCGATACAGACTACCAATAGAAATTCAGTCAGATCAATGATCAAACTCCACATCCAAACTATTCACGGAGGTTATGGATAACTTGTGAATAAAACAATTCACTTAACTGCGAACCATCCTGAATCTCAAACGAGATGGCATCAAACACTAAAGACCATGTTGAGAGCCTATGGTCAGATTATCCAGATGATTGGGATTAGGGAGTTCCGTTTGTACTTTTAGTGATCAGAGCTGCACCAAATGAATCAACCAAATTCAGTTCATTTCAATTAATATTTGGGCATGAAGTAAGAGGTCCGTTAAAATTAATTCAGGAGAAATTAATAAGTCAGAATTCAGAGGCCACCCATTTGTACTATATGTCAAATTTTACAGAACAATTAAATAGAGCTGGAGAGTTGGCTAGACAGCATTTAGAAGTATCACAGCATACAATGCAACTGGAAGCAGATAAGAAATCGCAAATTCACAACTTTGCAATTGGGGATTACTTCCAATAACAGGTGAGCCTTTAAAAGCAAGGTTTAGAACATAGAAAAGTACAGCACAGAACATGCCCTTAGGACCACAATGTTGTGCCGAGGTTTAATCCTAATGTAATATATAATAAATTAACCTACGCACCCCTCAACTCACTGCTATCCATGTGCATGTCCAGCAGTTACTTAAATGTTCCTTAAATGTTTACATAGAACATAGAACATTACAGCGCAGTACAGGCCCTTCGGCCCTCGATGTTGCGCTGACCTGACATACCAATCTGAAGCCCATCTAACCTACGCTATTCCATGCACGTCCATATGCTTGTCCAACGACGACTTAAATGTACTTCAAGTTGGCGAATCTGCTACCATTGCAGGAAAAGCATTCCATACCCTTACTACTCTGAGTAAAGAAACTACCTCTGACATCTGTCCTATATCTATCACCCCTCAATTTAAAGCTATGCCCCCTCGTGTTCGCTGTCACCATACTTGGGAAAACGCTCTCCCTGTCCACCCTATCTAATCCTCTGATTATCTTATATGTCTCTATTAAGTCACCTCTCAACCTTCTTCTCTCCAACGATAACAGCCTCAAGTCCCTCAGCCTTTCCTCGTAAGACCTTCCCTCCATACCAGGCAACATCCTAGTAAATCTCCTCTGCATCCTTTCCAAAGCTTCCACATCCTTCTTATAATGCGGTGACCAGAACTGTACACAATACTCCAAGTGTGGCCGCACCAGATTTTGTACAGTTGTAGCATAACCTCATGGTTCCAGAACTCAATCCCTCTATTAATGAAAGCTAAAACACTGTATGCCTTCTTAACAACCCTGTCAACCTGGGTGGCAACTTTCAATGATGTGTGTACCTGGTCACTGCGATCTCTCTGCTCATCTACACTACCAAGAATCTTACCATTAGTGCAGTACTTTGCATTCCGGTTACTCCGACCAAAGTGAATCACCTCACACTTGTCCGCATTCAACTCTATTTGCCACCTCTCAACCCAGCTCTGCAGCTAATCTATGTCTCTCTGTAACCTACAACATCCTTCATCGCTATCCACAACTCCACTGACCTTAGTGTTGTCAGCAAATTTACTAACCCACCCTTCTACACCCTCATCCAGGTCATTTATAAAAATGATGAACAGCAGTGGACCCAACACCGACCCTTACAGTACACCACTAGTAACTGGACTCCAGGATGAACATTTCCCATCAACCACTACCCTCTGTCTTCTTTCAGCAAGCCAATTACTGATCCAAACTGCTATATCTCCCACAATCCCATTCCTCTACATTTTGTACAATAGCCTACTCTGGGGAACCTTAGCGAATGCCTTGCTGAAATCCATATACACCACATCAACCAAGTTACTTTCATCTACCTGTTTGGTCACCTTCTCAAAGAACTCAATAAGGTTTGTGAGGCATGACCTACCCTTCACAAAACCGTGCTGACTATCCCTAATCAAATTATTCTGTTCTAGATGATTATAAATCCTATATCTTATAACCTTTGCCAACACTTTACCAACAACTGAAGTAAGGCTCACTGGTCTATAATTACCTGGACTGTCTCTACTCCCCTTCTTGAACAGGGGAACCACATTTGCTATCCTCGAGTCTTCTGGCACTATTTCTGTAGATAATGACGATTTAAAGATCAATGCCAAAGGCTCGGCAACTCCTCCTTGGCTTCCCAGAGGATCCTAGGATAAATCCCATCCGGCCCAGGGGACTTATCTATTTTCACACTCTGCAGGATTTCTAATACCTCTTCCTTGTAAACCTCGTATCTCAGTATTCTCCTTGACAACATTGTCCATTTCTAGAGTGAATACTGTCGAAAAATATTCATTGTGCTTCCCCTATCTCCTCTGACTCCACACACAACTTCCCACTACTATCCTTGATTGGCCCTAATCTTATTCTCATCATTCTTTTATTCCTTAAATACCTGTAGAAAGCCTTAGGGTTTACCCTGATCCTATCCGTCAACAACTTCTCATGTCTCCTCCGGCTCTTCTGAGCTCTCTCTTTAGGTCTTTCCTGGCTACCTTGTAACCCTCAAGCGCCCTAAATGAGCCTTCACATCTCATCCTAACATAAGCCTTCTTCTTCCTCTTGACCAGAGATTCCACTTCCTTCGTAAACCACGGCTCCCATGCTCTACAGCTTCCTCCCTGTCTGACAGGTACATACTTATCTAGGACACACAGGAGCTTTTCCTTGAATAAGCTCCACATTTCTAATGTGCCCATCCCCTGCAGTTTCCTTCCCCATCCAATGCTTCCTAAATCTTGCCTCATCGCATCGTAATTGCCTTTCCCCCAGCTGTAACTCTTGCCCAGTGGTATACACCTAACCCTTTCTATCAGTAAAGTAAACCTGACAGAACTGTGCTTGATATCACCAAAGTGCTCACCTACTTCCAAGTCTAACACCTGACCGGGCTCATTACCCAGTACCAAATCTAATGTGGCTTTGCCTCTTGTTGGCCTGTCTATATACTGTGTCAGGAAGCCCTCCTGCGCACACTGGACAAAAACTGACCCATCTATAGTACTCATACTATAGTGTTCCCAGTCAATCTTTGGAAAGTTGAAGACACCCATGACAACTACCCTGTCTCTCTCACTCCTATTGAGAATCATCTTTGCTATCCTTACCTCTACATATCTGGAACTATTCAGAGGCCTATAGAAAACTCCCAACAGGGTGACCTCTCCTTTCCTGTTTCTAACCTCAGCCCATACTACCTCAGTTGACGAGTGCCCAAACATCCTTTCTGCAACTGTAATACTGTCCTTGACCAACAATGCCACACCCCCACCTCTTTTACCATCTTCTGTGTTCTTACTGAAACATCTAAATCCTGGAACCTGCAACAACCATTCCTATCCCAGCTCTATCCATGTCTTCGAAATGGCCACAACATCGAAGTCCCAGATACCATCCCATGCTGCAAGATCACCCACCTTATTCCGGATGCTCCTGGCTTTGAGTAGACACACTTCAAACCAACCTCTTGCTTGCAGGTGCCATCTTGCGTCCCTGAAATTTGATTTCGGACCTCCCTACTCTCAACCTTTTCTATACTCGAACTACAATTTTGGTTCCCATCCCCCTGCTGGATTAGTTTAAACCCACCCCAATAGCCTTAGTCACCCATCCTCCTCCTCTAGCCAAAATAAGTTCTGTACAAAAGATTGGTAAGGTAACAAGTTTATTTTTTATTCCTTATTTTTTCAAAAGTCTCTTTGAGAATTTTGAATAGTGGAAATGGAGGTTAGGGCAGTTGAATGTTCCTCCTGCAGAATGTGGGAGGTAAGGGTCACCATTAGTGTCCCTGCTGACTACATCTGCGGTAAGTGCACCCAACTCCAGCTCCTCGAAAACCACATTAGGGAACTGGAGCTGGATGAACTTCGGATCATTCGGGAGGCAGAGGGAGTTATTGAGAGGAGTTACAGGGAGGTAGTCACTTCTAATGTACAAGAAAAAGGCACACGGTTACAGTCAGGGGACGGAAAGGGAACCGGCTGGCAGTGCAGGGATCCCCTGTGGCCATTACCCTCAACAATAAGTATACCGTTTTGGATACTGTTGGCACTGGCAAGCAAGAAGTTGGCTTGAAGTATGTCTACTTCAATACCAGGAGCATCTGGGTAATGCAACCACCTTATCAAATTGAGAAGAAATTGAGTGAGGTGTACTACTTGATAAGGACTCCAGACAGGAAGAAATCTCATAGAGATTTCATGTGAATATGCTCAAAGAGTATTTTGATAGGGAAGGAAAGCAAGAGGGGAAGGTGTTAATGATTACAACACAGAAGGAAGAACCAAGTTCAGAGCATTATGAATTGGACATGCCTCACATCAAATTGGACAATGTGGAAGCTGTCAAAAGTTGGGACAAATCATTGAGTTACCTTCCACAAGAAAATCAAAATGACCTGGAAGAGTTATTACTGTCACATGGGGACATATGTGGAAATAAACTGGGAAGTACTAACCTAATTGTGCATGATGTGGATGTAGGGAGATGCTGTTTCGATTAAACAACATCCTTATAGGCATAACCCTCTAAAGTTGGCAGAGGTTCAGTAGGAGATAGAGCGCATTCTCCAAGATGACACAATGAAAGTGAGTTAGTGACTTGAGCTCACCCATAGTCATGGTGCCAAAGCATGGTACACAACGGTTATGTGTGGACTATCGCAAAACCAACGCCGTTACAAAGACTGATGCATATCCAATTCCACAGTTACAGAACGGAGTTGAAAAGTGGGACAAACTTACATTCGAAATTAGACTTGCTCAGAGACTACTGGCATATACCTCTGTCAGAGAGAGCAAAATTTTGGCTTTCATAACGACAAATGGACTATATCAGTTCAAAGTTATGCCATTTGGAATGAAAAGCGCTCCAGCCACATTTCAGAGACTTGACTAATAAGGTCATTGCCAGGTTACCCAATTGTGAGGTGTACATTGATGACCTGGTGATTGTTAGTCACTCATGGAAGGAACATTTATTGGACTTGTTCGATCAGCTTCGAAAGGCAGGCTTAGTGGTAAACCTAGCTAAAAATGAATTTGCCAAATCCCAAGTCACTTTCCTGAGCCATGCTATTAGACATAGACAAATGGCCCCAAGAGATTTGAAAATGAAAGTAAAGGGGGAAATTTCCCACACGGTGACAAAAAAAGCGGTACTATGGTTCCTGGGGTTGAGTGGATTTTACTGAAAGTTTGTGCCGAACTTTAGCAGTGTGGCTGCTCTACTCAGCAAATTGTTCAAAAAGTGCAAGGAATTTCAATGAACAGCCTAAAGCATTTGACAGCCTAAAAACTGTGATAACCACTGCCCCAGTATTATCCACAGCAGATTATACAAAGCCTTTCAAGGTGGCTATCGATGCCAGTGATGTGGGTGTCGGTGCTCTTGCAAGAGGGTGATGAGGGAATAAAAAGACCCATCGAGTATTTTTCCAGGAAGTTGAACTTTCATCAACAGAAATATTCAACAGTGGAGAAAGAGACTTTCAGCTTAGTGTTGGCATTACAACATTTCAGTGTTTATTTTACCAGCAATGCATCTGAGAAAATCAAATACACTAATCACAACCATTGACATTTGTGGAAAATTTTAAGGACAAAAAATGCCAGACTGTTTAGATGGAGCTTGTTGTTGCAGCCAGTCAATTTGACAATTGTGCATGTGGCAGGTTGCAAAAACGTCATAGCCGATGTGTTATCAAGACTCGAATGAGATACAGAGGCGTTTGGTGGTGGGTGTACCTGAATTTGCATGTGGTTGTGCATGTTTGCATGGTTATAGTTAGTATGGTGTATATGTGTGTTTAAACTACTAACTGGGTTTTGAAGGGTTAAAAATGAAGCCATCTTTTGGTATTGATGATTCATTTTTTTAAGGGGGGAGGTGTCACAAAGCTAGTCCCTTTTTTTCCTAAAAGCTATTCCTTGGCTCAAGGAGACTCTGTCATTGATTTTTTTTCAGAGGGGCAATACACTTAGTCCATAACAACAGATACAGGGATTTCAGGGCACATGCAACATAGAAAAGTGCAGCACAGTACAGGCCCTTCAGCCCACGATGTTGCACCGAGGATTAATCCTTAACTAAAATGAAATAACCTAACCTACATTCCCCTCAACTCACTGCTGTCCATGTGCATGTCCAGCAGTCGCTTAAATTTCCCTATTGATTCTGCTTCCACCACTACTGCTAGCAACGCATTCCATGCATTCACAACTCTCTGCATAAAGAACCTACCTCTGATGTCTCCTCTATACCTTCCTCCTAACACCTTAAAACTATGACCCCTCGTACCAGTCAATCCTGCCTTGGGGAAAAGTCTCTGGTTATCGACTCTATTCATGCCTCTCATTACCTTGTACACCTCGATCAGGTCACCTTACTTCTTCCTTCTCTCCAGAGAGAAAAGTCTGATCTTAGTCAACGACTCTTCATAAGGCAAGCCCTCCAGTCCAGGCAGCATTCTGGTAAACCTCCTTTGCACTCGCTCCAAAGCCTCCACATCATTCCTGTAACAGGGCGATCAGAACTGGACACAATATTCCAGTGTGGTCTCACCAAGGTTTTGTAGAGCTGCAGCAAAACTTCGCGGTTCTTAAACTCAATCCCTCTGTTAATGAAAGCCAAAACACCAAATGCTTTCTTAACAACCCTATCTACTTGTGGGATCTATGCACTTGAAAACCAAGATCCCTCTGTTCCTCCACACTGCCAAGAATCCTGTCTTTAATCTTATATTCAGCATTCAAGTTCAACCTTCCAAAGTGCATCACTTCGCATTTATCCAGGTTGAACTCTGTGCCATTTCTCAGTTCAAATCTGCATACTGTCAATGTCAAGCTGCAGCCTGGAATAGCCCTCGATATTATCAACGGCACCTCCAACATTCGTGTCATTGGCAAATTCACTAACCCACCCCTTAACCTCCTCATGCAAGTCATTTATAAAATCTACAAAGAGCAGAGGCCCAAGAACAAAGCCCTGCAGGATGCCACTCACCACTGACCTCCAGGCAGAATACTTTCCATCTACAACCACTCTCTGCCTTCTGTCAGCCAACCAATTCGGAATCCACACAGCCAAATCTCCCTGTATCCCATACTTCCTGACTTTATGAATGAGCCAACCATGGGGAACCTTTTCAAATGCCTTGTTGAAGTCCATGTACACCACATCCACTGCTCGACCATCGTCAACCTGTCTCATCACCTCCTCAAATAACTCACTAAAATTTTGGAGGCATGGAGTGCCCCTCACAAGGGGCCTTTAATCACACTGTGCTTTTCCAAATAGTCATAAATCCTATCCCTCAGAATTCTTTCCAAAACTTTGCTGACCACAGACGTAAGACTGACTGGTCTGTAACTGCCAGGGATTTCCCTATTACCCTTCTTGAAAAGAGCAACAACATTTGCCTCCCTCCAATCCTCTGGTACGATTCCCGTGGAGAGTGAGGAAGCAAAGATCTTCGCCATCGGCTTAGCAACCTCCTTTCATGCTTCCTGGAGCAGCCTGGGATAAATCTGGTCTGGCCCTGGGGACTTATCAATCTTAATGTTTGCCAAAATTTCCTGCACACCAACTTCCTCAATATCCATCTGTTCAAGCCTGTTTCCCTGCTCCATAAGGTTCTTATTCACAACAAGGTCCCTTTCCTGAGTGAAAACCAAAGCAAAAACCTCATTTAAGGCTTCCCCTATCTGCTCAGTCTCCACGCACAAGTTCCCTCCGCTATCCCTGATCGGCCCTACCTTCTCCCTAATCATTCTCTTATTCCTCATATATAGGTAAAATCAGGTTCTCCCTAATCCTTTCTGCCAATCCTTTTTCGTGCTCCCTCCTGGAACTCCTCAGTCCATTTTTGAGCTCCTTCGTAGTAAGCCTGTAATCCTCTAAAGCTGTGCTAGATCCTTGCTTCCACCACCTCACGTAAGCTGCCTTCTTCCTTTTGACAAGAAGATCCTCTGTTCTCATCATCCAAGGCTCCTTAATCTTACCTCTTCTTGCCTGTCTCAGAGGAACAAATTTACGCATCACTCGCAACAACTGCTCCTTAAACAGTCTCCACATGTCTAATGTGCCCTTTCTGTGGAACAATTCCTCCCAATCTGTTCTTCCCAACTCCTGTCTGATAGCGTCATAATTTGCTTTTCCATAATTAAATATTTTCCATGGTAACTGCTCCTTTCCCTTTCCATGGCTATGGTAAATGCGAGGCAGTTATGGTCACTGTCACCAAAGTATTCTCCCAATGCGAGATCTGACACCTACCCTGGATCACTGCTGAGCACCAAATCCAAAATGGCCTCTCCCCTCATCAGCCTGTGCACATTCTGTGTAAGGAAACACTCCTGAACACAACTGACAAAAACAGCTCCATCCAAACCATCTGTACTAAGGAGGTTCCAATCAATATTGGGAAAGTTGAAGTCACCCATAACAACAACTGTCCTACATCTGCACTTTTCCAAATCAGCCAGCCTGCGTTTTTCAATCTCCCTACTGCCATTAGGAGGTCTGTAGAAGACCCCCAATGAGGTGACTACTCCCTTGCTGTTCCTAACTTCCAACCATACTGACTCAGTAGACAAATCTTCCTCAACAACCTTCATTTCTACAGCTGTGTGCACCCTCTGATTAGTAATGCTACACCCCCTCCTCTTTTTCCACCCTCCCTGTTCTTCTTAAATGTTCTAAGCCCTAGAACATCTAGCAACCATTCCTGCCTCTGTGAAACCCACGTTTCCGTAATGGCCACAACATCACAGTCCCAAGTACTGATCCATGCTCTAAGTTCGTCACTTTTATTTCTGAAATTCCTTGTGTTAAAGCAGACACACTTTAACCGATCCCTTTGTTCTATCACATGAAAAACCTTCCCAATAGATTTAATATATCCTGTCACTGCCTCATCTACAACTATCCTCCCCGCTTACATTTTCCCACCTCCACCCCTTCCAAACTAGTTTAAGCCCTCCCAAATCACTCGAGTAAATCTCCCACCCGGACATTTCTGCCCCTCTAGTTCAGGTGCAACACATCCTTCATGTACAGGTTCCACCTTCTCCAGAAGGCATCCTATTGGTCTAGTTATCTGAAGTCCACCCTCCTGCACCAGTTGGACAGCCACGTGTTAAGCTGCACTCGCTGCCTGTTCTTTACCTCATTGTCTCATGGCACCAGTAGCAAACCTGAGAACTCTACTGTATTCGTCCTGCTCTTCAGCTTCAATTCCAGCTGTCTGTAGTCATTTTTGAGATCCTCCATCCCTTTCCTGGCTATGTCATTGGTGCCAATATATACCACGATTTCAGGCTGCTCGATCTCCCCCTTCAGAATCTTGTTAACCCGATCGACAACATCCTGGACCCTGGCACCAGGGAGGCAACATACTATCCGGGAGTCTTGTTCCTGACCACAAAATCTCTCTTCAATCTGTCTAACTACTGAGTCCCGTGCCAATAGCACTTTTCTATTCTCCCCCCCTTCCCTTCTGAGCCTCAGTGCCAGAGACCTTACAACTATGGCTTTCCCCTGGTAGGCCGTCCCCACCAGCAGTATCCAAAACGGTATACTTATTGCTGAGGGTAATGGTCACAGGGGATCCCTGCTCTGTCTGTCGGTTCCCTTTCCGCGCCCTGACCATATGGTCTTATGGTCTGACTGTAACCCAGCTGTCCTTATCCTGCGCCTGAGGAGTGACCATGTCCCTATACATTCTCTCAATTTCCCTCTCAGTCTCCCGGATGATCAGCAGTTCATCCAGCTCCAACTCCCTAACTCGGTTTTCAAGTTGCTGGATTTGGGTGCACTTCCCACAGATGTGGCCAACGGAGACATGTGCAGTGTCTCTCACCTGCCACAATCTGCAGGAGGAACATGCAACTGCCCTAACATCCATACCCCGCTACTCTGAAAGTCCACACAGTATTAAACAAGGAAGACAAAAAAAAATTCAGAGAAACTCACCGAGTCTACAGACTCTCATTAAGATTAGAGGAGTTGGCTGGGAGGGAGAGTCTACAGTGCAGGGTCTCGGGTTTAGATCACACCCACTTAAAAAGAACATTTACCTTCCTAGCAGGCTCCACTTCTTCCATTCTGATTCCGCCAAATTCGGAAAGGCCGCTGGCACGCAAACGTAGGTCCCTTTATAGAAACCCTTCCCTTCCCAGCAGGCTCCGCTACTTCCGCTCTCCGCTCCCACCACCCAAACTTTAAAAGGCTGGAGCAAAGAATGGAAGACGTGGAGCTTCATGAACTGATATATTCAGGCCGTGGCTAAACTCGAGAGACTACACTTGTATTGTTTCCCAACCATCCTTCTCACCTAACCAAAAATAAGTCAATGTGGAGACTTGGAAAGGTAAGGCTTTTTTTTTCTCATTTATTCAATCTCTCTTGGTAATGTACAGCAGAGGGGATGGAGGCTCGAGCAGTAGTATGCTCCCCTTGCAGGATATGAGAGTTAAGGGTCACCCTACTGACGTCTCCAGAGAGAAGAGCACCCAGCTCCAGCTCCTCACAGACTGCGTTAAGGAATTAGAGCTGGAGGAACTTCAGATTATTCAGGAGGCTGAGGGGGTGATAGAGAGGAGGTATAAGATGGAAGTCACATCTAAGTTATAAGACCATACGACATAGGAGTGGAAGTAAGGCCTTTCAGCCCATCGAGTCCACTCCGCCATTCAATCATGGCTGATGGGCATTTCAACCCCACTTACCCGCATTCTCCCCGTAGCCCTTAATTCGAGACAAGAATCTATCAATCTCTGCCTTGAAGACATTTAGCGTCCCGGCCTCCACTGCACTCTGCGGCAATGAATTCCACAGGCCCACCACTCTCTGGCTGAAGAAATGTCTCCGCATTTCTGTTCTGAATTGACCCCCTCTAATTTTAAGGCTGTGTCCACAGGTCCTAGTCTCCTCGCCTAAGGGAAACAATTTCCTAGCGTCCACCCTTTCCAAGCCATGTATTATCTTGTACGTCTCTATTAAGTCTCCCCTTAATCTTCTAAAATGCAATGAATACAATCCCACGATCCTCAGCGGTTCCTCATATGTTAGACCAACCATTCCAGGGATCATCTGTGTGAATCTCCGCTGGACACGTTCCAGTGCCAGTATGTCCTTCCTGAGGTGTGGGGACCAAAACTGGACCCAGTACTCCAAATGGGGCCTAACCAGAGCTTTATAAAGTTTCAGTAGCACAACGGTGCTTTTATATTCCAATCCTCTTGAGAAAGGTGACAACATTGCATTCGCTTTCTTAATCACAGACTCAACCTGCATGTTGACCTTTAGAGAATCCTCAACTAGCACTCCCAGATCCCTTTGTACTTTGGCTTTACGAATTTTCTCACCGTTTAGAAAGTAGTCCATGCTTTTATTCTTTTTGCCAAAGTGCAAGACCTCACATTTGTTCACGTTGAATTCCATCAGCCATTTCCTGGACCACTCTCCCAAACTGTCTAGATCCTTCTGTAGCCTCCCCACTTCCTCAGTACTACCTGCCTGTCCAACTAACTTCGTATCATCTGCAAACTTCGCTAGAATGCCCCAGTCCTTTCATCCAGATCATTAATATATAATGCGAACAGCTGTGGCCCCAACACTGAACCATGCGGGACACCGCTCGTCACTGGCTGCCATTCTGAAAAAGAACCTTTTATCCCAACTCTCTGCCTTCTGTCAGACAACCAATCCTCAATCCATCCCAGTAGCTCACCTCGAACACCATGGGCCCTCACCTTGCTCAGCACCGTGTGGCACCTTATCAAAGGCCTTTTGGAAGTCTAGATAGACCACATCCACTGGGTTTCCCTGGTCTAACCTACTTGTTACCTCTTCAAAGAATTTCAACAGGTTTGTCAGGCATGACCTCCCCTTACTAAATCCATGTTGACTTGTTCTAATCAGACTCTGCTCTTCTAAGAATTTAGAAACCTCATCCTTAATGATGGATTCTAGAATTTTACCAACAACCGAGGTTAGGCTAATTGGCCTATAATTTTCCATCTTTTGTCTTGATCCTTTCTTGAACAAGGGGGTTAGAACAGCGATCTTCCAGTCATCCGGGACTTTCCCTGTCTCCAGTGACTCTTGAAAGATCTCAACCAACACCTCCGCTATTTCCTCAGCCACCTCTCTCAGAACTCTAGGATGTATCCCCTCGGGGCCAGGAGATTTATCAATTTTAAGACTTTTTAGCTTTTCTAGCACTATCTCTTTTGTAATGGCAACCATACTCAACTCAGCCCCTGACTCCCTTTAATTGTTGGGATATTACTCATGTCTTCCACTGTGAAAAACTGACGCAAAGTACTTGTTAAGTTCTCCTGCTATTTCCTTGTCTCCCATCACTAGGCTTCCAGCATCAGTTTGAAGTGGCCCAATGTCTACTTTTGCCTGTTGTTTGTTTCTTATGTATTGAAAGAAACTTTTACTATCATTTCTAATATTACAGGCCAGCCTACCTTCATATTTGATCCTCTACTTTCTTATTACTCTCTCTGTTATCCTCTGTTTTTTTTGTAGCCTTCCCAATCTTCTGATTTCCCACTGCTCTTGGCCACTTTATAGGATCTCTCTTTTTCTTTAATACATTTCCTGACTTCCTTTGTCAGCCATGGCTGTCTAATCCCTCCCCGGATAATCTTTCTTTTCTTGGGGATGAACCTCTGTACAGTGTCCTCAATTATACCCACAAACTCCTGCCATTTTTGCTGTACTGTCTTCCCCGCTAGCCTCTGCTTCCAGTCTATTTTAGTCAGTTCCTCTCTCATGCCCTCATAATTACCTTTATTTAACTGTAACACCATTACATCAGATTTTGCCTTTTCTCTTTCAAACTCCAGACTGAACTCTACCCTATTATGATCGCTGCTTCCTAAGGGTTCCCTTACTTTAAGATCTTTTATAAAGTCTGATTCATTGCAAAGCACTAGGTCCAAAATAGCCTGCTCCCTTCTGGGCTCCATGACAAGCTGTTCCAAAAAGCCATCCTGTAAGCATTCCATGAATTCCCTTTCTTTGGATCCACTGGCAACATTATTTACCCAGTCCACCTGCATATTGAAGTCCCCCATGATCACCGTGACCTTGCCTTTCTGACATGCCTTCTCTATTTCCCGGTACCTGTTGCGTCCCTGGTCCTGACCACTGTTAGGAGGTCTGTACACAACTCCAATTATGGTTTTTTTGCCTTTGTGGTTCCTCAATTCCACCCACACAGACTCCACATCATCTGACGCTATGTCATTCAGTGCCATAGATTTAATTTTGTTCTTAACTAACAAGGTAACCCCACCCCCTCTGCCGACCTCCCTGTCTTTTCGATAAATTGAAAATCCTTGGAGGTTTAACTGCCAGTCCTGACCCCCCTGTAACCAAGTCTCTGTGATGCCTACCACATCATAATCATTCACTATGATCTGTGCCATTAGTTCATTTGCTTTGTTATGAATGCTACGAGCATTCAGGTAAAGTGCCTTAATGCTAACTTTCTTATCATTAGAGATATTGGAAGTCATATGATGTCCTAAGTTATCCTTGCTTTTTTCTGCATTCCCAGTCTGCCTCAATTTTAAATCCACCTGGACACATGCTATCCTGCTGCTTATCTTTCCATTTAACGCCATACTCCCTATCACTTTCACTTTCCCCTTCCCCCAACGCAGAAGTCTAAAGTCCTACTGACCACCCTATTTATCCTCTTCACTAGAACATTGGTACCTAATCGGTTCAGGTGGAGACCATCCCAATGGTACAGATGCCCCCTGTTCCAAAACTGATGCCAATGCCCCATGAAGTGGAATCCCTCTTTCCCACACCAATCCCTTAGCCACGTGTTTACTTGCCTAATTTTCTTGTCCCTATGCCAATTGGCACGTGGCTCGGGCAGTAATCCAGAGATTTATAGGACAAAGATAGCTGGGTGACTGTCAGGAGAGGAGAAGAGAATTTGCAGACAGTGCAGGGACATCCTGAGACCGTTCCCCTCAACAATAGGTGTACCATTTTGGATATTGTTAGGGTGCGGGGAATCTACCAGGGGAGGGAGGGTACCGAGGTGTATGGCACTGAGCCAGACCCTGTGCTCAGAGGGGGAGAATAGGAAAGCAATAATGAGAGGAGATTCAATCATGAGAAGAACAGACAAGTGATTCTGTGATCACGAACAAGACTCCTGCATGGTGTGTTGCTTCCCAGGTGTCAGGGCCAGGGATGTCTCGGATGGAGTCTACAGGATTCTTCAGGGGCAGGGAGAGCAGCCAGGTGGCATGGTACACATTGGTACCAATGATATAGGTAGGGAAAGGGAGGAGAACCTGAAAAGAGAATACAGTGAGTTAGGTTGGAAGCCATAAGACAGGACGAGCAGAGTAGTAATCTCAGGATTGTTACCAGTGCTATCTGCTAGTGAGGTTAGGAATAGAGAGCGAATGCAAATGAACACGTGGCTGCAGGGCTAGTTTAGGAGGAATGGCTTCAGATATGTGGATCATTGGGATACCTTCTGTGGAAGGTGGGACCTCTACAAGAAAGGTGGGTTACATTTGGACTGGAGGGGCACCAATATCCTGGGTGGCAAGTTTGCTGGAGCTCTGCGTGAACTAGATTGGCAGGGGTGTGGGAACCTGAGCTACGGATCAGATGATGGAATCAATAGTGAAGAGCCAGGCACTCGATATGGCAACGGTGCAGTCAGTATGATGGGTTGAAGTGCGTCTATTTTAATGCATGAGTATCAGGAATAAGGGTGACAAACTCAAAACTTGGATCAGCACTTGGAACTATGATGCTATGGCCATTATGGAGACTTGGATATCACAAGGCAGAAATGGTTGTTGGATGTTCCAGGGTTTGCATGTTTCAAAAGGAATGGGGGGGGGGGGGGGGGGGGGGGGGAGATAAAAGAGGTGGGCGAGTGGCATTGCTAATCAGGGACAGTATCCCAGTTGCAGAAAGGGAGATCTTCGAGGTGGGTTTGTCTACAGAGTCAGTATGAGTGGAAGTCAGAAACAGGAAAGGAGCAGTCACTTTATTGGGAGTTTTATACAGGCCCCGCAAAGGCAACAGAGGCACAGAGGAGCAGATTTGGAGGCAGATTTTGGAAATGTGTAGAAGTAACAGGGTTGTTGTCATGAGTGACTGTAACTTCCCTAATATTGATTTGAACCTTAGTTCATATAGTTTGGATGGAACAGTTTTTGTCAGGTGTGTTTAGGAAGGGTTCCTGATACAATATGTAGATAGGTCAACTAGAGAAGAGGCCATATTGGATTTGGTGCTTAGCAACAAACCAGGCCAGTGTCATATTACTCGGTATGAGAGCATTTTCGTGATAGTGATCACATCTCCCTGACCTTTACTATTGTTATGGAGACAGATAGGAGCAGACTGTATGGGCAAGTATTTAACTAGGGTAAGGGGAATTACAACACAATTAGGCAGGAACTGGGGCAACTAAATTGGGAACTGATGTTCTCAGGGAAATGCACAATAGAGGTTGTTTAGGAAGCACCTGCTGATAGCACTGGTCAGGTTTGTCCTACTGAGCAAGAAAGGGATGGTAGGTTGAAAGAACCTTGGGTGAAAAGAGATGTGGAAAATCAGATCAAGAGGAAGAACGAAGCTTACTTAAGGTTGAGAAGCAAGGATTAGATGGAGCTCTAGAAGGTTACAAAGTAGCCAGGAAGGAACTGAAGAATGGACTTAGGAGAGCTAGAAGGGGGCATGAGAAAGGTTTAGTGGGTAGGATTAAGGAAAACCCTGAGGAATTCTACACTTATGTGAGGAACAACATTCTGGCCAGAGTGAGGATACTGCCAATCAGGGTTAGTGGAGGGAACTTGTGCGTGGAATTGGAGAGAGTCTCGGAGGTTCTTAATGAATACTTTGCTTCAGTATTCACTATTGAGAGGGACGTTGATGTTTCTGAGGACTGCGTGAAACAGGCTGAACAACCTAGAACAGGTTGATGTTAGGAAGGAGGATGTGTTGAAAATTTTGAAAAATGTAAGGGTACATAAATCCCCTGGACCAGATGGGATATACCCTAGGTTATTACAGAAAGCGAGGGAAGAAATTGCTGCGCTTTTAGTGATGATCTTTGTGTCCTTTCTGCCCACTGAAGTAGTGCCAGATAATTGGAGGATGGCAAATGTTATTCTCTTGTTCAAGAAAGGGAAGAGGGATAATCCGGGGAATTACAGACCAGTAAGTCTTACATCAGTGGTGGGCAAAAGTAGATTAGATTAGATTAGATTACTTACAGTGTGGAAACAGGCCCTTCGGCCCAACAAGTCCACACCGATCCACGGAAGCGCAACCCACCCATTCCCCTACATTGGAGAGTACTGGAAAGGATTCTGACAGGCAGGATTTATGATTACTTGGAAAGCCATAGTTTGATTAGAGATAGTCAGCATGGCTTTGTGAGGAGCAGGTTATGCCTCACAACGTCAATGAATTCTTTGAGGATGTGACAAAAACATGTTGATGAAGGTAGAGCAATGGATGTGGTGTACATGGATTTTAGCAAGGTGTTAAGGTTCCCCACGGTAGGCTCATTCAGAAGGTAAGGAGGTATGGGATACAGGGAAACTTGTTTGTATAGATACAGAATTGGCTGGCCCATAGAAGATGGTGGTAGATGGAAACTATTCACCCTGGAGCTCGGTGATCAATGGTGTTCCGCAGGGATTGGTTCTGGGACCTCTGCTCTTTGTGACTTTTATAAATGATTTGGATGAGGAAGTGGAAGGGTAGGTTAGTAAGTATGCCAATGAAACGAAAGTTGATAGACTTGCGTATAGTCAGGAGGGCTGTTGTAGTTTGCAACAGGACATTGACAGGATGTGGAACTTGGCTAAGTGACAGGTGGAGTTCAACCTGGAAAAGTGTGAAGTGATTCACTTTGGAACGTCAAATTTGAATGCAGAATACATGGTCATAGGCAGGATTCTTGGCAGTGCAGAAGAAGAGGGATCTTGGGGTCCATGTCCATAGATCCCTCAAAGTTGCCATCCAGGTTGTTAAGAAGGCGTATGGTGTGTTGGCTTTCATCAACAGGGAGATTGAGTTTAAGAGCCACGAGTTTATGCTGCAACTCCATAGAATCCTGGTTAGACCACACTTGGAATATTGTGTTCAGTTGCTGTTGCTTCATTATAGGAAGGATATGTAAGCTTCAGAGACGGTGCAGAGGAGATTTACCAGGATGCTGCCTGGACTGGAGGGCATACCTTATGAAGGAAGATTGAGGGAGCTAGGGTTCTTCTCATTGGAGCAAAGGAGAATGAGAGGTGACTTGATAGAGGTATACAAGATGTTGAGAGCCGGAGATGAGTGGATATCCAGGGACTTTTTCTCATGGCAGAATCATTTATCACAAGGGGCCATAACTTTAAGGTGATTGCAAGAAGGTTTTGGGGAGATATCAGAGGTAGGTTCTTTACACAGAAAGTGGTGGATGCATAGAATGCACTGCCAGCAGTGATATTAGAGTCAGGTATATTAGGGACATTTAAGTAACTCTTGGATAGGCACATGGAAGTTAGTACAATGAAGGGTATGTAGGTTCGGCTGATATTAGAGCAGGGTAAAAGGCTGGCACAACTTTGAGGGCCAAAGGGCCTGTACTGTTCTATGTTTGGGATTCATGGGTCCTTGGCAGTATGAATTAGAAGTTGGCTAAATGAGAGGAAACATAGATGGAATAGATGGGGCATTTCTCAGATTGGAGAAGTGTTAAAAGTGATGTTTCCCAGTGGTCACTGTTGGTGCCCTTGCTTTTTCTGATTTCTATTAATAACGTAGGCATGGTTGTATGGTTCACATGATACTAAGCTAGGGAGCATGATGCTGAGCAACTTCAGGGAGACAGTAATAGGTTGGCCAAATAGGCAGACAACTGGCAGATGGGTTTCAATGTTGAGAAATGTCAGGTAGTGAATTTTGGTCGAAGAAGCAGAGGCACAATACAGGCTCAATGGTTCAGCTTTAAGGAAAATACAGAAACAGAGGGACCTTGGGGTTCATGTGCATGATTCTCTGATTATGGCCAGGCAAGTTTAAGCAGTTGTCAAGAAGGCTTTTAGGATCTTTGGGTTTATAAATAAAGACAAAGGGTATAAAAGCAAAGAACTAATGTTAAACCTGTACAAATCATTGGTCAGAATACATTTGGAGCATTGTGTTCAGTTTTGGGTACCTTATTTAAGTAAAGTTAAAAATCACACAACACCAGGTTATAGTCCAACGGGTTTAATCGGAAGCACACTAGCTTTCGGAGCGACGCTCCTTCATCAGGTGATAGTGGAGGGCTCGATCGTAACACAGAATTTATAGCAAAAATTTATAGTGTGATGAAACTGAAATTATACATCGAAAAATTGATTGTCTGTTAAGCCTTTCATCTGTTAGAATACAGTGATAGTTTCACTTCTTTCATGTGTAAATCACAAAACCTTTTTTTAAAGTTGCATTCTCGGGTTAGCTGTTAACAATGGTAATAGCTAGACAATATGTTGAAGGTGTTGGCCCCTGTGTTCTCTGTCTATGCCATGATGTTTAGATTGATTCTAATTTAAAAAGTGAGATAATGGAGTTTTACATAAATTCATGCAGTTTTTGAGCTCAGAGTTCTACATGAATGCATGCAGTTCTTGAGCAAAGTACAATGTAACTCTGTAAGTACAAATTCACCCACAAAATATATGTGTGCATGTGGGTCTTTGTCTGTGTGTGTGTCTGCCTGGGGTGGGGGCTGTGAGTGTGAGAAAGTATGTGTGTGTGTGTATCACTGTATTCTGTGTTGTATGCTTCTGTTCCAGAACCACCTGAAGAAGCAGCTCTTCGAAAGCTAGTACCTCCAAATAAACCTATTGGACTATAACCTGGTATTCTGTGATTTTTAACTTTGTCTGTTCCAGTCCAACTGCGGCACCTCCAAATCAAGATCGTCAACAAGAGAACTAGGAGTGAGATGAGGAAAAACTTCTTAGAGAGTTATTTGGATTTGGAATGCACTGCCTTGGAGAGAAGTGGAGGCGGATTCCATATGAATCTGCAAAAGAGATCTGGATATTTATTTGACAGTGATAAATTCAGAAGGCTATGCTGATAGGGCTGGAGAAAGGGACTAGCTGGGTATCTCTTTCAGGAACCGGTGCAGACATGATGCATCAAATGGCCTCCTTTTGTACCATAAAATTCCATGATTCTAACTCAAGACACCAATCCTGTTCGAGTTGAAATCTCTAAAATCGCACTTTCAGCAATTCTCTACTCTGTGGCAACCACTCACCCTTTGACTATTTCACATTTGTCACAAAGCTCCTCTCCTTTTTTCTTAAAGCTGCTCCTTAGCTCAAGGAGACTCTGTCCTTGACATTTTTCAGAGGGGCAATAAACCTGGCCAGGCTCCAATCAGTCTGGTTTGGTACAGAGATGAAAAGGATTTTGAGATGCCTTTTGTTTATATGTAAACAGATCAGACTTCAGGCCAAAGTGGTCATACTTTATAATGAAAGGGCAGTGGTCAGCTCTTGAGCTGAGCCGAGCCGAGCAGTTTTTAGTTCAGTCTTGAACTGGTTGGAACCTCTGTCTCTCTTCTCTGCCCTTCAACTTCAACCAGTAAGCATGTGTTCCACATATACTGGTTTTTAAAAGGAGTTTGCTTATTGGGACTGTTGTGTATATTTGAAACAGCATAATTAAATCTAGTTGGATAGATTGAGTTCTGTCAGGATTCTTTATTATGTTCTTTGTGGTTCATTGTGCAATTTTTTGTCAGTTTTAAAATCGATTAGTCAAACTAGCTATCTTACTCTGGGTAATTTTCACTGGATACTTACTGAAACAAATTGCAAATTTATGGTCTGGGGCTGCCTGCTGAAGAATGTTTTGAGTGGTCTGGCCTCGTCCATAACACGTTGTTCCAAAATAAAAACTTCTGATTAAATCCTTCTTCTGTATTACCAAGTAACACATCCAATGTTCATTGAGATATCTTTTCTGTTTCCCTCAGCTTTTGCATTGAGCCAGTTCTTATCATCGGTGACTTCAACCTCCATCACTACTTACCTTTGTGTTTACTGCCTCCCTCTCCCTTTCAAATGTGTTCCTCCACATAAATCCTCCTACTCATATTCAGCTGTCCACAGTCCTATCACCTCATTGCCCACTTGTATCATTTTAATTATTGACAAGGTAATCTTTCTTACAACAATAATTTGCTTCTACCAATCTCTGCAGACATTTTAAAAGAACTGTGCTCCTCATGCTACTTGTCACTGAATTTTAAAATTCCTTACTATCCACTGGCCTATAAACACTTCAGCAACTATCAATTTGGTAAACAACAGCCTCTCTAGCAACATTGGCCTGTAAATATATGACTTACACAAAAAAAACTGAAGGCTGGCTGCGACTGAGAATCTCTGCAGCAGTCAGAAGCCTGTGAAGACGCTGTTTAATACACGCAGGAGGTAGTCACGTGACATTCCGTGTCGCGCTCGGAAGAATGCGAGGCGGTCACGTGACTTTCTGTTTCGCGCCCGAAGAGTGCGAGGCGGTCACGTGACGTTCCGTTTCGCGCCTGGAAGAGTGCGGGGCGGTCACGTGACGTTGCGTTTCGCGCCCCGGAAGGGTGCGGGGCGGTCACGTGACGTTCTGTTACGCGCCCCGGAAGTGGGCCAAGGAGGTCACGTGATGATCCGTTTCGCGGGCAAAAGAAGCTCACGTGGGGTCGGACATCCGGGAATGTGAGGAGGCGGAGAATGGAGTCAGATCAACAGCCAATGAGAAGATAATTCTACCTCAGTGTGTGTATGATGTTTTTTATTGTATAAAAGACTGGGGCAGGGACAAAACGAGGTCTTACTTTTTGAACTGGCACACGTGGTAGTTGGTCAGGGAAAAAAGGGTTAGACCCAGAGCTCTGAATGCTTTGTCCACTTACTGTTTAAAATAAATCAAGAGTGAGAGACTGAAAATCTTCTCCTAGTGCTTCATTTAAAAGAACACGCAGGACTAGGCTCACACATAGAAGAAAGTAAATTGGTAGATTGAGCCAAAGTCTTACAATTTGGTGACCCCGACGTGATGAAGACAGAGAAGTGACATAAAGAGAGAAAAATCGAAATAACGGACAACTGACGTTTGATGACAACAAGCGGCGCCGCATAAAACAAAAGGTGAGCAGACGCCTGTTAATATCGAAGTTCTGCAATTGGAAATACTAAATTGATTGTTGTCATTATACTGCAAGTGTCCTAGTAAAAGTAAGTGGACAAAGTATTGATTATAGTACGTACAGGTTTAAAGTCCCTTGGGGTTAGAGTCTCCATAAAAGCAACAAGGTACGTACGGGTTTAAAGTCCCTTGGGGTTAGAGTCCTCATAAAAGCAACAAGGTACGTATGGGTGAGGAGGTTTAAAGTCCATTGAGCAGGATCTCATAAAAGCAACGCTCACAAATTTTGGTTTATGATTGTGTTGTAAGTTTTAAGAATTATATTGGGGAATCTATAGAGGGGGGTTATATTTATATCTAAACCAACTGACTACTGGACGGGAGGATTGAAACAAAGAATACATAAAATGGAAGGGGAGTTTGATAAAGAGTGTGAAGAACACGGAGGGTGTTCTTCCGATTTAATGTTGCCTGTAAAACAGCAGTGGGGTAAAGCCAGAAGTCAGTTAGTCAGTGGGCTTGCAAGGAACAAACAAAAAACAATGATGGAGAAATATGATAAGATTTGGGAGGAATTACACAAACAGGGCAAAGTCCCTAAGGATGAGGAGAGGAAGAAATTGTCACTGTTTTTGGGAAAAGCAGAAGAGCAAGCTAAATTAGAAGTCGAAGAGCATATGAAGGGAAAAAAAGGGTCCATATTACATAGAAGAAAGTGGAGAAAAGAAGGTGAGGAGAAAGAAGAGAGGAGGACTCATCTGCATAACATGACGTTAGCCTGTATGGCAGTAGAAACATTACAAAAGAGAGTAGGTGGTACCTCTGCAATAGAATTGACAAAGGAGACGGAGAAGGCAGGACCATCTGCGCTATTATATCGTAAAGTGCCTGTGGTACAATCCCCATCCCCATATCCTATAATACAAATGCCACTTATGTATGTTCAAGAAGGGGTGTTAGATGTGCAAGAAGTAGGAACAAGAGAGTATAACATAGTAAAACAGAGACTAGCAGAAGCTTTAGAAGAAAGTATCAGAAAAGTAGAAAACTTAACATTAGAAATTGATCAGAGGGTTAAGGAAGTAGAGGAGTCGAATAGGGTGATGATGATGCAGAGTAGAAATAAAGAACAGCCAAAACAGGGGAGATGTTTAGCAGTACAGGAGCCAGAGGCTCATTCGACACCGTATAGTCCTGAGAATGAGAAGAAGGGAAGGTCACATGATTCAGGTCAGTTATTGGATGATGGGTTCTCAGACAGAAGACGGAGAGATTTGAGGGAAGAACGGGATAGAGAGAGATTGGATGGGGAGGAGTCCAGAAGTAGTATAGATATTGAGGATGAAGAATCCCTGACAGATGATGATCCAAACACCTATCCAGTCACTTTGAAAGGATCACTGACAATGCATACCGAACATGGCCCTTTACTGAAGTCTCTACCTGAATCAAGTTACAACCTGCGTCAAAGAGACAAAATTACGACAACCTATAAAGTATCAGCACCACCAAATGCCATTGGTTTACAGAGGCTCTTATCTGGGGAATGTTTATCAGCCTTTCACATATACTGATATGAATTGCATCCTGGATAAAATGCCCCCACCCATGGAGGGAGGTGGGCCCTGGATGACTAAATTTTCCCAATATACATTAGGTTACAAGTTAGCTATGGGTGACTGGAGAGCATTGTTGGGTATGTGGGAAATACAGCAGATTGAAGTGTCTGCGGGGACCACCTTATTACCTGATTCAGACCCATTTGCGCAGCATGCTACCTGTGTGGGAAGGGCAATGAGGGAGAGATTCCCGATTCCACCAGGAGCGATGCACTCACTCACCTTCACAAAAAAGGAGGGTGAGGATATGTCTACCTTTTGGCTAGGTGTAAAGACACGTGGACAGATACTGCGGGGAGCCATCCAGTGTCGGGTCACTTACAGACCACATTATTTAGGAATGCTGTTATGGCAGGGATGCCTAAGGAAGTAAAAGAGGCAATGGAAAGTAATCCCGATATCCCAGGTTGTTCTACAGAACAGTGGGAGAAACATTTGACGCACCACATGAAGCGTTACAAGATGAAACAGGAAGAAGATAAACAGAGTAATGAGTCCGCTCAAGTGCAGTTGTTGAAGTTACAGCTCGATGAGGCTAGGAGGAAGGCTAGTGATATAAAGAAGGCCTCCCAAAAGACGACTAGTCAGATGGTTCAGCGATCGTCCCCACAAAGCAATTTGCCGAGTTCAGACCCAACATTTGATTGGGTGTCACCCTACCCCCAATATGGGGGCAGGCCAATGGGTGTTCCAGGAGGAATACGTGGTAGAAGAAGGGGCCGTGGGGATTCAGAGGTCAGCCATCCAACACCTGTTTTGAATGTGGCCAACCTGGGCATTGGAGAAGAAATTGTCCCCTGTTGTGGGGACCACAGGGAGGCCCGGGATTGATTCGAGGACAGTATGTCCGTACAAGTCAGCCTCCTGTCCAACAGCCTTGTCAAGTCCCAAATGCAGCTGTAGCCCCGGTGCAAGGACAGTACCCCCAAACTATGCCAGAAGGGCAGGGGTGTGAATATTGACGGGGCCCGAGAATCCAGGGGCATGTGGGGTTGGCAGACCCCGATATGCAAATGAGGGTAATGGACAAAAATCTGTCTTTTTTGGTTGACACAGGTGCAAGATTTTCCACCATCACTTGTGATATACCTCGGTCAAGCATGTCATCCTCTAGCGTTGAGTTAGTAGGGTTTTCTGGTAAACCAGAAAATCTGCCTTTGACATCGCCACTGATCACATCACTGGCCGGACAGACTTTTCATCACCAGTATATTTTATCACCTGCATGCCCCGTGAATTTGATGGGATGTGATTTGCTGGTGAGATGTGGGGTCTCGGTTCTGTGCGGACCAGACGGACTGGTAGTGACTTTTCCAAATGGCCATTCTGTCAACTGTTCTATGACAATGATACACACTGGATCCCAAATGATGCTATCACCGGACATATCACCAACGGCAGAAGGACAGTGGGCAGATATATACTGGGGACTGCTTGAACCCGAAAATGGGCAGAGTAATGGCATACAGTCTTTATACAACCAATGGCGACCCTGGGTTCAGATGCTGCACCCCTATGCTCCTCCTGCAGACCCCCTTCATGTTACCTTATATTATGATAGAGATGATAATGCAATATATCAGTATGCATTTTATCAGCATCTAGAAGGGACTCAATGGGAGATTTTCTCCAGTTGCATTTTGCTCGGAAAAGAAGGTGTGCCGGCTGTGGTTGAATTAACCACAGAACAGTTGGAATGGTATGAGATGTCTGAAGAAGCCATGTCACATTGGCCGTGCATACAGAATATCAGGCCAAGGATCTGGGGCCTATGTGCAAACGCTTGATGGGGTACAGACTGGATGTGGACTCAGTTACCCGGTTTACAATATTCACCATCAGAGGAAGCCTATAGAATTATGTGCAGAACAACTGATAAGGTACTGCTGGAACACAGGCAGATTGAAAGGTTTCATGGTAGGGAAAAAACAGACCATCCACAGGCTGCAGCGATGCTTGACACTCTACCAGATACCTTGTGGTCAGCAAGTTCAACGGATGTTGGTTACTGCAAATACGTCACACTAATTACGTTTGATTTAATAGACCATACTCCGATTTGGCAGAGACAATATTCACATAAACCAGAGGCTGAAGCTGGCATCGCCGACACAATTGAAGGATTGTTAGCAGCAGGGGTGCTGGAACCCTCCCAGTCAGCCTGGAACACTCCTATCTTGCCTGTAGAGAAGCAGACTACAGGCAAATATAGGATGGCGCATGATTTGAGACGGATTAATAGTGTCGTTTCTACTCAAACAGTTCCGGTCCCAAACCCTTACACTGCAATGTCTATGCTGACACCCGACCATAAGTGGTTCTCATGCATTGATCTGGCCAACGCATTTTTCTGATTGCCCCTAGCTGATCATTTGAGGGACATTTTTTCGTTTACTTACAAAGGCCAACAATTACGTTATACAAGGGTCCCTCAAGGGTTTATTTTGTCACCTGGGGTGTTTAATCAGGTATTGAAACAGCAGCTCAAGAGTCTGACGCTCCCAAAGGGGGTGGTACTGATCCAGTATGTGGATGACATTCTTTTGGCAGCACCCGACCATGTTTCCTGTGTGGAAGCCACAAAGTCGTTGCTGTTTCACCTGTATAGTGTCGGTTTCAAAGTGTCACGGGTTAAATTGCAATGCTGCAGACAAACGGTGTCTTTTTTGGGTAGAATTATTTCTGCTAAGGGAACAGGTGTGTCCCCGTCCCATAGATCCTCCATTCTGCATTATACCAAACCAATCACTGTAAAGGACATGCTCTCATTTCTTGGGTTGGCAGGGTACAGTAGACAATTCGTTGCATCATATGGGGAGCTCACTTTCCCTCTCAGGGCCATGGTAAATGAGCAAGGCATGAGAAATTTGTCAGCCCATTTGCAGTGGACCACGGAGGCAGACGGAAGTTTTATATCTCTTAAACAGGCACTAACGCGGGCTGCTGATTTAGCGGTCCCGGATTACAAAGAGACATTTTTCCTTGATATTTCTGAAAAATTACACACAATAAATGGTGTTCTTTTTCAGAAAAAAGGGGGAGCCAGGCAGGTGCTGATGTATGTAAGCGTTACCCTTGACCCAATAGAGGACAAACACCCACCATGTCCAAGACATGCAGCAAGGGTAGCAAAGATTCTCCAAAAGGTGGCACATATAGTCATGGGCCATACACTAACAGTACTGACGACACATAGTATAGTGGCCTATGTGAACTCAACGGCCTTTACGATGACATCACTGCGGCAAACCAGGTTAGAGAAAATTTTGAATACACCACATATAATATTTTACACATGAAGGAATTAACATGGCTGATAACATGGGAGAAGGAGAGCCACACATGTGTGAGAAAAGGGTACAGAGAGATACCAAAGTTAGGGTAGATTTACAGGCAGTTCCACTAGTAGACCCAGAAGAACTGCTGTTCACAGATGGTTGTTGTTACAGACATCCAACTGAAGGACTTAAAGCAGCCTATGCAGTGGTGCGATGGACAAGTGAGGGATTTGAGGAAGTGTTGACAGGAAAAGTGACAGGCAAAGAATCAGCCCAGTTGGCTGAATTACAGGCAATGATAGCTGCCTTAGAGTGGTCAGAGGGAAAAAGAGTAAATATTTTTATTGACTCTGCATATGTGGTAGGGGCTATACAGGTAGAACTCAGTCAATGGATCAGGGCAGGATTTTTAACAGCAGCAAAAACCCCAATTAAACATGAAAAAGATATGAAAAGATTAGCGAAGGCTCTAATGAAACCTGCAGAAGTGGCAGTGGTCAAATGTAGAGGACATGATAAAGCAGACACAGTAGTAGCGAAGGGCAATCAGGAAGCAGACTTAGCAGCAAAGAAAGCAGCAGGGTATACAGCACAGTATATAATGATGCAAACAGAGAGAACAGTGTACGACCTGCTGCCTGCCTGTGAGGCGAACGTGTTAATCAAAGAGCAGCAGAAAGCCTCTCCTCAGGAATTGACAGTATGGAGAGAGAGAGGGGCCACAGAGTCAGAAGGGATTTGGAGGTCGCCGGACGGTAGACCAGTCCTACCCCCAGGTTTGATAGCTTCCATGCTCCAGGAAGCTCATGGGTTGATCCATTGTGGAAAAATACAGATGCAGAGATATCTGACACATTGGTGGCATCTGTTCTTGCCAGCAATGATTGAAAATTATATTAGGGAATGTAGAACGTGTACAGAATACAATGTGAGACCAACAGTGAAACCACATGAGGGAAAATTCCCTCTCCCAAGAATGCCAGGTCAGGAAATAGTGATTGACTACACTGACATGATAGAGAGAGTAAACAGATACCGGTACCTTTTGGTAGCAGTGGATGCATACACTGGTTGGCCAGAAGCAATACATGCAAAAAAGGAAGACGCAAAGACAGTGATTAAATTCTTGATAAACCAATATATTCCAACGCATGGGTTTCCAAAGAGAGTCAGGTCAGATAATGGCACACATTTTAAGAACAAAGACCTGCAAGAAGTTGAAGCAGCTTTAGGACTGAAACATGCGTTTGGGACAGTGTATCATCCTCAGTCACAGGGAAAAGTGGAAAGAATGAATCGGTCCATTAAAGAGAAAATAGGAAAAGTGTGTGTACAAACACAGTTAAGCTGGGTGGATGCCCTATCTTTAGCTTTAATGTCCATTAGGAGCTCAGTAAACTCTATTACTGGGTTCACTCCGTATGAGTTAACAACAGGGCAGCAGTTCCCGGGACCAGGAGCGGGAGTACAGATCTTAGAGGGGGGAGGAGCCTCTCTAAGGTAAAAACCTTATTATGACCAACTAACAGCTCTGGTGTCAGCTTTCTCCAAACAGGTTGGATCAGAAAAGGGGGAACTACAGACTCAGACACCATCTACTACAGACTGGGGCCTAGTGAAGGTCATCAAACGGAAGTGGTCGGAGCCGAGGTGGACAGGACCTTATAAAGTGGTGGAGAGGACATCACATGCGGTCAGATTACAGGGGAAAGGAGAAAGCTGGTACCATTGGAGCCAGTGTGCAGCTACGGAACCGCCAACGAGAACTCTAGAACAAATAAGAACAGAAAAAGAGTAGAAGGGTTTTAAACTTCTAATGTTTGTAGGAAGAAGGTTCTGGAAAAAGGAGGGAGAGGTCCTAAAAATTTCTAAGCAAAGTTGTGTGAGGGATATAATGTCTATTTTTGTAACCACCCCACATTACTTTAGGCTGTGGAGGTTGGGAGTCTTTGTTATTCTTATATGTATAAGTGTTATGCTACTGTTAATAGGAGTATTAACCACGAGGGACAAACACACAGGCGAGGGAGGAAGGTTCAGGAATAAAAGATCAACAGGACAAGAGGCAGATAAATGTTTAAGGGAGGTGAGGAGCCAGGTACGTATCAGACATGATAGGAATCATGGTACCACATACCAGTTTGATTTATGCCAAGTAATTGATTGTGGTCAAGATACAGGGAGCTGGAGGGATTATGATGTATATCTTTGCTTCTATGCCATTTATTATGACCCATGCCCATCATGGTATAATGTATTAACATGGACGGGGCCAAGAGGTCGTCACTTTTGGATAATAGATGGAACATTCGAGGTCATGTGAGCCTGGCGAAGGGGCAACTAGACCATTCTTCAGAGTTAAGAAATCCACTTTTGTTGACCCTGAAGAAATTTGACATTAATCCTAGTCCAAAAGAGGTACAGATTTACTGTGGGAGTGATGACAGAAGTTTTTATCTTGTAATAGGTGTAGATCAATCTGGTGTGGATACCATGGGATTAGTGAAGGTAACCTTAGTGGACCCTCCTATGAGCCAACCACAAACTGAAAATACAAGCATGGAGGTAGAACCAAGTTCAGGAGTTGTGGTAATAGACCACAACAACCTTACAAGACGGGATATTATTAAATTAGCTACCGAGTATGGGGATAAGAACTTGTGGCTGGACTGGATGACTTTGACAGCAATTTCGATGAATATGAGTAATTGCGTCGCGTGTTCTTCGGCAAGACCAACCCTGTTTACTACCCCAGCTCCATTGTTCCCAAATATAGACCCAATAGGATTTCATTGTATGATGGCCCTCACTATGCAGGCGGACCATCCAAATTGTACCACATTAAGTGATATTTTTCCACCTGTAAAGAATTCCACGTTACCTCCAGTGTTTACACCAAGGGCCAACAAATATACGTGTTTTGTTCGAAGGTCTAATATAATCTTGGGAGACATGCCTGCTGACTGGTGTCAGGATACAATTAATATAACCGGCTGGCAGAATGCTAGCACAATGGTTTGGGCTAGAGCTGATCTTTTTTGGTACTGTGGAGGTAGAACACTGCATATTACTCTACCTCCAGATTGGTCTGGAACCTGTGCAATGGTCAGGTTAGGAGTACCCTTATTTCTTTTAGGAGAACGACGACAGGGAATGAATCCGTTTTTACAAATTCGTAGGGATTTGTTTGATGTCACATCCGGCTCAACCACTTACATAGATGCAATAGGTGTTCCCCGCGGGGTACCTGATGAATATAAATTGGCAGACCAGATAGCAGCAGGATTTGAGAATCTCCCAATTATCAGTGTTCTATTCCCAGTTACGCCGATTAAAAACGTTGACCGAATTAATTATGTACATTACAATGTACTTAGGCTAGCTAATAGAACTAGAGATGCGGTGGCGGGACTTTCTGAACAATTGGCAGCGACTTCATTGATGACAGTCCAAAATAGAATGGCTTTAGATATGTTGTTAGCAGAGAAGGGGGGAGTGTGCTCTATGTTCGGGGACCAATGCTGTACGTTTATCCCCAATAATACGGCACCTGATGGCTCGGTAACCAGAGCCCTGGAGGGACTAAGAACTTTGCCTGAAGAAATACATGAACATTCCGGTATTGACAACCCTTTAGGAGGTATTTTTGACTCGTGGTTTGGGAAATGGAAAGGATTAATTGCCTCTGTGTTTATGTCCCTCGGTGGTATGATTATTGTGTTAGTGTTGTGTGGATGTTGTTGTATTCCCTGTATTAGATCTTTGTTGAACAGGGTAATTATCACAGCAATTGAAGGAAAGGCTCCCCCGCCCTATCAGATGTCACAGATGGAGACGGAAACCATGGCTTTGGCGAGAGGGGAAGACTATGCATCGGAGAGTGAATGTGATGAATAGAACTGTTTGGGTGGTTGGTTGGTCTCATTTTTATGAAACCAAAAGGGGGAGTTGTAAATATATGACTTACACAAAAAAAAAACTGAAGGCTGGCTGCGACTGTGAATCTCTGCAGCAGTCAGAAGCCTGTGAAGACGCTGTTTAATACACGCAGGAGGTAGTCACGTGACATTCCGTGTCGCGCTCGGAAGAATGCGAGGCGGTCACGTGACTTTCTGTTTCGTGCCCGGAAGAGTGCGAGGCAGTAACGTGACGTCCCGTTTCGCGCCCGGAAGAGTGCGGGGCAGTCACGTGACGTTCCGTTTCGCGCTCGGAAGGGTGCGGGGCGGTCACGTGACGTTCCGTTTCGCGCCCCGGAAGTGGGCCAAGGAGGTCACGTGATGATCCGTTTCACGGGCAAAAGAAGCTCACGTGGGGTCGGACATCCGGGAATGCGAGGAGGCGGAGAATGGAGTCAGATCAACAGCCAATGAGAAGATAATTCTACCTCAGTGTGTGTATGACGTTTTTTATTGTATAAAAGACTGGGGCAGGGCCAAAACGAGGTCTTACTTTTTGAACTGGCACACGTGGTAGTTGGTCAGGGAAAAAAGGGTTAGACCCAGAGCTCTGAATGCTTTGTCCACTTACTGCTTAAAATAAATCAAGAGTGTGAGACTGAATATCTTCTCCTAGTGCTTCATTTAAAAGAACACGCAGGACTCGGCTCACACATAGAATTGGTAGATTGAGCCAAAGTCTTACAGGCCCCAGTCAAATAATACTTGCACTCGCCCACATTGTTGGCCCAGTATACCTTAATTTCTACTCCCCCAACAGATTTCAACAATTTTGACTAACTGTTTTAAGAATCAACAATCTAGATAGAGAATCGAATCACAAAATTGTTGAAGTGCAGAGGCCATTTGGTCCACAATACCTGCGCTGGCTTCCAATGAGGATTATCAATTAGTGCCATTCGCTTGTTTTTCCCCATAACCTTGCATATTACTTGAATAGAAACATCATCCAGAATACCTCAGTTAGCTTTGCCTTTAACATACTTCTTGGCAGTGCATTTCAGTCCTGAACTACCTGACATGTTAACAAATGTTTTCTCACATCACATGTGCTATGTTTGCATATCACATGATGTGCCCTCTCATCTGGATCTCATCAGGCAGGAACAGTTTCTCCCTATCCAGATTTTTCATGATTTTGACTTTTGTTTTGATCAGAACTCCTCTTCAAGAACACTCCTAACCTCTCTAATATATCCTCCATAACTGAAGTTTCTCAACCTCAGAACCATTTTTATGCGTTAGTTCTTGTATAAAATGTGTTTTGGCAGCACTATTTGGCTGTAATGTCACTAAAGAATTAGGAACGGTATTTTCAAAAATGCTTACCGCTGATCGCAATAGTGCAATTTCAGTGCAATTGTTTTGCATTCTTCGTTCTGCGCATATGCCTATGTCCCTGCGCATGCACTGCTATCAGTTGCCGTCAGAGCGTGTGAGAGGTACAGTACTAGACAATGAGCAGCGTCATCTCAAAAATTAAACTAGTCAATGTTCACTGCTCTCCCTCTGAAACAAGAATAGTATTGTATAATTCCTGTATAAGCCCTGTACAATTCCTGCAGGACTGCATTACTCTTATTACAATGCAGAACACAGCAGAGTAGCAGTTTGTTCAGTAAGAAATCATCTGGTAACCTATGAACAGCTTGTTCAAGAAAGAAGAAAAAGGGGAAAGCAGCAAAAACTGGATGCTTTTTTTAAACAAATCCTCAAGAAATAGTCAGAAGACAATCAACGACAGCCACCACTTCGGCAACCATAACTGCACCTGAAGGTGGTGATGATGATGACCCTCTGTCCCTGCATTAACAATATTTTTTCAATGCAATGTGTTAAATTTACTTTTGTTTCATTAATAAATATGATTCAACCCTTCATTCAGGCTATGCTATACTTTTTGTTAGGCTTTTGGGTGATTTTTGGATGATCGTTAGTGGTATTTTTTGCTGGTCTGCCCCAACTTCACTTTTTCCATAGGCCCCATTATTTCTATTGAGGGATTTTCTATTAAGCAAGGTGTTGCTGAAATGCAACTACAGCATTACATAACTACCTGTAAATCTCTTCTGCAAACTCTGATTTAATTTGATTTATTGTAGACACACGTACCTAAGTACAGTGAAAGGCTTTGTTTTGTAAGCAGTACAGCGGATCATTGCTAACAAGGACATACAGATCATGCAGTGCTTAAACATGGTAAGGCATACAGGTTACAATGGCACAGGAGGTATGCAAAGCAAGATCAACATTATTTGAAGTTCAAGAGTCCATTCACCAGCCTAATGATGGCAGGAAAGAAGCTGCTCTTGAATGTGTTGGTGTATCTTCAAGTTTCTGCATCTTCTGCCTGATGAAGAGGTTGTAGGACAGCATTTCCAGGCTGAAATGGGTCTTTGATGATGTTGGTAGCCTTTCCTTAGCAGCAAGTGTAAATGGAATCCATGGATGGGAAGTTAACTTCCATGATGGTCTAGGATGTGCACACAACCTTTGTAGTTTCTTATGGTACTGGACAGAGAAGTTGCCATATCAGACCGTTACACACGTGGAGAGTATCTCCAATACGTTCACACTTTTCCTACAGTATGACACCCAAAATTGTACGCAATACTCTAACTGAGGTCTAGCAAGTGTCTTGCTTTTGTACTCTCTGCTTCTATCAATAAAGCCCAGAATACTGTATGCTTTATTAACTGCTCTATTTATCCAGTCGCCTTCAATAATCATTGCAAGCAGACAGCCAAGTTGCTCTGCTGCTGCACAATTAAGCACAGTAACTCCTGATATGTATTGATTACACATGTTCTTCCTTCCAAAATGCATCACCTCACACTTCCCTGCATTGAACTTCATTTGCCATCCATGCGCCCAATCCATCAACGTATCTGTACACTTTTGAAGATCAGCATCATCTCCCTCACAATTTACTATGCATTCAAGTTTCATATCATCTGCAAACCTTGAAACTATCCCCTGCCATACCAAGATGTAGATGATTAATATACATCAGAAAAAGAAAGGATCTGAATTCTAACCTGTGGAGAACATTAGATTAGAGTTCTGATCCTTGGTTTTCCTAATGTATACTTGATTACAAACTTCACCACAAACATTGCTCCAGATCGAAAAATACCAATTGATCATTAAACGATATGTCAGCACTTGGAAAGAATTGATTAATCAGGATATTTTTGAACAGGCATCCAGCAGTGCTGATATTGGTAATGAGAGAAAGTGAGGACTGCAAATGCAGGAGACCAGTGTCGAGAGTGTGGTGCTGGAAAAGCATAGCAGGTCAGGGAGTATCCGAGGAGCATGAGAATTGACATTTTGGGCATTAGCCCTTCATCAGGAATATTTGAAATGTCAATTCTCCTGCTCCTCCGATGCTGCCTGACCTGCTGTGCTTTTCTAGCAACACACTCTCCTCACTGATTTCGGTAATACACTTGCAATGGTTTCCATGGACTTTAGGAAGACAACGGAAAGGCTCCAACATTGCAGACTTCAAGAAAGTTAAGAACCTGTGGGATCTAAGGCAAAGTGTCATGTTGAATCCAAACCAGCTTATGCAGGAAGCAGAGGGTGAAGGTAGAGGCATGTTTCTGTGACCAGAAATCAGTTCCAGTGGGGTTCCACAAGACCCATTACTGAGGTCCTTGCTGTTTGTGGTCTACTATGATGATATGGACAGAAATGTAGGGATATGATTAGATTAGATTACTTACTTACAGTGTGGAAACAGGCCCTTCGGCCCAACAAGTCCACACCGACCCGCCGAAACGCAACCCACCCAGACCCAATCCCCTACATTTCCCCTATGGGCAATTTAGCATGGCCAATTCACCTAACCTGCACCTTTTTGAACTGTGGGAGGAAACTGGTGCACCCGGAGGAAACCCACTCAGACACGGGGGGAATGTGCAAACTCCACACAGTCGCCTGAGGTGGGAATTGAACCCAGGTCTCTGGTGCTGTGAGGCAGCAGTGCTAACCACTGTGCCACCCACTTAAGAAGTTTTGTATAACACAGTAATTGGTAGAGTGGCAAAGTGTTAGATGATAGCTGTAAACTGGAGAAGGATGTCAATGGACTGGTCAGTGGGCAAAGCAATGTCAAATGAAATTCAATCTAGAAAAATGAGACAATGCACTTGGATAGGGCTAACAAAGAAAAAGGTTACACAATATGAATGGTAGGATCCTGGAAAGTCCTCAGGATCAGAGGAACTTTGCCGTGCATATCCTTAGAATCCTGAATGTACTAGAGCTGGTAGATAAGAAGGCAAGGCATATGTGGTATGCCCTAATTAGCCAAAGCATAGAATACAAGAACAGTTAATCTGTAACTGTATAAAATGTGGGCTAGTTCACAACTTCATAACAAGAGGGATTGAGTATAGAAGCAAAGAGGTGCTTCTGCAGCTGTACAGGGCCCTGGTGAGACCACACCTGGAGTACTGTGTACAGTTCTGGTCTCCAAATTTGAGGAAAGACATTCTGGCTATTGAGGGAGTGCAGCGTAGGTTCACGAGGTCAATTCCTGGAATGGCAGGATTGCCTTACACGGAAAGACTGAAGCGACTGGGCTTGTATACCCTTGAGTTTAGAAGACTGAGAGGGGATCTGATTGAAACGTATAGGCTTATGAAAGGACTGGACACTCTGGCAGGAGGGAACATATTTCCGTTGATGGGGGAGTGCCGAACCAGAGGACACAACTTAAAAATACGGGGTAGACCATTTAGGACAGAGATGAGGAGAAACTACTTCACACAGAGAGTGGTGGCTGTGTGGAATGCTCTGCCCCAGAGGGCAGTGGAGGCCCAGTCTCTGGATTCTTTTAAGAAAGAATTGGATAGAGCTCTTAAAGATAGTGGAGTCAAGGGGTATGGAGATAAGGCTGGAACAGGATACTAATTAGGAATGATCAGCCATGATCATATTGAATGGCGGTGCAGGCTTGAAGGGCAGAATGGCCTACTCCTGCATCTATTGTCTATTGTCTATTGTCTAACTGGACTACTGCTTCCCACTGAGTAAAAAGAATGCACTTGCTCTGCATAGGGTGCAGAGGAGATTTACCAGGATTCTTCCCGGGTAGATATGGTTAGGTTGCTTCCCTTTGTGCAGAACCAAAGACCAGAGGGCATTATCACTATCGCATGATATAATGATCACTGTGGTAAAAACAATGACTGCAGATGCTGAAAACCAAATACTGGATTAGTGGTGCTGGAAGAGCACAGCAGTTCAGGCAGCATCCAACGAGCAGCGAAATCAACGTTTCGGGCAAAAGCCCTTCATCAGGAATAAAGGCAGTGAGCCTGAAGCATGGAGAGATAAGCTAGAGGACGGTGGGGTGGGGAGAGAGTAGCATAGAGTACAATGGGTGAGTGGGGGAGGAGATGAAGGTGATAGGTCAGAGAGGAGAGGGTGGAGTGGATAGGTGGAAAAGGGACAGTAAATTTGCAGATGATACGAAGATAGATGGAGTTGTGGACAGTGAGGAGGGCTGTTGTTGGCTGCAGAGGGACTTAGATATGATGCAGAGCTGGGCTGAGGAGTGGCAGATGGAGTTCAACCCTGCCAAGTGTGAGGTTGACCATTTTGGAAGAACAAATAAGAATGCGGAATACAGGGTTAATGGTAGGGTTCTTAGTCAGGTGGAGGAACAGAGGGATCTTGGGGTCTATGTACATAGATCTTTGAAGGTTGCCACTCAGGTGGATAGAGTTTGTAAGAAGGCCTATGGAGTATTATCGTTCATTAGCAGAGGGATTGAATTCAAAAGTCGTGAAGTGATGTTGCAGCTGTACAGGACTTTGGTTAGGCCACAGTTGGAGTACTGTGTGCAGTTCTGGTCGCCTCACTTTAGGAAAGATGTGGAAGCTTTGGAGAGGGTGCAGAGAAGATTTACCAGGATGTTGCCTGGAATGGAGAGTAGGTCGTACGAGGATAGGTTGAGAGTTCTCGGCCTTTTCTCGTTGGAACGGCGAAGGATGAGGGGTGACTTGATAGAGGTTTATAAGGTGATCAGAGGAATAGATAGAGTAGACAGTCAGAAACTTTTTCCCCGGGTACAACAGAGTGTTACAAGGGGACATAAATTTAAGGTGAAGGGTGGAAGGTATAGGGGAGATGTCAGGGGTGGGTTCTTTACCCAGAGAGTGGTGGGGGCATGGAATGCGCTGCCCGTGGGAGTGGTAGAGTCAGAATCATTGGCGACCTTTAAGCGGCATTTGGATAGGTACATGGATGGGTGCTTAATCTAGGTTAGAAGTTCGGCACAACATCGTGGGCCGAAGGGCCTGTTCTGTGCTGTATTGTTCTATGTTCTAAGATAGGCAGGTCGGACAAGTCAAGGAGACAGTAACTGAGCTGGAAGTTTGAAACTAGGATGAGGTGGGGGAAGGGGAAATGAGGAAGCTGTTGAAGTCCACATTGATGCCTTGGGGTTGAAGTGTTCCGAGGCGGAAGATGAGGCGTTCTTCCTCCAGGCATCTGGTGGTCAGGGAGCGGCGGTGAAGGAGGCCCAGGACCTCCATGTCCTCGGCAGAGTGGGAGGGGGAGTTGAAATGTTGGGCCACGGGGCGGTTTGGTTGATTGGTGCGGGTGTCTCGGAGATGTTCTCTAAAGCGCTAATGATCACTGTCTCAGGGTAAGGGGTTACTCACTGAAAACAGAGATGGGGGGGAGGAACTTCTTCTCAGATGGTAGTGCATCTATGGAATTCTTTACTAAAAAGATCTGTTGGGGCACAGTCGAAGCTGAGAGACAGGTTTTAAATCAGCAAGAAAATCAAAGAGAATGGGGTAAAGACAAGAAGTGGGGTTGAGGAGATTATGAGTTCAGTCAAAATCTCACTGAGCATCAGAGCAATCTCAACAGACTGAATGGCCTAATTCTGCTGCTACCTCTTCTGCAATTGTGAGTCTTTCCCTTTTGAGGGAAGATACCTTGACTATTCCTGAACCACCTTCTCTTTGCTAGTAGCCCTTTGTTAAACCAGTTTTTTTTTTCCCATCAACCTTTTGTTTCAGTCTTTCTGGCCATTCTTGTTCCACTGCAGTCAAGTCTCCTTAGATGATTATTCTTACTCTGGATTGTCTGTTGTTCTTTTTGATTGTAATCCTTTATATCTCATGATATAATGATCATTATCGCTGAAATATTTCCACTTCCAAACACTGAATTTACTTGGCCACCTCATTTCAAGAACTATATCCAAAAGTGCTTCTTGTTTGATTGGACTCAACGCATACTACATTAGGAATTTTTCCTGAACACAATCTAGTAACATTTGTTCCACTCTACCTTTAATGCTACCACAGTCCCAGTCTACATTCAGTTAGAGTCTCCAATTATAACTTATCTATAATAATCGCCACTAATTTCCTACAGATTTATTCCTCTACAACATTGCCACTAATTGGTGGTCTACAGACAATGCAACACAACTGTCGTCCATTTCTGTTTCCTTAGCTCTAGCCAGACCAATTCTGTTCTTCAACCCGGCAGGACATTCTTCTCCAGCATTGCAATGCTTTCCTTAACCAAGACCGCTCCCCTTATTCCTTTTCAATCTTTTCTGAACACCTTATATCAAGGAATGTTTTCCACCAAATCCTGCCCTTCCTCGAGCTAGGCCTCCATTATCACAACATCACATTTTCACATGCTAATCTAGAACTGCAATTCCCTAGCCTTGTTTATTATTTTATTTACTACTGACAACTTAAAACATTATAGGGTAGTACTTTCTACCTCTAGAACTGCTCAATATTTAATGATCATCCATGTAAGATAATCCCTATCACCTTTACTGCCAATAATAAATGCAAAGACGGTCATAAAAATCAAAACCTTTCAGTTACCTGTCTGCTTTTTTCACTTTAAGGTCAAGCTTCCTGGGAAAAAAAAAACTGTTCTCATCCTTAAACTAATATCTTGACATGGATTCCATTCTGTCTCATACAAGATCTCCTGCAATGTTCATTAGATTCACCTTCTGCTCACACAAATCTAGTCTAATGGATCTGTTCATCACTCAATCTCCCTAGCATCTTATAATTAGAGATAATGTTACCATTTACCTAAAAGGAATCTACTCTTGCTCCCTCTATACTGATAAACTACCATCCAATTCCAATCTCAATTTCCTTCCAAAGTTCTTAAATGCTTGGTGATGATGCTGACAGTTTAAAAAGACTATTTTGTCCTGGGTTTTTTTGAAAAGTTGTAAAGACAGAGGTAAGGAACTGCCTACTGGAGACTGCCAAAGTAAATAACTTAAGAGGCCTTTAGGTTTTTTTTAAGAGAAGTTGGAATAATGGAAGCAGCTTGAGTGGAAGCGGCCAGTTCACACAGACGCGGCTTTTGAGGTTTTTTTTAGCTAAAGCATCAAAAGCTATTTGAGAACACAGAAGAGTTGGAAACTTCAGTGAATGATTCCTAGCTGCTACTTTCACTGAAATTTCTCAATGTTATTTTCTTCTGGATTGGAGAACTGTGTGTGTTTATGAGATGTTACTATGTTAGAACAGTTGATTAGTATCTATTATTCAGTTAAGTTTTCCAATAGTTATTATAAATTCAGAGTGAGACTAAGTCTGTGAGCCTGTCAAATGCAGATTATCTAAACCCCATTTCTGGCAGATTCCATTACTGCTGCCATGGGATTAGGGGTGAAATATGGTTCAAATAGATGGGAAACTCCCTACTCAGTATGAACATTTAAACATTTTAACTGCCGTAACCTGGAACATGTGAACCTCACAGTGGAAGTCTAAATGCCTTTTTATTGGGGGGGGGGGCATTTTATTCTATTAATCACGTTTAAACTTGCCTTAAAGCTAGATTTTAATTAATGCAGCCAGAACTTCAGTGTTTACAGTCGTGACAGACTACAGAAGAAAAAGGGAAGATCCATGTGGCTCCTCTGAATTCTGCACCAATGCAGGCAGCCAAGTAGGTAGCAGATTATATTACCTAGCTCACATGAAGACCTTTCTGGTAAACAAGAAAGCTACTTAAAAAAAGATATAAAGCACTGTCTACTTGTGAACAATAGAGATAGGACAGGAGCAGGTGCATTCAGCAGGAACCATAGCCAGATAGCAGAAATCACCAGAAGAAAGGAAGAGAAGACTTATCTTGAGAGCAGAATACATCAATAAAAATAGAAGCTACATCAACATGTGATAGTGCAGAAATGCAATGAATGAGGAGAGAACTGTCTATTCACATAGATGAAAAGCAGATGAGCTCAGGTCCACATGACAGACAATCTGCATCACTGAGAAAAACAAGTGAGGTGAGAACAACACAGCAAGGCTTAAGGTGTATGTATATGTGTTGTGGTGGTGTTGATGGGTGGGTGGGGGAGGAGGAGGAGGAAGAGGAAGAAAGGAGCATAAAACTGATCACAGTAAGAGCAAGATCAAACCAATCAGAGCAGCAGCTACCCAAAGAAAGACACTGCCAGATTTGACAATGTTGACCAAAATGATGTCAGCACAAAGCACAGAGCAGATTGATAGGTACTAAGTCTTTTCCTCCACTATAAAGCTATATGAAGGAAAGGTTAAAAGTTCTCAATTCATTTTTTAAAATAAATATTAACCATTGTCTCCTTGACTTAAATTTAAGATAAGAGAATTGAACTAAAGTCATTAGTGGTGGTGAACTAAAGGCACCCAGGTGGGTGCCAGGAAGGAAACTGCTTAAATACTTACCTTCGAAGCCCCACAGCCCTTTTCCTATCCGGGAGCAGCGGGAGACACAACAGCGGTGACGTGGAGACCAGGAGGGTCCTAATAAGGTAAGGACTTAGGATATATTTGGGCAGCGTTTAGACCCAAGGAACTACACGTCTAGTATCTCCCTCCCGCCTCCTCTAACCAGAAAAAAAGATTCTGTAAGGTAAACTTTTTATCTTTCCTTTTTATTTCTTTTTCATATATTTAAGTGCATTGTTTGGTTTTAGTTAGTTAATATAATGCTAAGCTTACAATGGCAGGGGACCTCAGACCTGTGGCATGTGCCTTTTGCTTGATGTGGGAGCTCAGGAACATGGCTGATGTCCGACTCTTACACTTCAAGAAGTGTGTCCAGCTGCAGCTCTTATTTGATTGCATGACGGCTCTGCAGCTGCAGATGAACTCACTGTGGAGCATCCGCGATGCTGAGGAGGTCGTGGATAGCACACTTACTGAACTGGTCACACTGCAGGTTAGAACTGCTAAGGGAGACAGTGAATGGGTGACAAAAGGCAGAAAAAGAGTAGGAAGGCAGTGCAGGAGTTCCTGCAGTCATCTCCCTCCAAAACAGGTATACCGTTTTGGATACTGTTGGGGGAAATGGCTCATTGGGGGAAGGCAGCAGTTGCCGAGATCATGGCACCGTGGCAGGCACTGCTGTTCAGAAGGGCAGGAAAAAGACTTGTAGGGCCATAATCATAGGGGGTTCTATTGTAAGGGAAGTAGATAGGTGGTTCTGTGGCCGAAAACAGGACTCCCAGATGATAGGTTGCCTTCCAGGTGCTCAGGTCAGGGATGTCACCAATCGGCTGCACAGCATTCTAAAAGGGGAGGGTGAACAGCCAGTTGTCTTGGTGCATATAGGCACCAATGATATAAGTAAAAAACGAGATGAGGTCCTGAAAGCAGAATTCACGGAGCTAGAAGAGAAGTTAAAAAGGAGGACCTCAAAGGTAGTGATCTCGGGATTACTACCAGTGCCAAATGCTAGACAGCGTAGAAATGAAAAAAATAGGCAGGATGAACATGTGGCTTGAGGGATGGTGGAGATTCAGATTTGTTAGACATTGGGACCGGTTCTGGGGAATATGGAACTTTACAAGATGGATGGTCTACATCTGAACCAGACTGGAACAAATGTCCTTGGGGGAGTTTTTGCTACTGCTGACGGGGAGGTTTCAAACTAATGTGGCAGGGGACTGGGAACCAGAAGAGAAGACAAGTAGACAGCGAGGTGGAAACTGGAGACTCTAAGAATCATGAAGATAGTATTAATAAGGGGAAGAGTAGGCAGAGAGCAGATGAATGCAAAAGAACTGGTGGCCTGAAGTGTATCTACTTTAATGCAAGGAGTACAGTGGGTAAGGCAGATGAACTTTGGGCTTGGATTGGTGCCTGGGAGAATGACATTATTGCAATCATAGAGACTTGGTTGAAGGAAGGGCATGATTGGTAACTAAATGTTCCAGGATATAGACGCTTCAGACAGGACAGGGAGGGAAGTAAAAGAGGGGCTGGAGTTGCATTGCTGGTCAGGGATGATATCACGGCTGCGCTAAAGGAGGACACTATGGAGGGCTTGAGCAATAAGGCATTATGGGGAGAGCTGAGAAAAAAGGGTGCAGTTACATTGTTGGGGCTATATTACAGGCCTCCTAACAGTTAGCGTGAGGTAGAAGAACACATAGGTCAACAGATTATGGAAAGATGTACAGGCAAGAGGGTAGTGGTGATGGGAGATTTTAATTTTCCCAACATTGCCTGGGATATACTCAGAGTCAGAGGTCTAGACAGAATAGAATTTATAAGAAGCATCCAGGAAAGCATTTTAGAGCAGTATGTCAATAATCCGACAAGGGAGGGGGCCATATTGGAGTTGGTGTTGGGGAATAAGCCAGGCCAGGTGGTAGACGTTGCGGTGGGGGATTTCTTTGGGAACAGTGACCACGATTCTGTAGGTTTTAGAATACTCGTAGACAAAGATGCGAGTGGTCCTAAGGGAAGAGTACTAAACTGGGCCAAGGCCAATTATATCAATATTAGGCAGGAGCTCAGAAATGTGGATTGGACACAGCTATTTGAAGGGAAGTCCACATTTGATATGTGGGAGGCTTTCAAAGATAGGTTAAAGACAGTACAGGATAGGCATGTCCAATTGAAGGCAAAGGATAGGAAAGGCAAGGTTCGTGAACTGTGGATGACAGGAAAAATCGTACGACTAGCCAAGAGGAAAAGGGAAGTGTACGTAAGGTCTAGACAGCTAAGAACAGAATGGGCTCTGGAGGAATATTGGAAGAGTAGGACCAGTCTTAAACGAGGAATCAAGCGGGCTAAAAGGGGTCATGAAATAGCTTCAGTGAGCAGAATTAAGGAGAATCCCAAAGCCTTTTATTCTTATATAAGAAGCAAGCGGGTAACTAGAGAAAGGATTGGTCCACTAAAGGATAATGAAGGAAGGCTGTGTGTTGAACCTGAGAGAATAGGTGAGATTTTGAATTATTACTTTGCGTCAGTGTTCACTGAGGAGAGGGACATGATGAATTTTGAGATTAGAGATAGAAGTTTGATTAGTCTGGATCACATTGGCATAAGTAGGGAAGATGTGTTGGGTAGGCTACAGGTTATTAAGGTGGACAAATCCCCAGGACTGGATGGGATCTAGCCAAGGTTGATCCAGATCTATCCCTATTCCTGATTAAGGGCTTTTGCCCGAAATGTGATTTTCCTGTTCCTCGGATGCTGCCTGACCTGCTGCGCTTTTCCAGCACCACTCTAATCTAAACTCTATCCCAGATTGGTGAGGGAGGCGAGAGAGGAAATAGCTGGGGCCCTGACAGATATCTTTGTGGCACTCTTAAAACACAGGTGAGGTGCCAGAGGACTGGACGTTTGCTCAAGTTGTCCCCCTGTACAACAAGAGTAGTAGGGATATTCTGGGTAACTACAGACCAGTGAGCCTGACGTCAGTGGTGGGAAAGTTGCGGAGAAGGTACTGAGGGATAGGACCTATTTATATTTAGAAAAGAATGGGCTTATCAGAAATAGGCAACATGGTTTTATGCAGGGGAGATCGTGCCTTACCAACTTAATAGTGACCAAGTTGATAGCTGCAGGAAGGGCTGCTGATGTCATATACATGAACCTTAGTAAGGCGTTTGATAAGATTCCCAGGGTAAACTAATACAGAAAGTGAAGTCACATGGTGTGCAGGGCGTTCTACCTACGTGGATAAAGAACTGGTTGAACAACAGGAGACAGAGAGTAGTAGTTGAAGGGAGTTTCTTGAAATGGAGAAAGGTGACCAGTCGTGTTCCACAGGAATCAGTGCTGGGGCCACTGTTGTTTGTGATATACATAAATGATCTGGAAGAGGGCACTGTTGGTATAATCAGCAAGTTTGCAGATGACATGAAGACTGGTGGCATTGCAGAAAGCATAAGGGACTGTCAAAGAATACAGGAGAATATAGATAAACTGGAGAGTTGGGCAGAGAAGTGGCAGATGGAGTTCAATACAGGCAAATGTGAGGTCATGCATTTTGGCAAGTTTAATTCTGGAGCGAATTATACAGTGAACTGAAGAGCCTTGGGAAAAGTTGACAGCAGAAAGATCTAGGAGTGCAGGTTCAATGTACCCTGAAGGTGGCTGCACAGGTGGATAGAGTGGTCAAAAAGGTATGCTTGCCTTCATCGGGGTATTCAGTACAAGAGCTGGCAGGGCATGTTAAAATTGCACACAACGTTGGTTCGGCCGCATTTAGAATACTGTGTACAGTTCTCGTCGCCACATTACCAAAAGGATGTAGACGCTTTGGAGAGGGTGTAGAGAAGGTTTAAGAGGATTTTTCCTGGTATGGAAGGTGCTAGCTATGAAGAGAGGTTAAGCAGGTTAGGTTTGTTTTCATTAGAAAAAAGGAAATTGAGGGGGGACCTGATTGAGGTTTATAAAATCATGAAGGGTATAGACAGGCTGAAAGATTTGATAACGAGAGGTCACACTTTCAAGATGAGGGGTAAAAAGTTTAAGGGGGATACACACGGCAAGTACTTTACACAGAGGGTGGTGGGTGTCTGGAACGCATTACCAGCAGAGGTGGTAGAGGCAGGAGAGGCAGGCATGGTAGATTCATTTAAGATGCATCTGGACAGATGCATGAGTAAATGGGGAGCAGAGGGATACAGGTGCTTAGGAATTGGGCAACAGGTTTAGATAGTAGATTTGGATCGGCTCAGGCTTGGAGGGCCGAAGGGCCTGTTCCTGGGCTGTAAATTTTCCTTGTTTTGTCTTTTGGGGTGTTCAAGTGCCATGTGATACACGGCCTGCAGCAAAAGGAAAGTCTTAGGTGCTCCGAGCAGACTGGATAGTCACATCTGCGAGAAGTGGCATCATCTTGATCAGCTTGAACACCTGTTTCCAGAGCTTGCACATCAGCTAAAGCTATAGAAGTGCATCCACGATGCCGACAGTTACATGGATAACACATTATTAGACATAGTCACTCTTTTATATAAAGAGTGTAGTCGGAGAAAACGTGGGTGACCACCAACCAGAAAAAGGGAGGCAGGTAGTCAAAGCCCAGAGTGCATTTCACTTAAGAAGGACCAAAGATCAGAAGGACCTTGATGTGTGTGTACCAAAGTCCCTTAAGATATCAAGATAGATGAATAAACTGGTCAAAAAATCACATGGAATTGTTGGTTAGGCTACAATAGAGTACTCTGTGCAGTTCTAGAATCCAAATTATTAGGATGAATGTGACTGCTCTGGAGAGTGTGGAGGAGATTTACCAGGATGGTGCCTCAGCTGGTGAGTTTCAGTTGTGAAGAGAAATTGGATAGACTGGGGTTGGTTTCCATAGAGCAGAGGAGAGTTGGAGAGTTGGAGAGTTGGGGGCGGGGGGGAGGTATGACTGTGATGTAAAAATTCTGATGGACACACACAGGAAAGTACAACCGCAGCAGCCAGCCAGGCCTGTGGCATTACAATTGAGCCTGCTGTAAACCAGGTTCAGGCAAAGTCCAAGTGAATGGCGAGTCAGGGGCACAGACAGGCATTTCTATGACTGCAATCAAAACTCCAGATGGTGAGTTGACTCCTTGGTGCCATGGTGCAGGATAACTCTGAGCAGTTGCATGAAATCTTAAAGGGAGAGGGTGAGCAGCCAGAAGTCACTGTACACATTGGTATCATTGGTCCTGAAAAGTGATTATAGGAAGTTAGGCAGCAGCAACCGAAGCTGTGAGAGCGAGGACCATGGGACTGCCGAAAGGTAAATTTCCCATTTAAATACTTACCTCGTGGAATCAACAGTCTCCATTTTGCACCAGCAGCAGTGAGAAGGAAGACCAGTGGTCTCCCGGGAATGTAAGTTTCCCACTTTATACTTACCTTGTGGAATCAGCAGTCTTCATTTTGCAGCACCAGCGAGAGTGGTGACAGCGAAAACAAGGGTGCTGCTGGGATGGTATGTTTTCCATTTAAATACTTACCTCGTATCATCGACGGTCTCCATTCTTCTGCAGCAGCAGCGGGAACGGTGATATCAAGGACCGGGGGCTGCCGGAAAGGTAAGTTTCCCATTTAAATAGTTACCTTGTTGAGGCAGCTGCCTCCATTTTAAAGCAGCAGTGGGATTGGTGAGAGCGAGGACCGGGGCTGCTAGGAAGATAAATGTGTCATTTAAATACTTAACTCATGGAATCAACTGCCTCCATTTTGCAGAGGGAGAGGGAGCGGTCGAATTGTATTCTGGGAAGATGAGTGAACTGATATATTTGGGCAGTGGCTAAACCTGAGACACTACATGTTCAATGTCTCCCAACTGCCCTCCTCCTCTAACCAAAAAATAGAAAAGGCTGTGGTGTGTTGATAAGGTAAAGTTTTTTTTTGTTGCGTGCTGGTAAGTAGTGTGATTGGTAAAAATTTTTAAAATTTCATTTATCTATTATTTGATATTACAGTTGGACTAAGTTAAGCTTAAGAGCAAAAATCGCAGGAGATCCCAGACCTGTGTAATGGACCTCTTGCTCAATATGGGAGCTCAGGGACGTGGCAGATATCCCTGGCTCCTTCATGTGCAGGAAATGTGTCCAGCTGCAGCTCTTGTTGGACCATACGATGACTCTGGAGCTATGGATGGACTCACTTTGGAGCATCCGCAATGCTGAGGAAGTGGTGGATAGCATGTTTAGCGAATTGGTCACACCACAGATTAGAATTGCTGAAGCAAAAAGGGAATGGGTGACCAAAACGTAGAGTAGGAACGCACAGCAGGTGTTCCCTGTGGTCATCTCCATCCAAAACAGGTATACTGTTTTCGATACTGTTGGGGGAGATGGCTCACCAGGGGAAAGCAGCAGTAGCCAGGTTCATAGCAGTATGGCTGGCTCTGCTTTAAAGAAGGACGGGAAAAAGAGTAGAAGGGCTATAATCATGAGATTCAATTGTAAGGGAAATAGATAGGCAGTTCTGTGGTCGAAAACGAGACTCTCTAACAGTCTGTTGCCTCCCAAGTACACGGGTCAGGAATGTCTCAGGTCAGCTGCAGGACATTCTGAAATAGGATGGGGAAGAGCCAGCAGTCATGGTGCATGTAGGCACCAATGATATAGGTAATAAACGGGATGTGGTCCCACAAGGTGATTTTAGGGAGTTAGGAGCCAAGTTAAAAAGTAGGACCTCAGAGGTAGTAATCTCAGGATAGCTACCAGGGCCACATGCTAGTCAGAGTAGAAATGAAAGAATAGGCAGGATCAATGAATGGCTGGAGAGATGGTGCAGGAGGGAGGGGCTCAAGATTTTTGGGATATTGGGACCAGTTCTGGGGGAGGTAGGAATATTACAAGTTGGACAGTCTACACCTGAGCAGGATTGGAACCATTATCCGTGGGTGTGCTTTTGCTAATACTGTTGAGGAGGACTTAAACTGATAGAGCAGGGAGATGTGAACCAAATGAGGTCAGTGGACAGTGAAGAGGTAGTAACTAAAGCCTGTAAGGAACCAGATAATGAAGTCAGCGTGACTAAGGGGAAGAATAGGCAGAGAGCCAATGATGGATGCGAAGGGGCAGGTGGTCTGAAGTGCATTTGTTTTATTGAGATAAATGTAGTAGGTAAGGCAATGAACTTAGGGCTTCAATTAGTACCTTGAACTATGATGTTACTGCTATTACTGTGAGTTCGTTGAGGGAAGGGCAAGATTGACAACTCTATATCCCAGGATATAGAAGCTTCAGATGGGGTAGAGGGAGGTAAAAAGGATGGAGGGTTGCATAACTGGTAAGAGAGGATGTCAAGGCTGTGAAGGACAGTACTATGGAGGACTCGAGAAATGAGGCAATATAGGCAGAGCTCAGAAATAGGAGGGTTGCAGTTGCACTGTTGGAGGTGTACTACATGCTTCCTAACAGATTTCTGTTCAGCAACAGCAGCAGTAGGAAAGGCGCAGGTTTAGGTGGATGGGTTAGTAAGTTTGCAGATGACATAAAAGTCGGTAGAGTGGTGGACAGTGTGGAAGAATGTTGCAGGTTGTGGGGGGACTTGGATAAACTGCAGAATTGGGCTGAGAGGTGGCAAATGGAGTTCAATGCAGCTAAATGTGACGTGATTCACTTCAGGGAGAATAACAGGAAGGCAGAATACTGGGACAATGGAAAGATTCTTGGTAGTGTGGATGTGCAGAGGGACCTTGGAGTCCATGTACATAGATCCCTGAAAGTTGTCACCCAGGTTGACAGTGGTGTTATGAAGGCATATGGTGTTAGGTTTTATTGGTAGAGGGATTGAGTTCCGGAGCCATAATATCACGCTGCAACTATACAAAATGCTAGTGCTGCCACACTTGAAATATTGTGTACAGTTCTGGTCGCCCCATTACAGTAAAGATGTGGAAGCATTGGAAAAGGTGCAGAGGAGATTTACCAGGATGTCGTCTGGTCTGGAGGGAAGGTCTTATGAGGAAAGACTGAGAGACTTGGGTCTGTTCGCATTGGAAAGAAGGCGGCTAAGAGGGATTTGACAGAGACATACAAGATGATCAGAGGATTAGATATGGCAGACAGTGAAAGTCTTTTTCCAAGGATGATGACGTCAGATTGGATGAGGGGGCATAGCTACAAATTGAGGGGTGATAGATTTAAAACAGATGTCAGAGGCAGATTCCTTACTCAGAGTGATAAGGGCGTGGAATGCCCTGCCTGCCAGTGTAGTTAACTCAGCAACATTAGTGAGATTTAAACAATCCTTGGTTAAGTACATGGATGATGATGGGGTAGCATAGGGGGAATGGTTTTAGATTAGTTAACAGTTTGGCATAACATCGAGGGTGAAGGGCCTGTTTTGCGCTGTTGTTCAATGAAAGTGAGGACTGTAGATGCTGGAGATCAGAGTCGAGAGCATGGTGTTAGAAAAGCACAGCAGGTCAGGCAGCATCCGAGGAACAGGAGGATCAGCATTTCGGGCATAAGCCTTTCGTCAGGAATTGAATCAGCCCTGTTGAAGGGCTTATGCCCAAAATGTTGATTCTCCTATTCCTCAGATGCTGCCTGACCTACTGTGTTTTTGCAGCACCACACTCGTACAAATATATATAAATAAATTATGAAGAGATGGAGGAGCAACAGGTTGATTTTGGGAGATTTTAATTTTCCCAAAATTGACTGGGAACCCAGTTAGTGTTAGAGGTATAGGTGGAGCAAAATTTGTAAGGAGCATCCAGGATGGTTTTATAGAGCAGTATGTAAATAGTCCAAATTGGGAAGGGGCCAGTTTCAGTAGGGGATTGCTTTGGGAACACTGATCACAATTCTGTAGGTTTTAGAATACTCATGGACAAAGACGAGAGTGATCCTGAAAGAACAGTGCTAAACTGGGAAAAGGCCAACTATAGCAAAATTTGGCAGGAGGTGGGGGATGTGGATTAGGAGCAGCTGTTTGAGGTTAAATCCGCATTTCATATGTGGGACGCTTTTAAAGAGAGGTTGATTAGAGTGTAGGACAGGCATGTCCCTGTGAAAATGAGGGATACAAATGGCAAGATTAGGGAACCATGGATGAAAGGCCAAATTGTGAGGAAAAAGGAAGCATACATCAGGCCTAGGCGACTGAAAACAAACAAAATTTTGGAAGAATGGCGGGAAAGTAGGACCAATCTGAAATGAGGAATTATGAGGGCTGAAATATCTTTAGCCTACAGGGTTAGGGAAAATCCGAGAGCCTTTCATTCGTATATAAGGAGCAAGAGAGTAACTAGAGAAAGCGCTGGCTCACTTAAGGACAAAGGAGGAAGTTATGCATGAAGTTAGAGAAAATGGGTGAGATTCTTAATGAGTACTTTGCATCAGTATTCACCGAGGAGAGGGACATGATGGATGTTGAGGTTATGGATAGATGTTTGATTACTCTGGGTCAAGTCGGTAAAAGGAGGGAGGAAGTGTTGGGTATTTTAAAAGGTTTTAAGGTGGACAAGTCCTCAGGTCCAGGTGGGATCTTTCCCAGGTTACTGAGGGAAGTGACAGAGGAAATAGCTGTGCCTTAACAGATATCTTTGCAGCATTCTGGAACACGGTTGAGGTCCCGGAGGACTGGAGAAGTGCTAACGTAGTCCCTGTGTTTAAGAAGGATAGCAAGGATATTCCAGGCAAATATAGACCGGTGAGCCTGACGTCAGTGTTAGGGAAGCTGCTGGAGAAGATAGTCATAGAGATGTACAGCATGGAAACAGACCCTTCGGCCAAACCCATCCATGCCGACCAGATATCCCAACTCAATCTAGTCGCACCTGACAGCACCCGGTTCATATCCCTCCAAACCCTTCCTATTCATATATTCATCCAAATGCCTCTTAAATGTTGCAAATGTACTAGCCTCCACCACTTCTTCTGGCAGCTCATTCCATTCACACCACCCTCTGTGTGAAGCTGAAAATGTGTTGCTGGAAAAGCGCAGCAGGTTAGGCAGCATCCAAGGAACAGGAGAATCGACGTTTCGGGCATCAGCCCTTCTTCAGGAACCTGAAGCCTGAAACGTCGATTCTCCTGTTCCTTGGATGCTGCCTGATCTGCTGCGCTTTTCCAGCAACACATTTTCAGCTCTGATCTCCAGCATCTGCAGTACTCACTTTACCCTCTGTGTGAAACCTTGCCCCTTAGGTCTCTTTTATATCTTTCCCCTCTCACCCTAAACCTATGCCCTCTAGTTCTGGACTCCCGACTCCAGGGAAAAGACTTTGCCTATTTATCCTATCCATGCCCCTCATAATTTTGAAACCCCTATAAGCCTCCAACACTCCAGGGAAAACAGCCCCAGCCTGTTCAGCCTCTCCCTATAGCTCAAATCTGCCAACCCTGGCAACATCCTTGTAAATCTTTTCTGAACCCTTTCAAGTTTCACAACATCTTTCCGATAGGAAGGAGACCAGAATTGCACACGATACTCCAACAGTAGCCTAACCAATGTCCTGTACAGCCGCAACATGATCTCCCAACTCCTGTGCTCAATACTCTGACCAATAAAAGAAAGCATACCAAACACCCTCTTCACTATCCTATTTACCTGTGACTCCACTTTCAAGGATCTATGAACCTGCACTCCAAGGTCTCTTTGTTCAGCAACACTTCCTAGGACCTTATCATTAAGGTGTATAAGTCCTGCTAAGATTTGTTTTCCCAAAATGCAGCACCTCGCATTTATCTGAATTAAACTCCATCTGCCACTTCTCAGCCCATTGGCCCATCTGGTCAAGATCCTGTTGTAATCTGAGGTAACCCTCTTCGCTGTCCACTACACCTCCAATTTTGGTGTCATCTGCAAACTTACTAACTGCATCTCTTATGTTCATGTCCAAATCATTTATGTAAATGATGAAAAGTAGAGGTCCAGCACCGATCCTTGTGGCATTTCACTGGTCACAGGCCTTCGGTCTGAAAAACAACCCTCCACCACCACCCTCTGTCTTCTACCTTTGAGCCAGTTCTGTATCCAAATGGCTAGTTCTCCCTGTATTTCATGAGATCTAACCTTGCTAATCAGTCTCCCGTGGGGAACCTTGTCGAACCCCTTACTGATGTCCATATAGATCACATCTACCGCTCTGCCCTCATCAATCCTCTTTGTTACTTCTTCAAAAAACTCAATCAAGTTTGTGAGATATGACTTCCCGTGCACAAAGCCATGTTGACTATTCCTAATCAGTCCTTGCCTTTCCAAATACATGTATATCCTGTCCCTCAGGATTCCCTCCAACAACTTGCCCACCACCGACAGCAGGCTCACTGGTCAATAGTTCCCTGGCTTGTCCTTATCACCCTTCTTAAACAGTGGCACTTTTGCCAAACTCCAGTCTTCCGGTACCTTACTTGTGACTATCGATGATACAACTATCTCAGCAAGAGGCCCAGCAATCACTTCTCTAGCTTCCCACAGAAATCTCAGGTACACCTGATCAGGTCCTGGGGATTGATCCACCTTTACCCGTTTTAAGACATCCTGCACTTCCTCCTCTGTAATATGGACATTTTACAAGATGTCACCATCTATTTCCTTACATTCTACATCCTTTTCCACAGTAATTACTGATGCAAAATACTTATTTAGTATCTCCCCCATTTTCTGTGGCTCCACACAAAGGCCACCTAGCTAATCTTTGAGGGGCCCTATTCTCTCCCTAGTTACCCTTTTGTCCTTAATGTATTTATAAAAACTCTTTGGATTCTCCTTAACTCTATTTGCCAAAGCTATCTCATGGCCCCCTTTTGCCCTCCTGATTTCCCTCTTCTAAGGATTCACTCGATCGATCCTGTCTATACTTTATATATGCTTTCATCTTTTTCTTAACCAAACCCTCAAGTTCTTTCGTCATCCAGCATTCCCTATATCTACCAGCCTTTCCTTTCACCCTGACAGGAATATACTTCTGGATTCTCATTAACTCATTTCTGAAGGCTTCCCATTTTCCAACCGTCCCTTTACCTGCGAACATCTGCCACCCAATCAGCTTTTGAAAGTTCTTGCCTAATACCGTCAAAATTGGCCCTTTCTCCAATTTAGAACTTCAACTTTTAGATCTGGTCTATCCTTTTCCATCACTATTTTAAATCTAATAGTCCTACCTTGTCCCTGCCTGCCCTGACTGTTTGACTCACTTCTGTTCTCAAATGTACTAGTCTCAGACTGATCTCTTTCCTCATTACTTCCCTGGGTCCCACCCTCTCACCTTACTAGTTTAAATCCTCCCGAGCAGCTCTAGCAAATTTCCCTGCCAATATATTAGTCCCCATCCAATTTAGGTGCAATCCGTCCATCTTGTGTTTGGGGTCATTTCTACCCCAAAAGAGATTCCAATAATCCAAAAATGTGAATCTTTCTCCCAAACACCAGCTCGTTAGCCATGCATTCATCTGCTCTATCCTCCTATTCCTGCCCTCACTAGCTTGTAGCAGTGGAAGTAATCCAGATATTACTACTCTCAAGGACCTCCTTTTTAAATTTCTGCCTAACTCTCTGTAATCTTAATGAGGGATAGAATCTATTTACATTTGGAAGAAAATGGGCTGACCAGTGATTGGCAGCATGGTTTTGTGCAGGGAAGGTCACGTTTTCCCAACTTAATAGAATTCTGTGAGGAAATGACAAATTGATTATGAGGGAAGGGCTGTAGATTTTATATACATGGACTTCCGTAAGGCGTTTGACAAGGTTCCCCATGGTAGGCTGATGGGAGAAAGTGAAGTGAAGCCACAAGGTGTCCAGGGTGTACCAGCAGGATAAATATAGAACTGGCTGCGCAGCAGGAGACAGAGTAGTAGTGGAACAGAGTTTCTCAAAATAGAGAACTGTGACCAGTGGTGTTCCACAGGGATCCATGCTGGGATCACTGTTGTTTGTGACAAACATAAATGATCTAGAGGAAGGTATAGGTGGTCTGATTAGCAAGTTTGTAGATGACACTAAGATTGGTGCAGTAACAGATAGTGAAGGGGACTGGCAGAGAATGCAGCAGAATATAGATAGATTGGAGAGTTGGGTGAAGTGACAGATGGGGTTCAATCCAGGCAATGCATGAGGTAATGCATTTTTGAAGATCCAATTTTTGAGCAAACTATATGGTAAATAGAAAAGCCCTAGAGAAAATTGATGTACAGAGATCTGGGTGTTCAGGTCCATTTACCCTGAAGGTTGCAATGCAGGTTGATAGAGTAGTCAAGAAGTCATACAGCATGCTTTCCTGCATTGGAGTTGGCAGGGCATGTTACAGTTGTGTATGACTTTGGTTTGGCCACACTTGTTACACTGTGTGCAGTTCTCATTGCCACATTACCAGAAGGATGTGGATGCTTTGGAGAGGGTGCAGAGGAGGTTCACCAGGATGTTGCCGAGTATGGAGGGTGTTAGCTATGAAGAGAAGTTGAGTTGATTAGGGTTATTTTCATTAGAAAGATGGAGGTTGAGGGGAGGGACCTGATTGAGGTTTACAAAATCATGACAGGTACAGACAGGGTGGATAGCAAGAAGCATTTTTCCAGAGTGGGGGCCTCAATTACTAGAGTCATGAGTTCAAGGTGAGAGGGGAAAGGTTTAAGGGACATATGCATGGAAAGCTCTTTACGCTTAGGGTGGTGGATACCTGGAATGAGTTGCCAGCGGAAGTGGTAGAGGTAGGCATGATAGCATCACTCAAGACAGAAACAATTTTGGACAGAGAGCCTTGGAAAATAAACAACAGGTTTAGATTGAGGATCTGGATCAGTGCAAGTTTGGAGGGCCGAAGAGTCTGTTCCTGTGCTGTAATTTTCTTTGTTCACTTTGTTGTCTGTTAAAATGCAGGACTTCAAGGATCATTATTTCTACACTACCTCAGGAGCCATGTGTTAGTAAGAGTAGGAATAAGATTTGGTAGGTGAATATGTGGCTTGAGAGGTGGTGCATGAAGTTGGGATTCAGATTCTTGGATCACTGGGATCTCTTCTGGGAGAGTAGGTAACCTGTACAAGGACAGGTTGCACCTGAAATGGAGGGAGACTAATATCCTGGTGGGGAGATACGCGAGAGCCAATCAGGAAGGTTTAAACTATTCTTGCAGGGGGTGGGATCCAAAGCAGTAGGGAGACAAAACAGAAGGTTGAGGATAGTAGAGAGGTTAATGAGAGTAAGGTAAACAGTGAAGGCAATTATGGTAATCCTAGTACTGGACAGGGCAGGCAAGAGTTCTGCATGAAATAAGGGAAGTGTAGGTTAAACTGCATTTATTTCAATGCAAGAGGTATGACAGATATGGCAAATGAACTTGGGCATGGATGAATACACGGGATTAGGATAATATAGCTACTAGAGAAACATGGCTGAGGGAGAAACAAGACTAGCAGCTCAATGTTCTGGGGTATATATGTTATAGGAAGGATAGATGGGGACACAAGAGGAGGCGAGTTGTATTTTTGATTAGGAAAAGCATCACTGTAGTACTGAGAGAGGACATTCTTGAGAGTTTGTCCACTGACTCTACATGGGTAGAACTGAGAAATAAAAAGGTGGAGATCACTTTGATAGCAATCTATTACAGCCCCCCAGTCAGTACAAAATTGAGGAGCAAATATGTAAGGAAATTGCAGATAGTTGCATGAAAAATACAGTTGTAATAGTATAGGATTTTAACTTTCCTAACATCAACTGAGACTGCCATAGTGTTAAGGGCTTGAATGGAGAGAAATTTGTTAAATGCATTCAGGAAGAATTTCTCATGTAGTGTGTAGATGGCCCTGCTATATACAGGGAAAAACATGACCTCCTGTTGGGAAACAAGGCAGGGCAAGTGATAGAAGTGTTAGTGGGGGAGCACTTTGGGACCAGTGACCATAATTCCATTAGTTTGAAAAGAGTTATGGAAAAGTGATCCACAAGTTAAAGTTCTACATTGGCTAAAAAGCCAATTTTGATGGTCTTAGACTGGAACTTTGAAAAGTTGACTGGCCAAGGCTGCCTGCAGGCAAAGGGACATCTGGTAAGTGGAAGGCTTTCAAAAGTGAGTTAATGAGGGTTCAAAGTTAGTATGTTCCTGTTAGAGTGAAGGGTAGGACTGGCAGAAGTAGGGAATCCTGAATGACTAGAATTATTGAAGCCTTAGTCAAGAAAAAGAAGAAGGCATATGACAACGTATAACCACCTGGGTTCAAGTAGATTCCTTGAGGAGTATAGATGGTATTGGTATACACTTAAGAAAGAAATTAGGAAGGCTTAAAGTGAACATAAGATGTCTTTGGCAGATAAGGTAATAGACAATCCAAAAAGATTCCACAAGGACAAAAGCGAAGATCAACAGGGTTATCTATGTGTGGAGCTACAAGAGTAGGGTAAGCTCCTAAATGAATGTTTCTTGTCAGTACTTACTGTCAAGAAAGGCATGGATGCTAGGGAACTTGAGGAAATAAATAGTGATGTCTTTAAGAAAATCTATTTTACAGAAGAGGAGTTGCTGGAAGTCTTAAAACGCATTAAGGTAGATAAACCCCCAGGACCTGAAGTGTATCCCAGGACTTTGTGGGAGACTAGGGAAGAAATTTCGAGCTGCTAGCGGAGATATTTTTATCATCAACAGCCATAGGCGAAGTGCCCAAACATTGGAGGGTGGCTAATGTTGTGCCACTATTTAAGAAAAGCTGCAAGGAAATGCTTGTGAACTACAGACCAATGAGACTAACATCTGTGGTGGGTAAGTTATTATGGGGAATTGAGAGGCAGGATCCAAGGGCATTTGGAGAGACAAGGAGATATTTTGGATAGTCAGCATGGCATTGTGTGTGAGGAATTATGTCTTAAAAATTTGATTGACGTTTTTTGAAGTGGTGACTAAGAAAGTAGATGCGGGCAGTGCAGTAGACATTATCTACAGGGACATCAGCAGGGCTTTTGACAAGGTACCGCATGGTGGGTTGCTGTGTACGATTAAATTTCACTGGCTCCAGGAAGAGCTAGCCAACTGGACACAGAATTGGCTTGAAAGTAGAAGACAGAGAGTAGTGAGAGGGTTGCTTTTCAAACTGGAGGCCCATGACCAGCGGTGTACCACAATGATTGGTAGAGTCCATATTTATTCATCATTTACATAAATGATTTGGATGATAATTTAGGAGTAATGGTTGGTAAGTTTACGGATGACGCCAAAGTTGGTGGCATAGTGGATAGTGAAGATTATCTGGGAAAACGGCGAGATCCTGATCAACTGGGCTATTAGGATGAGGAATGGAAGATGGAATTTAATTTAGAAAAATACAGGGTGTTGCATTTTGGTAGGTCAAACCAAGATGTACACAGTCAATGGCAGGGCCCTGGGTGTGTTATAGAATAAAGAGATCCAGGGGTACAGGTTCACAGTTCCTTGAAATTGAAGTCACAGGTAGACAGGGTGATTTAGATTTAGATTATTTACAGTATGGAAACAGGCTCTTCGGCCCAACAAGTCCACACCGACCCACCGAAGCGCAACCCACCCAGACCCATTCTCCTTCACCTAACGCTACAGGTAATTTAGCATGGCCAATTCACCTAACCTGCACATTTTTGGACTGTGGGAGGAAACCGGATGAAGAAAGCTTTCAGCATGCTTGCTTTCATTGGTCAGAGCACCAAGTATAGGAGTTGGGATGTCTTGTTGCTGCTGTACAAGATGTTGGTCTGGTCACATTTGGAGTACTGCATGCTGTTCTGATTGCTCTAGTATAGAAAGGATATTATTAAATTGAAAGAGGGCAGTAAAGATTTACTAGGATGCTACCTGGACTGAAAGGTTTGAGTTAATAAGGACAGGCTGGGACTTTTCTCTGTGGATTGTAGGAGACTCAGAAGTGACCTAATAGAGGTCTATAAAATCATGAGAGGCACAGATGAGGTATGATTTGGAGATGCTGGCGTTGGACTGGGGTGTACAAAATTAAAAATCACACAACACCAGGTTATAGTTGTTGTGGTTCTGTTCGCTGAGCTGGGAATTTGTGTTGCAGACATTTCGTCCCCTGTCTAGGTGGCACCCTCAGTGCTTGGGAGCCTCCTGTAAAGCGCTTTTGTGATGTTTCCTCCAGCATTTATAGTCGTTTGAATCTGCCGCTTCCGGTTGTCAGTTCCAGCTGTCCGTTGCAGTGGTCGGTATAGTGGGTCCAGGTCGATATGCTTATTGATTTAATCTGTGGATGAGTGCCATGCCTCTAGGAGTTCCCTGGCTGTTCTCTGTTGGCTTGTCCTATAATAGCAGTGTTGTCCCAGTCGAATTCATGTTGCTTGTCATCTGCGTGTGTGGCTACTAAGGATAGCTGGTCGTGTCGCTTCGTGGCTAGTTGGTGTTCATGGATGCGGATCTTTAGCTGTCTTCCTTTTTGTCCTATGTAGTGTTTTGTGCAGTCCTTGCATGGGACTTTGTACACTACATTGGTTTTGCTCATGCTGGGTATGGGGTCCTTCGTTCTGGTGAGTTGTTGTCTGAGAGTGGCTGTTGGTTTGTGTGCTGTTATGAGTCCTAGTGGTCGCAGTAGTCTGGCTGTCAGTTCGGAAATGCTCTTGATGTATGGTAGTGTGGCTACCGTGGCTTCTGGAAGAATCTCAGGATTAGACAAAAATCCAATGTAATTCCTTTATTCGAGAAGAGATAACAATAAAACAAGTATAGGTCAGTTAGCTAGACCATCCCAAAAAAAACCCTTGGACCAATGCAGGCAGGGTCCGTGGCTAGGGTGGGGGACAGGGTACAAATGGGACTTTGTTATAGTTGTGGCTAGCACGGCCCTTGGTCCTAAGTGTCCAAACAAGTTGCTGGAGAATGCAGACGCCCTTTAGTGTCTTCAATCCCTTGCTCCTTTCACATCAGTCGCAGCTGCAAGCATAGGGGTGCCACTCCCAGATAAAGGATACATCATTACTATCCCAATTTGTACAGCAGCCTCAAGAGCCGCTTGTACAAGTGACCATTAATGGGAAGCCCTCGATGTTTCTGGTGGACACTAGGGCCACATATTCCGCTTTGAAAATGTCAAATTACCCTACTCTAAAAAGGACCGGTCAGACAGTTAAAGTTGTAGGATTGATGGGACAACACATACCATACCCATGTCGGAAGACATATTGTGTGATATTCAGGGCTGGACCGAGAACATCAATTCTTGTTTGCAGATGGCATTGCTTGTAATCTCCAGTGAAGGAATCTACTCTACAAAAATGTGCTCCCTCATTTGTACAACTACAGGCTTTGAATTACAGGTCCGAACACAAAAATAGGGCAATGTCCATGAGCTCTTACAAAGACACAGGCCCTGTTGTCTGGTGGTGACACATGATAAACAAGACCAACTCTTAGTTGACACTCCAGGTACTCCTGCAACTACTGGAGCTCCCTCAGGTACCGTCCCATTTGCAGTCCAACACTCTGGACGTCTCTACATGGTATTGCCAATTACACTGTATTGCGTATGATGATAATGGCAGTGATCAAGAATGAGTCAAAGACTTCTGGCTAGGTTGGTCTTTCTTTATGACTGCTCCATCTTTATATGTCGGGAAGGAGGGTGTTGCCCTATCCATCCCTCTACTGCCCAGTGCCCAGGTACTGTAAAGCCAGCCTCATTCGAGATTTCCCCACTGCTCTCTCAACATAGCATTTGGATTTAAGGCAAAGAGCCTGGGCTGCATGATTTATAGACTACAGTCACAGACTGTCACAGCCACCCTCTAGACCAAGGCGATACAGGAGACATCCTCACTAAACATGCTCTACAACTGACAGATACATGCTGACCACCAGATTTGAACACATTCCTTGCACGCATTCTCCAGCCATTGTCTCTTCTCCCAGCCCAGATCCCAGTACCCTTTGGGTGACCCACCCAACAATGTAGGGCGCAACCTATTGGCTGAATCCTTTAAGGTTAAGATCAACTCTATCAAGCCACATCCTCACAGGCCCCTGTATCCACTCAGCCGGGCAGCAGAGGAAGGGATCGTCCCTGTTATTACTTACCTGCTCCAACAAGGAATCATCATTCTCACTGTCAGCCCGTTCTGCTAGTAAGAAAGCCCAGAAGGCCTTCTTCACATCCTCCCACAGCTGTCCTAAATAGTTCTTATGATAAGGAGCTCCTCGGCTCCTGCCTGACCTGCTGTGCTTTTCTAGCACCACACGATTGACTTTGTTTTTCTAGTCCCATTCATGCCTCACCTTTATGACCTCTTTGAAATCTAATCTGCAGTACACAAACATGCCATCACAGAAACAGAACAATTCTTTGCTCTTTTGTTCCCCTCCTACAGAACAGTCAAGGTAGCCAGTGAAGCTATCAATGTGGCATCTATGCGAGAACAGATAGCCAATTACACCTCTCAGACCCTTGGTAAGATTACTGCTGAAATGATTGCTCTACGAGCCACCTCGATGCAGAATTGCATAACTCTGAACTGGATCTTAGCCAGAAAAGATGATACCTGTGCCCTTATAGGTCAGAAATGTTGCACCTACATCCCTAAAAACTCTGTGAAAATCACCAACCTGGATGACCATATCCATAAGGAAATGAACAATCTTCAGCAAACACCCTGGCTTCAAAGGCCCAGTAGATTGGCTTAAAGCCACCCCGGGGTATTGGGTAAGCTCAATCGCTCAATTGCGTGGTAGGGTACTGCTCCAGATTGTCAATCTTGGTTCTGATAGGGTGCAGCAGGACCCTTTGCACTAGTTGTGGAAAACAAACTACAGCCAGTGCCATGGTTTAACAGCTGATAGTACCCAAAGATAAGGACCAAGATAGAATTCCAGAGGCTGGGCCAGAGCCCTAAGGTTTTGTCCTGAATGAGGGGGTGTGGAAGGAATCAAAATGGGGGGAAAGCAGGACACCTGAACATGCTCACAAGCTAACACTAACCACACCTGGTTCCAGCTAAGCGAGAAAGTAGGACAGTTACGCTTGTTCACAAGCTAGCATTAACTGCACGTGGTTCCAGTTAAGTGCAGGAAGTTCTAAACCATGCCCAAGTGATGCTGCAAAAGCTTAAGGCAGATGATCTACTGATGAAATGTCATGTTGCTACATCAGAATATGACTGGTCTGTTGTGTTCCTAAGGTATGAGATCAAAATGTAATTAGTCAATAAAGGGGATGCTAATTAGTGCAATTGCAACCACCTGTTGCGAGACCCACCACACTGGGTTTTCTACGACCCACTGGTCGACTCTCCTTGCATGCAGGTAATAAAGAAAGCATTGTACAGCATACTATCGTCCAAATGATCTTGACAACTACACATAAAACCTGCACCAGATTGCTTGCCAAACCCAGTCTACAGACAAAAAACTGACGAGGATGAAGCAACTCAACATCTGTCACATTATCAACTTTGTGATGTCTCTGGAGAGGCCACACAATCTACCATTGACAACTGCTGGAAGATCTGGCCTGAACATGTGATTAACTTTGAAAGCTTTCACAGCATTGACTGTGGCATCAAGAATATCCTATGTTTGGCCAAGAAGATCAGAGGGAAAGACTTTGATGACATTAATAAGAATGAAATTGAGGACATGCTGACCCAAACGCCCAAAGAAGCAACAAATGAGATAGACAAGATAGCTAACGGGTGGTTCAATAATGGTGACAATGACATTGAAGGTCTTCCCAAGGTCAAGCCTCTTACTTCAGTGAACGTATCATCCCAGCTGGGACTGGACAGATTGGTTGCGGGAAGAATGTTCGCAGTATAGAGGAAGTCCAGAACTAGGGGGTCACAGTCTGAGAATAGGGGGTAAGCCATTCAGGACTGAGATGAGGAAGAATTTCTTCAGAGAGTTGTGAACCTGTGGAATTCTCTACCACAGAAAGCTGATGGGGCCAGTTCCTCAGATATATTCAAGGAAGAGCTGGACATGGCCCATGCAACAAAAAGGATCGAAGGGTACGGAGAAAAAGCAGGAGACGGATATTGAAAACACATGATCAGCTATGATCATATTGAATGGTGGTGCAAGCTTGATTGGCTGAATGGCCCACTTCTGCACCTATTTTCAACGTTTTTACATTTAATACCATGTGCAGGGAGCTGCAAGAATCTGATCCCATACTTGAACAGAGCCTCAAGTTCAACAGGGCACTTGAGATCAGAAGTCTCCCATACTTCAAGCTCAAGGATATCTGGTGACAGGAACGACAAACAACGCTGACACAATTCCTATGACATGTTTCAGTACAGGGCTCTTCCCATCAACCCTCCATGAGCAAAGATACAGGTGCTCAGGAGGATGAACAGGTCAAGGAACACCTCGAGGACATCTGCCAACTGGAGGCAGAGGAGGACAATGAATCATCAGGTGAGAGTGGCTGGAGGGAGGCATGTCTGCATCATAATAACCATCCATAACCTCCCCTAACATCACCTGCTCTTGATCCATAGAACTTCGCTCTTTCATTGCTAAGTTAGAATATATTAGTGTTTTTGACATTTCATTTTATTAATAGTAACTTTTATTTCAGATGTTTTATTGTTTAAGGAAATAGTATTGATATAAAAGGTGACAAAATTTAAAAGTTATTGGCAAAGGAAATGGTTGTGTTCTTATGGTCAAGTGTCGGTATGATGGGTGATGACAAACTATAGGAAAAGAAAACGTGTGTAGTAGTGAAAAAGCATTCAAGAAAGAAAACAGTACCAACCCATGAGGCCATCTCGACAGAAAAAGGCAGTCACCGGCTGGGATACTCGGGTAGACTATGTTCCATTTTATCCGTCACTTAGGCTACTGACTGTATAGATACTGTACACTTTATTATGCATTCTCTTATATTACAAAACCATATTCTATTTAACTATTAACTTAATGTGCCTGAACCCGGTGTCTGTCCATTCTATCAGCTCATCTTTTTTATATTTGTTTTCATGTTACCTTCTGGAGAGAGCTGTCATGAAGACAGCTGTGGTGACAGCATTAGAGTCTTCAGAGTGGCAGTGGTTGGGACAAAGTAGACTTTGACACTGAATAGCAAAGCAGTTGGTGAGCCTGGGTGGCCTTTGGCGACAGAGCAGCTGATGAGCCCAGATGCCAGCCAGAAGTGAGCAACTCAACCCAGAAGGGGGAGAGTGTACCCTCGTGTGGAAAGCCCAGCATGGAGCAATTGCAGGCCCATGGCTAAAAGAGGGACTGCAATGTTGAACAATTAATTGTATTTCTTCATTTTTCTACTTTATAAGTATAATGGTGAACTTTTCATTGCACTCGTCTACTTGAGTACACATGACAATAAAACGTAATTCTAATTTATTGTTTTAACCCCAAAAGAAACCTGGCACCATTTTACCAGTTCAAGGGTGCATCATGATCCACAGGTTGTGACCATTGTGATTGTGAATGTGAATTTAATGTAAAGATATTTTGAGCTGCTCAGGAACTGTACAGAATTTTCTGCAGCAACAAGCTGTACATGAATTGTACAGAAATTAAAGAAGCTAACTTTAGAGAATACTGGATTGAATACGTTATGACAATAAATTTATATGGTCATGTAGTCATAGAATATTACAGTATGGAAAGAGACCCTTCTACTCATTGTGTCTGCACTGGTCACAAACCACCTACTTAAGCTAGTTGCATTTTCCTGCACTTGGCCTGTAGCCTTGTGGGAAGGTACTGTGCCTTAAGAGAGGTGTTCTGTCCTATATCTCTTGCAGAGGGATTTTGTCACAGATGTGCTGAGTGTCTCCTCCCGGCAGGCAGTTTGTAAGTAGCTTTGGGTTTCTCCCTGGGTATTTTTTTTGAGAGTAAGATGAAAGAATCATGAGTAGGCAGCATCAGGCTCACACAGACCCAGAGGATTTTGGTTCAGCGTTCAGTTGTCTTTTTTGTTACTTAGCTGCTGGAGTGGACAGCTAGAGTTCTCTCTCCTACTAGATTGAAGACTTATGAGAGTTTTCCCATTAGAAATAAGGAGTGCATTCTTTTCTTCACTGTTTCTTTCAACTGGAGAGAGACAGCACATGAGAATACTAACTGGTTTGCTGCATTACATTTTGCCAAAGGGTGTGTTTATGCAATGCTGCCTATATAAGAACAATTGATGATTCGTGGTCAAATAATACATTGGCTTGTTACGGACATCAATTAAGTTATACCAATTCTTCATTTTGTTGTATTTTAATTGCACTGCAATACTGTAGTGTGTTTTGATTAAGGTTTAGTTGTAGACCAATCAAATCATATCTGGAACACAACCTCACACATGCATTTAAAATAAACATTAGGTCTAGACTATCACAATAAAATATTCTGGATGAGACTGGTTTGATCTCTGACACCTTGTATGCATCACTTTCCGAAAGAAAGAAAAAAATTTGCCAACACTGGCATGACTAAAATCTCCATGTTTAAGTAGTTCTCACCGGAAGTCTGCTACCCTTCCCCAACTTAGGCAAGTTGAACTGCATGTTGGGTAAATGCTTTGTGCAATAGCTATATTCAGTCTGGAAGTGCAACTCTGAGCTTTGGTAGAACTTAGGCATTTTTGTTTCCTACTTTGTCCTCATCATACTGTTCAAGTGAAGCTTAACAAAAGCTCAAGGAACAGGATCTCATCCTTTGACTATGAATTTTACAGTCATCCAGACTCAACACAGAGTTACACAATTACAAAATGTAACTTCTGTGTGTGTTTTTTGTTTCCTTTTCTGAACAGGCTTTATTTAAATATTTCCTTATAAAAATGATAATCAATACAAGGTTTAGGAATATAGAGGTATTATTTGCTTTAGGTTTGATAACGACAATATCTTAGGTAACGTGCATGATAACATCATGTGAAACAACCAGAGATAACCATTTTATAGCACAAATGTAGTATCCAATAAGGTACCCATGCTGCTGAGTAAATCTTCAATTAGAAGTTCGCAAATGAAACATGCCTTGATAGTCTACTACTGGAAAAACTATCATCTGCAGGTCATATCAAGGAGTGTACTAAGATCATTAAGTATTTGATTACTAGAAGTAATAGAATATTTAAAAAACGCATTAAATCCAGGTTAGTGGTAGATTTCACTTTGAAGTAACATCTGACAATCTAAATTTTTCATGGTCTGGCACAAACACACTACTTTCTCCTATTACTAATTATTATATGAGAGAGCAATATCTGAAACAGGCAGGGTGCCTTACAAGGAAAGGCTCAATAGGCTGAGCTTGATGTTTCTAGTCTAGAACAAGAGCTAGTTTGGTTTGAGCATGTGAGATCCTGAAGGAGACTGACAGGATGGATGTGGACGGAATGTTTCCTCTAGTGGGAAAATACAATAGTCACTGCTTAAAAATAAGGGGTCATCTATTTCAGACAGAAGCGGCAAAATTTGTTCACTTGGAGGATCATAAATCCTTGGAACTCTTCTTGAGAAAGCAGTGTATTTTTAAGACAGCAATGGATAGATTCTTGGTTACTGGGGGCAGATCTGAATGTGGAGCTAAGCTTACAATTGTATCATCTATGATCTTATTAAATTGTAGAATAGGTGTAGGGTCAAAATCCCTAACAGCATAATGGGTCTACCTAAGCAGTTCTAAAGAATGCAGCTCATCATCACCTTCTGTAGGGCAACTTCAGATAGGCAATAAATAATGGCGCAACCAGTGATATCCACATCCTATAAGTGAATTTTTAAAAAAGCTTAAGGGGCCAAATAGCCTACTCCTAGTTGACATGTATGAATGCCCTCTTTCCCTTTCCCATTCTATGTTATTGCCAGATCCATCATGGTGGGGGCTTTGGTTTGTGCTTTTCCAGTTTGTTGAGACTCCAAGAGAAATCAGAGCCCAAATGCTGTGGGTCTGTTCCACAGTAGCTAAGGCAGCAGGATCTTTGACACACAATCACTAGTCTAAGATATTGCTTGTGGGAATGTAACTCACATCTTATTCATGTTGACGATGAGTGACTGGGTTGCAAATGGACTACCACTACTGATGTTCTGGCTCAAAAATTGTTCGAAAAACGAACAGCAATAGGATTCAGTAATTATGCACTGCCAGGATGATAGACTCAGTGAGCAGCGAAGACACTGAGTGAAAGAATCAGCTGTCAGCCACATCGACATTCTTGAGTACATCAGGCAGCAGAATCAAAGTGAATTTTGCTACGGATTGGGTACGGTGGTTTCACAATTTAAATTCTTTCCCCAGATAAGAGCTACTTTTGGAATACGGTAGGGCTACCCCGAAATAAACTTACAACTGATCGGGTAGCAAGGTATATTAGATTTGGTATTGTGTAATGTGAAGTCTAACGACATCAGAGTTCAGACACCCTTATGTAGATACAGCACATAATCAAGGTAAATAGGATCCATCCTTTACTGAGAGAAATAAACAAAGAACAAATGCTATGCTTCTGTTGTACAGAGACTCTGAGCAATTTATTGCCCCAATATTTGTTGTTTCACATACATTTCCCTATTTCAATAGAGAATAATTTCCAGTATACGTTTAATAATTTCATTTTTGCAATGTTGCCAACTATTCCTAGCACCTCTTGCATGTTGATGTCACATCACAGCAGCTCCTGCCTAGCACAGCATTCCCCTCACCACTCTGTTTGTAGATCTCATAACGAAAATGTGTTGTGAAATTGCTCTTAATTTTTAGTGTTGAATCCAAGTAACCATGCAACCTTGAGCAGAAAATGCATTGCTAGTGCAATTTTTGAAACTTTTCAATGTTAACAATAACATAAAAGTACGATTCCATGTAAAATTAGGGATAATTAAGCAAAGTGAAAGTGAGAAACATGCTGTCAATATCATCCACTACCTTGGATGATCCCTGGTCATTTGTTCCACCCTTTAAGAGTGACCAGAAAAGCAAGAAAACCATTCAATGCAAAGGTAACGGTACAGCAATGGACATAACAGAACATAGGCAGGCAATGTGACTTGAAGATCTTCATGAAAAAAAGCTGATCAGCCTTGCCATTATCCAGCATAAGTCTCTTAGTTATATGAGACTGTCAAAAAGTCAAGGGAGGGAGCTATATTAAAGGCCCAAGTGAGAAACAAGAAAACTTTAGTGCAAGTCATGGCTAGTTTCATTGTTTCCTTGCACATACAGCTTAAAGAATGTATACTTGCAGTGGGAAGCTGCAAGAGCCAACACCGATGCAGCTATGTTCCTGGAGACGTGGTGCATCATAGAGAATAGCAGTTTCCATCCTCACCAAATTTTCAATGCAGCTAAGACAGGTCTGCATTGGAAAGCAGATCAGAGACGATATGTCCCTCAGTTACTCAAAACGTGCTCCTGGCTCAATAATTTTGAAACATCACCTCATTCTGTTGGATAACTAGGCAGATTTTCCGTCACTGGTTCATGGACCATTTTGTGCCCGAGATAAAGAAGCATTGTGTCAAGTAAAAATTCAAAACTTAAAATTCTTCTCATTTTGGACAACACCTACACTCATGATTTGGACTGTGAAACTCTTTGTTCAAATGTCAAAGTTGTGCTCCTACCTCCACGAATGACATTCATTGCACAGCTGATAGACCACGGTATCATAGTGATATTTAAAGTCTATTATCTCCATTGGATTTTCTGGACTCTTAACCAAGAAAACAAATTGTGGAGGGGGAAAACCATCTGTTCAATAGTTCTGGTAAAAATTTAAAATCATGGATGCTGTTAACATCTTTGGGTCTGGAGAGAACAAAGTCTCAGTTCATTGCACAACCAGGTGGAACAAGTCATTCCTGTAGACAGTAAGCAACTTCATTGGCTTTGAACCACTGCCATTTACAATGAGATGGTGAAACAGGATCAGCAGGTTAGAGAGTATGCTGTCCCACAGTTACTAGAATCCCATTTCAAGCTGCTCATTAACAAGAGCTGGATGTACATGCATTCAGCGAAGAGAACTGAGATGGCAACATGCCACTGGAATATGAAAAAGGCTTGACAGTGAATAAGGGAGACTATAAACTATTAGAGTTGGGGAGGCGGGGGGATCCTAAGCAGCAGAGTAAATAGAAATATAGATGAGGATGGTTCTGAATCTGAAAATAACAAGTTAATTCAAAAAGACAGACGAGAGCAAGTCAGAGAACCAAGTAATTCTGAATAATTAAACGGCATTTATTTCAATCCAAGGGGTCTTTCAGCTAAGGCTGATGAACTCAGGGCATGTTTGGGAACATGGGATTGGGACATCATAGTTATCAAAGAGATTTGGCTGAGGAATACATAGGATTGACAGCTCAATACTCCAGGTTTTCAGATGAAATAGAAGCATAAAAGAAGGCCAAAGAGGAGGGGAAGTGGCATTTTTTAGATTAGATTACTTACAGTGTGGAAACAGGCCCTTCGGCCCAACAAGTCCACACCAACGCGCCACCCACCCAGACCCATTCCCCTACATTTCACCCCTTCACCTAACACTACGGGCAATTTAGCATGGTCAATTCACCTAACCTGCATATTTTTGGACTGTGGGAGGAAACCCACGCAGACACAGGGAGAATATGCAAACTTCACACAGACAGTTGCCCGAGGCAGGTATTGAACCCAGGTCTCTGGCGCTGTGAGGCAGCAGTGCTAACCACTATACCACCATGCCGCCCTAAGGGAAATGATATTTCTAAAAAATCATCCAATAAAAATATTTGGTTTGAAATTAGAAATAAGAAAGGAATGATCACCCTTGTGGAATTGTACTATGGGTCCCCCAACAGTCGGGGGGAGGGGGAAGCATGGAGGAACAATATATAGCAAGATCTCAGATATATTTAAGTATAACAAGGTTGTTTTGGTAGATGATTATAATTTTCTAAACAGTCAGTAGGGCTACCATGATGTTAAAGGCTTGGACTGAATTTGTTGAATGTATTCAAAAATATTTGCTTCATCAATATGTACATGTTCCTCCTACAGAAGGAGCAAAACCTGATCTTCTCTTGAAGTGATATTGGAGAACACTTTGGGTTTAGAGATCATAATTCTATAAATTTTAAAATAATTATGGAAAAGGATAAGCCTTCCATAAAAATTAAAGTTTTTAATTGGAATATGGAAGATTTTAATGGCATGACAGAACTTTCAGAAGTTGACTGGAGTAGACGGTTCACAGGTAATGGGATGTCTGATAAGTGTGATGACAAGGGTTCAAAATAATTATGTTTCTAGTGTTTTGAAAAATATTTTTAGCCCAGGTTGTGGGTAAGGTTTATCCACCAAACTGATATGTTTTTCTGTAGACGTTTCTTCACTTCACTAAGTGTCACTGTCAGTGCACCTCCGGTGAAGCATGGTGGTCTGTTGTGTCTGGTATTCATGTGTCTCTGCTTCCTGGTACTTCTGGATCTGTATTTGAGTGGTTTGTATATGTGGTCCATTTCATTATGTTTATTGAGTGAGTTCCGGTTGGAGTGCCAGGCTTCATTGTCTTTCTATTAGAGTGAAAGATAAAGCTGGTAAGATTAGCAAACTACGGCTGAAGAAAGATACTGAGGTCCTAGTCAAGACGAAAAAAAATCAGATATAGACAATGGGCTTCAAGTGAATCTTGAACAGTATAAAGAGAGTAGGGTCATTCTTCAGCAGGAAATCAGCAAGTCAAAGAGGGAATTTGAGATAGCCTTGGCAGATAATCCAAAGAGATTCTACAAGTACGTTAAGAGTAAGAGGGCAACTAAACAGAGTAAGGCTTCTTAAAGACTAAAGAGGTCGTCTATGTGTTAAACCTCATCAGATGGGGAGAAATATAAAATAAATACTCCGTGTCAGTTTTTACTGTGGAGGAAGAAATGTAGGCCAGAGAACTCAAAAATCTATTTCTGCATTTTGAAAACAAGTCATATTACAGGAGAGGAAGTGTTTGAAGTCTTAGAAAATATAAAGGTGGGTAAATCTCCAGGACATGAGTTAGTGTATACAAGGATATTGTGTGAAGTTAGGGAGGAAATTGTGGGGCTCCTTGCAGAAATATTTGTATCATAACTGTGGGTAAGGTACCAGATGATTGAAGAGTGGCTAATGCTATGCCTTTGTTAAGGACGGCTATAAAAGGAAAAATCTGGGACCTCTTAGACCTGTGAGGCTGATTTTAGTGGTAGGTAGGTTGTTGGAAGTGATTCTGATGGATAGGACTATATGCATTTGGAGAGGCAAGGAATGTTTAGGGACAGTCAGCATGGTTTGTTCGAGGAAAATCATGTCTCACAAATCTGATTTGAGTTTTTTGAGGATGCAAGAAAGATGATTGATGAAGGCAGAGGCAGAGACGTTGTTCCCTTGGACTTTAGTAAAGACTTTGACAAAATTTGACAGGGTAAATTAATTAGATCACATGGGATTCAGGGTGAGCTTTACATCTGGATACAAATTTGGTTTAATAGCAAGAGACAGTAGTGATGGAAGGTTGTTTTTCAGACTGGAGACTTCTTACCAGCAGTGTTACACAGGGATTGTTGCTGGGTCAATTTCTGTTTGTCAATTATACAAATGATTTCCAGGAGATAAAAGAAGGCATAGTTAGTAAGTTTGCAGATGACACCAAAACTGGTGGCATAGTAGACATAAATAAGATTATTTAAGTTTACAAAGAGGTCTTGATCAATTGGGTCAATGGGTTGAGTAGCAACAGATGGAGTTTAATTGGATAAATGTGAGGCATTGAACTTTGATACAACAAACAAAAGGCAAGACTTATACAATTACAAGACAGGTATTGGGTAATGTTGTAGGACAGAGGGATCTAGGGCTTCAGATAAAGAATTCTTTGGAGGGTACATCACATGTAGACCGGGTGGCTGAGAAGGCATTTTGCCACTCGCCTTCATTGCTCAGACCTTTTGAGTGTAGGAGTTGGGAGTTATGGTAAGGTTGTACCGGACATTGGTGACGCTTTTTCTGGAGTACAGGTACACAATCCTTTATCCGAAATGCTCGGGACGAGCTGATTTTCGGAATTCGGAACTTTTCAAATTTTGGAATAAATGACAGTTCAACGGTGAAATTTTAAAAAATCTTACCATCCAGCACACTCACAGAGAGTACTACAGGCCCCGAGACTGATTTGCGGCCTGTCAGTGCTGGGCCATGTCCCTCACGTCGCATCTGAGTGACACGCATCGAGTGGGTGTGGAGTTGGATTAACTGTTTGCACGCCAAACAACCTTGTTAATGAGATAAAAACTTCACAAAAAAAACTTCAGATTTTGGAGCTTTTTGGATTTCGGATAAAGGGTGGTCTACCTGTACAATGTCCAGCTCTATTTGCCCTGTTATTAAACTGGGGAGGGTTCAGAAGAGATTTACCAGGATGCTGCTGGGAATAGAGGAATTGCGTTATAAGGAGAGCTGGGACTTTTTTCGGTTGTGGGGTGACCTTCAAGAGTTTTATAAAATCATCAAGGATTTCGGTAAGGTCCCAGGGATTTCAAGACTAGGGAATATATCTTTGAGGTGAGAAGATTAAGATACTAAAAAAAAGAGAGGGACAACTTTTTTTTGAAAGCACAAAGAATGGTTAGTGTGTGAAATGAACTTCCCGAAAATATGGAGGACGTGGGTACAATTAGAACTTTTAAAAGATGTTTGGGTAAGTACATCAATAGGCAATATTTGGAGGGATATGGGCCAACCACTGGAAAGTGGGAACAATTTAGTTTAGGATTATGGTCGGCATGGACTGGTTGGACCAAAGGCCTGTTTTCATGCTGTAAGATTGTAACTGGAACTTTTGCAACCCCTGTTACAGAGACTTCTACAGCTGAGGAAATTGTCAACATCAACCACCTGTTATTGAATCATAGTCTCATACAGCACAGAAGTGGCCCCTTCGGTCCAACCAATCCACGCCAACCATAATCCCAAACTAACTAGTCCCACTTGGTCTCTTGGTCCATATCCCTCTAAACCTTTCTTATTCATGTACCTATTAAAATGTCTTTTAAACATTGTAATTGTACCCACATCCACCACTTCCTCTGGAAGTTCATTTCACACGCAAACCAACCTGTGTAAAATATCTGCCCTCATGCCTCGTTTCAAATCTTTCTCCACTCACCTTAAAAACTGCCCCCTCGTCCTGAAATCCCACATTTGAGGGAAAAGACAACTATCATTAACTCTAACTATACCCCTCTTATTTTATAAACTTCTGTAAGGTCACCCTTCAATTTTCTATGCTCCAGTACCTGAAAAACATCCTGGCCTACCCAACCTTTATTTATAACACAGAACTTCCATACCTGGCAACATCCTGGTAAATCTCTTCTGAAACCTAATACTATCCTTCCTATAACTGGGGGACCAGAACTAGACACAGTATATTAGAAGAGGCTTCACCAATGTCTTGTACAGCCTCAACATGACTTCCCAACTTATATACTCAGAAGTCTGAGCAATGAAGGCAAGCAAGCCAAACGGCTTTATAACCAGCCTGTCTATATGTGATGCAACCTCAAAGAATTATGTACCTGCACCCCTAGGACCCTCTGTTCTACAATACTACTCAAGGACCTATCATTAAATGTGTAAGCCCTGCCTTTGTTTGCTCTACCAAAATGTAATACCTCGCATTTATCCAGATTGAACTCCATCTGTCATTTTTCAGCCCATTGACCAATTTGATCAAGATCCTTTTGTAAACTTAGAAAACCTTCACTGACCATTATGCCACCAATTTTGCTGTCGTCCATAAACTTACTAACCATGCCTCCTATGTTCTCATCCAAATCATTTATATAAACAACAAACAAAACAGAACCCAGACTGATCCCTGTGGAACACCGCTGGTCACAAGTCTCCAGCCTGAAAAGCAACTCTCCATTACCACTCTTTGCCTCCTGCATTAAACCAATTGGCAAGCTCACCCTGAATCCCATGTAACTTAACTTTACTAATTAGTCTACCATACAAAACCTTATCAAAGGCTTTACGAAAGTCCAAGTAAACAATATCTACTGCTCTGCCCTCAACCATTTTGATAACTCCCTCACAAAAACTCAATCAAGTTTGTGAAACACAATTTTCCTTGCACAAAACTACGCTGACTACCCGATCAAATTTTGCCTCTCTAAATGTCTATAAATCCTATCTTTTATAAAAACCTCCAACAATTTACCCACAACCGATGCTAGACTTACAGGTCTACAGTTCCCCAGTTTCTCCTTACACTCTTTCTTAAGCAAATCTTTCTTAGCAACCCTCCAGTCATCAGGCACCTCACCCGTAGTTATGGATGATGCAAATATTTCTGCAAGGGGTTCCGCAATTTCCTCCCTTACTTCCCACACATTTTAGGATACATTGGATCAAATCCTGGAAATTTATCCACATTTATATTCTCTAAGACAGTCCCCAAATTTCCTCTTCTGTAATATTAATTGTTTCTAAAACATCAAAAATTTATTTTTCTGTATTCTCTAGACTCCACTTCTCTCTCCACAGTAAATCTAACGTGAAATATTCATTTTGTAACTTTTCCATCTCGCTATTAGGTACAAGATCCTGAGTGAAGCAGCATGGATGTTGCAGCTGTTTCTGAGATTTATTATAGATTTTAGATTACTTACAGTGTGGAAACAGGCCCTTCGGCCCAACAAGTCCACACCGCCCCGCCGAAGCGTAACCCACCCATACCCCTACATCTACATTTACCCCTTACCTAACACTACGGGCAATTTAGCATGGCCAATTCACCTGACCTGCACATCTTTGGACTGTGGGAGGAAACCGGAGCACCCGGAGGAAACCCACGCAGACACGGGGAGAACGTGCAAACTCCACACAGTCAGTCGCCTAGTTTTATTACAGCCATTAAGTTAATACAATAATAGAAGATTTGTATACTTTTTGTTTCATTAACATTAAAACAAAACAAAAAAGTCATGATTTGTTTTCAAATGGATTTTTTAAGGAAATATAGTGCATGGCAAATGTTTTTAAAATTCTAAATTTAGAAACTTGAAAAAACTATATGCGTAAAATGGGGTTCCACCCAACATTTCTGGAGTTGATAGTCATTGTTACGAAGGTGTAAGGGGTACTGTATCTTTCAGAGAGTTGAAAGCTAGCAATGACTTAGAGAGGCAGAGAGAGTCTGGAATAAGCTAACAATGTAACGCTTGGTCAGAACAGCTAGCACTGGCTGAGTTGCTATGAAACAAAAACAAATTCAGATTTGACCAATCAGTTTGAATTATGCCCCAAGATACCAAACTCCAAACAAGTTTGAATTTGGTATTTTGACAATATTAAAACCAATGAAACAATCTAATATTTTGGGGGATAATTATCAGACAGTTTGAACAGTTGTCAGAGAGGCAAACAGAACTGCCAAAAGACCAAACTATGTAGGCTGCTAGTAAGAACTCTCTGAGAGATGCCTGCCTGGAGGAGGAGTTTGCACAGAAAAAAACATCGACACCGACCTGGAGAGCAAATCCACAGAGGAAGATACAAAGAGAATATTCGACAACTTTGAAATTTGAATTTTTCTGCAAATCGTAATCGGGGGTATAATGGGCCCAGTATTGGAGAGAGGACGGTAAAAGATAGGTTTAGATAAATGGATTGCAGGTAATTGTCAGCTAATATTCTCTGTTAGGCTTTAGAAAAAGTGGTCAATTTTTACTTTAAATAGTGCCTTTTGGAATAGTTTTTTGCCTCTCAAATTTTCACAGATTACAGCACAGGGTAAATCTTTTCTGTGTTGCTGGTTTAATTTCGTGGATGGTGGTGGTTTACCTTGTGTTGTAACAGTTTGGGGACTTTCATCTGAGATTTGAACAGGTTTAGAAAGATTTGAATAGATTTGGGGTACAAAATAGCCCAACAGATTTAAACACTTGCAGGTAGGTGTCCTAGATATTTAAATAAAAGGTAGGTGAGACAAATTGTTTAATTTCAGTGATTTGTGGTTGATTAAATTACTAGTGAAAGAAATGGTTCTTAAAATTGCTAAAGAGGTTCAGGGATTTGAAGATGATACTCAAATTTGCTAAGAAAGTTTAGAAGGAAAGTAAAATGACATACTTTTAGAATTAGCAAAAAATTTGGATTTGGGTTTAACCAAGGACAAAAGTAAAGCTGAATTGTAAGGGAGTTACTCAAACACTTGGGTGGGTTAGAGAGACAGACAAGTGCAGTAGACATAGAAAAACTTAAATTACAATTGAGTAAAATTGAGTTAGAAGTTAAACAAAGAAAGAGAAAGAGGGAGAGAGACTCTGCTGAGCAAAGAAAGAGGAAGGGGGGGGGGAAAAGAGAGAGACAATTTGAACTTGAGAAGATGCAACTTAGTCAGAAAAGTCAAGTTAACAGGATGGAGATTCAAAGAGAATGTAGTGATATATACAAATATGTCAAAACTCTGCTACATTTTGATGAGAAAGATGTTGAAGCCTTCTTTATTTCATTTGAAAAATTGGCTAGGCAGATGGAGTGGTCCGAGAATTTATGGGTAATGCTAGTTTAGACTAAACTGGTAGGCAGACCTACAGAGGTATTTGCCATGCTGTCTAATGAGGGGTCAAGAGATTATGAAGAGGTTAAACAATCTATTTTAAGTGCTTATGAATTGGTACCAGAAGCATATAGAAAGCAGTTCAGAAACAAAGAAGGAACCAGGTCAGAATTAAGTATAATTCAAAAGAATTCAACAGAGTCACGTTGATTGACGGATGTGTGCTTTAAAAATAGATAGGACCTTTGAGGCTCTAACAGAGATTATGCTGCTGGAGGAGTTTAAAACCTGACCTCCAGAAATGCTAAGAATTCACATGGAAGAATAAAAAAGTTCAGGAAGTGAGAAGGGCAGCAGAATTAGAAGATGAATAAATGTTGGTGCATAACACAAGCTTCTGGCCAGAATTTCGTCCTGTGAGGGATAGAAGTTTGTTGAAGGGGAGATCCTACACTACGAAAGAAAGAGAACACTGGTTAAAATTTACCACAGGTTAAAAAAGCCCAAGAGTGTGGAAAGGAGGTGAAAAGCCTCGGGTATTTCCACTGTGATAAAGTTGGACATGTAAAGTCAGTGCTGGTTGTAAAGAAAGGCACTGTAGGAAAAGATATGGTATAAGAAGCTAAGCCAATGGCATTAGTGAAGGTAGTAAAGGAAACCCCTAGAAGAGCTAAGGAGCTGTAGGACAATGTACAGCCTAGCAGGAGCTGGGTATGGAGTTAGTACCTGATCTTTACAAAGAATTTGACTCTGGGTAAAGCTTACTTAGAAAGAACAGGGGGAGAAGGACAAAAGTTATCATTTTGAGAGACACAGGATCTAACCAGTCACTGTGAGAGATGAGTGAAAATCCACTCCTTTTGATCTGTTACCTGAGAATGAGTAATTTATGGGATATAGGGCAGAAATTTCGTGTTCCCCAATGTAAGATCAGGTTGGCGTGCCAATTCAACACTAGGAAAGTTACAGTGGGAATGATTGACAGAATGTCAGTCCTAGGAATTCAATTTGTTCTTTGGAATGATTTGGCAGAATCCAAGGTAGGAGTGACACCCCTTGTTGTGGAAAAGCCCAAGGAAGACCAAGAAACTGAGGACTTAAAACAGAAATATCCTGGTATTTTCACAGACTGTGGATTAATCAGATCCCACTATCGTAAGTGACAACACAAAGCAAAAACTGAAGAGAAAGATGAAGGAGTTGAGGTTCAAATAGCAGACATCCTGTTTCACATAATGGTGCAGGAAAAACCTGAACGGGCAGAGGGTCAGACCAAACTGTTAGACGGAAAGGACTTGCAACAGCAAGACAAAATGATAAAAGATATACATGTGGATGCGTACTCTGAAAAGGAGGCAGAGAATATTCCAGGAGGTTATTGTCTGAAAGATAGGATCCTAAGACAGAGGTACAGACCACAGCAGGTTAGTGCAGAGAAGAAATGGGCCCAAGTTCACCAGATTGTGTTGCCGGTAGCATACAGACAGGATGTGTTGCAGGCAGCACATGAACTACCTGTAGAAGGTCACCTCAGGGTACGAAAGGCTCAAGCTAAGGTACAAAAACATTTTTATTGGCCTGGAATGCAGAAGGATTTGGTTAACTTTTGCCGTACGTGTCATACATGTCAAATGGTAGGTAAGCCACAGGCGGTAATAAAACCAGCCTTTTTGTTGCTAATTCCTCCATCTGAAGAACCTTTCATGCGGATTATAATTGATTGTGTGGGTCCCCTCCAGAGAACTAAAAGTGGGAACCCGTACTTGTTCACCATAATGGAAGCAACCTCCAAATGACTATAACGGAGTATCAGGGCAAAAACGGTGGTAAAAGACTTAGTAGCTTTCTTCACACAGTCTGGGCTACCCAGAGAGATTCAGTCCTACCGAGGGTCAAATTTTACTTCCACACTATTTGAGGTGGTTTTGGATAGCTTGGATATACAGCACTTTAAATCCAGAGCATACCATCTTGAACCCCAGGGAGCTTTAGAAAGGTGGCATCAGACCCTGAAGACCATATTGAGAGCATACTATCAGGATTACCCGAATGATTGGGATAAAGGTATCCTATTTGCATGGTTTGCCATTAGAGATGCCCCAAATGAATCTACTCAGTTCACTACCTTGGAGTTAATATTCGGGCACAAAGTGAGAGGCCCTTTGAAATTAATTAAAAGAAAAATTATCAGGACCAAAATCAGAGATCTCATATTTAGAGTATGGATCAAAGATGAGGGAGACATTAAATCGAGTAGGTGAGTTAGCTAAACAGCACCTAAAGGGGGGGACAGTGTAGAATGAAGAATGTGGCAGATAAGCGCTCTGAGACTTGGACATTTTCCCAAGGGGGTGACGTGTTAGTACTGTTACCAGTGATAGGGGATCCCTTCAAAGCCAGGTTTAGAGGTCCCTATCAAATTGAGAAAAACTTCAGTCAGATGAATGATCTAGTAAAGATGCCAGATAGAAAACAAAAGTATCAGGCATGTCACGTGAACATGCTGAAACTGTATTATACTACAGAGAAAGAACTGGAGAAACAGGTGTTAGTTACTGCCCAGCAGAGTGAGGAATCAAATCCAGATGATGTAGATTTTGATGTGCCTCAAAATAGACTAAAAAATGAAGTCCTTGAGGAGTAGGAAAGGTTAGTAAACTATCTGTCTCAAGTGCACAGAATGCAGTTGAAAGGTTTGCAACTACAATAGAAGGACATATATAAGAATCAGATAAGGAGGACTAATGCTATTGTACACGAAGTAGACGTTGTGAATACTACTCTAATAAAACTACACCCCTTATTGGCTTAATCCTTTCAAAGCCAGACAGGTCCAGATGGAGGTAGAGGCCATACTCAATGAAGACATCATCTAACCAAGCCAGAGTGGAGTTTGCCGATCATCTTTCTTCCCAAACCAGATGGGTCTCAATGATTTTGCGTGGAGTACTGGAAGGTCAATGCCATTACAAAATCGGACTCATATTGTAAATATATGGTTTAGTTCGAGGCATTCAGAAGCCTTTAATGATATAGTTGTTTCAGTTACTTATAATACAATGCTATACTTACCCATTAACTAGCCCAGTATGTAGTGTAACCCTTGTATGTACAAACAAACAGTGGAAAAGTACTGAGTACATCTGACTGATGTGACCACATGATAGAAAAAAAAACGTTAAAGCAGATCAGAATGTGCTAGACTGATTCCCATATCTGGTAAAAGAACCTCATGTACTAACGGCTTAATGAGAGCGGCCACAGTTACGGTCAGGGGAACGAGATAAACAGCAAGGGTGTTACTGCCCTGTGCGTACAGATACGGGATGTGTGGTGCTCTGTGGTTGCAAGAGGAGGTCACGTGAAGACTGTTTTGCGGGCAGGAGGTCACATGGGGTCAGACATCCGGGAATGCGAGAAGGCGGAGAATGGAGTCAGATCAACAGCCAATCAGAAGACAATCCCACCTCAGTGACTGCATGACATTCTGTACTGTATAAAAGACTGGGTCAGGGACAGGAATAGGTCGGACTTCGTGAACTGATACACTTGGCTGTTTGTCAGGGACAGGAAGACCTAGACCCAGAGCTCTGTATACTTCATCCAATCACTGCTAAAATAAAGTAAGAATTTGAGACTGAATATCTTCTCCTATTGCTTCATTAAAAGAACACACAGGACTCGGCTCACACTTAAGGGAAAGTAAGCTGGTAGATTGAGCTGTGTCCAATAATATCCAATTCTGAGGACTTGGAGGACTGTATCGAGGAAGTCGGACAAGCCAGTTATATTACAAAGTTGGACTTACTGCTTGGTTACTGGCAGGTACCTTTATCAGAGACGGCGAAATAAATTTCTGCGTTTGTAACCCCAAATGGGCTATAATTTAAAGTGATGCCACTCGGAATGAAGAACACACCTGCCACATTCCAAAGACTCATGAACAGAGTTGTGGCTGGGTTAAGAAACTGTGCGGTGTATTTGGACAATGTCATGATCTTTACTAAGTCCTGGAAAGATTACATGGTCAGTTGGCAGAGCGCTTTGAATGACAACGAGAAGCAAAACTATAATAAACATAAATAAAACTGATTTCTTGAAAGCAGATGTTCTTGGGACATAACAGAGGTCATGGAAGGTTGACCCCATGGAACGCAAAGATGAAGGCCATCGAGGAATTTCCATGACCAACCTCAAAGTAAGACGTGCTTCGCTTCTTTGGACTCAGCAGATTTTACTGGAAGCTTGTTCCAAATTTCAGCAGTGTAGTGGCACTGATAACTGATTTGCTGAAGAACAACATAAAGTCTCAGTGGCCAGAACAATGCCATTCGACCATTTTAAAGCAATATTAACCAACAAACCAGTTTTACCTACACCAAACTTTTCAAAATCTTTTAAAGTTGCTATCGATGATAGTGACATACGAGTTGAGTTGTTCTGCTTCAGGAAGATGAGAACAAGATTGAACTGCCAGTTGGATACTTTTTGAAGGAACTCAACATTCACCAGAGGAAATACTCCACGAACAAAAAAGAACTATTGAGGTTGGTACCGGCCATACAACATTTTAACATATATGTCACGAACAATGTGTTGGAGACGAATATGTATACAGATCACAATCCTCTTACATTTTTAGAACACTTTAAAGACAAGAACTAGACTATTTCATTGGGAGTCTCACGTTATAAACTTTTAATTTAAATATCGTGCATGTTGCGGGTTTTAAGAATGTAATCGCAGATGTGTTATCGCGGATTTAACTGAAAGTTTAGATGAGATTTGTATTTATCCAAAAGGTGAACTTATATTAAAGTTATCTGTATATTATGGTAATATGCTTAAAGAATAGAAAAAAATGAAGCCATCTTTTCATTATGATGGTTCATTTTTTTCTTAAGGGACAGGTGTTTTGAAGGTGTAAGGGGTACTATACCTTTAAGAGAGTTGAAAGCTAGCAAGGATTTAGAGAGGCAGAGAGAGTCTGGAACAAAGTAACAATGCAATGCTTGGTCAGAACAACTAGCGCTGGCTGGGTTGCTATTAGACAGAAAGAAATTCAAATTTGGCCAGTTTGAATTACACCCCAAGATACCAAACTCCAAACAAGTTTGAATTTGGTACTTTGATTATATTAAAACCAATGAAACAATCTAATGTTTTGGGAGATAATTATCAGAGTTTGAACAGTTGTCAGAGTGGCAAACAGAACTGCCAAAAGACCAACATATGCAGGATGCTAGTAAGAACTCTGAGCAATGCGTGTCTGGAGGAGGAGCTTGCACAGAAAAAAAAAATTGACACCGACTTGGAATGCAAATCTACAGAGGAGGATACAAAGAGACGATTCAACAGCTGGCTAGTTTTGAAATTTCAATTTTTCAGTAAATCCCAATCGGGGTTTTATCAGGTCAGTATTATGGAGGGGGAAGGTAAAAGATCGGTTTAGATAAATGAGTTGTACATAATTGTTAATATTCTTAGATTTAAAAACAAAGTTGTTAATTTTTACTTTAAAAATAGTTCCTTTTGGAATAGTTCTTTGCCTCTCGAATTTTCACAGATGACAGCACGAGGTAAATCTTTTCTGTGCTGCTGGTTTAAATTAGCTGGAGGAGGGTTTACCCCATGTTCTAACAGTGATCTTTTTTCCAATTTGGACGTTTTTTTTAAGTGAGCTTTTCTGAGGTCTTCATTGAACAGCTGAGTTATTTATACATTCCAAGTTTACTAAATACATTTTAAAGTGATTTTGTTTTACATTGCAAAGTTTTTTTGAAAAGCCAAATCATTTATTTGAAATAAAGGGCTGTGCTTTGTTTCTTGGTCAGCTCTGAAAAAGATTTTTTTTTCCTCTGAGGAATTAGTTGAAGAGGAGTTGTTTTTTATTCAGTCAATTAGGTAAGTGGATGCTTTTATTTAAGATTTTATCCATATAAACGTTTTCTGTAGGTAATAAAAGGTAGTTTATTTTATATATGAGGTATTACTGAAAGTTTGTTTTTAGGCTTAATGTTATTAAGTGCATATATGAGGTACTGAGTAAGGTGCTGTTACACAGCAGGATCAGCTGATATACAGGTGACTATCTGGAAAGGTGAGGGGTAGTTCAAAAATCTCCAGTGACTATTTCTCTATTACATCAATATTCCGATTTTGGAACTGTTGAAGGGGATAGACTCTGAGGAAAATGGGAGGGACTATCAGTCATCGGACACTTGGAATTATTAGGTTAGGCAGACGTCAAGATGGCCCTCCATCTTTCTTTTCTTCTGCCTAATTCTCTGCCAACATCTCCCCTGCTCAATACCAGCAAACCAATCCAGTTACTGTTCCAGGCTAAAAAGTAAAATTATTTGAAAGCTGTGTGTTGGTTATAGTACATGAAGATGATGGTTTTTGGACATGTGAAGTAGTGTACAGTAGCATACTTGTGTAATGTCGACAGATCCTAATCTATTATTTCTTCGGGTACAAAAATCCCTGAATGTCACAAGAAAGGACACTTAAAGAATTCATATCGCCATGCCCACCTTAAATTACATTAATTCTCATGGGAGATAAATCCCTATTTTTTGTTCTTTCTTAATAGTCAAACGGTTTGAAAAAAAGCAAGGACCTGCTGAACATGTCATTGGTAAATATCATCTTGAACAGAGTTTCTGGCTCCTTCTTCAGGGAAGGATATAAATGAATTGGAGACCTTTCGGAGAAGGTTTACTAAATTGATACTGGGAATGAGTACATTGTCTTCTTTGAGTATAGACTGGACATGCCATGCTTGTTTGCACTACAGTTCAGAAGAGTGAACATAACTTGATTGAAGTATATAATAACCTGAATGGTATTGACAAGGTGAATGTGGAACAGATATTTCCACTTGTGTGTCAGTCTAGAACCAAAATTAGCAGTCGTAATTTCAGGACAGAAACAAGAAGATTTTTTTTTAAGAGCTGTGCAACTTTGGAACTCCTTGCCCCTAAAGTGAATGAAGTCATGATTACTGAACATTTTTAAGACACAGGTGGATAGATTCTTGTTAGGTAGGGGTAATAAGAGGAAAGTCAAATCACAAACACAGAACAGCCATGATCTTTTTGAATGGCGAAGCAAGTCTAAAAGGCTTGACTTATATTTCTGTTCCTTTTTCTTCGTATGAGGAAAGATTTGGTTGACCAAGTCTACACCCACTGGAATTTAGAAGAAGAGATAGGATTTCAATGAATGTATAAACTTCTGACAAGATGGATAGACTGTAAAAATATCATTTCTCCTAGCTGCTGAGTCCTGAACAAGGGATCATGGCTTCCAAACAGGGGTAGGCTTTGAGTTGAAATGAAGAAATCTGTGGAATCCTTTACCACAGGAGACCCAGAAGCCAAGTCTCTGAATATGTTTAAGAATGAAATAGAATTCTAGAGACTAGATGTGTCAAGGGAATGGGGAGAGAAGTATGGCATTGAGCGAGGATGAGCCATGATGGCAGTCTCAGTGGACTGGACTGAAGGGCCAACTCCCACTCTTATTTTCTACTTTCTTTCATGCACATGTACCCAATAACTATATTTGTCTTTCCATAGATTGTGGAAAAGGGGTCCAGGCCTAAGAGAGGGAGAATAGATGATGGCTTCAAAAGGACAATAGGTCCCTGCAAGCCTCCACCAGGCCATAAGCAGAAGGTAAAAGTGCTTGCCCATGGCAAAAGTAATGAACTGCTAAGTGGGTTAAGAGAGAAAGTGTGATGCATGCTATGTCCTTATGGATTGGGGATTTAAGAGTAGTTGGATGAAGCAAGTTGTAAAATCATAATATCCTTTCAAGCTGGTCTGAGATGTCCCTCATCCTGGCACCGGGCAGGCAACATACACGGGGGAACTTTCGATCCTGCTTATCAAGGATGCTATCCATTCCCCTAATTATAGAACCCCCTACAACTATCACTTGTCTTTTTGCTCTTCCCTCTTGAATGGCCTCCTGTATCCCCAGTGCGGTGCTCAGCTTCTCATCCTTCCTACAGCTTTGTTCCTCATCCATATAGGGAGCAAGTACCTCCTACTGTTGGAGGAGGTCAAGAGCGGAGGCTCCTCTGTTCCTCCCTCTACCTGCCTCACTTGAAGTCACACCCCGCTGACCCTGACCACTGACCAAAATTGAGGTACTTAATCTACCAGGTGTGACCAACTTGTGAAACAAAGTGTCCAGATAACTCTCCTACTCCTGGATGTGCCACAGTGTCCGAAGCTCAAATTCTAGCTCATCAATCTGAGCCAAAGTTCCTCCAGCAGTTAACACTTGCTGCAGACTCCACTCCCTGGAAACAAGGCCTCACGGCCCTCACAGTAATTTTATAACTTATAATTAAACCTAAATACCATAATTGGGAATGAGGCTGTTTATTTTGGAAGGGAGGAGATGGATGTTGCTGGGACTTCAAAAAAGACACATGGTTGAGAGATTGGTGTAGTAACTTGCTGGGAGATAGACCAAAACATTGAGGGAAGCAGTCACAAGGGGACTCAAGTTGCAGTCAATGCCAGAAAAGAAGGATACTAACGTGGGAGCAAGCCAAGAGCAGCGGTTGAGAGTGGATTCAGGTTGCAGTCAATGGCTGAAGATGGTAGAACTCACCCAGGAGCTTCTGTAATTATTGTGAGAGTGTTCACCAAGGTGCCTCAGGTGACGGGCAGTTACCAGTTACTTAAGACTCAAGTGGCAGTAAGACAAATATTGGCACACCAATTTGGAGCAATGGGACTTTTTAATGAATACTCAAAATTGGATTCTGCATGCCGAATGTTTTAATTCAGGCTTGAAGGCAAAGAAAGTAGCTGAAGACTTAATGGGTACCAGGTCTTTTGAATACCATTGATAGCAAGACCTTCACAATTCTATTGAGTCTGGTGCGACCGCAGAAATCAGTGAAAAAATACACATAAAGAACTATGTGAAGTGTTGGAAAGTTGTTTTGCTCCAAAGCCACTGGCGATCGAAGAATTCTTCAGTTTTTACAAATGCGTACGACGTGAAGGAAACTCCATCGCCAAACTTGTAGCCACTAAACAGGTGAGCAGAAAATTGTGAATTCAGAAGATTCGTCCAGGATGTCGTGCAGGACCAGGTGGTTTGTGTCCTCCAACATGAAGACAATCAACAGAAGCTGCTAACAAAGAGAGATCTGGACTTCATGGCAGCTTTTGAAACCTGAATGAAGCTGACAGCCATTGAAGCAACATAGTTGAAAGTTGGTACCTGGATACATCAAGTAGAAACTCAGCTGAGTGTGGTACCAACCGTGGAATGCTGCCAATGTGCCAAAATTAGTCACAAGGAGTTAGTACATTGGAATCAAGAAGCCCAGTGTAGACAATGTAAATGAGTGGGCCACATTGCCCAAACAAGAGAAGGGAAATCAAATAATCCTGCGGTTGAAGCATAAGTTATTGTCAGGGAGTAAACAGGAAGTCTGCTGGGTTGGCAAAAGGAGCAGAGTTTCGGTTAATACTTCTGCCGGTACAGGGTGAAGCTGATCTGGGTTCTTCCCAAATCAGAGGGGGAAGACAATAAAGATGGAAATGCATATGGACACAGCAGTGTCTCTGATTTCCAAATCAGTCTATGGGGTGAAGTTGAGGGCATTGCTGCTGGAGTGTGCCAAGATTACACTACAGACTCGCACAGATGTAGTGCCACTGAAGGATTATATACTGATGAAAGTACAGTTAAGGAACCACTGTGCAGAATTTCCACTATGCACAGTAAAAGCCAATTACCCTGCATTATTCAGAAGCTCCTGGTTATAAAAATGGAAGTTGAATTAAGGCGTGGTTAATACGCTGGTGGACTCAAAGATGAGTTTGCAAGAGATCCTGGACATGTAAAAAGATGTCTTCGAGGGAACCTTGGGGGAAATGAAAATTAAAATACAGCTGACAAGTGGAGTGCCATAACGATTGGTGTTGGGGCCTCTACTTTTTGTCATTTACATAAATGATTTGGATGCGAGCATAAGAGGTACAGTTAGTAAGTTTGCAGATGACACCAAAATTGGAGGTGTAGTGAACAGCGAAGAGGGTTACCTCAGATTACAACAGGATCTGGACCAGATGGGCCAGTGGGCTGAGAAGTGGCAGATGGAGCTTAATTCAGATGAATGCGAGGTGCTGCATTTTGGGAAAGCAAATCTTAGCAGGACTTTAGGACCTTACTATTAAGTGTATAAGAGTGTTGCTAAACAAAGAGACCTTGGAGTGCAGGTTCATAGTTCCTTGAAAGTGGAGTCGCAGGTAAATAGGATAGTGAAGAAGGCATTTGGTATGCTTTCCTTTATTGGTCAGAGTATTGAGTACAGGAGTTGAGGGATCATGTTGCAGCTGTACAGGACATTGGTTGGACCACTGTTGGAATATTGTGTGCGATTCTGGTCTCCTTCCTATCGGAAAGATGTTGTAAAACTTGAAAGGGTTCAGAAAAGGATGTTGCCAGGGTTGGAGGATCTGAGCTACAGGGAGAGACTGAACATGCTGGGCCTGTTTTCCCTGGAGCATCGGAGGCTGAGGGGTGACCTTATGGTGGTTTATAAAATTATGAGGGGTATGGCTAGGATAAATAGACAAAGTCTTTTCCCTGGGGTCAGGGAGTCCAGAACTAGAGGGCATAGGTTTAGGGTGAGAGGAGAAAGATATAAAAGAGACCTAAGGGGCAACTTTTTCACGCAGAGGGTTGTATGTGGATGAAATGAGCTGCCAGAGGATGTGGTGGAGGCTGGTACAATTGCAACATTTAAGAGGCATTTGGATGGGTATACAAACATGAGCCAGGTGCTGGCAGGTGGGATTTGATTGAGTTGAGATATCTGGTCGGCATGGACGGGTTGGACCAAAGGGCCTGTTTCCATTCTGTACATCTCGATGATTCTATGAGCTGAAGCTGAAGACTCTTCCGAGGAGTCTGAAGGCACTCCAGAACTGTATGCCATTCGGTCTAAAGTGGAACTGTAACAGCCAGTGATTCTGGGAGTGTTGGAACCAGTAACCACCAGTGAATGGGCCACTCCAATTGTTCCAGTCTTAAAAGCAGATGGCACGGTGAGATTCTGTGGTGAGTATAAGGTTACAGACAACTTTGCCCTGAGTGCAGATCAATACTTAACTCCATTCATAGAACACCTGTTCAGTCAACTGGAAAGGGGAAATAAATGCTCAAAATAGAATCTGTCGCAGGTCTACTTACAGATTGGGGTCAGGAAACAGTCTCAGCCACTACTGATGACAGTGACATACAGGGGATTTTGTGCTACAAGCAACTTTCTTTTGACATTACGTCAGCACTGGCTCTATTCCGAGGACCATGGACTACCACGAAACCAGTGTTAATTGGATAAAATTTTGGTCACTGGCTCCTCCGAAGATAAGCATTTAAGAAGTGTAGAATAAACCTAAAGAAAGGGAGAACGGTCAGGTAATTTTAGGGACTCCATGCAAAAATCATTGCATTGGTTGCTAGAAAAAGCCATAGAAATGGACCCTGGGAAAAGGCTCACTGAGAGGTAAAGCTTTAAAATGGTCAGAAGTGTTCATTCATTTTGATCCAAGTTACCATTTCAGTTCGAGTAATGCCTTGCCTATTGCTATCGCAGCAAGGTTACTAACAAAGTTGAAGGAGAACTTTATGCAAGTCAAAAAAAGGATTGGGCATCGTTTTCAGCAATAGAAAATCAGCCATTTCCTTAATGCCAGACTACTGATTAACCACAGGCCACTAACCTTTCTGCTGTCTGGAAATAAATCTCTATTCTTTTTTCTCGACTGTAATAATAGGTTTTATACAGTTCATAATTTTTACTTCCTTGTTTAGTAAATATTTATATGCTAATAATGTTACTTGCATTAATAAAAGTACACTGGCAGCTTCTTATGAATGTGTTCTGTAACTAGCCTCCATGGTTAATAAAACAAAATAAAAATAAAAATAGGATCTAACCAGCCAGGTTTCACGCTGGGATCGGACTTGTCCAGTATTAACATCAGTTGAGATCATAACATTGCTAGGTCAGCATGTAGTCCGGCTCCATTGCAATACACATAAGTGACTGCGCTATAACTGCTTACTAAGGTTACTTCATTGATATCTCTCAGAGAGCTTCTATCACCAAGAATGGGGAGGGGTGTGGTTACATAGCGGCAACGTCACTGGACTGATAATCCAGAATCCCAGATACAGGTTTTGGATTTGAATCTCACTATGGTTAGTGATTCAGTTTGAATTTAATGAAAATCTAGAATGAAAAGCTAGCTTAATCGCAACCATGTAATCAGTGCCGATTGCAGTAAAAACCCATCTTATTCGCTAATCTTTTAAAGAACAACATTTGCCAAGTTGGTCGCGAAGCAGCAGTGCAATGTTTGGCCTGCTTAACACATGGCCCGTCTGCTTCTACTTACTTTCCTTCTCTTTCCCCTTTTATTTCACTTTTCTTTTTCATTCTGCTGCATCTTCTGTGGGGCTTCAACAACAGCAAGGAGTCGGGGTGGCATGTTGCAGGATTCAGCAGTGGCAGCAGCAGATTCGAGGAGCAACTTTGAAGTGCCTGCAGCAGCAGTGAGGGCCTGCAGAGGCAGCAGGTTCAGAGGGCTTGCTGCAGCAGCGGGAGCTAGTTCCGAGAGCCTGCGGAGGCAGCAGAAGTAACTTCCGAGGGCCTGTCATGGCGCTGAAGTTTTGGAGAGGTAAAGTTACCTCACAGAGATAATACTTTATGTCTGGATGCTCCCCACTTTCTTCTTGATCATTCCTTTCACTTCTGCTTTAGTTTTATTCTGGTTTTTGTACTTTGGATGGCTGTTTTGTCTAAAATGCTTTTAGTTTTAATTCCGTGTTTTCTAACCAAGATAATGCTGGTGAATGCTAACTTTGTACAGTTTTCACTGCACTTCTGTACTTGAGTACATGTGACAATAAAACCTAATTCTAATTAAACTTAATTCTGATCTTTATTTGGTCTGGCTTATGTGCAACTCCAGAGCTACAGTAATGAGGTTCCCCCGAGCAAGTAAGAATAGGAAAGATATACTGGCCTAGCCATTGTCAATATTCTATAAATGAATACAAAAAAAGTAGAATCCACCAACAATGCAGTCTATGATGGTCAGATAATAGCTTGGTTATGTTATGGCACATTCTGGATTAGTGGTGCTGGAAGAGCACAGCAGTTCAGGCAGCATCCAAGGAGCTTCGAAATCGACATTTTTGGCAAAAGCCCTTCATCAGGAATAAAGGCAATGAGCCTGAAGCATGGAGAGATAAGCTAGAGGAGGGTGAGGGTGGGGAGAAAGGAGCATAGAGTACAATGAATGAGTGGGGGAGGAGATGAAGGTGATAGGTCAGGGAGAAGAGGGTGGAGTGGATAGGTGGAAAAGGAGATAGGCAGGTAGGACAAGTCATGGGGACAGTGCTGAGCTGGAAGGTTAGAACTATGGTGAGGTGGGGGAAGGGGAAAATGAGGACACTGTTGAAGTCCACATTGATGCCCTGGGGTTGAAGTGTTCCGAGGTGGAAGATGAGGCGTTCTTCATCTAGGCGTCTGGTGGTGAGGGAGCGGCAGTGAAGGAGGCCCAGGACCTCCATGTCCTCAGCAGAGTGGGAGGGGGAGTTGAAATGTTGGGCCACAGGGCGGTGTGGTTTATTGGTGCGAGTGTCCCGGAGATGTTCCCGAAAGCGCTCTGCTAGGAGGCGCCCAGTCTCCCCAATGTAAAGGAGACTGCATCGGGAGCAGCAGATACAATAAATGATATTAGTGGATGTGCAAGTAAAACGTTGATGGATGTGGAAAGCTCCTTTAGGGCCTTGGATAGAGGTGAGGGAGGTGGTGTGGGCGGAGGTTTTACAGTTCCTGCGGTGGCAGGGGAAATTGCAAAGGACCCACTCTGTACTGCATCCTCAGGAGAATTCATACTCTCAACAAACAGTATTGCAATTCCATCTCAAACATCAAAAACTGAAAGTACAACAAAATTTTATCTACCCACCTCCATAACCAGCGCTCAAACATTCCAGAAGATTCCCCTGGCCTTGGAATCTATTCCGCCATTAGCCATGCGGCTGATGCAGCTGCCACCCCCACGCTGATTGATGATGTCACTTTTGCCCCCATCTTGGCCACTCCCACAACCACTTCCACCCCTCACAATTCCTCATGAATCACACGCGACATCACTTCCACCCTTCACATCATCGCTGATGGCACATGCTCAGTGACTTCTGCCACCTCTACTGCCGTGATCACCACTTCTGCCCCCACCAGCTCCAATCACCTGCATTCTACTGACATACCGCCCACAGACCCCACTGTCACTATCCCCACCCCCCAGAATCCCAAGGGGAACACTACCCCTGCTCATGACTCCACCCCCATTCTCCCCACCATCACACCCACTCCAGTTACAGGTTCCGCCCCCACTCCCAGCTCTACACCCACACCAGATCCCAGCTCCCAGCCCTGCCGGGTTTTCACCATCCCCCCAGACCTCCCCCTCACTGAGGACGAACAATCAGTCCTCTGCAAAGGACTCACCTTCATCCCCCTCCGTCTCCGCATCAATGAATTTAATACACGCCGTGATGTCGAACACTTCTTCCGTCGCCTCCGCCTCCGAGCTTACTTTCACAATCAGGACTCCCGCCCACCTTCCGAGGACCCCTTCGCCCACCTCCAACACACTGCATCCACCTGGACACCCTGCGCTGGCCTATTACCTGCCCTCGACCTCTTCATTTCCAACTGCCGCCGGGACATTAACCGCCTCAACCTGTCTACCTCCCTGGCAGCGAAATCGACATTTCGGGCAAAAGCCCTTATTCCTGATGAAGGGCTTTTGCCCGAAACGTCGATTTCGCTGCTCGTTGGATGCTGCCTGAACTGCTGTGCTCTTCCAGCACCACTAATCCAGCATTTGGTTTTCAGCATCTGCAGTCACTGTTTTTCCCCTGTATACCTCCCTCCCCACTCCAACCTCTCACCCTCAGAATGCGCAGCCCTCCAATCCCTCTGCTCTAATCCCAACCTCACCATCAAGAGAGCGGATAAAGGGGGCGCAGTGGTAGTCTACACCGCTGAAGCCAAACGTCAACTCGAGGACACCTCTTCCTACTGCCCCCTCGACCATGACCACACCCCCCATCACCAAACCATCATCTCCCAGACCATACAGAACCTCATCACCTCAGGAGATCTCCCACCCACAGCTTCAAACCTCATAGTCCGGGACGCCCGCACTGTCCGGTTCTACTTCCTTCCCAAGATCCACAAGCCTGACCACCCTGGCCGACCCATTGTCTCAGCATGCTCCTGCCCCACTGAACTCATCTCTACCTACCTCGATACTGTCCTATCCCCCCTAGTCCAGGAACTCCCCACATACATTCGAGACACCACCTACGCCCTCCACCTCCTCCAGGACTTCCATTTCCCCGGCCCCCAACACCTCATCTTCACCATGGATATCCAATCCCTCTACACCTCCATCCGCAATGACCAGGGCCTTCAAGCCCTCCGTTTTTTCCTCTCCAGAAGTCCCCAACAGTACCCTTCCACTGACACACTCATTCGTTTGGCTGAACTGGTCCTCACCCTTAACAACTTCTCCTTTGAATCCTCCCACTTCCTCCAGTCCAAAGAGGTAGCCATGGGCACACGTATGGGCCCCAGCTATGCCTGTCTCTTTGTTGGCGACGTAGAGCAGTTGATCTTCCGTAATTACACTGGCATCACTCCCACCTCTTCCTCCGCTACATTGATGACTGCATTGGCGCCACCTCGTGCTCCCGTGAGGAGGTTGAGCAATTCATCAACTTCACCAACACATTCCACCCTGACCTTAAATTTACCTGGACCATCTCTGACACCTCCCTCCCCTTCCTGGACCTCTCCATCTCCATTAATGACGACCGACTTGACACTGACATTTTTTTTACAAACCCACCGACTCCCACAGCTACCTGGATTACACCTCTTCCCACCCTATCTCTTGCAAAAATGCCATCCCGTATTCCCAATTCCTCCGCCTCCGCTGGATCTGCTCCCAGGAGGACCAGTTCCACTACAGAACACACCAGATGGCCTCCTTCTTTAGAGACCGCAATTTCCCTTCCCACACGGTTAAAGATGCCCTCCAACGCATCTCGTCCTCATCCCGCACCTCCGCCCTCAGACCCCACCCTTCCAACCGTAACAAGGACAGAACGCCCCTGGTGCTCACTTTCCACCCTACCAACCTTCGCATAAATCAAATCATCTGCCAACATTTCCGCCACCTCCAAAAAGACCCCACCACCAGGGTTATATTTCCCTCCCCACCCCTTTCTGCCTTCCGCAAAGACCGTTCCCTCCATGACTACCTGGTCAGGTCCATGCCCCCCTACAACCCACCCTCCCATCCTGGCATTTTCCCCTGCCACCACAGGAACTGTAAAACCTGCGCCCACACATCCGCCCTCACCTCTATCCAAGGCCCTAAAGGAGCCTCCCACATCCAAAGTTTTACTTGCACATCCACTAATATCATTTATTGTATCCGTTGCTCCCGATGCGGTCTCCTCTACATTGGGGAGACTGGGCGCCTCCTCGCAGAGTGCTTTAGGGAACATCTCCGGGACACCCGCACCAATCAACCACACCGCCTCGTGGCCCAACATTTCAACTCCCCCTCCCACTCTGCCAAGGACATGGAGGTCCTGGGCCTCCTTCACCACCGCTCCCTCACCACCAGACGCCTGGAGGAAGAACGCCTCATCTTCCGCCTCGGAACACTTCAACCCCAGGGCATCAATGTGGACTTCAACAGTGTCCTCATTTCCCCTTCCCCCACCTCACCATAGTTCTAAACATCCAGCTCAGCACCGTCCCCATGACCTGTCCAGACTTGTCCTACCTGCCTATTTCCTTTTCCACCTATCCACTCCACCCTCTCCTCCCTGACCTATCACCTTCATCCCCTCTCCCAATCACCCATTGTACTCTATGCTTTTCTCCCCACTCCCACCCTCCTCCAGCTTATCTCTCCACGCTTCAGGCTCATTGCCTTTATTCCTGATGAAGGGCTTTTGCCCGAACCGTCAATTTCAAAGCTCCTTGGATGCTGCCTGAACTGCTGTGCTCTTCCAGCACCACTAATCTAGAATCTGGTTTCCAAAAACAATCTGAAGTCATTGTTGTTACCTCTATGTTATGGCACATCCTCAGAACAGAAAAAAAGACTAATCTGAAACAATACTTTTCACAACCACCAAACTACTGCCAATAAAATAGTTTCACAAGAGATTTCAGCATGGCAACATAGGAAATGCAACTGACATGCTCTCAGCAAAATCTCACAAACAGCAATGTGATAATGACTAGATAATCTGTTTCCTGCAATATTAATCAGGAGCACTGGGGAAAACTCACTTCTTCCTAAAATTAACTCTTTCTGGTTGCAAGATGGTGGCAGAATAGAACATTTCAGCCTGAGCCTATCCCTCTACTCATTCTTCTTTCCTTCCTCCTAGTGCTTTTTCTCATCATCTTTACTTCCCTTCCATTCCCGGCTGCCGGCAATGATTCCTGGTCTCTGGCATGTGACAATTCCTGGCCTCCACTGAACAGCAATTCCCAGCCTTTGGCAAGCAATGATTCCCAGACTGGTGCAGTAGCCTCTAGGTGTTGGTATGAGAATCTCCCAGCGTGATGTGGCAACCTGAAACTGGCCGCCCAGCACTGCACTGACCTTCTGGCCTGGCACAGCAGTCTCCTCCTATAAAGGCCTCACAGCGTGGTGTGGGTAACTCCTGGCCTCCTACCCTAGAGGCCTCCCAGCGTGGCAACTTCCCAAACAGGCACAGCAGCCTCCCAGTTTGGCAACTTTCCAGACTCCTGCAGCGGCCTCTCTCTGTGGCATGTCACCAGTGCAGTGTGGAACCAGGGCCCAGTGTGGACTGAAAGCTAGAAGCCAGCATGGTCTGTTGTATTTAACTTCTATTCTGTAATGCTAAACAGTTCATTTGTATATTGTCTAAAATCTTATAACTAACAAAGCCATGCCTGGGTACTTTTGTATCTAATATGTCGGCACTAATTTGAGACGCACTAACTTTTCACCATATTCATTGAGTATATGTGACAATAAAGGCTATTCTATTCTATTCTAATTGGTGTCATGAAACTGTTTACATCCACCCGGATAAGCCGATTGAGCTTCGGTTTAATGTTTTATCCAAAAGTTAACACCTCCAATGATGCAGTACTCTCAATGCTGGTCTCAGTTTTTGTGGTCAATCCCTGAAATGGAACCTGAAGTCAGGTCCTTGTGCAATACAGAAATACAGGTGGAGTACCTGAAATCCAGTTATCTGAGGACCACCAGCGTTTGAAAATGGGGCTTGTTTTAAGGACTATTAAATGAGTAGAAAAACTTACTGGCTTGATTGGAAAGTCACTGAATCAGTCCAGTGGCATATCAAGTAACTATCCCCTTGTGAACTTGTCATTTCACATACTCCAAGCAGCTGGAGTGACCCTTGATCTCGCCTATCCTGTTTTACCCAAATCTGCACTGGAGCTCGAAACCTCACCCCAAAGGCCAATAAAATGGAAAAATCTGTACAGCTTTAAAAAAAAAGGAAGTCTCGATTCAGATAGTGATTCAATTTATGACAAAATTTAAGCAATAATATCATAAGATGTCCTCGTTAGTAGCCCTGCAAAAAATAAATTGTTCTCTATCTTTAGCCAAGAAAGTCAAATTATGATTAGATTCCCTACAGTGTGGAAACAGGCCCTTCGGCCCAACAAGTCCACACTGACCGTCCAAAGAATAACCCACCCAAACCCATTTCCCTATGACAAATGCACCTAACACTATGGCCAATTCACCTGATTTATACATCTTTGGACTATGGGAGGAAACCGGAGCACCCGGAGGAAACCCACACAAAGAGAGAATGTGCAAACTCCACACAGACAGTAGCCTGAGGCTGAAATCGAACCTGGTTCCCTGGTGTTATGAGGCAGCAGTGCTAACCACTGAGCTGCCGTGCCACCCTTAGTAATCCAGAAATAAGGTAGAGATATTGCAGTGTGAAAGCGAGGTGAGGAGTACAGGATGCAGAAATACTAAATATCGAGTTTTTTTGGTGGAAGTGATGTCTGGAAAAATGAAAAAATGAAAACTATGCATTAACCAACAAGCACTGATTTAGACAGAAGTGGAGAGAGAAAGTGGAGAGAGAAAGTGGAGAGAGAAAGTGGAGAGAGAAAGTGGAGAGAGAAAGTGGAGAGAGAAAGTGGAGAGAGAAAGTGGAGAGAGAAAGTGGAGAGAGAAAGTGGAGAGAGAAAGTGGAGAGAGAAAGTGGAGAGAGAAAGTGGAGAGGAGTAAAAGAGAAATCCATTGGCTCGACCACTGTTCATTCTGCAGGCCAAGATTTTCACGAATGAACTGAATATTTCAACTCCATGCGAATACAGTTCAGGTTGGCTACACAAATTCATGAGACAACATGGAACAAGGCAATAAAGTATGTGGAGAAACTCCAGCAGAATACAAGGTAGCTAAAGTTCCAGACGAGTTTGCTCAGTTAATTGATAAATTTTTTTCAGCTGAGCAACATCTGACAAAAGGGAATCCAGAGGTGTAAAAGACACAAAGGATAGGCTTACTGTGTTTGAATGTGCTAATATGCCTGGAATATCCAAAAATAAGATGATGTATATTGAAAAAGAAAATTAGTGCCCAAAATGTTTCAACTGGAGAGGAATACTTCATAGTATTATGGTAACAATAGCAACCAGGGAAATTTTTTTTTGGAATTAGTTTCAGAAGCTGGGTTAGTTGAACTTGATAAAGTATGCCAAGTTGCTTGATGATTGTTCAGCATATCCTGAAAATGAACATACTGTGAAAAGCAATGTGTTTTACCTCTGACCATAACATCATTGATATAGCCAACAAAACAAGGAATTTTAAAGATCCATGCAATCTAACTATAAGTATGAATTTATGAGCATTCTCAGCGCTGTGAACCAACAGTTCAGGACAGTAGGATTCCAGGCAGCATTTTTAGTGAGACACCAACTGACTGTAGAATGTGTGTGGAACCAAGTAAAGAAAAGACACCATGACTAACACTTGGTCCAAACTATGGCTAGCAACTATGCTCATGAAGATGTTGATGCTAATCTTGAACAATTTAGCATTATTTGGAGCAGATAAAGAGTTTGGAATAGTTAGACTAAGCAAAAGACTGGCTCACTCAGGTGGTGCAATAATTAGATGCGGAAGATATTGAAAACGTTACGAATGTAGATAATGATGATCTCATTGTTCACAAACCTACATCTGGTGAAATTGTGGAAATGTATTTTGATGATCCCACATTGGTGACCAAGTAAGGAAATTGCTCATAGAAAGATGTATAAGATAGTACAAAAATGTAAGTAATGAAGATGATAATTGAACCAGAGATAATGCAAGTTTCGATTTTAAGAAAAAGGTAATCAAAACTAAACTCATGAAACTAGCTAGTTTCTTTAACTAGGCATCCAGTGAGGGTTAGTGACATGCCTTCATCTTCAAGTGCAATTTCCAAGCTTGAAATCCTTATTGGTGATCCATCATTAGAAATCTCAGCTAAACTCCATTCCTCAAGCTCAAAAGTAAGATTAACTTTCAGCCCGAATAATCAAAAAGTAGAAAACGCACCATCCTTATATCGTTTTCTTACCATATGCAATATTGATTGTACTGAAGTGCTAGTACAGTTTTTTAACTGCAATTTTCACACTTCAAATGCAGAATAGCCTGCAATTCAGTTTTACCTTATTACTTAGCTTTGGTTTTCAAATGGTCTGCACTATTACATATTCTAAAGGAACATACTCCTTTGACTTCACGTGCCCCTAATTCATTGAAACAAGGTTCAATCATTTTTTGGAAAACTTGCAAGATCAGAAAATCAATCCTGAGATTGCTGGTTTGAAGATACTAACTGTAAAAGTCATTTATTAAGACTGTATTGAGAATACTGATTCCTAAGTAAGTAAAATAACATTTCATATAAAAACCTTTTGTTAGTTCTGATACAAGACCTTAATGGAAATTATTTTATGTTATTTTGTGTAAAATTAGAGTTTGAGAGCCCAAACTTTTAAGCATATAGTAGTGGCCAATTTTACTTGAGCAAAACTTTCAAAAGGTGTGACACTGACACTGATTGCTGGCCATAGTTCTGAATTCAGCAGTGAACAGCTGATGTGGGCTATTTATTGGTATTTCTGACATTTAAGTGATTTGATGAGCAATTTTCAAAGAAAAGCCTGTTCTTACCAACCCTGCTTCCAAACTAGCATAATTTATATGAATAATGAAAGATTTTAGATCAAAACATTGGGGGACTGAGACAAGATTATTACTCCAAATACATGGTAAATGTAAGGTTGGAGAATTAGGTTTGGGCAGAGTGTTGTTAAAGAATACCCAATCAGAAGCAATTGCAGGCGCACTGCAGTTTCTTTTTAAAGTGGATAAATATTTGAAAAGAAAATTAACTTCAAGTTTTGTGGGGAAAGGAAAAGGCATGGAATCATGGGGGAAAAAGTGACATGGGTTGCATGGACTTCAATACTATAAAATTCTGTTTTTTTGAATAGACTTTCAAATTACATTCTAACATCTTTAATTTTGGTCAGATGACATGACCACTTCTACGTTACACCTGAGCGCTGACAGCTGATATTAACTCATCATTGCCCATTTAATTTAGAAGTAAGCAAATTCCTGCCCGAAATAGACAGAAGCTTCTCCAGCGATGTCCATATCCCTTGAGTCACTGAACAAAATGTTGATTTCAATCGCTGCTAGGTTACCCAAACCTAACATATCCCCCGGGGTGTTCCTCCTTTTCACCTTTTAGTTACTCAAAGCCACTAAATTTATGAACTCGCGTTTGGTGAGTTACATCCATAACTCAAACATGAAGAACTCCATGATTTTATTCTAATAAAGCATCAATCTAAAGTTGCTAGACAGTGCTAGAATCTAGATCGTGCTGGAATCTAGACAGTATATATAGTAGACACAACATCAACCTCTCTTCCATTTTGTGTGTATGTTGAAAATTATTTCATCCAAGAAATATCAAATAGCATGACCTAACAAAATATTTGTTTCAACAGGCAGAAAAAAATGACAACATTTGATGAGACAAATGAAACATTCTTATACCAGTAAATAGCCACATGCCTGCACAGTTGCAACTATAGGTATTAAGAATGTCCCTTTTAAATAAACAACAGCTCTGTTAGGACACTAAAAGCAAACTGGCCAACTGAACAGCTTGCTGGGAAGGGAATACAGATAGTAAACCAAGAAACTTGCAGAATTCACTGTCAAATTGGAGCAGGTCAGGCAGATATGCAAGTTATTTACTTTGACTGACTATAATGAATGGGTATTGAGGAGACAATGCTGCAAGGTTTTAGATGGTACAACAGATTAGAGTTTTGGTAGAACTGTTTTTGAGTGAGCCTTGCTCCTAGGATTGGTTCAATCAATATGAAAATTACAATATCCAAAACTGCCTTTTATAACATCATTTCCTGGGACAGAAACTAACTCACATCGTGTAACTAAATTACGTTCATTACAATGCAGTATCAAACAGCTGTAACTACAATTGACAATTGCCAGTTACCATACTGAAGTCGTAATCGGAGGTAAACGACTGTACTTGGGGATAAATTGCAGAGTTGTATTTAAAAGGACAATTCGAGTCACACTCCACAGGGAGCATAGCATAAGCAGCAGGAACCTTGGGAGTGAGAACAAGCTCAATCTCAGCTCAGCAAACTTTAACTGGGTTAATATACCATCTTCTGTTTCCAAAGCAAATTTACAACCAGAAGAGAAAACTTAGCAAATTAAGAACTGTAAGGTTACTCAGAAAATAAAGGGAATTACAGATTTCATAAAGTCACACGTATATATCATGTTTCAACGATAATAAACTATGTCTCATGGTAAACTACATCTCATTATCAGTAAGTAAGTAAATCAGACATACACAAAAGCAAGGTTTACACAAGTTGTCAAACAATTAAACAGATAATGTCCCATGTTAATGCTTGTGTTATGACTGATTATTGGCAGGAAATTTGTTATGACTAATTGAGTTCAATTTGCTAACTGTTCAGAAAAGACTAAATTTGCTAACTTAGCAGCAAATTTTGCTCCAAACCTTAAACAAAACTTTCTTTGCATCATTACCCTGAAAATCAAACATCTTCAAGAATGAAGAGGAACACTCAAAACACCGAATATCCATCAGGAAGGTTAAATGAAATCTAACTTTGAAACATGATCCTCATTATACTAAACACAGAATACATGCAAGTTTCAGTGAAGCATTTTACAACTTATAATTAAAGTTACTTTCTTATTTTATGTTAATTTATCAAAACTCACTTTGGCATATTTAAGGATAAGTATAGTGTTATCCCAAAGACAAACAATAGATACATATAAAACAAAACACTAATGAGAGAATCTAATAGATTAAAGACCAAATGTTTAGACTTCACTCACTTTCTGTCTTGGTAAGAGTTCAAGATCTTCAAATGCTGGTTGCATTTTTTTTGTACAAAGACATTTGGCAGTGAAAGCTTGCTGCCAATTTACAGGAGCAATTTGACAATTTCCTGCAAATAAAATGTTTATTCATCATATTGATGCAGATGAATCAGTGTGATATCTTCTGCAGGTAAAATGATTCTGTGTACAATAAAACGCTCAATTTTGCTTCTTCAGGAATACCTGTTGCCAGTTCTTTGCCAACACCTGGAGAAGAGGGAATGCACAACAGAATCAACAACAATCCAATTCCAACAAATGACACTTTGTATCAAATGGAACAACATTTTGCCTGTGTGCATCTTCATATATGAAATACAGTACAACTACCAGCCTGAACATGCCCCAGCCAACTGTAACACTGGATGAGTCAGTTCCCCAAGTGACAGGAAGCTTGAATGGTCATAAGTAATAGGCATTTTTATGAAGATTAATTATAGAACTTCTATATATATATCTTTAACAAGAAAAGATTAAAGTTTATTCTAGAAATGAAAAATATAAACTATGTTACACAATAAAGAACATCTGAAATAAATTTATTACATTTAATTATGTTATAGCTATTACAGAGACTTTACTGCAAGAGGAACAGACTGGCAGCTTAATATTCCTGGACTTAGGTGTCACAGGCAAGATAGAGAGGAATGTCATAGTCAGCAAGATGTACAGCACGGAAACTGCCTATTCGGTCCAATTCGTCCATGCTGACCAGATATCCTAAATTAATCTAGAACTGCACGGTAGCTCAGTGATTAGCACTGCTGCCTTACAGCACTAGGGACCCAGATTCAACTCCAGCCTCAGGCGACTGTGCAGAGTTTGCACATTCTCCCAGTGTCTGCATGGGTTTCCTCCAGGTGGAGCAGTTTCCTCCCACAGTCCAAAGATGTGCAGGTCAGGTGAATTGGCCATGTTAAACTGTGCATAATGTTAGGTTCATTAGTCAGAGGGAAATGGGTCTGGGTGAGTAACTCTTCGGAGGGTCAGTGTAGACTTGTTGGGCCAAAGGGCTTGTTTCCACACTGTAGGGAATCTAACCAGATGCCAGCATTTGGCCCATATCCCTCTAAGCCCTTCCTATTCATAAACCCATTCAGATGCATTTTAAGTGTTGTAATTGTACCAGCCTCCACCTCTTGCTCTGGCAGTTCATTCCAGAGGCGCACCACCCTCTTAGTTCCTTTTAACTCTTCTCTCGCATCTTAAATCTATACCCTCTAGACTTAGACTCCCCTACACTAGGGAAAAGATCTTAACTATTCACCCTATCTATACCCCTCATGATTTTATAAAACCTCTAACACTCATGGAAAATAGCCCCAGCCTATTTGGCCTCTCCCTATAGTTCAAACTTTCCAACCCTGGCAACATCCTTCTAAGTCCTTTCTGAACCCTCTCAAGTTTAACAACATCTTTCTTATATCATGGAGATCAGAATTGCACACAGTAGAGGTAGACAATCCTTCATCCGTGATCAGCTGTCTTTTGGATTTTGGAATTTTTCAGCTAAAGAATCAAATGACATTTTCATAGTAAAATAAGAAAAGAATTACCGAACAGCAGAGCCACCTGTGATTACTATAAGTACTGAAGACAGAATTGACGCTTGCCAGTGCTGGGCCACGCTGCTACGGCACGTCTAAGTGACTTGGGTTGAGTGGGTGTGGAGTTGGGTTAACTGTGTGCACGCCAAACAACCTTGTTATGAAGGAAAAAACTGGAGGAGAAAACCTTTGGATTTCGGAGTTTTTCAGATTTCGGATAAAGGATTGTCTACCTGTATTCCAAAAGTGGCCTAATCAATGTCCTGTACAACCGCAACATAAACCTCCCAGCTCCTGTACTCAATGCTCTGACCAATAAAGGCACGCATACCACTACTCTGTCTATCTGCTACTCCATCTTCAAGGAACTATAAATCTACAATCCAAGGTCTCTTTGTTCGGCAATACTTTTCAGGACCTTTCCATTAAATGTGCAAGTCCTGCCCTGATTCGCCCTACCACCTCACAGTTATCTAGATTAAACTCCATCTGCCACTCCTCAGCCCACTGGATCATTGCACGCTGAAGTGAATTGCTTCATTGTCCACTGCACCACCAATTTTGGTGGCATCTGCACACTAACCATATCTCCCATATTCACATCCAAATCATTTCATAAAAGTGACCAAAAAAAGTTTACATGTAGCATACTGCTGGTCACAGGCCTCCGATCCAAAAGGCAACCCTCCACTACCACTCTGTCTCTTACCTTTGTATCTAAATGGCTAATTCTCCCAGTATTCCATTTGATCTAACTGTGTTAACCAGGCTACCACGCTGAACCTTGTTAAACGTCTTACTGAAGCCCACATAGACAACACCCACCTCTCTGGCTTTATCAATTCTCTTCATCGCTTCTTCAAAAAACTCAAATTGAATTAGTAAGACATGGCTTCCTACACACAAACCCGTGTTGACTATCCCCAATCACTCCTTTTTCCAAATACATGTCCCTGCCCCTAAGAATCCCCTGCAACAACTTGCCCACCACTGATATCAGGCTAATTGGTCTATACTTCCCAAGCTGTTCCTAACCACCTTTCTTAAATAATGGCACCACAATAGCCAATCTCCAGTCTTCCAGCACCTCACCCGTTGCTATCAATAAAACTAATATAATAGGTGGGAGAGTTGAGTGACTGACAAAGGAGAATTTCATGGCTGTACTGAGGAAGGACATGTTGGCGGGCTCATCCAGGGAGTCCGTGTGGGTACAGTATAGGAATAAGGAGGTTACAATCACTTTAACGAAATTGTACCACAGCCTGCCAAGTGATGGGAAAAAGATATGTGAACAGATTAGGGAAAAATGTAAAAATAACAGGTTTGTTTTCTTGGGTGATTTTAATCTTCCCTATATTGACTGAAACTCACTTAGTGCTTCAATGGGGACGAATTTGTTAGGTATGTCCGAGGTGGTTTTTGAAACTATACACAATAGCCCAACTACAGACCTGGTATTGGGGAATAATCCCATCCAGGTGACTGAAGTTTCAGTGAGTAGCATTTTCGGAACAATGACCACAATTCTGTCAGTTTCAAGTTAGTTATGGAAAAGGACATAACTGTTATGAAAGGACAGAGCACGACATACAGTGGCTCTTAGGGATGGCACAGTGGTTAGCACTGCCGCCTCAGTGCCAGGAACCCAGGTTCGATTCCAGCTTTGGGCCACTGTCTGTGTGGAATTTCTACATTCTCCCTGTGTCTGTATGGGTTTACTCCCACAGTCCAAACATGTGCAGGTCAGGTGAATTGGCCATTTTAAATTGCCTGTAGTGTTAGGTGCATTAGTCAGAGAGAAATGGGTCTGGGTGGGTTACTCTTTGGAGGATCAGTATGGACTTGTTGGGCCAAGTTTCCACACTGTAGGAATCTAATCTGTCAAAGACAGGCTAGTGATTTAAGCAGAAAAATAGCATATGAAGTTTAATAGAGATGCATTTTGCAAGATCTAATGCAAGATCCTTAAAGTGGCAACATAAATGGACTATTGAAGGTTCTGATTTGAATGCCAAAGATGACAGCTGACCTGACAGAAGTTTACAAAATTAAGACAGGGAAGGATAGAATGGATACTCAGTCATTTTTGCAGGGTAGAAATATCAATTACTAGGGTACACAGGTTTAAGGTAAAAGAGGGTAAGTTCAAAGGAGACACGAGGGGTGTTTCTTTTAACAGAGGATGTTAAATGCCTGGAATGCACTGCCAGAGTTGGTGGTGAAGGTGGATACAATAGCAACATTTAAGACGCATCTTGACAGATATATGAATAGGCAGGGAATAGAGGGATATTGCTAGAGTAGTGGCAAAAGCTTATTTAGTTTAGAAAGGTATCAATGTGTCAGCAGTCTTGGTGGTCGAAAAGGTCTGTTCCTGTGCAGTACTGTTCTTTGTATTACTTCTTTTACCTCAACAATAACTTTCCATACATTCAAACCTCAGTAAAAAACCATTCCTATTTCCAAATTACAGCTCCTATTCAACAAGGACAGTTGCACTTGGTTTCTTTTTGACATATTTCTGTGCATATTCATTATATTTTTTTTACAAATTATTGTCTGAGCCCAAGACCTTTATAGCGATTGGAACCAGGCTAACCTCATGGACCATGACGTCATTGGTCCAGGTTAACAACCCAAATCAATCAGGAAAACCCTGACTGACCAACATAACCAGGAGATTATACCAGCACACACGTCATGGATGTGGGGAAAAATAAGCACTACCAATGTTTGGCAATAGAAAAGAAAAAAATAAATAACCAGGAGATGAGAATCTTCTCAGTTCAGGAGACTGACTCCGAGCTGGCTGGCCAGTCAGCGTTCTGTGCACAAATAAAGAGGGACTTGCTGATGGGATACTTACCTCTGTACAGTTATTTTAGTGACAACAGGAGGAAAAAAAAGGACATGCCTGAAGAACATTTGCTTGCAACAATCATCTTGGAGTTGGAGAATTTTTGGCAACATTATTTTATTTGGGAAGCTTGATTCATTGATCCCTCTGATGTCTTAGCCCAGTATGTGGAAAGAATGCAATATGTTTTCTGGGTAAATAATGTTAGGGTAGACAAAAAGTAACAAGTAATCCTTCTGACTGCTTGTGGACCCGCAGCATTCTCAGTTATAAGAGACTTAACCTTTCCAGAGACACCAGACACTAAAACCTTTCAAGAGTTGATGGAATTAGTTAAGGAATACTATGACCTCAAACCTCCTCCAATTCTGAGACTATCGGTTTTATTCAGCTGTTAGAGAAGCAGGGGAATCCATATCTGGATTTTTGACGAAGCTGAGATGACTGGCAGAAGCATATGATTTTTTTTGCTAACATCTGAATCAGATGCTCACAGACTGTTTAACATATGGGATTAATGACATAACCGTGAAGAATCACCTACTAGCTGAAGCCCAACTGGACTTCAAACAAGCACTACAACTGGCACGGTCATTAGAAAATGCGGCAAGTGGAGCATGGGAGCTACAGGGCATCCCAATGGAAGTGGACTCCCCCACCTCTCTGCATAAGCTTGGGGAACACCACTTGAGTGTAGGCAATCACAGAGCCTCACACAAGCCCTACCCTGAGCTGAGGCACGCAAGGCCAGCTGGCCCACAGCAAAACCTCACAACAAAACAGGGCCTCGGCCAAGTGACTAGAAAGTTCTTCAGAATCTAGGCAGGCAAACCATTGTAGTCGCTGGTATGCCGACTCAAAACAGCAAAGGAGTCTTACAAGGCCTGATTTGTGTAAGAAAACTCAGAGGCTGGTACCCAGGAGAATCCACGCCCTGGGAAGTCCCCCTACCGGAGGGTTGGAACAATTAAATTGCTTAGTGACATCCAAAACAGAACCAATTAAGGTTTGGTTAAGTGGTCACCCATTTCCCATGGAGGTTGAAATCAGCACATCTATACCTGTGGCTGCAGAAGCTATCTTTAACAAGCTTAGGACTCCAACCCTTAAGTTTGCACAAGACCTCAGCCAGACTAAGAATATATACTGGGGAACCATTGGAGATTAAGTCTCCTATGAGAAGGAGTTGGTGCAATCCTTCAAAGCTGGACATGAGCCATGCCTACCTGTAATTGTGACAGGATGAGGAATCCCAGAAGTACAGTACAATTAATAACCCTAAGTGTCTAATATCAATATACAAGACTGCCATCTGGAATATCATCAGCTTGCACCCTTTTCCAGCGGGTGATGGAAAACATTCTTCAAGGGCTACCCCGGGTTGCCATTTACCTGGATAATGTACTATTAAACAAGGAAGACTAATAAAGAGCACTTGCAGAACTTAAACATATTTTCCAGGCATGTGCACGCCTTAGTAGGGAAAAACGTGTTCCAAGTGACCTGTTTTAATTAGAGTCGACAAAACCGGGATACAGGCTTTTGTTTTTGTCCAGATGGTGGTGAGTATCTGGTATTTGCTGCTCAGTTCGGTAGGTGGAAAACATAAGCTTATTTAAAAGGAACCTGGTTCTACATCTAGTGAAGCAGCCAGCAAGGCTATAGAATAGGTGCTGGAAAGTTGGCTTTGAATAAATGGCTAGTTTATTCAACCAGGGATGGGTTGAGTAGTCTTTCTGTGCTGTCAGTTTTATAAGGTTTCTATACTTAGCTTAGTGGAAATTATTGCCTGTATCACATATTCATGCTTCCTCCAAACTGTGATTAATTCTTTTAAAAAATACAATGCTTTCCAATCATCACTGCTGTGGCTTTCAACACATCACAAAATTGCAAATCAAGAGCTGTCTAGAAATCAGCTCAAGATGAAGCATTAGCATGTAATGAGTCAAGAATCTGCCTTCTTGCAGAGCACACAAATAAATAAATAAGTATTACCCAGAAGTTGACCCAACTACTGCCATGGAAGTCAGTTCTTTTCAGAAGCACATAATCTGTACTTACAACAATCAATGTCAGGTTCTCTACTTTTGGAATATTATTTTGTTTCATTTTAAAACAAAAAATGTCTTTTCAACTTATTATCTAGAAATAGTTTCAGTTAGTACTTCATTTAGTAAATGAATTCATAGCTAGTGGAGAGTCCAATACTGACAGTAAAAGATGTACTCGAGTTGATTGTAGCAAGTTTCATACAGGACTTCAGTTCCAGATATGTGGAATGATACTCCTAGAAAAACAACATTTATTTTAATCAGTAAATAAAAGATATTTATCACAATAGCATTGGTTAAGGTAAGGAATTAAATTAATGACAAGTGCTATTTTGCAGGAAAGGATTGACATTCAATCCCACAAAGTAGGTATTTATAACAAACCAGGAAAGTGAACCAGCAATTCTCAAAGAACTAGAACACATGAACAATAAGCTCTATTTCCCAGCCAGCTCTGCTCACAAACAAAATTCTCCCTCTGGAAATTTATCATTCGATTTTCTCTGCTCCTGTAAATGCTGGAAAATCATTACATCGTGATTACTTGGTCATCTGCAAGGGTAATAACAGATATATGACAACTTATTAAAATGATAAAAAAAACAGATTGACATTATGTCTCAAATGTGGAAATACTGATATGAATATTCAAAAAGACCAATTTAGTTTAGGGCCGCTCTCTCATTAGAGACAGAACTGGTGGTGAGTTTAACCTGAAGGTCACCATGAGTCAGGGAAAAGGTAGGTTGCTAAGTCAGAGCATTGACTGTGACCTGAACCAGTGTGGGAATTGAATCCTTGCTGCTGGCATCACTATTTTACTTACGTTAGTCTTGACAGCTTAAATTCTCACTAGTAAAATCAGAACAAATTAACATAAACTAAGGGTACTGATTGTTAAAACTGCAAACTACCTTTTCCGTCAAACAAAAAAAACCAAAAAACATTGATTTTGATGAAAACCAAATCAGACGCAAACAATTTTTAGGCAGTGATTTAATATTCTTTGACTCAAGTGAATGAAAATCTGATTACTTTGGCTACTAAGGGAGCTGAACATGGAATACAATGACACGTATTGAATATGATGGAATATTTGAAGCAGATTGTTTATAAATAGCTTCAACGCTACCACAGATGACAGCAACAAAATAATAAAGTAAAATTTGCAGGCCAATGTATCAGATGCAGAAAGGGCTTTGGCAAAGCATGCAGATTATACTGTTGTGCACACAGCAAAGATAAACCCTCCCTGCTGAACTCTGCATGCCACAAATTTCACCTGGACTTTGTTACTGTTATGAAGTTGAAGGCATGTACTTTATTTTTGAGAGAGAAAGAGAATGCTGTTCTGAACTGAGGGCTTACAAGCACCTGTGTATGAGTCTATTTGGCAGCCCAGGGTGTACTGGAAAACTGAAAGTATGAAACATTTGGCTGTGAAATAGATACCTGAGTTTTGGTTGGTTAAATTCAAATTGTTGTCAAAACAGCAATCAGTTAAAATTATGCCCCAGGATACTACAACCCAATTGAGTTTGAATTTATTGTTTTGCCAACATCGAACCAATGAGATGATACCAGTGAGGTGGTCTGATTGGGGGGAGAGGGGTATAAGAATGTGAACATTTTGAAAATTGGCGAGAGCTACTGCCATAGAGAGAAATTGCTGGAGAGCTAATTGCCCATCTAACATCTTGATCTCAAAGAAATTGGAAAATACTCTCTATCAAGGGTATATTTTCATGTGAAGCATACTGGCAGTAAAAAGAGAAAAGACAACCCATGGAGATCAGCAGCTGGAATAGTGAAGACATAGAAGATAGAGACTGTGTGATTTTGAAACTAAGTTGACATAATTTTAATAAGTGTCTTAGTGGAATGGCGTATTGTTATAGAGTTGGATATGGATAGTTAGCAGTTAACAGAAAGTGGGCGGCACGGTGGCACAGTGGTTAGCACTGCTGCCTCACAGCGCCTGAGACCCTTGTTCAATTCCCGCCTCAGGCGACTGACTGTGTGGAGTTTGCACGTTCTCCCCGTGTCTGCGTGGGTTTCCTCCGGGTGCTCCGGTTTCCTCCCACAGTCCAAAGATGTGCAGGCCAGGTGAATTGGCCATGCTAAATTGCCCATAGCGTTAGGTAAGGGGTAAATGTAGATGTAGGGGTATGGGTGGGTTACGCTTCAGCGGGGCGGTGTGGACTTGTTGGGCCGAAGGGCCTGTTTCCACACTGTAAGTAAACTAATCTAATCTAATCTAATTTGTGAATAGTTTTGTTTAATGTCCACGTTTAGAGTTCGTAAATAAATTGATGCTATTTTCTCTAAATTGTGGAATTTGGGAGTTCTCGGTCACTTATTTTGACTGATTACGAGGCCAGATGTTTGGTTTAATTAACAGAGGGGTTCACCTCCATGTCGTAACACTGTTAACTATGGGAACCTGCCAACATACATGATGAGAAGCTCAATGCTTTGGAAGTGCATACCTTGTAATATAAAGTTATGCCATTTTGTAATGCTCTGGAGACTTCATATTACATTCATTCACAAAATGCAGACATCACTGACAAGGCCAGCATTTGTTTCCAATTCGAAATACCCTTGAGATAGTAAACTGCCTTCTTGAACTGGTGCAGCCCATGGTGTACAGTAAGTCCAAATAGTCCAACCAGATCTTAGGGCTGCTTTCTCACTAACAGAGAGATAACTGATGGTAATTTAACCTAAGGGTCACCTCGCCTCAAGCGAGAGGAGAGATTGAGAATGAGAATACACATAGTGGGTGCAGTTCGCACACCCACCATCAGAAAAGAAGCTGATCATGAGCTTACTGAATGGCAGAGCAGGCTCAACCAGCTAGATGGCCTTCTCCTGCTCCTAATTCTCATTCAAGAAATAACCAAGCAAGCCACTCAGTTGTATCAATCATTATAGTCTCAAAGAAATGAAACCCGAGAGACCACCAGGCACCAAAACAGACACCCAAAATAGTCCTGTCAATCCTGCGAAGTCCTCCTTACTAAAATCAGGGGGCAAGTGTCAAAACTGGGAGAGCTTTCTCATACTAGTCAAGTAACAACCGGACAGTGATACTCATGAAACTATACCTAATAGGTAATGTCCCAAGCACCACCATCAAGATCTCTTAATATGTCCTGTCCCACAACAGGTCTGACCCAGCAGAAGTAGAGACATAGTGGTAAACAGTCTGGAGTCCTTAACATTGACCCCAACAAGTCCCATGACTTCAGGTTAAACGTGGGCAAGAAAGCTTCCTGGAGATTACCACATACTAACATCCCTCAGCTGATGACTCAGTATTCTTCCATGCTGAACACTTGGAGAAAGCATTAAGGCTAGTAAGGACACAAAAGATATTTTGGATGAGGGATTTTAATGTCCACCATGAAAAGTGGCTCTGCAATTGCACTACTGATCAAGTTGATTGGTTCCTAAAGCTGTTGGACTGGGTCTGCAGCAGCTGGCAAGGGACCCAAGAGAGAAAAACATACTTTACCTGCACTTTACCAAAGATATAAGCAGGAAGTGACAGAGCTAAGTGATCCCACAACTCTTAGGCAAGATCTAAGCTCTGCAGTCCTGCCATATCCAGTCGTGAATGGTGATGGACAATTAAACAACTCGCTGAAAGAGCAGGTTCCACAAGTATCATTGTCCTCAATGATGCAGTGTCCAACAGATCAGTGCAAAAGATAAGGCAGAAGTATTTGCAGCAAACTCGATCCCCTCCAGGTCCCCAGAATCAGATACTAGTCTTCAGCCAATTCAATTCATTTGATGTGAAATCAAGGTCCAGTTTGAGGTACTGGATACCATAAAAGCTATTTAGCCCTGACAACATTCTAGTAAGAGTACTGAAGATTTACCCTCAAGAACTTTCTACTCCCCTAGCCAAGCTGTTTCAGTAACTACAACACTGATATTACCTGATGAAGTAACTTCAAGGAGATCGTCACCCTTTATCTATACATGCACCCTGACCAGCTAGCTCAGAGCCAGTCCCTATAGTGAAGAGGACTGCTGAGGCTCCTGCTTATCTTCTTTTTCTTTTCTTAATAAAGAAAACCAAAAACCAAATGGAAAGTCTACCTGAAAGAAGCGAGAGACAAAAAAAAATCTCTCCTCCTTAACAGGAAACCCACCAGCAGTAATCACACAGACTGTGTGGTCCAGGCAGTTCAGAGGTTAGTCCCCCTCCTTAACACAAAATGGAGAGTCCTTCACACACTGATCCAGCTCCCCTCAAGGTAGCTCTCAGAGTGGACAAAACCTCTCACATTCCTGTTTTTTTTCTTTTATCGCTCCCCACAATACCGCCTGACAGCGATAGTAATTATCTTTCGCCAGCACCAATGTCGTGTGTATGCAGGTGTCAGACACAATGAAAAACAAGTGCATTAGTCTTTATTTATATTCCACCACCAGGAAGAGAGGAAGCACCCAAGTGACCAGTGACAAGCAATGCCCTTCCAGAGGGTAATGCTGCATGATCAATGAAGGGAGAGGGCAGGGATTAAATTAAAGTTGGAAGGGGGAGGCTCCTGCTTATTTTCTTTTTCTTTAGCAGTGAATAAGATACACTGACTGGGTGGTTTCAGGCTGTTCAGGGGTCAGGCAGTCTCCTCTCTTTCTTGATACAGAAAAGTGGAAAGTCTTTCGCTCACTGATCCAGCTCTCTCAGAGGCAGCTCAGAGTGAGCAGAACCTCTAACACTCTTGTTTATGTTATTTGTGTGTGTAGGTGTCACACACAGTGAAAATCAAGTGTGTAAATCTGTATTTATATTCCACCATCAGGAAGATAGAAAATACCTGAGTGGCAAGTGACAAGCAGTGCCCTTCTCAGAGGGCAATGCTGTGTGATCAAACAGTGAAGGAGGAGGATAGGAATTAAATCAAAAGAGAGTTGGGGAGGTGGGTGGAGGCTCCTGCTTTTTTTTTCCCAGCGAGAACTTCTGACATGCCCATTCTTTCTTTCCCTCCAGTGACGACCACCAAACCATGTTCCTCTATTTGTGTTCAGCATCAGCCCAAGTCCAGGAAGCATACTCTGTTTAACCACTGGTGAGCCAATACTACCCTGATACCAAACAGGGAGGCATTGCATGTCAGCACGTCATTTAGGATCATAGTGAGAATGTGTATAGGGTATAAGCAGGCAGGGAAAGAGTTAAGTTCTGAGTTTTGTTAAACAAGACACTCAGCTGAGCATGAGTCAGATCATTTAAGAATTTACAGTTAACAATGGGGTACTGGAGGCAAGAGTTAACAAGGTGGAAAGCATTCATTATGTGACAGCAGATAGTTTAATATTTACTACTGACACTTATTGATTGGGTTACCATTGCAATCAACATGTATGTCACCTTATCTAGATGCTCCTCCCTGTAAAATGAATATATAATTCATTGAGAAGCTGTTGTTCGAGAGAAGATCATGAATTCATGCCCTTGTGCACATGCGCCGAGGATAAAGGAAGGTAAAACTATGGTGTCTCTGAGCATTTTGCTTCAACTGAGGGGGGGAAACGGGACGACAGTAGAGGACCAATCTTTGATGACAGCTGTTTTTTCACTTCCTTAAAGGCTGCTTCTTGGCTACATGACCAAGGCTGATGGAGGCCACGTCACGTATGACTATTTCATAATTAACCAAGCCAAAACCTAAGCCCCAGTGGATGCCAGGACATCTTTGATTACCCTCACATTATCTTCCAATGGATGTAACCTGAGCTTGTCTACTCTTCAGCCCAAGTAAATCACTTGGGGTACCCGTAACACACATTCCTCCCTTCTAAAGCACACATCTACCTGGAAGAAAATTCAGACAATGCTCACAGTGGCTCTTCATTGATCTTCCTAGTTATTGGCACATCATCCAGATAACTGGCAGCCTGGGGTAGACCTTGTAAAATATTTGCCGTCGTCTACTGGAAAAGGGCACAGACTGAGTATACCCAAAATGGCAGTCTTGCATATTGGTACAAACCCTGTAATAACTGTGGCTTATGCTGGGACTCTTCATCTGGTTGCAATTGCAGGTTTGTATGGCTCATATCCAGCTTCGTGCAGGACAGCCCCTAACCTCCAGTTTTGCATCCAAATTCTCTATGTGAGAAGCAGCTTACAGTTTTCTTAAAACCCCACAAAGGCAAACTGAACCATCAAGCTTCACAGTTGGCATGACCAGTGCTGCCCATTCTGCAAACTAATACTGATGATTCCTTCGCTTTCCAGCCTTCTGATTTCTGCCTCTACTTTTGCCCACTGGGCAGGCCTTGCAAATCGCTGAATTGCTTCCTGGTCAACATGTAAGATAACACTGGCTCCTTTGGTAGTTGCTAGACCTTCCTGAAAAAACTCTGGTAATTTAGTTAGGACACACTCACACTGGCACTGAAATAATTCCATGAAGGCTGGTATCTCATCATCAACTCTCCCTTTATTTACACACGCAATACATGGACTCTAACTCAGAGCCAGTCCCTAGAGTGAAGAGAATCCATGAGACACCTTCTATTTTGGCAGCCAGGACTCTGATTAAGCACGAGTTCCTTGATGTTAACCTGGGCCAATGACAGCTACCTGGTCAACCTCATTCCAATCACGAAACCCGACAATATGGAAAATTGTCATATTATGTTCTGTACACAAAAAGCAGAACAAATTCAACCCAGCCAATTACCGCCCCATCGGTCTACTCTTGATCATCAGTGAAGAGTTGGAAGGTGTCATTGACAAAGTTATCAAGCAGCACTGCTAAATAATAACCTGCTCAGTGACGCTCAGTTGGGTTCCACTAAGGTCATTCAGCTGCTAACCTCATGACAGCCTTGGTTTAAACATGGACAAAAGATCTGAATTCCAGAAGTGAGGCGAGAGTGACAGCCCAGAGGAACCCTTAAAAAAAGTGAATCAGTGGGAATTGGGGGCAAACTCTCTGCTGGTTGGAGTTATACCTTAAAACATAGAAAATGGTTACGATTGTTTGAGGTCTGTCATCTCACCTTCCAGAACATCTATGCCAAAGTTCCTCAGGGTAGTGTTCAGGTTGAACCATCTTCAGCTACTTCATCAGTGAACTTCCCTCCATCATATAGTCAGAAGTAGGAATGTTCACCAGTGATTGCACAATGTTTAGCACCATTCCTGACTCCTCAAATACTGAGCAGTCCATTTTCAAATACAACAAGATCTGGACAATATCCAGGTTTGGGCTAACAAGTGGCAACTAGCATTTGCACCATACAAATGCTAGATAATGACTATCTCCAAGATTAAAAATCACAACACCAGGTTACCCTACTGCAAACCCACTGATAACCTCACAATGCTGCAATTCTCTAGCTTCCATCCTAAACATTAAAATAGCCAAACCCTACAGACAAGGGCCATTCAGCTCCTGACCCCATTACAGACTTTGTTTAAACATGGACAAAAGATCTGAATTCCAGAAGTGAAGTGAAAGTGACAGCCCTACACATACACAGGATCTGTTCAGATGAGGAAGAACATAACGGACATCTGAATATGTTGAAGGACACCCTCACAAGAATAGGGTATGATGCTCAACTTATCAGTCGCCAGTTCTAATGTGCCACAGTGAGAAACTGTAATGACCTCCTCAGGAGACAAAAAATGGGATGCAACCGATACGGTACTTTTTGTTGGCCAGTACTTCCTGGGAGTGGAGAAACTATACCATGTCCTTCACAGCCTGTAACACATTATCGATGAGGATAAGCACCTCACCAAGACCTTCCTTCCACCTCCACTTCTCGCCTTTAAACAAGCACCAAACCTTAAACAGACCCTTGTTCGCAGCAAACTGCCATGCCTTCAGGACAACATTGACCACAACACCATACAACCCTATCATGACAATTACTGACGCGTCTTGCAGTATCAACACAGATACCACCATTACATGTGGAGATACCACCCACCCACACACAGCAGGTGTGACTCAACCAACATCCATCTCATACTCTGCTTGCAAGGATGCCCGAGACATGGTACACTGGCGAGACCAAACACCACAACAACGGGTGAATGGTCACCATGTAACAATCGCCAAACAGGGTTGTTCCCTCCCAGTCGGGGAACATTTCAGTCATCAGGAACATTCGGCCTCAGATCTTTTGGTGACCATCCTTGAAGGCGGACTTTGGGATATGCAACAATGCAAGGTGGCCAAGCAGAGGTTGATAGTCAAGTTTGGTATCCATGAGGTTGGCCTCAACTAGGACCTTGAGTTCATGTCACACTACAGGTGATCCCACTACAATATACACTGTCTCACACGCTTATATACTCACACACTCATGCAGACCCTCGCTCGTACATACCCTCTCTCAACACACGCCGCCCACACTCACACCCATGCATACACCCTCTGACAGGCTTTTACGGCATCACACTCACACTCGACCAAGTGCACGCGCGCACACACACTCATTTGCATACATTCAGTCTCTCTTTCACCTCCCACTCCCCCCAAATCCCGCACACACACAAGTCTATGGGGTGAATTTGCATTTGCAGGTAAATTCTATTCTACTCAAAAAGCAAGCAATGGAGGCAGTCAAGTTATGCCACATTTTATAAATTCCTACTTTTGAAATAGAACCATTCTGACTCAAGATTGGGATATATACACGTCATACCTTTAATGCACTGTCTGAGCTGCGATGTCACTTTTTTCATAAAACCTCAAGTTATTTCAAGAATATGGCTCAAGAAATTCTGAGATTTACATATTAATAAACAGAAACCTGCAACCCATTCTAAAAGATGGAAGACCTAACAGCGATCAAGGTTTGTTCAATATATTGTTTCATCTGCAGGACACTGAACAGCATTTGAAAGGTATCTGGGTGGGTATATGAATAGGCAGGGTTTAGAGGAATCTGGGTCAAGTGCTGGAAAATGGGACTAGGTTAGGCTATCTAGTCGGCATGGACAGCTAGACCGAAGGGTCTGTTTCTGTGTTGTAAATTTCTAGGACACTGATCTTTTGCTTTAAATTCTGGGTCTTACAATCCTGCTCCACAGCAATTTGATGAAGGAGCAGCACTCCAAAAGCTAGTACTTCCAATTAAATCTGTTGGATTATAAATGTGATTTTTAACTTTGTCCACCCCAGTCCAACACCAGCACCTCTAAGATGACAGCAGAGTTTGTCTCCTCAACTGGAGCTCATCCACTCTATCCATTTCCTTTCTTCTTGGTCTCTCTTTTCCTATCTTTGTCCTTATTTCTTCTTACCTCTCATCCTCGAGTGAAGTCATCACAGACTCCTGGCCTTGAAGTACATCCAGAGCAGACTCCCGGTGTTAGCTTAGCTTTGAGACCATTAAGGTGAAGCCCAGCGCCGTCTGAATGCGAGTGCTGGTGTGGACTGAAGGCAAGGCCCAACGCGGGGTGGTGGCTAGGCGCCAATATGGACTGAGTTGGAAGGACTGTTATTCTGAACATTTTATTTCTTTATTTTTCTATTTCTATGATTTGGTGCTTTTGTATTCAAGATGCATGAAGGTCTGTAATGCAGGACTTTTTATTTCTTTATTTTTCTAATTTTTTTCTTAAGAATCTGCATGGAGGTCCATTTGTACTTTAGATTGCACCATAAGTAGTGGCTTGAAGATTTTTCACTGTACCCACCCAAGTATGTGACAATAAAGTTAACTCTAATGTCCAATAAGATACAAACTAATCATCACTTCTTGACATTTAACAGTTTTACCATCACTGAATCCTCCACTAACATCATCCTGGGTGTTTCCACTGACCAGAAACTCAACTGGACTCACTAAGTAAAGGCAGTAACTGCAAGGTCAGGTCAAAGTGTAGGAATACTTCAGTGAGCAACTCACCTTCTGACTTCCCAAAACCGAACAAAACACAAGTCAGGGGTGTATTCCTCGCTTGCCTGGATGGGTGGAGTTCCAACAAGTTTGACATCATCCAGGACAAAGCAGCCTGCATCCGCAAGCATCCACTCTTTTCACAGCACCACTGTATACCATGTACAAGATGTATGGAAAGAAATTTGCAAAGATGTTCAGACACCTTCCAAGCACATAACTACTTTCATTGAGGAGGACAAGGGCAACAGATACATGGTAATACTCCCACCTGCAGGTTCCCCTCCAGGCTACTCACTATCTTGACATGGAAATATACTGTATATACTCGAATAGTCTTTGATCTCACGTAAAAGTCGACACACCATTTTTAGCCAAAAAATCTGGAATTTGCTATATCTCATGAAAAAGTCGACCCGAGTTCTTCACAAATAACGGATCAACATTTACGAGTAAGTGTGCCGGTCATTGCATTCCGCTCCAGGTTTCTAATCTGCAGGTCATCCTGCTCTGTTCTGGGTCTTCCAGCTGTTGTGCTTTGTTCCAGGTTTTCAAAATTCCTGTAATTCATTGTGTTTTTTTCTTCATTCGTTTAGAGATGAACTGGGCTTCTGATAATGATGATATGAATTCTGATGGACATCAAATTTTGCCATTCAAAACTAGTATCCATGTAACAGTCGACCCCATAAATTTAACCTTAAGTAGTAGTCAAAAAAATTCAACTATTACTGGAGTATATATGATATTCCCATTTGTTCACTGTCACTTGGCCAATTCCTAGAATTCCCTCCCTTAGGGCACTGTGGGTCAACCAACAGCAACAAAAAGGCAGTTCACCACTATCTTCTCAAGGGCATCTCAGGATGGGCAATATATGCTAGCCAGCTAGTGACATCCACTTCCTACAAGTGAATAAGAAAAAAATGCTTAATTTTAAAAACCCACTGTGAAGCGGCTTTGGACTTAAAAGTAATGTCTAAATACAAGTGTTGTACAGATAATGGGCGGCACGGTGGCACAGTGGTTAGCACTGCTGCCTCACACTGCCAGAGACCTGGGTTCAATTTCCGCCTCAGGCGACTGTGTGGAGTTTGCACATTCTCCCCATGTCTGCGTGGGTTTCCTCCGGGTGCTCTGGTTTCCTCCCACAGTCCAAAAAAAAATGTGGTTAGGTGAATTGGCCATGCTAAATTGCCCGGGGTGTTAGGTGCAGGGGTAAACGTAGGGGTCTAGGTGGGTACGCTTCGGCAGGTCGGTGTGGACTTGTTGGGCCGAAGGGCCTAATTCCACACTAAGTAATCTAATAAATAATGGAGATGAATTTTAACACAAAGAAGTGATATATCTGTCAGAAATCAAGGACAAAGTAAAGCAAATAATTCTAAAGGATTATAAAAGCAGAAAAACTTGCACAGATCAGGCAAGTTGAGAAAGTATATGTCAAGATATTATGGATTACAGGCTTTATGAATGAAGAAATGGATGACAAAATAAGGTCAGCATGACAAACCTCTAACATACTTGTTCAGCCTCAAATATAAAGCGGTGTCCAATTCTGAACCCCAAAACGACAGGAACTGGTCGTTTTTCAGACTGGAGGCCTGTGACCAGCAGTGTGGCATAAAGAACAGTGTTGGGTCCACTGCTCTTTGTCATTTATATCAATGATTTTGGATGTGAACATAGAAGGTATGGTTAGTATGTTTGCAGATAAAACCAAAATTGGAGCTGTAGAGGATCTTGATCAGATGGACCAACGGACTGAGGAGTGGCAGATGGAACTTAATTTAGATAAATGTGAGGGGTTGACTTTGGAAAGGCAAATCAGGGCATGACTTGCACATTTAACAGTAAGGTCCGGGGCAGTATTGCTCAACAGTTTCATTAGTTCCTTGAAAGTGGAGTTGCAGGTAGTGAAGGCAGCATTTAGTATGCTTGTCTTTATTGGTCAGTGCATGGAGTATAGGAATTGAAAAGCAATTTTGCAGCTGTAAAGACATTGGTTAGACCACTTTTGATATATGTGTGCAATTCTGGTCTACCTGCTATAGGAAGGATGTTGTGAAACTTGACAGGGTTCAGAAAAGATTTACAAAGATGTTGCCTGGACTGGGGGTTTTGAGTTGTAGGGAGAAGCTGAATAGGCTGGAGCTAGTTTCCTGAAGTGTCAGAGGCTGACAGATGACTGCAGAGATTTATAAAATCATGAGGGACATGGATAGGGTAAATAGACACGGTATTTTCCCCAGGGAAAGGGAGCCCAAAATTAGAGGGCATAGGTTTAAGGCAAGAAGGGAAAGATTTAAAAGGGATCTCAGGGACAACTTTTTTTTTACAAGAGGGTGGTGTAGGTATGGAATGAGACTCCAAGGAAATGGCAGAAGCTGGTACAATTACAACATTTAAAAGACATCTGTATACGAATAGGAAGGGTTTAAAGGGATATGGGCCAAGTGGGATTAGATTAATTTAGGAAAGCTGGTGGACATGGATGAGTTGCAATGATATAGACTCCATGAGTCTATAGGCAGTTGGAGTTGTAGATCAGGAATTGAATAGTCAGCCCTGACAGAACAAGAGTCCTGTAGTGTTAGGTAAGGGGTAGATGTAGGGGTATGGGTGGGTTGCGCTTCGGCGGGGCGGTGCGGACTTGTTGAGCCGAAGGGCCTGTTTCCACACTGTAAGTAATCTAATCTAATCTAATCTAAGAGTCCGGTACAATCGCTGATTATTGCTTGGAAAAAAGTCACAGACTCCCTACAGTGTGGAAGCAGTCTTTTCGGCCCATCGGGTTCACACCATCCCATCCTGTTCCTTCCCCTCCCTCAAAAAAAACCCTGCATTTCCCCATGGGCTAATTCATTTCCCCTGCACACCCCTACATACTGCGAACAATTTAGCATGGTTAATCCAAATAACCTGCCAACGTGCAGAGCCGGGGGGGGGTGGGGAGAAGACTGGGAGTGAGACCACCTCAGCTAGATGAGAGCTGGAGTGGACACGATGGGCCGAATGTCCTCGCTCGCTCCTACCAGCGGGATGGGCACACTACTGCAGGGGACGGGAAGGGAGAGGGCATTCCGGCCGACAGCTAAGGTCACCCCACACCACACACTCCACATGCCCTACTCTTTGCAATGAGCAGCAAGGGGCCGCGACCGGGAACTAATACTCCCGCCTAGAAAAACCACGAGGCGTACCGCCCCACCCGAGAAAATACCCTCGACAATAAAACACAACACCCCGCCATCACCATGACACATCCACGACCCCGACATTGCAAACTCACGTCGCTTGTCGACCCCCAAGGAACGTTTTGCTGGGCACAGCCGTCCAGGTGTGAGGCGCCGCCGCCACCACGACGACAATCAGAGGAGCTCGAGCGCGCCTTCCAGAATGATCGCCAGCAGCCGCTGAGAGTGCGCGTGCGCGGACGCCGGCCTGCGCGCGGAGAGCGGCTACTGACGCTAGTGCGCACGCGCGGTGCCCTTGCCGCCACCAGTACGCCAGCGCGAATCTGTTCGCGTGCAACCGTCGCGCCCCTACCCACCCAGTCCACGCATGCGCAGTACAATTAGGCGGGATCCGCCGGCGCAGCTCGTGTCTTCGCTCGCGGGGGGGGGGGTCGTTGCCGGAATCGCCTCAACTTCTGCCCGAAATGTGTAACTGGATCACAGAATGTCACTCACATGCCTCACCGCCACCACATCCCTGAACATTGTGTCGTCTCTCCGGGAGGTAAAGGATTTATGGAAGAAAAATAACCCCCAAGAATTGTGGGGTTAAGAAATAAGAAACTGAAATTTCTGGGGAAAAAAAAATCAGGAACGAGCTGATGATTCCTGATGAAGTACCTTTGCTGGAAATGTTAATTCTCCTGCTCCTCGGATGTTGCCTGACCAGCTGTGCTTTTCCAGCACCACACTGTCATAGAGTCATAGAGATGTACAACACAGAAACTGACGCTTCAGTCCAACCCGTCCATGCCGACCAGATATCCCAACCCAATCTAGTCCCACCTACCAGCACCCGGCCCATATCCCTCCAAACCCTTCCTATTCATATACCCATCAAAATGCCTCTTAAATGCTGCAATTGTACCAGGCTCTATCACTTCCTCTGGCAGCTCATTCCATACCCATACCACCCTCTGTGTGTAAATGTTGCCCCTTAGGTCTTTTTATATCTTTCCCCTCTCACCCTAAACCTATGCCCTCTGGTTCTGGACTCCCCGAACCCAAGGAAAAGACTTTGTCTATTTATCATATCCATGCCCCTCATAATTTTGTAAACCTTTATAAGGTCACCCTTCAGCCTCCGACTCTCCAGGGAAAACAGCCTCAGCCTGTTCAGCTTCTCCCTGTAGCTCAGATCCTCCAATCCTGGCAACATCCTTGTAAATCTTTTCTGAACCCTTTCAAGTTTCTTTTTTTAAATCCTTTCAAGTTTCGACCCACATTTACCAATTCTAATCCCATTTTCCAGCAATTGGCCCATATCATTGAGGCTCTGGTACTTTAATGGTTAATCTATACCTCTTAAATTGTGTCAAGGGTTCCTGCCTCTTATCAGTTTTTTAGACCCTCACTTTCGCCTCTGCTTTCCAGATATCCAACGCAGACAAACAAGCAGGAAACCTGCCACCAGGATACATGAACACCAACTAGTCACCAAAAGATATAATCCGCTATCACTAATTTCCACGCATCCAGACAAAGACAGACACCACTTTACTGGGACAACACACACATCCTAGGACAAGAAAACAAAGATACTCAGGAGGATTCTTAGAGCCCGAGTATTCTAACTGGAACTCCATCAATAGATGCATTGAATTAGACTCCATCTACCTTCCCTAGGTAAAATGACATCACTTACTTCAAGAAACCAAGATAATAAATAGAGAGATGGACATGCCACCAGCGCTTCACCAGAGACTCTCACTGATGATGTTACCTAGTCATGGTGACAAAATGTCGGAAAACAAATCTTCCAGCTCAGTAAGCTAACTTACATCTATATCATCAATCTTAAAAATCGCAAAAAAAGATTTCTTAAAACTTGCTTAAACCTCCTGCCCATTATCTTAAATGTGTGCCCCTTTGTTACTAATCCTCTACTAAGGAGAAGAGGTTTCTCCCTATTTACCATAATCATAAAACTATGAGACATAGGAGTGGAAGTAAGGCCATTCATCCCATCGAGTCCACTCCACTATTTAATCGTGGCTGATGAGCATTTCAACTCCACTTACCCACAATCTCCTTGTAGCCCTTAATTCCATGCGAGATCAAGAATATATCAATCTCTGCCTTGAAGATATTTAACTGCCTGGCCTCCACTGCACTCCATGGCAATGAATTCCACAGCCCACCATTCTCTGGCTGAAATGTCTCCTCATTTCCATTCTAAATTGACCCCCTCTAATTTTAAGGCTGTGCCCATGGGTTCAAGTCTCCCCGTCTAATGGAAACAACTTCCCAGTGTCCATCTTTTCTAAGCCATACATTATCTTGTAAGTTTATATTAAATCTCCCCTTAACCTTCTAAACTCCAATGAATATCCATGCCCCTCAGGGCTTTGTTTGCCTCAATCAGACCCCCATCCGCACCCTTCTCTGCTCTGAGGAAAACAACCCCAACTTGTCTCGTGTCTCATCATAGCTGGATCACTCAAACTCAGATTAGGATCAGATTAAAAACAATAACAAAAATGGACCAGAAGCAAAAGTTATAATTGGGAATGATTGACAAAAGAATCATGGAAAAAGTTTTCTTGCACTATGTAGTCAATGAGATCACATTCACGCTTCTACATTTCAGGAAGGAGGCTCTGTTTTCACAAACTTATCTTATATAACCCTCTTCACTGAATCTTGACTTTATCCATAGCTATATCCTTATATATCAAGTCCAAATATTTTTTTGAAAAAAACCTTAATCATATGTGGGCATTGTGGCTGTTTAGCATTTATCATCCAACTTCTCTGTTCTGAGAGATTTTAGATGGCAGTTAAGAGTAAGCACATCACTGTGGGTCTAGAATCACATATAGAATGGTAGATGAGTTCCAAACCCATATCTTCACTTTCTCCTCCTGATTATCAAACTTACGAAGACTCCTGCTGTTTTTCAGTTCTGGCCTCTTCTGTATCATCATTTTTGTGGCCCTGACATCAGCTGCCTGGGCCCTAAAATCTGGAAATCCTATTCTAAGCCTTTCCACCTCTTTCTCCTCAATGGTGCTACTGAAAACCTACCTCCTTGACCAAATGCTTGGTCAACTGATAGATAATCTCCGTTCCTTGTTCAATGAGATAATACTTGTGGATGAAAGTTGGAATTGTTTATTATGTTAAAGATGCTTTAAAAATATAAGCTTCAGTCATAAAGTGAAGGTTATGGAAGTACGGTATATGAGCAAATAGAAAGCGAGCTTGTTGCTTGGTATTCTGGCGAGATAAGGTGGTGTAACTGAGCAGTTCATAGTTTGCAGTTTTCTCCTTGAAGCAATGACAGTATCTGTGCTGTAGATGGGAGTGTTCGCTGGTTTATGAAGGATACTAATTATTGTAGGCAAACAAACTGAAATTATTACTGGGTAATTTTTTTTACCAAATGTTGTACTCATATACAAATATAAACATAATATTCAGAAAAAGGAAATGTTTTATTTATCCCCTCAAAAGGAATAGTTTACCAGCAATTCTCTGTTTTCTTTTATTTCATTTTCTTTCCTTCACTTCTGTGTCTTTCTTTCCCTTTCTGCAATCAATATTGCTAACTAGGGCACCCTTCTCACTGCTGCTGTTTGCAATGCAGTAATTCAACATTATCTGTTGGAGAAAGCTACTCAGTACTTGATTCACAAGCTGTACAATGTGACATTTCATCTCTAAAGGATTTTTGAAGCTCTTAGATTGCACACTTGAAGGGAACAGTACACAATTTTATTTATCCATGATGAGAAGGTGGAAAATAAAGATTCACAAAGCTAAAACTAGGATGGAGATTTTATATCTGTCAAGAAAGTTTGAACAGACTAGACTTCTACATGAACAGAAAGAACTGCAGATGTTAGAAATCGGAAACAAAAACAGAGTGTTGGAAAAACTCAGCATGTATGGCAGCATCTGTGGAGAGAGGAATTAAAGTTTCCTTTCATCAGGATGCATTAGGACTCTATAGAAAATATAGCCAGGTAGAAGTCTTTCAGATTAATAAAGGGTTCAGTAGTAGGGAAATGGAGCATATCCCCATTTCATGTGATGTTTGACCTATTTAGAGCTATTTCTGAGCCTTAGCCAGCTGTTCTGCGATGCTCATGAAGGCAGGAATACTTCCTGTTTCCACAAAACGCAAGAACTAGCAACAGGAGTAAGCAATTCAGCCCCTCAAGTCTGCTGCACCATTTAATATGATTGAGGCTGATGTCATCTCTGCCTCAATTTCACTTTCCTACCTGCTTCCCCTAACCTTTTAACTCACTTGTGAAGTTAAATTCTGTCTATCTCAATCTTAAATTTATCCAGTGGTCTAGCATCCACCACACTCTAGGGCAGTGAATGACACAGATTCACAATCCTTTGAGAGGGGTATTTCCTTGTTCCCATTTTAAATCTGCCAGCCCTCAGTCTAAAATTGTAATCTCTTATTCTGAATTGCCCCAGAGGGAAACACTAGTGAATAATAATTCACAATTAACACTCGTGAATAATGATTCATTCTGAATTGCCCCATGGGGAAGCATTTGTGAATAATATACACATGTCACAAATATTCCAACTTAACCCCCTGTGTCCACTTCATGAAGAGTACAAATCAATCTGATTGGAAAGAAAGACTTTCAGGACATATCAATGTGTTTTACAGTCAAGAAATTACTTTTGAAGTATGATCAGTGTTGTTGTGCAGCTAATTTGCACAAAGCAAGGTCCTTCAAAAATCATTGTGACGATGATCAGATAATGAGTGGAATCATACAGGGGCCTGAACAACATGGGCTATGTTAAGATTTGTAGCAGAATTGTGCAAGCCCAAAGGGCCTATTTAGATGCATGGCAGCATGTGTTCTTCATTAGACAGAAGCAAATTGCCCACTGATTGGGATTATAGCCTGTTAAACACCTTATCAACACCAAATTTCTTGTCATTATTATTCAGCTTCCTGTCTTACCAAATGGACTGAACAAGCTAAATATTGCAATATGCAAGTTAGTGCAGGTACCTATTACTTAGCTCACTGCTTGCTCCAAAGCATCTCCATGTTGATAACTGGGCCCCAACATCTCAGGAAAACCAAAAGAACTATGGATGCTATAAATCAGAAACAAAAACAGAAGTTGCTGGAAAAACACAGCGGATCTGGCTTCTGAGGTAGGGTCACCAGCCCCAAAACATTGAATCTAATTTCTCTTCACAGATGCTGCCAGACCTGCTGAATTTTTCCAGCAACTTTTGATTTTTTTGTTCCCAACATCTCAAAGCACACTGTATGGTGCTCAATCGCTCTGAGCCTACCTAGATGTTCATAGCATCCCTGCCTTGCATCACTTTGCCTTGTCAGTTTGTACTTTGTACCCTCAACAGCGATACCAGGCTTAGCATGGCAAACAGCTGTTTGCTGTTTTGTGCAGACACCAAGCCAGGAAGCTGTTCTCAGTCAAGGTAGGTCGCCTCCTCTCAGAGGGTTGCAGCATAATAGGACAAGGATGACATCCCATACCAGTTCAGGGCTTGTACACGGTTAGTTAGCCACTCTGAGTTGTCAGGATACTTTCCATTTAAGGAGCCAAAGGTTGGTCAGGCGACCATTTGATTTGAATTTTTCTGCACTATTGTGGATGAGAGAGGCAAGTATTAAGAAGATGAAAGTGGTGGCACAGTTAGTATTTTTGGTAAAGTTGAATGCATGTCCCAAACAAGTGTGTAGGCAGTGCAGTGAGCATGTAGAGTTAAGGTATGTGATAAGGTAGGGCTAGAATCAGACAAGAGGCATAAGTAGTTAATAAGACTTTTTAAGATATAGTCCGAAAACGCGACAGGCTTTGCATTGAAAACCCTCCAAAAAACCCTTGACTGAAATGGTGCTTTACCAAAAAAATGTAACATTTAGCCCAATGCTACAACGAGGTTGGCCTAATAGAAAAGTGCACCTGGCTGTCTAATTCAAACACACCTTTTTATATACTACCAGATGATCTCCTGCAAATTTCCTCATTGAGCAAGAGGATGTACTGGGAAGAGTTATATAGTTACTGCGTAGACTTCACAGTATACTATGGGAGAATGTTGCTGGAAAAGCGCAGCAGGTCAGGCAGCATCCAAGGAACAGGAGAATCGACGTTTCGATTGTAGAATGTAGCACCTGTAGAAGTTACACTCTCACAGTTGTTTACAGTTATCTCTTAACCTTTCCACCAACAGTACAACAAGGTCAACATGTAGCAAGGAGTTAAAGCTCTCCTCAACACTGAGCGGTTTTAATATTGATAAAATTGCCTCTATACTAGATCACCGAACCCTCTCAGGTAAGACATTGATTACAATCCTATCAAGTACTCTCAGGGCAGGTATGTACATGTTAAATCTGTTATGATATAAATGAAGTGCTTATTGCATCAACCATGTAAATGTTCTTTTATCATAATAAAAGCAAAATACTGCAAATGCTTAAATCTTAAAAAAAAAGAAAATATTAGTAAAATTCAGAAGGTCTGGCAGCACGTGTGGAAAGCAAAATAGACTTAACATTTTGAGTCCATTATGACTCTCCTTTGAAATGTAAAAGCTGGAAAATGGTGGTTTTTATGCTGTTGACAAGGGGTGGGGAACAACAAATGGAACAGATAGTAAAAGTCCCCAGAGCAAATCCTAGTTCTAGATTTCTAGGTCTCCTTCACAGCCATCAACTAAAATAGGTATAAATGGAAGTGTGAAAAGGAGAAAAAGGGGTTCACTCTGCTGAGAGCAAAGCCAACAAACATGGCAAGATACAGACATTGGGAGTTTTATGAAAAATGGAGGACAGAGGTGATCCTCTGAAATTATGGAACTCAGTACTGAGTCTAAGTGGAAAATTAGATTAGATTACCTACAGTGTGGAAACAGACCCTTCGGCCCAACAAGTCCCCACTGACCCTCCAAAGAGTAACCTACCCTGACCCATTTCCCTTTGACTAATACACCTAACCTATGGGCAATTTAGCATGGCCAAATCATCTGACCTTCATATCTTTGGACTATGGGAGGAAACCGGAGCACACCCGTGCAGACGTGGGGAGAATATGCAAACTCCACACAGACAGTCCCCTAGGCTGGAATTGAACCAGGGACCCTGGTGCTATGAGGCAGCAGTTCTAACCATTGAGCCACCATGCCACCCCAAAAATGAGGTATTGTTTCTCCAGCTTGCATTGCAATTGGTGAGAACACTGTAGTAAGACCAGGACAGAAAAGTTAACAAGGGGGAAAAATGGCTAATTGAAATAGCATGCAACTGGATCATTGCTATGGACAAAACAGAGGTTTTCTGCAAAGCAGTCACTCAGTCTGCTTTTGGACTCACCAATGTAAAGGAGGCTGCTTTTAAGCAGTGAATGCAATAAAGTAGATTAGAAGAAGTACAAGTAAAATGCTGCTTTACCTGAAAGTTATCCTTGTGGCCTTGGACAGTAGAGAAAGTGGAAATAAATGAATAGGTGTTACACCTTGTGCAATTGCAGAGGAAGGTGCCACGGGTAGGTGAGAAAGTGCTAGCTGTGATGGACGAGTCGGCTAGGATGTCCTGAAGGAAATTTTCCCTGTGGAATGCTGAGAGTGGAGTGGAGGGGAGGACAAGTCTGGCGGTGGTATCTTTGATATTTTGTCAGGTACATTTGATATAAACCAATAAAATATCAAGTGTAGAGTTAAAAGATATCAATTGGAGCATTTCAATATTCTTTGGTTCATGAGGCATTCAGTCTCTGGGAACCTTGGAGAATGAAGAAGAAAATGTAACATTTATTGAACAGCTGCTGGGTATGTCTAACTGGTATAATTAGTTGGTAATTAGCAGTTTTAAAGAGTAAGCTAGGGGAAACTTGGCAGTCAAGTTGTTTAATATGTGAAATAAATTCAGCTATAGCATTTTATTGTGTTAATTGACACACTTTAAAAAATACAGAATAAAGCTCCTGCTACACAGTCCCCATCAAATAGTCCAAGAGTAGGTAATAGTGTTTTGTAGGAAATTCTAGCATTTTGATCCAGTAACAATATGTATTTTCAAGACAACTTTATGTGAAAAAATAAAGATAATTGTGTTGACATGTGCTTATTGGCTTTGTCGTTCTGGATGACGGAGGTCATGAGATGGTAAGACCCTGTAAAAGATGCTTTGGTGTGTTGCTGTGGCATGGTAACTGTTTGAAATGAACGTCATTCCCCATCCTCTAAGTGGTAAGCACCTCCACATCAGGTAGAATATGGCTGAGATAAGAGGTCTCAATGTTGAGGTAACTACGGTAGCTCACATTGCGTAATGCAGGCTGACACTCACCTCAGTTGAGATCGTTGGGTCAATGAAAGGATATTTCATTAGGCAATTGTCAAAGGCACTGTAGACATTTTCTGACATCCATCTGCTCCATACTTATCCAAATGCTAACTTTGGGTGACTTATTCAAGTACAACTTCCATTGCATCCAGTGCCTTTGAACCAACGAGGCAGATTAGTACATTTTCTTCAAAAACATTTGCACTCTTTGAAGGCCTAAGTGCTTGTTTGGCATCAGAAGTGCTACTTGGCCCAGAAGTGAAACTATCATGGTCATTCTAACAGATGAGAGACTTAACAAACAATCAAGGTATTTTTCAATGTATAATTTCAGTTACATCGCACTGTAAACTTTTGGTATAAATTCTGTGTCTTACAATTGTGCACTCCACAACCACCTGATGGAGTGGCGTTCTGAAAGCTTGTGCTTCCAATTAAACCGTTTGATTATAACCTGGCGTTGTGTGATTTGTAACTTTGTACACCCCAGTCCAACACCAGTGTCTCCAAATCATGGCCTGTCCCTGATTTCTACAGATCGTGCAGTAAAAATATATATTAACTCCATTCAATTGTGCTATGAATGGATAAGGCCATACCTTGTAATGAAAATACTGCTGCTCATCAATTATTGTTTTGTTCCTTTTGTGCCTTCCAATGAATGTATTACAGAAATTTGCAGCAGGAAAATCTTCTGCTCCAAAAAAAAAGCCAAGTATTGCTTTACAATCACTGACCTCCAATCCTTTCAAGCATCTCAGAGTAATAATGTACAGTCGGCGTGATGGATTTGCACAGGGTGATGTGCCAAATATGAATGGCCTGGAGATAGAACTTGTGAATAGATCAGAGGATCACAGACAAAAAAAACCTTGGAATCCACTTCTGTGGAATCAAGGAGCCTGATCAAAGAAAGTGAGAAGAATTTCCCAGGTGTGACTTTCTGATCAAGTATCTTATCTACCTTGAATACTGACATTGAAGGAGTCAGCAACATTAGGGCCATGTATTTCTAAAAACGCAACACCATAATTATTTCAGCATGCAATAATGCAGCAAAATTCCAGCAGCTATTTTATGCATGGAATGGCCCAGCAAGTACAATGAAATGATTAATCTATTGTTGATAGTATTGAGAAAGGAACTTTGGACAGGATATCAATAAAACTTCTTTGTTCTGTTAATGCACAATGGGATCTTGATCAGATGGTCAAATGGTCTGAGGAGTGGTAGATGGAGTTTAATTTAGATAAATGCGAGGTGCTGCATTTTGCAAAAGCAAATCAGAGCAGGACTTATCCACTTAATGGTCAGGTCCTGGGGAGTGCTTCTGAATGAAGAGACCTTAGAGTGCAGGTTCATAGTTCCTTGAAAGTAAAGAAGGCATTTAGTATGCATTCTTTTGTTGGTCAGAGCATTGAGTATAGGAGTTGGGAGGTCATATCGCCACTCTACAGAACATTGGTAAGGCCACTTTTGGAATATTGCGTACAATTCTGGTCTCCTTCCTATTGGAAGGATGTTGTGAAACTTGAAAAGGTTCAAAACAGATTTACAAAGTTGGAGAGTTTGAGCTACAGGGAGAGGTTGAATAGGCTGGGACTGCTTTCCCTGGAGTGTCAAAGGCTGAGAGTTGACCTTATGGAGGTTTATAAAATCATGAGGGGCATAGATAGGATAAATAGACAAGATCTTTTCCCTGGGGTGAGGGAGTCCAGAACTGGAAGGTATAGGTTTCGGGTGAGAGGGGAAAGACATAAAAGTGACCTCAGGGGCTACTTTTTCATGCAGAGGGTGGTACGTGTCTGAGCGAATAGTACCTCTGACACTCCTGTTTGAATCTGTCAGCCAAGGCTCTGTAATTGGACCAAGTTAGCAGTCTCAACTGGGGAACTCATTCTATGAGGCCCAACTGGCTGACCTTGGTACAATCACTATAAAGTGAGTGACAGATTATCAGATGAACATGAAACTGAGGTCTTACTTGCCATTATTGATGCTCATATAGATATTTAAAGGTCTCATGCATGATTTAGAGTCATAGAGATGTACAGCATGGAAACAGACGTATCGGTCCAACTTGTCCATGCCAAATATAAATTGCAGGTTGAAACACTGTCAAAGAGACCAAGTAGCGAATGAGGAAGCATTGAACATCATGCCCCCCACCCCCTGCTCAAAGATGCCACAAGAAGAATCTGTAATTGTTTAACTTTTCTGGAAACACTTCAAGTCACAGCTGACAATATCAGATTTTGGACACAGAGATCCAGTCCTGGCAAAATTGAAGCAGCTGGTGGTGATGGGGGAAACCGAAGGGCTGTCACAATCAGAATTGCTATCTTCTTGGACCCAGAGAAACCAGATCAACGTAGAGTTTAGCACATTTTAATGGGGAGCAGGAGTGATTGTCCTGAGCAAAGGTGGCCACCACATACTGGCTGAAGCCCACTTGGGTCATTCAGGAGTTTCTAAAGTGAAGATGTATGTCTTGTGACTAGGGTTGGATGCAGATATAGATGCATTGATGGGGCAGTGCCCAAAGTCCCAACAAGGACAAAAATTACTGCCAGCAGCTAGCACACATTAGAGTATTCCTTCTCCCCCCTCCCCCAACCCGTCTAACTCGTGTTCTATTTCTGGTTCTCATGAACTACAAACAGTAGGCACCCGGAATGCAGAGACTTGAGATGTCACTGAAATGAATTCTTACTTTTGAAATTGGGGATTGTGTTACCTTTTAGCGGATGTTAGATGTTAGCATACCAAATAAGGATCATTCAATCGAAAGCTCCATTAGTAGAAAAGCTTATAATTGTATTTTTTAAAAACATTCGCTTGAGACTGTAAACTGAAAAGCTTAGGTTAGAAGGATACACTGAAATTGAATGAGGTAATGAAATAAATCAAGAGATTGGAGTTAGGTGAAAGTGATTCCAAATTCAGGTTTAGAAAACCTCTGGACTGCAACAGAAATACTGAGGGAAATAAGATATTTTATAGTTCTGAGGTCCAGAAAAAGAAATAGGAAATGGTGCAGTGAAAATTAACTTGGAGCACAAGCAGATAGTGTGTAATATTTAAAACGCATAAATCAAGAGAAGAAAGTTCAGAGGAGCAAGGGCTACAGTAGTATGTAAAGAACACCGCTAGGAAAGATGCCAAAGAATTATTTGAATCGGTAGATGAGAAGATAAAATGGAGTTATAGACAGTAGATGTAAGGGAAGGTGATGACCTAGTAATATTATTGATAGACTGTTAATCCAGACACCAAGGTAATGTTCTGGGGACCTGGGTTCAAATCCCACCGTGGCAGATGATGGGGAATTTCAATTGAAATTGAATTCAATAGAAATATGGTATTAAGAGTTTAATGATGGCTGTAAATACATTGCTAATTGTCACAAAACAACCATCTGTTCAATTGTGTCCTTTAGGGAAGGAAACTGTCATCCTCACCTACATGTCACTGCAGACCCTCAACAATGTGGTTGACTCTTAACAACCCTTTTTGCAATTAGGGATGAGCAACAAATGCTGGCCAGTGATGCGCAAATGAATGTTTTAAAAATGAGAACAGAGACTATGATGAACATCTCAACCCATTTTTGAGGAGAGATTGAGAAACTAGAGGGCATAGGTTTAAGATGAGATGGGAAAGGATTTAAAAGGGGACTAAGGGGCAACGTTTTCACACAGAGGGTGGTGCGTATGTGGAATGAGCTGCCAGAGGAAGTGGTAGTGGCGGATACAATTATATCATTTAAAAGGCATTTGGCTAGGTATATTGATAGGAAAGGTTAGAGGGATATGGGCTAAATGCAGGAAAATTACACTAGTTTTGTTTAGGAAACCTAGTCAGCATGTACGAGTTGAGCCAAAGGGCCTGTTTCCATGCTATATGATGATGACTGTATGCTAATGCAGAAAGGGACTAAATGACAATATTTCAGATCAATGATGTAGAGTTCTTCCAAGATCTGCTGCGGGTCACCTTTAACTCTAAGTTCTGGCACATCACTTCAGGTGTTCTTCAGGGTAGTGTCCTAGGCTCAACCATTTTCAACAGCTTCATTAACGACCATCTCTTCATCATGAGGTCATTATGGGGGTGTTTGCTGATGCTTGCACAATGTTCAGCACCATTAATAACTTCTCAGATGCTAAAGCTGTCCATGTCCAAATACAACAAAACCTGGACAATATCTAGGTTTGGGCTGACAGTGACAAGTAACATTTGCACAACTCAGATTCCAAGCAATGACCATCTCCATCAAGGTAGATTCTAAACTTTATCCACTACCATCCAATGGAATTACTTTATAAATACTGCGGCCACAAAAGCAGTCATGGCTAGAAATCCTGCAATGAGTAACTCACTTCCTGACTCACCAAAGCCTGTCCAAGGATAAGTAGGGAATGTGGTAGAATACTCCATACTTGACTGGATAATGCATCTCTAACAGCACTCAAGAAGCTTAACACCATCCAGAAGAAAGCAGTCTGTTTGATTGACACCACATTTTCAAACATTCATTCCCACCAACATCAACATACAGTACTGAATGTACCAACTACAAGCTGCATTGAAAGAGCTCACCAAAGCTCATGGGTAGCTGAAGTTACCATGAAGGTTCTGCCTCCTCAACCTCTCCACTCACATGAAGTATGGTGACCCTCAGGTTAAACAACCACCAGTCATTTATTTCTCTCTCTCTCTCTCTACCGAGACAACAGCCCTATATTCTCTGGGAATACAAAGACTTTACTATTACCTGCACAGCAATTAGGTCTGCACTGTTTATCAGTGACTCTTGACAACGCGAGAGTAATTACCAGCAATGCCTCTATAGCATCCTCTGGATTCAATGCAAGAACAATAAACAAAAGTTAGTGTCTTTTTTAACTTCTGAAAAATCAACTACAATGAATTGAGCTCTATGTCTAGATGACTGAATAGTGGCTACTGGCCAGGTTCTGTTTTTCCAGAAGGCCTCTGTTCCAAGGAAGGCAAGAACAACACTGCTCAGATATTCAGGCACTCCCTTTAAAGCATAGCAACATTGATATTAATGCCAAGAAGGAGCTTGCTACCAATCATTCAAAATAGCAACAATTTGTGCTGCATCATGCTTTGAATCCAAACACCTTAATGATGAGGCAGGACAGCGGTGAAGAACGTAAGAAAAAGAAGCAAATCCTGCATTTTGTATCTCACTACCTCCTTGGATGTCCTGCCACATGTGCCAAAAGATCTGTGTGTCAAGAGTCATCCTATTCAGCGCCTAAAGGTCCACAGCAGAAAGAAATGACCCTGCGTAGATGTCCTCCTCAAGATGAGGAACAGCCTGACCACACTACCAGGATAGTAAAGGCTAGTGCACTCTTTGAAACTACACAATGCATACTGATGTGAACAGTATTGAGTAGAATGGTTCTATACTGTCTGAAGTTTAGAATATTGGGAGGTACTCTCATTGACACATAAGATTCTAGTACATGCGGTCACAGTCTTAGGATAAGGGATGGAGCTTTTAGCAGATAAGAAGAAATTTTGTCGCTCAGATGATGGTGATTCTTTTGAATTCTCTATCAAGTGGACTGTACATGCTCAATAATTGAGTGTATTCAATACTGGGTTTGATAAGTATTTGCATCTGAGGGAAGTGAGGGATATGATGATTGGTTCTGAGACTGGAGTTAAAAGTTGAGGGAGGAGGTAGGATAGGCTCTTAATGAATACTTTGCTTCAGTACTCACTACTGAAAGGGGTCTTAACATTTGTGAGAACAGTGTGAAACATGCTGATATGCTCAAACAGATTAATGTTAAGAAGGAGGATGTGCTGAAAATTTTGAGAAACATAAGGATAGATAAGTCCTGTGGGCCAGATGGGATGTACCCAAGGTTACCAAGGGAAGTGACGGAAGCTACAATTGCACCTTTGGAGATGGTCTTTGCATCCTCGCTGTCCACTGGAGGAGTGCCAGATAAATGGAGGTTGGCAAATGTTATTCCCTTGTTCAAGAAAGGTAATAGGGATAATCCTGGAGATTATAGACCAGTCAATCTTATGTCTGTGGTGGGCAAAGTATTGGAGAGGATTCTAAGAGACAGGATTTATGCTTATTTGGAAAACCATAGTTTTATAAGAAATAGTCAGCATGGCTTTGTGAGGGGCAGGTCATGCCTCACAAATCTTATTGAGTTCTTTGAGGTTGTGACAAACACATTGATGAAGGTAAAACAGTGGATTTGGTGTACGTGGATCTTAGCAAGATGTTTGATAATGTTCCCCTTATCAAATGGTAGGCTCGTTCAGAAAGTTAGGAGGTATGGGATGCAAGGAAATTTGGCTATCTGGTTACAGAATTGGCTGGCCCATAGAAGACAGAAGGTGGTAATAGATGGAAAGTATTCAGCCTGGAGCTTGATGGCAAGTGATGTTCTGCAAGGATCTGTGCTGGGACCTCTGCTTTTTGTGATATTTATAAATGACTTGGATGAGGAGGCAGAGGATGAGTTAGTACTTTTGCCAATGACACGAAGGTTGGTGGAGTGGTGGGTAGTATGGAAGGCTGTTGTATGTTGCAACAAATACAGAACTGGGGTGATAAGTGGCTGGGATGCTGCCTGACCTGTTGTGCTTTTCCAGCACCAGTCTTATCTAGACAAGTGGCAGATGGAGTTTAACCTGGGAAAGTGTGAAGCCATTCACTTTGGAAGGTCGAATTTGAATGCAGAATACGGGATTAAAGACAGGATTCTTGGCGGTGTGGAGGAACAGAGCGGTCTTGGGATCCATATCCATAGATCTCGCAAAGTTGCCACCCAGGTTGAAAGGTTTGTTAAGAAGGTGTGTGTTATATTGGTTTTCATTAACGGGGGGGGTGTTGGGTTTAAGAGCCGTGAGGTTATGCTGAAGCTCAAAAGACCTCTGGTTAGACTACACTTGGAATGTTGTGTTTAGTTCTGGTCACCACATTAGAGGAAGGATGTGGAAGCTTTAGAGAGGGCGCAGAGGAGACTTACCAGATGCTGCCTGGACTGCATGTCTTATGAAGAAAGGTTGAGGAAGCTAGGGCTTTTCTCATTGTAGCAAAGAAGGATGAGAGGTGACTTCATAGAGATGTCCAAGATGATGAGAGGCATAGATAGAGTAGATAGTCAGACGGAAACGTCTATCATGAGGGGGCAAAATTTTAAGGTGATTGAAGGAAGGCTTCGGGAGGTGTCAGAGGTAGGGTCTTTACACAGAGAGTGGTGGGTGCATGGAATGCACTGCCAGCAGTGATAGTAGAGTGAGATACATTAGGGACATTTAAGCGACTCTTGGATCGGCACATGGATGATAGTAAATGAAGGGTTATGTAGGTTAGTTTAATCGTAGAGGAGGATATAAGGTCAGCACAACAACGAGGGCTGAAGGGCATGTACTGTGCTCTACTGTTCTATGTCCTATGATCTAGTTAAGTGGCTTGACGAGCTATATGATTACTTCTACACCTTGTCTTATGTTTCTGTGATTTTAGGATGTATTAAAATCAGTACCTACATTCATAGTGTAGCGGATTTTCTTCTTTCTTTATTTATTCATTGGATGTGGGTGTCATTGACTTGGCCAGCATTTATTGACCATTCCAAGTTGAAAGATGATTGTCAGCTGCTTTCTTTTACCGTTGTAACCCATTTGGTGTAGTTACAGTGCAATTAGGAAAAGAGTTCCAGGATTTTAAACAGCGACAATGAAGATACTGTGATATTGTTCCAGGTCAGGGTGGTGAGTGGCTTGGAGGGGAACTTGCAAGTGGTGGTGTTCCCATGCATCTGACCAAGTCCTTCTAGGTTGTAGAAGTTATGGATTTGGAAGTATTGTCAAAAGAGTCTGGATGATTTACTGCAGTGCAACTTGATGGGACATATTGCTGCTACTGTTCATACATGGTGTAGGGTATGCATGCTTAAGGTGGTGGATGGGGTGTCACTCAAGCACTCGGCTTTGTTCTAGATGATGTTGAGGATCACTGGAACTGCACTCATCCACTAGGTAGAGAGCATTCCATTCATTCTGATTTGTTACTTGTAGACGGTTGTCAGGACTTGCAGAGAGTGAGTTACTCACCACAGAATTCCCAACCTCTGAACTGCTGTTGTGATGATAGTGTTTAAATGGCTGGTCTAATTCAGCTTCTAATTAATGGTAATCTCCAAGATGTTAATAATATGGGAATTCAAGGGGTGATGGTTAGATTCAAGCCCTGTTCCATCCGTGTGGTTGCTTGGTATTTTGTGGTTTGAATGTTATTTGTCACTTACTAACTCAAACCTGGATGATGTCCAGGTCTTGCTGCATATGGACACAGACTGCTTGACTATTTGTAGAGGTGTGAATTGTGCTGAATATTGAGCAATCGTCAGCAAACATCCCCACTTCTGACCTTAGGATGGCCATTGATGAAGCAGCAAAGATGGGTGTGCTGAGGATACTACCCTGTGTAATAACATCTCTGAGCAGGTCCCTGAGGAGCTTCTGTAACAGTATCGTTAGATTAGTCTGAAGGGTCTTGTTGAAATATGTTAACTTGATTCTTGGTTTGTTGAACTTATGCATAACACAAAGAAGTGAAGGAGGGGCAATAAATTCATGTAGCATCATTTATTCTATTTGCATTTAATCTGCAACAGCACTAATGACGTAAACTGTTGTTAAATTTTATTATTGCATTTCAACCCTTAAGCTAAAATTGCTTTATGGAATTGCTTTATAGCTTAGCTGAATGCTTTCAGTTGCTGGATTTAAACTCCAGTCTCTATGGAGGGATGAGCTCGAATCCTACCACTGCCACATATGCTGATAGCATGTTACATGAGTGAGTTCTGTTTAAGTTGAATGCAAGCAAGCGATCGATGATGGTAGTGAAGTAGGCTTTTGAGCCCAGGCTCATCTGTATTGCTCTTCATTTTTTTCTCTCTCTTTTCTCATTTATTTTTCTCTTGTATTTTACATAACTTTTGTTAGAGCATAGAACATAGAACAATACAGCATAAGCTCATGATATGCCAAACATGTTGGAGGTGGGTTTCCGGTGGCTTCCGCATCAATGAGGCGGTCCTAGTGCCGATCCATGGCTGCTGCGGTGGAGGGGACCCTGGGTTCCTGGCGACATCTGTGCCTAGTACAGATTCATGGAGGTGGCAGTGGAGGTGAGTTTGGGTCCAATATGAGACCCCGCCGTGGCATCGGCACTGGCTGTCATGGTGAGCTGGGCCCGAACTGGACTCATGGTGGCAGCCGAGTTGAGTTTGGGCCAGTGTGGTACCTGGTGGCATCTGCATTGGTGAGATCCAGCAAGAACGCATAATGGTATGGGCCGTAATGGTGGAGGCGAGATGGCGTCAAAGATTGGAGACTTTCATTCCAGCGACAGTGATGTAGTGAAGGGAACATGTGCCTGGTAACCAGGCTTATGGCCCATGGCAAAGCACTTAACAAGGACTGTAAAGTTGGACACTTTTTTGCTTTATTTCTTTATTCTTCTGACTTTATATTCTATGTTTTGTTTTTTTTTCTGTGTTTTAAGCAGGCACTGGAGAGTGGCAACACTATACAACACTTCTCACTGTATTTTGTGACAAAATACATGTGACAATAAATAAATTAAAAATACGAATCAAAGACTCGAGATTAAATTCTGTCATTGACTCTGTGAGATTCGCAAGTAGAGATGAAGGTAGTATGAAAAGGGAAGACAGTAAGTATAATCAGGAACCTATTCAAGGAATTTGAATGGTTTATATATAGAATAATGAACACACAGCATGAGCTACATAAATTGAGGTGTTTTTGGAAATTATATTTAGAATAACAGATACTTTGGAATAAATCAGAGTGGAATATAATCAAGAGTTCAGATGTTTTTTGTGTAAAGTAACAGATGCCCAGTGCAGAAGTGCATGCCATTAAGTCACCTGGCATCAGTGTTACATAAATAACATATGTGGAGTTGAAAATTCATTCCTTTTGCCTGGAGCATTTCCACGTTTAAAGTGCTGAAATTTTACCCAGTGGTACTTAGAAGGAATTCATCTGATCAAATAAAAATTGTCACATCTCACTGAGGGAGGGTCCACTGTTATGTGCTGCAGCTGTAGAATGGAGACTGGGATTGCAAATTCTTCCTGTTAACAATGCTATTAATGCTTTTGTGGAGATTTCCTATGTTTAATAACTCATTGAGATGGCCAGTGTGTTCATGTAGCCTCTTAAAGGCAGTTGATGTACAATTCTTGCAATAAAATCAAAGTATGCTGGAAACCTGAAGTGAGAAAAAATGAAAATGCTGGAGAAATTCAGCAGGTCTGGCAGCATCTGTGGAGTGAGAAACAGAGTTAATATTTCAAATCCAATATGACTCTTCTTCAGAACAGAAGAAGAGCTCCAAAGAAGAGTCTATAGACTTGAAACATTAACACTGTTTCTCTTTCCTCAGCTGCTACCAGTCCCGTTGAGTTTCTCCAGCATTTTCTGATTTAAATGCAATTTCTAGCACCATGGTAGTATCATTTATTGAGAAAACACCGGTGCAAGATCGTGGTCTGAAATGGAGTCCATGAGCAAGAATGAAAAGCGTATCAGAAAAGACAAGGCAAATTAAGAAGGAGTAGCAAGCTGACAGTGATCTTCGTATTAAATTCCTTAACTCTGTAGGAGGAAGAAAAAAACAAAGGGAGTAAATAATTTTGAGGTGCTGGGAATGATTGAATTAGAACAGAAATGAGGTGAGTCCTGCTCAAACAAAACTTGCTTGTTTGACAATTGACAAAGCTCACTTACTTGCCATCCCAAAAACTGCCCAGCACATAACACCCTGGTTGCAATCTCTGCAGTAGTGGAAAATTCTAGACCTATAGGGCATTGGCTAAAAATTAGAGTTTGATCTATTATACAATGATGCATAATAGATAAGTTGATGCATTGGTTTACAAATTCCAAAATTCCATAGCCTACTTAAATCCAAAAGAACTGCTGATTCTGGAAGACAGTAACGAAAGCAAAAATTGCTCTAAAAACTCAGCAGGCCTGGTATCATCTGTGGAGAGAAAGCAAAGTTAGCATTTCGTGTCCACTGACCCTTATTCAGAGGTTCTGAAAAAGGGTCATTGGACTTGAAGTGTTAACTCTGCTTTCTCTCCACAAATGTTGCAAGACCTGTTGATTTTAGTTTTGCAAGCTATCAGGTAACAGGGCTGTAAAGAGGGAGTATTAATTTTTCCAGTAATTTCTGTTTTTGTTGTCCATAGCTTACTAAGTGGTCGAGAATAAGGCAGTTGGAATCTGGTAGGAAGAATGGATATGCATATATTTTCTAAGTAGTGAGAGGTTGGAAAATGTAGTTGTGCAAAATAAGTCACAAAAGCCCGACATGCAATAAGCTGTTTTAAAATCTAATGGAATGTTATCCTTTATTGCAAGAGGATTTGAGTAAATGAGAAATGAATCAATTGCTTCAGTTGTATAGGAGCTTTATTAGACACTGTGTGAAGGTTTGATCTCCTTATCTCGGGAAAGATATTGTTGCCTTGAAGTGAGTACAACAAAGGTTCGCTAGGCAAATTCCTGGGTTGGTAGGATTGTCCTAGGAAGAGAGAATGAGCAAAATAAACCTGTATTTTCCATAATTTTGAAGAATGAGAGGCTATTTAATTGAAACCTACAAAATATTTAAAGGGATAGTTAAGGTTGATGCAACCTTTGGCTGAAGGACCTGTATGCAGTATGAATTTATCACTGTATGACTCAATGCAAGAAAGGTGTTTTGCTTGGTTGGAGATCTAGAACCAGGGCCACAATTTAAAGTAAGGGAGGGATGCCATTTAGGGCTGAGATCATGAGAATTTGTTTTGTTCACAGGGTTGTGAATCTTTGTAATTCTCTCCCCCAGAGCACAGTGGAAATTCAGTCTCTGCATATATTTAAAGTAGAGGTTGATAAACATTTCGCTTACCCATGGTGTAAAGGATTATGAGGAGAGTGTGTCTAAAAGATATTGCAGTATTTTGTTCGCCATGATCGTATTAGGTGGCAGAGTAGGATGGGCTGAATGGCCTACTCCAAGTACACTCCTATAATCCTGTTCAAAAAATATTTAGGAAACAGTTACAAACAAACTCCTACATCCCTCAAACTCTGTCTTAACTGATGTATCCCAATTATCCTGAACTATCCTACACACTCCATCACTTCAAAGTTTGTGAGATGATTTGTAGCTCAGGCGCCCGTTGTTGTGGTTCTGTTCGCCGAGCTGGGAATTTGTGTTGCAGACGTTTCGTCCCCTGTCTAGGTGACATTCTCAGTGCTTGGGAGCCTCCTGTGAAGCACTTCTGTGTTGTTTCCTCCGGCATTTATAGTGGTTTGTCTCTGCCGCTTCCGGTTGTCAGTTCCAGCTGTCCATTGCAGTGGCTGGTATATTGGGTCCAGGTCGATGTGTTTGTTGATAGAATCTGTGGATGAGTACCATGCCTCTAGGAATTCCCTGGCTGTTCTCTGTTTGGCTTGTCCTGTAATAGTAGTGTTGTCCCAATCGAACTCATGTTGCTTGTCATCTGCGTGTGTGGCTACTAAGGATAGCTGGTCGTGTCATTTCGTGGCTAGTTGGTGTTCATGGATACGGATTGTTAGCTGTCTTCCTGTTTGTCCTATGTAGTGTTTTGTGCAGTCCTTGCATGGGATTTTGTACTCTACGTTGGTTTTGCTCATGCTGGATATTGGGTCCTTTGTCCTGGTTAGATTAGATTACATTACAGTGCGGAAACAGGCCCTTCGGCCCAACAAGTCCACACCGACCCGCCGAAGCGCATCCCACCCATACCCCTATATTTACCCCTTACCTAACAATACGGGCAATTTAGCATGGCCAATTCACCTGACCTGCACATCTTTGGATTGTGGGAGGAAACCGGAGCACCCGGAGGAAACCCACGCAGACACAGGGAGAATGTGCAAACTCCACACAGTCAATCGCCTGAGGCAGGAATTGAACCCGGGTCTCAGGCGCTGTGAAGCAGCAGTTCTAACCACTGTGCCACCATGCCGCCCATAACTGGTGAGTTGTCTGAGAGTGGCTGTTGGTTTGTGTGCTGTTATGAGTCCTAGTGGTCGTAGTAGTCTGGCTGTCAGTTCAGAAATGTTGTTGATATATGATAACATGGCTAGTTCTTTGGGTTGTGGCATGTCTTCATTCCGTTGTCTTTCCCTTAGGCATCTGTTGATGAAATTGCGGGGGTATCCGTTTTTGGCGAATACATTGTATAGGTGTTCTTCTTCCTCTTTTTGCAGTTCTGGTGTACTGCAGTGTGTTGTGGCCCTTTTGAACAGTGTCTTGATGCAACTTTTTTTGTGTGTGTTGGGGTGGTTGCTTTCGTAGTTCAGGACTTGGTCTGTGTGTGTGGCTTTCCTGTATACCTTTATGATGAATTCTCCGTTAGGTGGTCTCTGTACCATCACGTCTAGGAATGGGAGTTGGTTATCCTTTTCTTCCTCTCGAGTGAATCTGATTCCTGTGAGTGTGGCGTTGATGATCCAGTGTGTGTTTTCTATTTCTGTGTTTGTAATGATTACAAAGGTGTCATCCACATATCTGACCCAGAGTTTGGGTTGAATTTGCGGTCAGACTCCATCACTTACCTGGCCATTTTTTGCCCTAGGACCCCATCTCCTGTCATCTTACTGCCTATCCATTTGGCACCAACACACCTGGCACCATACCCTTACCCACTTGGCACCATAGCCACCTGACACCCTTACTTTACACATACCTTATGTACTCCAATTTTTTGTTTTTTCTTGTGGCATAGAAATATATTGTGATTGCTTCACTAACGCTGGTTCAAAAATCTGCAACTCCCTCCCTAACAGCACTGTGGGTATGTAGGTATACCTTTCAGGAACAGCCATTTCCCATCATCAATTAGAAAACAAAGGATATTCTGTACAATCATCTTGATTTTAACACAGTCCAATCAATGGGATGAGAATCACATACACTATCCATTCTCCCTAATGATTCTCCTTTGTGCTGAAACTGGAAATCTAATGAGAGAATGGGTAGAATATCCTTTATCATCATGTGTACTCCAGTACAGAAGTATAGGAATACAGTGAAAAGTTTTTACAATGGTCACTTTCTAATGGTGTCATCTTAGGTACAAGTACCGAGGTACAAATCTTGGATACAGAAGAGGAATAAAAGGAAAAGAAATAGTATTACTTAGTGTTTAAAAAAAGTTAGAAATAAGATAGTATAACATAGATAAAGGATTGACATTATAGTCTGGTAAAGAATTTTAAAAAGTAGCAGCTCAGCATGTGGTCTGACCACTCATGCCAGACCTCAGTCCAATAACTGTCCTGTCCCGCTTCGCTCCAAGCCTCCAGTCTGCTCTGCATTGACAGTCAGCTGCACCAAGGTAAGTTGAGTTGCTCCAGGACTTGTTCCCTTTGAGCTGCTCTGGGAATCACTTAGCCTTGCGCTGCTCCGGGTCTGCAAAACAGAGAGAAAAATAAAGAACAGGTGGAGCAGAGGAGCTCCAAGTGGAGCGTCCTACTAAGCCGTCATCTTCCCTGAGAGGGAAAAATAATCGATAAGTGAATGATATAAAAGGTGATTCTAACTTTTTTGGAAACACTTTAACAATTAAGGAAATGCAAGGATTCGATTTGTGATCAGAAGAGAGAGAGTGGCTGTGAGGAGCCAGTGAAAAGGATCCTGCATTGCAAAACCCATTGACAATGATGGAGGCCCAGATGTAACTTCTGAGGAAAGGCACTTTGTCTAAAAAATACAAGCAATTTACTGTGGAGTAAAACTAGAAATGATAAGGCACTTTGATGACAATAAAAAAACATATCATTTTAATCCAGAATCTCATGGTGACAAAAAGCAACATTACTGTGTTTCTGTAATTACATGCCATGGGTTTATCTCCAAACACTGAATGAATTACTCAAGCTGATGAATTAACAAGATTCTGAGACTTCATAGCTTCCCATTTTATGTAGTAAAATAAACAGCTTTGTGTTAATAAACATAGGATGTAAAGGCATACATATATAAAATAAATTGGTAAATTAAACACTAGTGTGCCTTCACTTTGACAATAAATACTTAGTAAATGGCCACATTTCTCCCTCCAATTTAGGCTGAGATCAAATTTTTCAAACTATTTTCATTCATTATCCATCCTCATTTCTTTACCAGAATGTACTCATGAAGTTATAGTACCAATCCTCCTCCCCCCCCCCAGCTCCACCACTCTCACCCATCACTGTTCTAACACTGGTTCCTTTCATAAAAGCCCTGTTGGCATTGTGGCTAATGCTAACAAAGGCCACCCATAAAGTTTACCCATAAACAGTGACACTGGACTTTTTCTCCAAACACCACAAGTTCCTTTGTGCCAGATATGGCTCCAACCAGCAAACGGTTTCCCCCTGATTCCCACTGACACTAGTTTTACTACAGCTGCTTGATTTCACACTTGGTCAACTGCAGACTTTGATATCAGAGACAGTCACTGTCATCTCACCTGTGGAGTTCAGCTCTTTTGTCCATATCTGAACCAAGGCTAAAATTAGGTTGGAGATGAGTGGTCTTAACAGAACCCAAGCTGAGCAACTGCTGCTTGATAGTAGCATTGATAAACTCTTCCATTATTTTACTGTTGATCGAAAATAGACTGATGTGGTGGTAATTGACAGTGTTGGATTTATTCTGCTTTCTTGTATATAGAACGTATCTGGCTGAAAGTTGTTGTAGGCACCTCTGGCTGAATGTTGTTCTAACTGTTTTAGCTGTGATGCTGTAGATTTAAGAAGTCATTTTGTTCTGGTTTCTTTTAAGAGAGAGATTAAAGGAGAGGTACAGAGCTGGCTACTGAAGATCACTTGAGTAAACAGTTTGGAAGGCCTTGGGTTATTCTTAATGCAGGTTGAATGGGTGTGGCCAGCTCTCAAAGGTTAGCATTGATGGATTTTGGATTTTCAGTAGCAAAACACAATTTATTGGGGTGTCTACAGAATTGGAAGCATCAGTGAATATTTCCTGGCTGCTACTGTCTCTGAATTTTCTTAATTCGTCTTTGTTTGGTTGTATTTTAACGACAGTGTTTAAATAAATTGTGTTTTGCTTAACGTGAAGTAGTTTGACCAGTTGCATTGCATCGTGAATAGACACTTCACATTTAATTTTAAAATGAGAAAAAGTTAGGGTCTAGGTTACATTCTTAAAATATTTTGAGGGGGTCTGGTTTGTTGCCTTACCTTTTGTGCTGTTGTGTTAGTAACCTGCCCCATTGAAAATGAGGATGTTTGTGGCGCCTCCTCTACAATGAGTTATTCAATTGTACACCACCATTCATGACTGAATTTTGTAGAACTGCAGAACTTAGATCTGTTGCTTGTAGAATTGCTTAGCTTTAGGAGATGCTGGAGAAGTCAGAGTTGATAAAGTGTGGCGCTGGAAAAAGCGCATCAAGTCAGGCAGCATCTGAGGAGCAGAAGAGTTGATGTTTCAAGCTTAATGAAGGGTCCTGTTGAAAGATTAAGCCCAAAACGCTGATTCTCTTGCTCCTCAGCTGCTGCCTGGCCTGCCATAATTGTTCCAGCGCGATAGTTTATCGACTCCAACTTGCTTATCTTTGTCTATCATTTGTTGCTTATGCTGTTTGGCACACAAGTAATCCTATGTGATAGTTTCATTAAACTGATACCACATTTTTAGTGCTACTCCTGACATGTTCTCCAGCACTCTGCATGAACCAAGGTTGATCCTCTGGTTTGATGGTAATGGTACAGTGAGGAATTATGGAGGATTATATTTGATTATAGCCCTCAACACCTTATTGATTCTAAGTCTTGAGCTGCTAGTTCTATTCAAAGTTTATCCTAGTGAGTATGGTGATAGTGACACACAGTGTATTGGAGGGTATGGACATTGAAGCCCTGCACCTGATGTACATTCTGTACTCTTGCCTCCCTCAGTGCTTTTTCCAAGTGGTAGTCAACATGAAGGAGTAGCGATTCATCAGTTGGGGTTGACAGGGCTGCCATGGTACGTGATAATTGGCAGGAGGTTTTCTTGTTCATGTTTGACCTGACGCCATGAGACTTGGTGAGGTAGAGAGTCAAAGTTGTGGGCCCCTAAGGCAACTCCCTCTGACTATACACCATTGTTCTGCAAACAGGGAAGGATATTGACCAGCTGTAACTTTTTAGAGCTCTCTGTAAGTTCGGTGCTACCACGTGTGCAGTTCACAGCATTGTTCCTGTGCTCCAAATACTATTGCGTTGGCTCAGTCTGATACTCCAGTGTGAGATATAGGTAAAGTAGTGTTACTTCTGCAGTCATAATTACTTATGCAAGAGAAATGAACTCACACCAGTGTATAATTGTTTTAACCAAGAGCTGAGTCAACAAGAATGAAAACTATGTGGAGGAAATATATAATTGTTTTTGTATTAGCTAAAATGTGCATACAAGAATAAAACGTGCCTGCAAACAATGGTAAATGTTACAGACAAATAGATAAGGTGCTGTGAGGATGTAGGTTAAGCCAGATATGCTTGACAAGCAGGAGTTATAAGCATCTGTTCCCCACTTTTGCAAAAACATAAAAACAAACCCCAATTAAAAGATCATAAGGATCAATATGGTTAGGGAAAGGGAGGAAATGTCACAGGTGTGGGAAGTAGATAATAGTGAAGAAGGATATACTTAACAATGGGCCACAGCAGGATGTGGTGAAATGGCCAAGTAAAACTTGTACTTTGTTATGCACAAGGCTGGATAAGGCAAGAGATAAACAATAGTAATGGGCACCGGGTTTGGAGTAGTGAATCCTATATAAGATATGTACTTGCTAAACTCAGTGTGCCTTATTTCAGGCACCACGCTTGCAAGCGTATAATAAACATACTGATTGCTTCAGATCTTGTCTCGGACTGAAATTATTGAAGTGAGTGAGCTTTGTTTCTCACATCCAGGTATGAAGTTCAATGCTCTTGCATGATCCATTCTTCTGTTCCCTGGCCCCAAAACAGTCACAAATAAATTTGTTTAAAATGCATAATGAGTCTGTGAGGATTTCAGAGCCAAATGACAGGCCATATTTGTCTAAAGATCCTACTTCAAACTAAATTTTCTCATTTTGTTTCAGTTACACAAACACTGTTGCCTCTAGTTTTTAGATGTTAGTGCAGGATGTTGCTGGAAAGTGAATGGATAGAAGTTGGGGGTAGGCCATAGAGACCTCAAACCCGATCTAGCTTTCAAAGGGTTGGTGCTTAATTTCTTTTCTATCCCTTCCCTATCCTCATAGCTCTTTTCCCTTTTGTGCTCAAAAATCTATCCCTGTTACTCAGTCTGTCCTCAACACCGGAGCATATGCAGCTCTTTGGGGTCGAGAATTTTGAATTGTTTGAACCCTGTGAAGAAATTGAGGCTGGTACAGTTACAACACGTAAAAGTCATCTGGATGCTTATCTGAATAGGAAAAATTGAGGGATTTGGGCTAAATGCTGGCAAATGGGACTAGATTTATTTAGGATATCTGGTCGACATTGACAAGGGTCTGTTTCCATGCAGTACATCTAGAACATAGAACATAGAAGAATACAGCGCAGTACAGGCCCTCTGGCCCTCGATGTTGCGCCGATCCAAGCCCACCTAACCTACACTAGCCCACTATCCTCCATATGCCTATCCAATGCCTGTTTAAATGCCCATAAAGAGGGAGAGTCCACCACTGCTACTGGCAGGGCATTCCATGATATCACGACTCGCTGAGTAAAGAATCTACCTCTAACATCTGTCCTATACCTACCACTTCTTAATTTAAAGCTATGCCCCCTCATAATAGCTGACTCCATACGTGGAAAAAGGTTCTCATGGTCAACCCTATCTAAACCCCTAATCATCTTGTACACCTCTATCAAGTCACCCCTAAACCTTCTTTTCTCCAATGAAAACAGTCTCAAGTGCCTCAGCCTTTCCTCATATGATCTTCCTACCATACCAGGCAACATCCTGGTAAACCTCCTCTGCACCCGTTCCAGTGCCTCCACATCCTTCCTATAGTATGGCGACTGAATGTGCACACAATACTCCAGATGCGGCCGCACCAGAGTCTTATACAACTGCAACATGACCTCAGGACTCCGGAACTCAATTCCTCTACCAATAAAAGCCAGTACGCCATATGCCTTCTTCACCGCACTATTTACCTGGGTGGTAACTTTCAGAGATCTGTGTACATGGACACCAAGATCCCTCTGCTCATCCACACTACCAAGTATCCGACCATTAGCCCAGTACCCCATCTTTTTGTTACTCTTACCAAAGTGAATCACCTTACACTTAGCTACATTGAACTTCATTTGCCACCATTCTGCCCAACTCTGCCGCTTATCTATATCCCGCTGTAACCTGACACATCCTTCCTCACTGTCAACAACTCCACCAACTTTCGTGTCATCCGCAAACTTGCTCACCCAACCTTCTAGCCCCTCCTCCAGGTCATTTATAAAAATGACAAACAGCAATGGTCCCAAAACAGATCCTAGTAACTGCACTCCAAGATGAACCTTTACGATCAACTACTACCCTCTGTCTTCTTCCAGCCAGCCAATTCCTAATCCAAACCTCCAACTCACCCTCAATGCCATACCTCCGTATTTTTTGCAGTAGCCTACCATGGGGAACCTTATCAAACGCCTTACTAAAATCCATATACATCACATCTACCGCTTTACCCTCCTTAGTCACTTTCTCAAAGAATTCAATAAGGTTTGTGAGGCACGACCTGCCCTTCACAAAACCATGCTGACTTCCTTGATCACATTATTCCTATCCAGATGTTCATAAATCCTATCCCTTACAATTCTCTCTAAGACCTTGCCTACAACAGAAGTGAGACTCACCGGCCTATAGTTACTAGGGTTATTCCTACTCCCCTTCTTGAACAAAGGAACCACATTCACTATCCTCCAGTCTTCTGGCATTATTCCTGTAGACAACGAGGACATAAAATTCAAGGCCAATGGCTCTGCAATCTCCTCCCTTGCTTCCCAGAGAATCCTAGAATAAATGCCATCAGGCCCAGGGGACTTATCTATTTTCACCCTTTCCAGAATTTCCAACACCTCTTCCCTACATACCTCAAAGCCATCCATTCTAATTAATTATGACTCAGTATTCATGTCGGCAACAATGTCCTGGTCCTGAGTGAATACTGACAAAAAGTATCTCCCCAATCTCTTCAGCCTCCACACACATCTGTATGACTCTATGACTATACTGAATCTGTCCTACCAGTGGAAGAAGGCACACCCAGGGATGGTGATAGTTTTGGTGTGGAACATAATGTGTAAGGTTTGATTTCGTGCATATGATTGTGTAAGGCTGTTACTCTACTAGTCTGTAAGACAGCTCTCCCAACTTTGGCACTAGGTTCCAGAACTCAGCAGTGAAGTATATGCAGGGGCTGAGGTTTTCATTGTTATTTCTGGTGCCTAGGTCAATTCCAGGTGGTCCATCTCACTTCATGACTTCTTGAGATTTCTGGTGATTGATACAACTGAGTTGCTTACTAGGCCATTTAGAGGGCAGTTAAGAGTCAGAAACATTGCTATGGGTCACATAGTTAAAAATCACACAACACCAGGTTATAGTCCAACAGGTTTACTTGGAAGCACTAGCTTTCAGAATGCTACTCCTTCATCAGGTGATTGTGGAGAATAAGATTGCAAGACACAGAATTTATAGGAAAAATTTACAATGTGATGTAACTGAAATTATGTATGGAAAAAGACCTGGATTGTTTGTTAAGTCTCTCATCTTTTGGAATGACCATGTTGGTTTCAGTTCTTTCATATGTAAATCACAAAACCTTTTTTAAAAGTTACATTCTCAAGTGGACTTTAACAATTGGTGTCATGTTGGCCCAGATAATGTATTGAAGGTGTTAACTTCCCATGAGGATGTCTGTGCCACAATGGTCAGACTGATTCTAATCTAAAAATGCATTTACAGAATCTTACATGGATTCATGTAGTTTTTGAGCAAAGTAAAATGTAATTCTGCATGTACTTCTCCAAATCATGGGTCACATGTAAGCCAGACAAAGTAAGAACACTCACTTTTTCCTTCTGTGAAGGACATTAGTGACTGACGAGTTTTGCAATAACTGACAATGGATTCATGGTCATCGTCAGACTTTTCATCACAGATTTTATTGAACTCAGACTCCACTGTTTACTGGAATTGATTCAAACCCAAATCCCAAATTAATGTTCTCACTCACCTTACAATGCCAATACACCATCGTCTATCTCTTTCCCTGTGGGGTCATTCACTAGTATATTTGGGAAGATTTAAACTGGAGTGCCATCCCAAGACTGCCCAGCCCCTCACTCAAACCAGCCTTAAAGTATTGACTTCATCTATACTGTCTCAGGAAAGCAACCAACATAATCGAAGAACCCTCCCACCCCAGTTATACTCTCTTCTACCCTCTTCTGACTGGCAGAAAATATAAAAGTTTGAATACCCGCACAAACAGATTCAAGAACAGCTTCTTCCCTGCTGTTACCAGAATTTTGAATGGACATCTTTAATGTTAATATTGATCTCTCTCTGCACCTTCTCGGCAGTTGTAATCCTGAATTCTGCACTCTGTTCTGCTACCATGATGAACTTGTACGGTACAATCTGCCTGTAAAGCACGTAGGACAATACTTTTTACTGTACCTTAGTACATGTGACAGCAAGAAATCAAATCAAATCAGGACCTGAGGGGGAGAGACAAGAGAAGGAAAAAATGCCAAGATGAATAATACAAAAGTGGAAAGGAAAAGTGAAAGACAGAGGCAACAAGGTTTGTAGCATGTTGGACCATAGAAAAACATAATTACATAAAAATGATAAAAAGTTAAAGACAAAGGTTCTTTATCTGGATGCATAGAGCATTGGCAATAAAGTAGATGAATTAACAGTGCACATAGTTGGAAACGACAAGGCAAAATCACTAGATCACAGGACTATTCTCTTATTAAGAGAGATAATTGCTGGTGATTTAACCTGAGGGTCACCACACCTCAGACAAGGGAGAGATTAAGAAAGAGGGTCACTCCAGCACTACCCATTTATTCAGTCAACTGAGCTAAATGCAATTTGTATCATGCATGTTGGAGAGCTTTCCACCCATGAAGCCTATTGAGGTTTCTCACCGTATCTTATCAAATGCACCTCAATAACTATCTACCTTTACTTTGTCATCTCTTTCATCTGATTCTAGCCTCATCTTATGACATGCTGTTCCCAGAACAACTTGCTTCTCAATGGATCTCCATGAAAAGACCAGACTTATGGCAGAGTTGGGTATGTATGCCCACATACCTGTAAGGGTTGTAGTACAGGGAGATTAAGGAGTCAAGGTCAAAAGTGTAAGAGAAATGAGGTCATGCCAGAACTGTGTGAAACATAAGAGAAGATATAGTGTACATTTCTAGTTATGAAATTACAGGAAAGATGCAATTGCATGAGAAAGGGTATAAAGGAGATTTATGAGGCAGGCATGGACATTTTTAACTACAAGAGTAGAATAGGTAACTGGATTTTTTTCAACAAAAGTAGCTAAGGGGATTGAATTGTGGTTTATGTGGAGAACTTAAGGAATTTGGAACACATTGATGAATGAGACTTAGAATGGATCAAGTTAAAAATCACACAACACCAGGTTAAAATCCCAACAGGTTCAACTGGAAGCTCTAGCTTTCGGAGCGCTGCTCCTTCAGGTCATTGTGGAGTACACAATTGTAAGACACAGAATTTATAGCAAAAGTTTACAGTGTGATGGAACTGAAATTGTACATTGAAAAAGATCTTGATTGTTTGTTGAGTCTTTCATCTGTTTGAATTGTCTGGCTAACACTAATTGTTACAGTTAACCTGAGAATGTAACTTTTAAAAAAAAGTTTTGTGATTTACATATGAAAGAAATGAAACTATCATGGTATTCGAACAGATGAAAGACTCACAAATAATCAAGGTATTTTTCAATGTATGATTTCAGTTACATCACACACTGTAAATGTTTGCTATAAATTCTGTGACTTACAATTGTTACAACCACCTGATGAAGGAGTGACGCTCTAAAAGCTAATGCTTCCAGTTGAACCTGTTGGACTATAACCTGGTGTTGTGTAATTTTTAACTTTGTACACCCCAGTCCAACACCGGCATCTCCAAATCATGACTAGAATGGATAAGTTTGGATTTTAGTGTCAGGAATTGATCCTTTTATTCCCATTACAATATGTACATTTTACTTCTTGGATTGGTTATCTGGAATCTTTTTTTCAAGTTCTGTTGCTAACATTGCATCAATCACCACTTGTGACAAAATGCCCTGACTCTGTGAATGAAAAATGTCTCTTTTATTCTTCCATTTTATCTTTGTGTACTTAATCAGAAGTCAGATGACACTAGCTTATAATCCAACAGGTTTATTTGAAATCACAAGCTTTCAGAGCGCTGCTCCTTCTTCAGGCACAGAATTTATAGGCGGAGAAATCATTGCAAGATAATTCCAAATAATTAAGAATGTCAACTGAAAGTAGAAATGGTGTGAGTGAAGTGTTGACAGGCTGAATTACAAGTCTTTGCAGGTGATAAGAATAAAGAAAATTACAGCACAGGAACAGGCCCTCCAAGTCTGCACTGATCCAGATCCTCTATCTAAACCTGTCACCTATTTTCCAAGGATCTGTATCCCTCTGCTCCTAGTCCATTCATGTATCTGTCTAGGTATATCTTAAATGACGCTGTCTTGTCAGTCTCTACCACCTCCACTGGCAACACATTCCAGGGACCCACCATCCTCTGTGTAAAGAAATTTCCACGCATATCTCCCTTAAATTTTTTCCCTCTGACCTTGAACTCGTGATCCCTGGTAATTGAGTCCCCCAGTCTGGTAAAAAAGCCTCTTACTCTCCACCCTGTCTATACCTCTCATGATTTTGTAGACCTCACTCAGGTCCCTTCTCAACCTCCATATTTCTAATGAAAATAATCCTAATCTACTCAACTTCTTTTCATAGCTAGCACCTTCCAGGCAACATCCTGGTGGACCTCCTCTGCACCCTTTTCAAACATCCACATCCTTTTGGTAATGTGGCACTATTGTACGCAGTATTCCATTTGTGGCTGAATCAAAGTCCTATACAACTGTAACATGACCTGCCAAATCTTGTACTCAATACCCTGTCCAATGAAGGAAAATATGCCACATGCCTCCTTGACCACTCTATTGAACTGCATTGCCACCTTCAGGGTGCAATAGACCTGAACACACAGATCTCTCTGTACATCAATTTTCCCCGGGGCTTTTCCATTGACCTAGAACATAGAACATAGAACATAGAACAATACAGCGCAGTACAGGCCCTTCGGCCCTCGATGTTGCACCGATCAAAGCCCACCTAACCTACACTAACCCACTATCCTCCATATACCTATCCAATGCCCGCTTAAATACCCATAAAGAGGGAGAGTCCACTACTGCTACTGGCAGGGCATTCCATGATCCTACGACTCGCTGAGTGAAGAGCCTACCCCTAACATCAGTCCTATATCTACCCCCCCCTTAATTTAAAGCTATGCCCCCTTGTAATAGCTGACTCCATACGTGGAAAAAGGTTCTCACTGTCAACCCTATCTAACCCCCTAATCATCTTGTACACCTCTATCAAATCACCCCTAAACCTTCTTTTCTCCAATGAAAACAACCCCAAGTGCCTCAGCCTTTCCTCATAGGATCTTCCTACCATACCAGGCAACATCCTGGTAAACTTCCTCTGCACCCGTTCCAGTGCCTCCACATCCTTCCTATAGTATGGCGACCAAAACTGCACACAATATTCCAGATGCGGCCGCACCAGAGTCTTATACAACTGCAGCATGACCTCAGGACTCCGGAACTCAATTCCTCAACCAATAAAAGCCAGTACGCTATAAGCCTTCTTCACTGCACTATTTACCTGGGTGGCAACTTTCAGAGATCTGTGTACATGGACACCAAGATCCCTCTGCTCATCCACACTACCAAGTATCCGACCATTAGCCCAGTACCCCATCTTTTTGTTACTCATACCAAAGTGAATCACCTCACACTTACCCACATTGAACTCCATTTGCCACCTTTCTCCCCAGCTCTGCAGCTTATCTATATCCCGCTGTAACCTGCCATATCCTTCCTCACTGTCTACAACTCCTCCGACTTTCGTATCATCCGCAAACTTGCTCACCCAACCTTCTAACCCTTCCTCCAGGTCATTTATAAAAATGACAAACAGCAATGGTCCCAAAACAGATCCTTGCGGAACACCTTTTGAATTAAATATTCCAAAATACATCACCTCGCATTTGCCTGGATTGAACTCCATCTGCCATTCTTTGCCCGACTCTCCAATATACCTATATTCTCCATTCTCTGACAGCCCCATTCACTATCTGCTGCTCCACCAATCTTAGTGTCATCTGCAAACTTGAGGTGGTCAGAAGTGTCAAATGGTGAAGAGTAAAGTTCAACAGCTGAATAACAGATGAAAGGCTGACCTATGATCTGATTAATTAAGGCAGAGAGATAATTACAAAAAATAAAAAGTATTTTTTGATTCTATAAAGATGGTGCTAGAGACAAGAGTTGCATGACAAGGGACTAGCCAAAATAACAAGTAGTCCAAAACTGTACAAACAAATTATGGTAGAGAGATCTTAACAAATTATCAAGGTGATGGTGTTAAAACAGAGCAGCAAGGATGATTTTACAAACCCAGAACAGTACATGTAGCACAACATGAACCCAAAATCACCCAAAATCCAAAAACAGTTGAGGCCATCTTCATGGGTACAAAACTTAGCTATCAGTTTCTGCTCGGCAATTTTGTCATTTACATAAATGATTTGGATGTGAGCTTAAGAGGTATAGTTAGTAGGTTTGCAGATGACACCAAAATTGGAGGTGTTGTGGACAGTGAAGAAGATTACCTCGAATTACAATGGGATCTTGATCAGGTGAGCCAATGGGCTGAGGGGTGGCAGATGGGGTTTAATTTAGATAAATGCGAAGTGCTGCATTTTGGGAAAGCAAATCTTAGCAGGACTTATACACTTAATGGTAATGTCCTAGGGAATGTTGCTGAACAAAGAGACCTTGGAGTGCAGGTTCATAGCTCTTTGAAAGTAGAGTCGCAGGTAGATAGTATAGTGAAGAGAGGGTCATGTCTTTTTGTGGCTAGTTGGTGTTCATGTATCCTGATGGCTAGTTTTTTACATTGGACAAACAGGCAGAAAAAGACATGACCCTCCCTCACTAGTATCCTCACGTATGGAGGAGGAAGGACACCACTTCGACTGGGACAACACATCCATCCCAGGACAAGCCAAACAAAGACACGCACGAGAATTCCTAGAAGCATGGCATTCCAACCGGAACTCTATCAACAAACACATCAAGTTAAACCCCATCTACCATCCCCTGAGAAAAGGAACCAGAAGTGACTTCACCACAGGAAATAACATCATCACAGGAAATGACATTAACAACCCAAAGAAACCCAAACATATAAATAGAAAGCAGGAATTTTCAGCATTGCTTCGCCTGAGGCCCACTGAAGATATTACCTAGTAAGGTAATGAAATGTCTGGAAATGAACCTTCCAGCTCAGCGAGCAAACCTACATGCAAAACCTCAACCTGAGCTACAAACCTTCACAAAACTTACTAAGTCCTTGACCATAGAAATGTTCTCTGACTGGGACTGAATACTGCTGCCTAGAGATTGTTGTACATTGTCTATTCATTCATTGTCATAGTGTATGCTTGGTCTCACTGATATACCATGCCTCAGGGCATCCTTGCCTGAAGTGTATGAGGTAGACAACATTGGCCGAGTCACATGAGTATCTACTGTGTATGTGGTTCTTCACAACTTTAAACATGTCATCAATGATGACAAACATCTTGCTAGGGCCATCCCTGTGCCCCCACTCCTTACCTTCAAACAATTGCCAAACCTCAAACAGGCCATCAGTCGCAGCAAACTACCCAGCCTTCAGGAAAATAGTCTCAATAACACAACACAATCCTGCCATGGAACCTCTGCAAGATATGCCAGATCATCAATATGAATACTACCATCAAACATGGGAACACCAATCACCACATACATGGATTACTTGTTACTTTGGACAGACCCTTGTCATGCAACTCTTATACATGTTATTCCAGCCATTTGGTTTGTCTCTAGCACCATCTTAAATTTTATTTTTTTGTAATTATTTCTCGGCCTTAACTAATTGGATCATGGGCCATCCCTTCACTTGCTATTTCAGCTATTGACACCTTATTCACATCGTTTGACACTTTTGATCACCTGCAAAGACTGGCTATTCAGCCTGTCAACACTTCAGTACTTTTGTACTATCTTTTGACATTCTTAGTTATCTAGAATTATCTTGCAATGATCTCCCCATCTATAAATTCTGTGTTTGCACACTTCCCTCCACTTCACCTGATGAAGGAGCAGCAGTCCAAATGCTTGTGCTCTCAAATAAACCTGTTGGACGATAACCTGGTATTGTGGGACTTCTGAATTTGGCTATCTCCACAATATAGTGCTTAGTTTGTGAATTGCCCTCTTCAGTTCTTTCAAATTCCCATTCTCTTTTAGACATTTCAGCTCAATTGTCTACGTGATTCCTTGGAAACTCATACAGAGTAAACACTTTAAGTGATGTCAGACATGTGGTTGGTTAGACAAAGCTGGGCTTGCAGTGCTGTATTCCTCTAACTTATCAGTTGTACATGATTGCAATGTGCTTAATATTGGAAAGTGATTGAAAATGCTAGAAAAGCAATTCTTAACAAGCAATAGATTCACAACCAAAATGGTAATTGTACTTTTGCATTACAGAATAAAAGTAGGACAAACATAAATTGGTGAATGCAAGACTCTCAACAGGTCTGCCAGATTTTCCTTCCCAAAGTTTGAATAAAGGCTTTTGATTCTTCACTGTCTCAAGTTATTAACTCAATTGTGTCTTACATACTCCAGACAGAAATACTTCAGCTGCCTCAACCTTTCTCTTTTAATGGTAACAAACCTTTATTGAGCTGTGGTGGAGGGCATTTGCTAACACTGCTGCATTTCTCAGGATTTTGTGCAGATTTTGTCAAGTTATTGAAAAAGCTTCAGTGAGAAGAAATATTTAGGAAACATTTGTTACCTGTGGCAAACATCAGCCTAGTTTTTACTGACGCCAACTGTCAAGCTTATTATTGCAGGCCTTGAGGGTGGCCAGTAGTTTTGAAGTTCTCAGTCCTTGTAATAGCTTTTCTCCCTCAGGCTGATAGAAACACTGATTAGCAACCTTTCCATCATCTGTTTAATTGTATAAAATGAAGAGACTTTACATACTGTTATTATTTTGACTTCAAATTTATCCCTATGATAGACAGGAACCTATACTGAGTGCTGAGGCCTGAGGGTTGGGTTGGAGAGAAGGAGATAAAATGAGAAATTGAAAAATGGGAAGATAAAATGAATGAAGAAAAGGATGAGTATATAAAACGAGACACGGCTGCTGAAATTCTTGTTGGGGCATGGTGTGAGCAGGGTGAATCTCTGCTTGCAGAACTGAAAATTGCTAGATTTTCTTTCCAAAGAATCCCAGTTGAAGTGCTGTACGAACCCTGCCCAATGAGCTGCTGCATAGACCCAAACAAAGAACTGTGGATTTTGGAAATCTGAAATGAAAGGAGAAATCACTGGAGAAACTCAGCAGCTTTGGCATTGTCTGTGGAGAGAAAGCAGAGTTAACATTTCAGGTCTGGAGACTCTTTTTCAGAACTGAGAGTAGCTAGGAAAAGATAGATTAGATTAGATTCCCTACAATTTGGAAACAGGGCATTTGGTCCAACAAGTGCACACCGACCTTTCGAAAAGCAACCCATCTAGACCCATTTCCCTCTGACTAATGCACCGAACACTGTGGGAAATTTAGCACGGCCAATCCACCTGACCTGCACATCTTTGGTGTGTGGGAGGAAACTGGAGCACCTGGAGGAAACCTACATAGACGTGGGGAGAATGTGCAAACTCTAAACAGACAATTGCCTGAGGCTGGAATCAAAACTGGATCCCTGGTACTGTGAGGCCACAGTGCTAACCACTGAGCAACTAAGCCATCGTGCTTAAGTGAAGTCAGGGCTGGGGCAGGAGAGAGGGAAAGCAGTGAGGGGAAAGATGGAGATGGAGCCTGGAAAGACAAAACGATGGTTAGAGAGTCAAAACAATGGCTAGTATGCTCAGGAGAAAGATAAATAAAAATTGGGGACTATAAGTATGTGAAGTAGGTAGGCTGTGCTGAAATCAGTCCATGTAATGACAGGGCCTGGGGTATCAGGGTGGGCAAAGAATATAGAAGGAGATGTTCAGGTTCTAAAATTGTTGAACTCAATGTTGAATCCAGAAGGCTGCAGGGTGTCCAAGTGGAAAAATGAGGTGCTGTACTTCTAGCTTGTACCGAGCTTCACTGGAGCACTGTAGCAAGCTTGAGAGAGAGATGTTGGCCAGGAAACAGGGTGGGATGTTAAAGTGGCAGGCAGCTGGAAGCTCAGGGTCTGTTTTGCAGACAGAATGATTGTATGTTCCACAAAGCAGTTGTCCAGTCTGCACATTCAACAGATCGTCTGCCTGTCGTGGGCAGCATCTACACTTTAGAATGACCCTGGAGCCATAATGTGTCGTGCTCATCATACACTTCAGAAGATGTGTTACCTTGTTTAGTTCAATAGAAAGGTTTGTACCCTGATAATTCTTTCCCAGGTTTTTACTGAACCTTGACAGCACTACTTTTGTTTTAAACATTCGTCTGCAGTTGAGGTCATTGATCTCACTTTGGAGGCCAAGAATAGCACACATTGAAATCCTTGGAAAGAAACAAATCAATTTGGACCATGGTTCATAAATTTCACAATTGCTGTTGTTTTTCTCACAGTATCTCTGGGCCAGTTGAAGACTGACTGATACAGTACATTGCCACAATTGATCAACAGCTCCATTATCATTTCATAGAAAACCATTGGACTTTTATAAACAGAATGTGGCTTTTTGTCCCAATATGTCTGTACTAATTGACAAAACGTTACCAGCTGCACCAGGGCTATAATCTTCAATTAGATAATTCTTCAAGTGGATGGGAAAATGTGTTTTAAATGACAAGTGCTTCTGCAGCCACACATTCAGGCAATTTATTTCAGGATCCCACTACCCTCTGAGTGAACAAAATATTTTCTTATCCTCCCCCGCAAATCTACCAATTTCTTTACAATTACAATTCCCTGGTTCTAAACCCCTTTACTGACATAAATACATCAACCATCTTTACTCCAGGTTCTTCATCATTTTATACACCTCAATTAATACACCCCTCAGCTTCCTCTGCTCCAGGACAAACAAGCCAGCCAATCCAACCTATCCTTACAACTAAAATTCTACAGTTCTAGCAACAGCTTCGGAGTCTACACCCTCTCCAATGCACTCATATCTTTGCTGTGATCAGGACTGAATACAATACCCTAACTATAACCTAACTAATATTGTATGCAGTTTGAGCATAAACTCTCTACTCTTATTGTCTGTGCCTCAGCTAATACAGCATATCATTTGCCTTCTTAAGCACTTTCTCAACCTTTTCCAGTTCAGCTACAACACTGGCATCTACCCGACAATGTGGGAAATTGCCCAGCTATGTCCTGTACACAAAAAGTAAGAAAAATCCAATCCAACTAATTCCTTCCCATCAGTCTACTCTTGATCATCAATAAAGTGATGGAAGGGGTCATCAAAAGTGCTATCAAGCAGCATCTGCTCAGCAATAACCTGCTGAGTGATGCCCAGTTTGGGTTCTGCCAGGGTCACTCAGCTCCTGACCTCATTACGGCCTTGGTTTAAACATAGACAAAAATATTGAATTCCAGAGGGGGAGATGAGAGTGATAGTTCTTAATATGAGGGCCACATTCAATCGATTGTGGCACCAAGGAGCCCTAGCAAAACTGGAATCAATAGGCATCAGGGGGCAAACTCTGGTTTAACTCATACCTGGCAAATAGGAGGATGGCCATGGCTGTTGGAGGTCAGTCATCTCAGCTTCAGGGCAACTCTGCAGGAGTTCCTCAGGGTGGTGTCCCAGGCTGAACCATCTTCAGCTGCTTCATCAATGACCTTCCTTCCATCATAAGGTCAGAAGTGGAGATGTGCAATCATTAGCAAACAATGTTCAGCACCATTCACGACTCCTCAGATACTGAAGCAGTTTATGTTCAAATGCAACAAGATCTGGACAATATCCAGGCTCGGACTGGCAGACGGCAGGTAAGTTCACACCACACAAATACCAGGCAAGCAACCATCTCCACTAAGAGACAATCTGACCTCCACCCCTTGACATTCAATGGTGTTACCATCACAGAAGCCCCATTATCAACATCTTGTGAGTTACCCATTGACCAGAAACTCTTATAAAAGAGTTTAAAAAAAGGCTAAAAGAACAGTTCAGAGATGAGGTATACTGTGGCAAGTAACTCACTCCCTGGCTTGCCAAGGTCTGTTTGCCATCTACATGGCGTAAGTTATGACCTCTACTTGCCTGGATGGATGCAGCTCCAACAACAGTCAAGCTGCTCATCACCATCCAGGCCAAAGCAGCTGCTTGATTGGCATCAGATCCATACACATCCACTCTGTCCACCTGTTTATTAGCAGCAGTGTGTGCCATCTACAAGATTCACAGACAGCACCATCTAAACTCATGAACACTTCCATCCAAAAGGACAAAGGCAGCAGATAAATGGGAACACCACCCACTTGAAGTTCCTCTCCAAAACACTCACTATCCTGATTTGGAAATATATCGCCATTCCTTTATTGTCACTGGGTCAAAATTCTGGAATTCTCTCCTTGAGGGCATTGTGGGTCAACCTACATATGGACTGCAGCAGTTCAAGAAGGCAACTGACCCCCACCTTCTCAACGTGAGAGCGGCATGGTGACTCAGTGGTTAGCAGTGCTGCATCACAGCGCTAGGGACCCAAGTTAGATCCCACCTTGGGGTGATTGTGTGGAGTTTGCACATTCTCCTCTCATATGCGCAGGTTTCCTCCAGGTGCTCCAGTTCAAACGTGTGTAGGTTAGATGGATTGGCCATGCTAAGTTGCCCCTAATGTCCAGGGATTTGCAGACTAGGTGGGTTAGCCATGGGAAATGCTACAGGGTTGGGGTGGGTCTGGGTGAGCTGCTCTTGGAGGACTGGATGGGCTGAATGGCCTGTTTCCACACTGTAGGGATTCTATGAACAAGGGATGGGCAATAAATGCTGGCCACTTCTTCACATTGAATTCCATGTTGCAGTGACCATGCTCTCCCAGGCCATCTACAGCTTTTCTCCTCACTATCAATCACTGTCAATTCTGGTAAAACATAGCATGTTTCTTATATTGCAGACTAAATCATTAAAATAAATGATCAGATCGGGAGAAGGCAAACCTGAATAAACTCAGTCTTCAGTGTAAAGCAATTCCGAATTTTTTATAAAATGAAACACAAAGAGTTCCAAGGATAATGAGCATATTTTGGCATTCACAGTGCCCATTTCCAGTACAGAAGTATTGGCTAAGTGGCCTCCTTCTCTGCTCTAGTTCTGTGAGCTGTTTGGACCCATCTGTGAGAACACACCAATACGATGCAATCAGATCATTGTTGTAAACTATGTCCTGCATTGTTTAAAGCGGACTGCAGATAAACAGTGGAAGTTGGCAAACTTGGCCGCCAGATGACTCCCCAGCTCAAGAGGAGTTCACTTGCAAGAACCTATTTGCCAGCTGCCAGACACTTAAAAGCTGAGCTCATTAGGTAACAAAATAAAAACCATAAAAACTGCAGATGTTGGAAATCAGAAACAAAAACAGAAATTGCTGGCAAAGCTCAGCAGGTCTGGCAACAGCTGTGGAGAGAAATCAGAGTCAACATTTCAGGTTCACTTCTGAGGAAGGGTCATTGAACCCAAAATGTTAACTGACTTCTCTCACAGATCTGCTGAGCCTTTCCAGCAATTTCAGTTTTGCTTTATTACGTAATACTTTAGTTTAATAATTATTATACCCACTACACTTACAATAATTTCTTCAGGGTCTCCTTTTGAAAAATCACAATAGACATTGATATGCTGCTCTGTCTATTTTCTGCACAGCCAACACAATAAACATGTCTTCTTTCTGCTACTACGTCTAGCTCACATTCATTCATCAGGAAATTGCAATTGTGCAAATCACCAGACTGAAAATCAATCATGATTCAAATGAAAATTTGCCACTATTTTATATTATTTCAGTGAGTGGTAAAGCTATAGAATAAGATCCATGGGAAGACAGTGTAAGTGTACAGAATCCCTACGGTGTGGAAGAGGCCAATTGTCCCATTGTCTGCACCAACCCCCTGAAGAGCATCCCACCCAGACCCAGCACCCCACCCTATCCCCACACTTCCCATGGCCAACCCTCCCAAGCAGCACATCTTTGGATTACAGCAAGCCCATGTAGATGTGGGGAGACCATGGAAACTCTACACAGACTGTCATCCAAGGCGGGAAATAAACTCAGGTCCCTGGGGCTGTGAGGCAGCAGCGCCAGCCAGCATGTTACCCTATTGAGTATACTATTCTAGTGGGTATTTATTCTTGAAAATAACACTGTAGAATCAATGACTTGAGGCATAATGTGGAGTTAAACGAATCTGTGTTGTAGCAACAAGCCATTAAGGCCAGCGGGGCTTATCAGTGTTTGTGCTCCACATGAACTTCCTCCCACTGTACTTCAACTCACCATATTTGCATAACCTCATCCTTTTTCCCTCCTGTATTGATTATCTCCGTTGGACAGCTGGTTTGCAATATAGTGTTATGTCAGCAGGATGGAATCAATTCCCAAAATGGCTGAGGTTGCCATGAAGGACTCTGTTTTACAACTTTTCCCCTTGCCTAAAGTGTGTGACTGTTAGAACATAGAACAATACAGCACAGAACAGGCCCTTCGGCCCACGATGTTGTGCCGAACTTCTAACCTAGATTAAGCACCCATCCATGTACCTATCCAAATGCCACTTAAAGGTCGCCAATGATTCTGACTCTACCACTCCCACGGGCAGCGCATTCCATGCCCCCACCACTCTCTGGGTAAAGAACCCACCCCTGACATCTCCCCTATACCTTCCACCCTTCACCTTAAATTTATGTCCCCTTGTAACACTCTGTTGTACCCGGGGAAAAAGTTTCTGACTGTCTACTCTATCTATTCCTCTGATCATCTTATAAACCTCTATCAAGTCACCCCTCATCCTTCGCCGTTCCAATGAGAAAAGGCCGAGAACTCTCAACCTATCCTCGTACGACCTACTCTCCATTCCAGGCAACATCCTGGTAAATCTTCTCTGCACCCTCTCCAAAGCTTCCACATCTTTCCTAAAGTGAGGCGACCAGAACTGCACACAGTACTCCAAATGTGGCCTAACCAAAGTCCTGTACAGCTGCAACATCACCTCACGACTCTTGAATTCAATCCCTCTGCTAATGAACGATAATACTCCATAGGCCTTCTTACAAACTCTATCCACCTGAGTGGCAACCTTCAAAGATCTATGTACATAGACCCCAAGATCCCTCTGTTCCTCCACCTGACCAAGAACCCTACCATTAACCCTGTATTCCGCATTCTTATTTGTTCTTCCAAAATGGACAACCTCACACTTGGCAGGGTTGAACTCCATCTGCCACTCCTCAGCCCAGCTCTGCATCATATCTAAGTCCCTCTGCAGCCGACAACAGCCCTCCTCACTGTCCACAACTCCACCTATCTTTGTATCATCTGCAAATTTACTGATCAAATAAAGGTTACCTTCAGCCATGTCTTTTCTCGAACAAAGGGTCCAGTCTGTTCAGTCTTCCAGTTGGGTGGCTTGGTGGCATGGTGGCTCAGGGGTTAGCACAGTTGCCTCACAGCACCAGGGTCCTGGGTACAATTTGAGCCTTGGGTGACTGTTGGTGTGGAGTTTGCATGTTCTTCCTGTGTCTGTGTGGGTTTCTGACAGGTGCTTTTGATTCCTCCTAAAGTCTGCAGAGTTGCAGGTTAGATGGATTGGCCATTCTAAATTGTCCATAGTGGCATGGATTTGTGAGCTATCAATGGGAGATTTGGGGGCCTTGGTAGGATACATTTGGAGGGCTGGTGCAGACTCAGTGGTCCAAGAGGCATCTTTCCACAGTGTAGGGATCCTATGATGACAGTTCTAATTGCTCAGTTCTGCTATCATCCTTGTAAAGTATTTTTCAATGTTAATACATCCCTTTTTAAAGCACTGAGACTGTAATAATGGCACATTGTAAATTGTTCTCCATTTTATGAAGGCATTCTGAGAAGCTAGAATGGAAAAGCTAATGAGATCCAGGATAACTTAGCAAGTTGACCCAAAATTAGTTTAGTGACAGAAGGCAGTCCTGACTGTTTGTGTTATTCATAAATGAAAGAAATAATGTGGGGGGATATCAAGTAAATTTGCGGATGACTCAAAGGTTAACTGGGAGGTTGACAGTGAGAAGGAAGGTGGTAGGTTGCAGGGGGATATAAATGATTGGTCAGATGGGCAGAACTTTCTATTCTGATAACTGTGGCTTTGGAAGAAGGAACAAGGCAAGTGAGTACTCAATGAATTGCAGCACACTAGAAAACTCAGGGAACAGAGGTGTTTATCCGTAGATCCCAAATGTTGCAGGACAGGTTAATAGGTTATTTAAGAAGGCACATGGTACTCTTGCTTTAAACAGTTGTGGCATAGATTATAAGAGCAGGGGGGTCACATTTGAGCTTTACAGCAATTTGGTTAGGACACAGCTGGAATACTGTCTGCAGTTCTGGTCACTGCACTTCATTGAATTGAATTTGAATTTCAATTAGCTTTATTGTCACATATACTCAAATGAATTAAGTGAAAAGTTTATAAATCACAACTTACAGTGCCATCTCAGGTACAGAATTTCTAGGTACAATCCTTAGTTACCGAATAGAAAAATGAAGTAAAAAAGTTACATGACAGATGAACACAGAGTAACTGTAGGTCAGTTACATTATAGATATACACATGTAACCATAGGTCAGTTACATTACAGATATACACAGGATAACCGTACGTCAGTTCATTACAGATACAGATAGAATTACTGTAGGTCAGTTACATTATAGATATACACAGGATAGCCATAGATCAGTTGCATTACAGATACATACAGTATAACCATAGGTCAGTTACATTACAGATATACACAGGATAACCGTACGTCAGTTCATTACAGATACAGATAGAATTACTGTAGGTCAGTTACATTATAGATATACACAGGATAGCCATAGATCAGTTGCATTACAGATACATACAGTATAACCATAGGTCAGTTACATTACAGATATACACAGGATAACTGTAGGTCAGTTACATTACAGATACATACAGTATAACCATAGGTCAGTTACATTACAGATATACACAGGATAACCGTAGGTCAGTTACATTACAGATATATACAATGTAACGCTACATCAGTTACATTACAGATATGCACAGTATAAACATAGGTCAGTTACATTACAGATGCACACAGAATAACCGTAGGTCAGTTATATTGCAGATATACATAGTATAACCATACGTCAGTTACATTACAGATACATACAGGATAACTGTAGGTCAGTTACATTACAAATGTACACAGGATAACCGTGGGTCAGTTACATTACAGATACACACAGAATAACCGTAGGTCAGTTACATTATAGATTACACAGAATAACCGTAGATCAGTTACATTGCAGATATACACAGGATAACCGTAGGTCAGTTACGTTACAGATATATACTGGATAACCGTAGGTCAGTTACATTACAGATACACAGGATAACCGTACGTCAGTTACATTACAGATATAGAACATAGAACATTTCAGCACAGTACAGGCTCTTCGGCCCTCGATGTTGCGCCGACCTGTCATACCAATCTGAAGCCCATCTAACCTACACTATTCCATATACTTGGAATAGTATATACTTGTCCAATGACGACTTAAATGTACTTCAAGTTGGCAAATCTACTACTGTTGCAGGCAAAGCATTCCATACCCTTACTACTCTCTGAGTAAAGAAACTACTCTGACATCTGTCCTATATCTATCACCCCTCAATTTAAAGCTATGCCCCCTCGTGCTCGCTGTCACCATACTTGGAAAAAGGCTCTCCCTGTCCACCCTATCTAACCCTCTGATTACCTTGTATGTCTCTATGAAGTCACCTCTCAACCTTCTTCTCTCTAACGAAAACTGCCTCAAGTCCCTCAGCCTTTTCTCGTAAGACCTTCCCTCCGTACCAGGCAACATCCTAGTAAATCTCCTCTGCACCCTTTCCAAAGCTTCCACATCCTTCTTGTAATGCGGTGACCAGAACTGTACACAATACTCCAAGTGCAGCCGCACCAGAGTTTTGTACAGCTGCAGCATAACCTCATGGTTCCAGAACTCAATCCCTCTATTAATAAAAGCTAAAACACTGTATGCCTCCTTAACAACCCTGTCAACCTGGGTGGCAACTTTCAAGGATCTGTGTACCTGAACACCGAGATCTCTCTGCTCATCTACACTACCAAGAATCTTACCATTAGCCCAGTACTTTGCATTCCGGTTAGAACAATACAGCACAGAACAGGCCCTTCGGCCCACGATGTTGTGCCGCACTTCTATCCTAGATTAAGCACCCATCCATGTACCTATCCAAATGCCACTTAAAGGTCGCCAATGAATCTGACTCTACCACTCCCTCGGGCAGCGCATTCCATGCCCCCACCACTCTCTGGGTAAAGAACCCACCCCTGACATCTCCCCTATACCTTCCACCCTTCACCTTAAATTTATGTCCCCTTGTAACACTCTGTTGTACCCGGGGAAAAAGTTTCTGACTGTCTACTCTATCTATTCCTCTGATCATCTTATAAACCTCTATCAAGTCACCCCTCATCCTTCGCCGTTCCAACGAGAAAAGGCCGAGAACTCTCAACCTATCCTCGTACGACCTACTCTCCATTCCAGGCAACATCCTGGTAAATCTTCTCTGCACCCTCTCCAAAGCTTCCACATCTTTCCTAAAGTGAGGCGACCAGAACTGCACACAGTACTCCAAATGTGGCCTAACCAAAGTCCTGTACAGCTGCAACATCACCTCACGACTCTTGAATTCAATCCCTCTGCTAATGAACGATAATACTCCATAGGCCTTCTTACAAACTCTATCCACCTGAGTGGCAACCTTCAAAGATCTATGTACATAGACCCCAAGATCCCTCTGTTCCTCCACCTGACCAAGAACCCTACCATTAACCCTGTATTCCGCATTCTTATTTGTTCTTCCAAAATGGACAACCTCACACTTGGCAGGGTTGAACTCCATCTGCCACTCCTCAGCCCAGCTCTGCATCATATCTAAGTCCCTCTGCAGCCGACAACAGCCCTCCTCACTGTCCACAACTCCACCTATCTTTGTATCATCTGCAAATTTACTGACCCACCCTTCGACTCCCTCCTCTAAGTCATTAATAAAAATTACAAACAGCAGAGGACCCAGAACTGATCCCTGCGGAACTCCACTTGTAACTGGACTCCATGCTGAATATTGACCATCTACCACCACTCTCTGACTTCGACCGGTTAGCCAGTTTTCTATCCAATTGGCCAAATTTCCCTCTATCCCATGCCTCCTGACTTTCCGCATAAGCCTACCATGGGGAACCTTATGAAATGCCTTACTAAAATCCATGTACACTACATCCACTGCTCTACCCTCATCCACATGCTTGGTCACCTCCTCGAAGAATTCAATAAGACTTGTAAGGCAAGACCTACCCTTCACAAATCCGTGCTGGCTGTCCCTAATCAAGCAGTGTCTTTCCAGATACTCGTAAATCCTATCCCTCAGTACCCTTTCCATTACTTTGCCTACCACAGAAGTAAGACTAACTGGCCTGTAATTCCCGGGGTTATCCCTATTCCCTTTTTTGAACAGGGGCACAACATTCGCTACTCTCCAGTCCCCTGGTACCACCCCAGTTGCCAGTGAAGACGAGAAGATCATTGCCAACGGTACTGCAATTTCCTCTCTTGCTTCCCACATAATCCTAGGATATATCCCGTCAGGCCCGGGGGACTTGTCTATCCTCAAGTTGTTCAAAATGTCCAACACATCTTCCTTCCTAACAGGTATCTCTTCTAGCTTATCAGTCCGTTTCACACTCTCCTCTTCAACAATACGGTCCCTCTCGTTCGTAAATACTGAAGAGAAGTACTTGTTCAAGACCTCTCCTATCTCTTCCGACTCAATACACAGTCTCCCACCACTGTCCTTGATCGGACCTACCCTCGTTCTCGTCATTCTCAGGTTTCTCACATACGCATAGAATGCCTTGGGGTTATCCTTGATCCTATCCGCCAAGGATTTTTCATGCCCTCTCTTAGCTCTCCTAATCCCTTTCTTCAGGTCCCTTCTGGCTATCCTGTATCCCTCCACTGCTCTGTCTGAACCTTGTTTCCTCAACCTTATGTAAGCCTCCTTCTTCCTCTTTACTAGACATTCAACCTCCCTCGTCAACCAAGGCTCCCTCACATGACCATTTCTTTCCTGCCTGATCGGTACATACATATCAAGGACACGTAGTATCTGCTCCTTGAAAAAGTCCCACATTTCCACCACATCCTTCCCTGACAGCCTATGCTCCCAACGTATGCTCCTCAAATCCTGTCTTACAGCATCGTAATTTCCCTTCCCCCAATTGTAAAAACTTCCTTGTTGTGCGCACCTATCTCTCTCCATAACCAAGGTGAAAGTCACAGAATTGTGGTCGCCATCACCAAAATGTTCACCCACTAACAAGCCCACCACTTGTCCCGGTTCGTTACCGAGTACCAAATCCAATATGGCCTCCCCTCTGGTTGGACAATCTACATACTGCGTTAGAAAAGCTTCCTGGACACACTGCACAAACACCGCCCCATCCAATCTACTTGATCTAAAGAGCTTCCAATCAATATTTGGGAAGTTGAAGTCGCCCATGACTACGACCCTGTGGCTTCTGCACCTTTCCAAAATCTGTTTCCCAATCTGTTTCTCCACATCTGTGCTGCTATTGGGGGGCCTATAATAAACACCCAACAAGGTGACTGCACCTTTCCTATTTCTGACTTCAGCCCATACTACCTCCAGAGGCAGATCCCCCTCAAACTTCCTTTCTGCAGCCGTTATACCATTTCTAATTAGCAATGCCACCCCCCCTCCTTTTTTACCACCCTCCCTAATCTTACTGAAACATCTGTAACCAGGAACCTCCAACAGCCATTCCTGTCCCTCATCTATCCATGTTTCCGTGATGGCCACAACATCGTAGTCCCAGGTACCGATCCATGCCTTAAGTTCACCCACCTTATTTTTGATACTCCTTGCATTACTCCGACCAAAGTGAATCACCTCACACTTGTCCGCATTAAACTCTATTTGCCACCTCTCAGCCCAGCTCTGCAGCTTATCTATGTCTCTCTGTAACCTACAACATCCTTCGTCACTATCCACAACTCCACCGACCTTAGTGTCGTCTGCAAATTTACTAACCCACCCTTCTACACCCTCATCCAGGTCATTTATAAAAATGACGGACAGCAGTGGACCCAACACTGACCCTTGCGGTACACCACTGGTAACTGGACTCCAGGATGAACATTTCCCATCAACCACCACCCTCTGTCTTCTTTCAGCAAGCCAATTACTGATCCAAACTGCTATATCTCCCACAATCCCATTCCTCCACATTTTGTACAATAGCCTACTGTGGGGAACCTTATCGAACGCCTTGCTGAAATCCATATACACCACATCAACCGGTTTACTCTCATCTACCTGTTTGGTCGCATTCTCAAAGAACTCACGAAGGTTTGTGAGGCATGACCTACCCTTCACAAAACCGTGCTGACTCTCCCTAATCAAATTATTATTTTCTAGTTGATTATAAATCCTATCTCTTATAACCTTTTCAAACACTTTACCAACAAATGAAGTAAGGCTCACTGGTCTATAATTAACTGGGATGTCTCTACTCCCCTTTTGAACAGGGGAACCTGTTCAGGGGAATATACACAGGATAACCATAGGTCAGTTACATTACAGGTATACACAGTGTAACCGTAGGTCAGTTACATTTCAGTAAACACAGGATAGCCATAGGTCAGTTACATTACAGATATACACAGGATAACCATAGGTTAGTTACATTACAGACATACACAGTATAACCATAGGTCAGTTACATTACAGATACACAGGATAACCATAGGTCAGTTACATTACAGACATACACAGTATAACCATAGGTCAGTTACATTACAGATACACAGGATAACCATAGGTCAGTTACATTACAGATACACACTGGATAACCATAGGTTAGTTACATTATAGGTACACAGGATAACCATAGATCAGTTACATTACAGATATACACAGGATAACCATAGGTCAGTTACATTACAGGTATACACAGAATAACTGTGGGTCAGTTACATTACAGGTACACAGGATAACTATAGATCAGTTACATTACAGGTATACACAGGATAACCAAAGTTCAGAACATTAGAAGCAAAGTTAAAAAGACAAACACTGTAGTCTCTCCTTCCAAAAGCAGGAAGGATGTGATTCTACTGGAGGGGCTGCAAAGGAGATCCACCAGGATTTGATTGGGATCGAGCATTTCAACGATGAAGAGAAGCTGGATAAACTCAAGTTGTTTTCTTTGCAGCAGGGAAGATTTGGGAGTGTGGGGTATTCCTGATAGAGGTGAATAGGATTATAAGGGGCATGGACAGTGTGTATGTAAAGCTGTTCCCCTTAGTCAAAGGGTTGATAACAAGAGTGCATAATTTTAAAATGAAAGGCAGGAGATTAGAGGGATGGTGGGTGTCTAGAATGCACTATCTGGGAGGTAATTGAGGGGGAGAACCTGACAAACTTGACAAAGTACTTGGATGAGAACTTGAAGTGTCAAAACATTCCATGGTATGTGCCTGGAGCTGAGTATGGTGGCCATCACCAAGAAGAAGGTACTAGAAAAACTGAATGGCCTGAAGGTGGTCTACCCCCCAAAGTTCTAAGGGAGATAGCTAAAGAGATAGTGGAAGCATTAGTGGTGATCTTTCAGGAATCGCTAGAATCAGAGAACGGTCCCAGAGGATTGGAAAATCACTAACATGACACCTCTGTTTAAAAAGGGAGTAAGGCAAAAGACGGAAAATTACAGACTGAGTAGTATAACCTTAGTCATGGGTAAGTTCCTGGAAATCATTGTGAAGGATGAGATTTCTGAATACTTGGAAGTGCATAGTGAAATAGGGCAAAGTCAGCATGGTTTCATCAAGGGGAGGTCATGCCTGACAAATCTGCTAGAATTCTTTGAGGAAGTAAAAGCAGGTTAGACCAAGGAGAGCCAATGGATGTTCTCAACTTGGACTTCAAGAAGGCCTTCAACAAAGTGCCGCATACGAGGCTACTGAGTAAGATAAAGGCACATGGCGTTAAAGGCAAGGTTCTAGCAGGGATAGAAGCTTGGCTGTCTGGCTGAGAGTGGGGACTGAAGGGTCCTTCTCAGGATGGCAGCTGATGACAAATAGTGTTCCACAAGGCTCAGCGTTGGGACCACAACTTTTCACTTTATATATTAACAATACTAAGGGCATTCTGGCTATGTTTGCAGATGATACAAAGATAGGTGGAGGGACTGTGAAAGCGACAGGGAGTATGGAGGTAAATGGAAAGATAAGCAGCAGGATAGCATGTTTCCAGGCGGATTTAAAATTGAGGCAGACTGAGAATGCAGAAAAAAGCAAGGATAACTTAGGACATATGACTTACAACATCTCTAATAAGGAAGTTAGCATTAAGGCACTTTACCTGAATGCTCGTAGCATTCATAACAAAGCCGATGAATTAATGGCACAGATAATAGTGAATGATTATGATGTAGTAGGCATCACAGAGACTTGGTTACAGGGGGGTCAGGACTGGCAGTTAAACCTCCATGGTTTTTCGACTTATCGAAAAGACAGAGAGGTGGGCAGAGGGGGTGGGGTTGCCTTGTTAGTTAAGAACAAAATTAAATCTATGGTATTGAATGACATAGCGTCGGATGATGTAGAGTCTGTGTGGGTGGAATTGAGGAACCACAAAGGCAAAAAAACCATAATTGGAGTTGTGTACAGACCTCCTAACAGTGGTCAGGACCAGGGACGCAACATGTACCGGGAAATAGAGAAGGCATGTCAGAAAGGCAAGGTTACATTGATCATGGGTGACTTCAATATGCAGGTGGACTGGGTAAATAATGTTGCTAGTGGATCTAAAGAAAGGGAATTCATGGAATGCTTACAGGATGGCTTTTTGGAACAGCTTGTCATGGAGCCCACAAGAGAGCAGGCTATTCTGGACCTAGTGCTTTGCAATGAACCAGACTCTATAAAAGATCTTAAAGTAAGGGAACCCTTAGGAAGTAGCGACCATAATATGGTAGAGTTCAGTCTGGAGTTTGAAAGGGAGAAGGCGAAATCTGATGTAATGGTGTTACAGTTGAATAAAGGTAATTATGAGGGCATGAGAGAGGAACTGACTAAAATAGACTGGAAGCAGAGGCTAACCGGGAAGACACTAGAGCAAAAATGGCAGGAGTTTGTAGGTATAATTGAGGACACTGTACAGAGGTTCATTCCCAAGAAAAGAAAGATTAACCGGGGAGGGATTAGACAACCTTGGCTGACAAAGGAAGTCAGGAAATGTATTAAAGAAAAAGAGAGATCCTATAAAGTGGCTAAGAACAGTGGGAAATCAGAAGATTGGGAAGGATACAAAAGCAAACAGAGGATAACAAAGAGTGTAATAAGAAATGAGAGGATCAAATATGAAGGTAGGCTAGCCAGTAATATTAGAAATAATAGTAAAAGTTTCTTTCAGTACATAAGAAACAAACGACAGGCAGAAGTAGACATTGGGCCACTTCAAACTGATGCAGGGAGCCTAGTGATGGGAGATAAGGAAATAGCAGGAGAACTTAACAAGTACTTTGCGTCAGTTTTCACAGTGGAAGACATGAGTAATATCCCAAAAATTAAAGGGTGTCACGGGGCTGAGTTGAGTATGGTTGCCATTACGAAAGAGATAGTGCTAGAAAAGTTAAAAAGTCTTAAAATTGATAAATCTCCTGGCCCCGATGGGATACACCCTAGAGTTCTGAGAGAGGTTGCTGAGGAAATAGCAGAGGCATTGGTTGAGATCTTTCAAGAGTCACTGGAGTCAGGAAAGGTCCCGGATGATTGGAAGATGGCTGTAGTAACCCCCTTGTTCAAGAAAGGATCAAGGCAAAAGATGGAAAATTATAGGCCAATCAGCTTAACCTCGGTTGTTGGTAAAATTCTAGAATCCATCATTAAGGATGAGGTTTCTAAATTCTTGGAAGAGCAGAGTCTGATTAGAACAAGTCAACATGGATTTAGTAAAGGGAGGTCATGCCTGACAAACCTGTTGGAATTTTTTGAAGAGGTAACAAGTAGGTTAGACCAGGGGAACCCAGTGGATGTGGTCTATCTGGACTTTCAAAAGGCCTTTGATAAGGTGCCACACGGGAGACTGCTGAGCAAGGTGAGGGCCCATGGTGTTCGAGGTGAGCTGCTGGGATGGATTGAGGATTGGCTATCTAACAGAAGGCAGAGAGTTGGGATAAAAGGTTCTTTTTCAGAATGGCAGCCGGTGACGAGCGGTGTCCCGCAGGGTTCGGTGCTGGGGCCACAGCTGTTCGCATTATATATTAATGATTTGGATGAGGGAACCGGGGGCATTCTAGCGAAGTTTGCCGATGATACAAAGTTAGGTAGACAGGCAGGTAGTACTGAGGAAGTGGGGAGGCTACAGAAGGATCTAGACAGGTTGGGAGAGTGGTCCAGGAAATGGCTGATGGAATTTAACGTGAGCAAGTGCGAGGTCTTGCACTTTGGCAAAAAGAATATAGGAATGGACTACTTTCTAAATGGTGAGAAACTTAATAAAGCCAAAGCACAAAGGGATCTGGGAGTGCTAGTCGAGGATTCTCTAAAGGTAAACATGCAGGTTGAGTCTGTGATTAAGAAAGCGAATGCAATGTTGTCTCTTATCTCAAGAGGGTTGGAATATAAAAGCAGAGATGTACTACTAAGACTTTATAAAGCTCTGGTTAGGCCCCATTTGGAGTACTGTGTCCAGTTTTGGTCCCCACACCTCAGGAAGGACATACTGGCACTGGAACGTGTCCAGCGGAGATTCACACGGATGATCCCTGGAATGACAGGTCTAGCATATGAGGAACGGCTGAGGATACTGGGATTGTATTCGTTGGAGTTTAGAAGATTAAGGGGAGATCTAATAGAGACGTACAAAATAATACATGGCTTTGAAAAGGTGGATGCTAGAAAATTGTTTCTGTTAGGCGAGGAGACTAGGACCCGTGGACACAGCCTTAGAATTAGAGGGGGTCATTTCAGAACGGAAATGCGGAGACATTTCTTCAGCCAGAGAGTGGTGGGCCTGTGGAATTCATTGCCACGGAGTGCAGTGGAAGCCGGGACGCTAAATGTCTTCAAGGCCGAGATTGATAGGTTCTTGTTGTCTAGAGGAATTAAGGGCTACGGGGAGAACGCTGGCAAGTGGAGCTGAAATGCGCATCAGCCATGATTGAATGGCGGAGTGGACTCGATGGGCCGAATGGCCTTACTTCCACTCCTATGTCTTATGGTCTTATGGTCTTATGGACTGGTAATATTGAGGGACGCTGCAGAAGGATTTGGACAGATTAGGAGAGTGGACAAAGAAGTGGCAGATAGAATACAACATAGGAAAGTGTGAGATCATGCACTTTGGTAGGAAGAATAGAGGCATGGACTATTTTCTAAAGGGGGAGAAAATTCATAAGTCTGAAGTGCAAAAAGACTTGGGAGTTCTACTCCAGAATTCTCTCAAGGTAAACTTGCAGGTTGAATCAGTAGTTAGGAAAGCAAATGCAATGATAGCATTTATTTTGAGAGGACTTGAAAATAAAAGCAGGGATGTAGATCTGAGGCTCCATAAGGCTCTGGTCAGACCACATTTGGAGTATTATACACAGTTTTAGGCCCCATATCTCAGGAAGAATGCGCTGGCGCTGGAGCGTGTTCAGAGGAGGTTCATGAGAATGGTCCCAGAATTGAAAAGCTTATCATACGAGGACCATTTGAGGACTCTGGGTCCATACTTGATGGTGTTTTGAAGGATGAGGGGGATCTAATTGAAACATACAGAATACTGAATGGCCTGGACAGAGTGAATGTAAGAAGATGTTTCCATTGGTAGGAGAGACGAGGACCCGAGGGCACAGCCTTAGAGTAAAGGGAAGACCTTTTAGAACAGAGATAAGGAGAAACTTCTTCAGCCAGAGAGTGGGGAATCTATGGAATTCGTTGCCAGAGAAGGCTGTGGAGGCCAGGTTATTGAGTATATTTAAGACTGAGATAGATAGGTCCTTGAGTATCAAGGGTTATGGTCAGAAAGTAGGAGGATATGGTTGAGAATTTACCAGTCATGATTGAATGCAGAGCAGACTCAAAGGGCTGAATGGCCTAATGTCTGCTCCTATGTCTTATGGTCTTATGGTGTTATGTAAGTGGGACTAGTATAGGTTGTGATATACTTTAGATGATACAGAATCATTGGACTGAAGGCCTCTTCGGTACAGTATGATTCTATGATACCATCAGCTTTGCACAGATTCACTGTCACAAATCTTTCATTCCAGTTCAGTCTAGGCTCATGATACCATATAGGCAATAATACCCAACATCTCTTCAGCAGAAGATAAGCTCAATTGTGTTGAGCAATAGTTAGGCTTACGTCATTACTCAGTAGCTAGCTACGTTATATTTAAGATGCATAATATTCTTTTGTGACAGTATCAGTCTCAAATTAAGATTAAGAATACATTGCCATATTAACTGTATGTTGTAAATATTAAGAGCAATCACTGAAACACCAGAAACACTGGTGAATGCATGCAAAACTTGTTAAGCACTAGTTAGCTCCTATCAAAACAGTTCTTTCTTTCCAAATTCATGGAACTGATTTTGTGATCATTTAGCCCTTTCAGGTGCTAACTGCCCTGTACAACAAAGACCATGCTGGGCAAAATTTAACAATTCAGAAAAAAGTCATGGGGATCGTGATGAGCTATTGAATCATACCTATTTGTTCCGCTACAGGCAACATTCAAATTTTGCTGCTAATTTAAACAGCAAAGCATGCAGCTAAATGTGCTGTTAAGTGGCTGTCAGCATCAGAAACCAAATGTATGCAGGTTTTGCGCAATTGAAACCTACTATGAAGTACTTCAAATCGGCTTGCACCAGTGAAAGCAAAGGTGGATTTAGCTGCAGGAGGTGGCTTGGGAGGACATTCTGAGCAGGAAGAAAAGTGATATGGGTGTTACAGCATTTATTGCCCATCTCTAATTGCCCAGAGGGCAGTTAAGAGCAAACTACATTGCAGTTGGTCTGGAATCACATGTAGGCCAAGCTAACTAAGGACAACAATTTCCTTCCCTGAAGGGCCTGAGAGAACCAGACTGTTTGTTTTTTCCTGACAATTGACAATTAGGCACTTAATTCCAGATTTTTAAAATTGAATTCAAATTCCACCATCTGCCATGGCAGGATTCTGAATACTGTTGGGTCGCTGGATTAATAGCTTAAGCAACAATACTACGAGGCCATTGATTCCCACCTAAGGCTACAAGGCAGTGAGAGAATTGTAAACATAGACATTGGAGCAGGAGTAGGCCATTTGGCCCACTCTGCCAATCAGTATAACAATGGCTGATCATCCAGCTCAATACATTGTTCCTACTTTCTCCCCCAGCTCTGATTCCTTTAGCGCTAAGACCTATACCTAATGCCTTCTTAAAAACATTCAATGGTTTGGTTTCAACTCAGTAATGGAGAATTCCCTAGGCACATCACATTTTGGCTCCTCATCTCCTTTATTCTCTCATAGAGTCATAGATTCATAGAGATGTACAGAACGAAAACAGACCCTTTGGTCCAACTCGTCCATGCTGACCAGATACCCTAACCTAATCTCGTCCCATTTGCCAGTACGTGGCCCATATCCCTCTAAACCTTTCTTATTCATATACCCATTCAGATGCCTTTTAAATGTTGTAATTGTACCAGCCTCCACCACTTCCTCTGGCAGCTCATTCCATGCACACCACCCTCTGCATGAGAATGTTGCCCCTTAGGTCCATTCAGAATTTTTCCCCTTTCACCGTAAACCTATGCCCTCTAGTTCTGGACTCCCTATCCCATGGAAAATACATTGTCTATTTACCCTAACCATGCTTCTCGTGAATTTACAAACCTCTATAAGGTCACCCCTCAGCCTCCAACACTCCAGGGAAAACAGCCCCAGCCTATTCAGCCTCTCCCTGTAGCTCAAAACCTCCAACCCTGGCAACATCCTTGTAAATACTTTCTGAACCCTTCCAAGTTTCACAGCATCCTTCTAACAGCAAGGAGAGCAGAATTGCATGTAATATTCCAAAAGTGGTCTAACCAATGTCCTGTACAGTGGCAACATGCCTCCTAACCCATATACTCAATACTCTGACCAATAAAAGAAAGCATACCAAACGCCTTCTTCATGATCCTATCTACCTACAGCTCCACTTCCAAGAAACAATGAACCTGCACTCCAAGGTATCTTTGTTCAGCAACATGACCCTGGACCTTCCCATTAAGTGTATAAGTCCTGCCCTGATTTGCCTTTCCAAAATGCAGCACCTTACAGTTATCTAAATTAAACTCCATCTGCCACTGCTCAACCCATTGGCCCATCTGATCAAGATCCTGTTGTTCTCTGAGGTAACCTTCTTCACTGTCCACTACACCTCCAATTTTGGTGTCATCTGCAAACTTACTAACTATACCTCCTATATTCACATCCAAATCATTTATATAAATGACAAAAAGCAGTGGACCCAGCACCAAAAATGCAGAAAAGTGCTCACTTATAATAGCCTTGAGGTAGACGGGTGAATCTTGAGGTAGATCAATTCTCTAACTGTAGAAGACATGCAACCATCCAGACAAATGTTGTGAAAGCTGTAGTACTAGATAAGCTTCATTGCAGCCCTAAAGATCAATAATACCCTCCCACACATGGTCAATGTTAATATATTTGTGTTTGCATACCATATCCAAAAACAATTATTAGATTTTGCAAATGCCAAATGGTCCACCTCCCCTTCACTGACCTACTAACAATTTCTGTCAACCATGTCTTGTACACGCACAGCATCACTTCACCTTCACACACTGAGCCTGCTAAAATCCTCATTCTCATTTCATAAAGCTTACACACACACTGTCAGTTATTCAACTATGACAGCCACGTCACTCAAACATATTGCACTCGTAAACTGACACAAATCCCTGTGTTGTAGAGCACACAGCATCCTAAGCAGCAGCAATGAACCAGCAAGGAAAAGGTATAGTTGTATATCTTCACCCCGAGATGAGAGACAGTACATGCCATCACTGGAGTGATCATGTCTGATACCAGCAGTGTGGCTGAACATAAAAGAAAACAGAGGCGGACCACGTGGGCCACCAAAGACCACACAGTCCGTCAAGCTCCCTCTGCCATTCAATATAATCACAGTTGATGTTTGATATTTAAAGCATTGAAGATATTCTCATGGTCACACCCAACCCTCCTTCTCACATCCCAGTTCCCCCTCATCTCATTAACCCTTTGGGTTTACAAGCAACAGTTCAATGATGCACGTCTTGATTTCCCTCAACAGAATCACAGAACTGTTACAACACAGAGGCATTTTGGCCCATCATGTCTAAATTGGCTCTCCAAATGAACAAATTACTCAGTGTTGTTCTCCTGACTTTCATTGTAACCATTTTCATTTTTCCTTGTCAGCTAACAGTTTACTTCTTTTTGCAATGCCTTGACCTAACCAGCCTCACAACTGGAATTCCTCATCCCCTCTAGGCGGTTTCCCCTCAGATATACTCAGCATGTTACCCACAGTAAGACACAAAGGCAGAAAGCATTGTAACCAGTGGTTGGAAATAGCTTCTTGTGCATGATACTGAGTGCTGGTGGGGTTGTCAGCGTTGCAGTGCTGCTGACTCAATTGCTGGGATGTGGATGACTCTGCATCCATGGAGGGTCCCAGTCTTCTGCAAGGTCAAGGATTCTGTGCCATAGAGGGTGAGGACACAGATATTGGCAGACATCATCCCTGCTCCCACCCCCCCTCCCCCCACCCTGATCCTGTAATGCAACATCTTCTCCTGAAATGTAAAAATGGCAAATGATGAAGACACAAGTGGATGGCATGGCTGTTATGGTCGGTGCATGGTGAGACAGGTGTTGCTGTATTCCAAAGCAGTGTGGAGATAGCATGGAGAGGAGTGCACAGTGAGTAGTGAGGAGGATGCATGTGATGACAGCAAATGAGGAAAGTTGTTGCATGTGGCAGGGGAATGTTGGAGCCTTAATGTGAAATTGATGTGTTCATATAGGTACAGTGAGTGTAAGTCGTAGTGAGCAGAGCATGATACTTGCCTTGATGGACTAGAGAAGATCAATGACCTTCTTTTGGCACCGCAGCCTGGTCCTCCGCATCCTTGAGATAGCATTGACTTGAGTAGCGTGGGTAGTGGTGCAGTCTCCTGTAATAAACCTCCTGTGGTAAAAGAACACCTCTATCAACCGAACCTCCAGGTTCCTGTTAGAGAAACATGTTGCCAATCTCCTCCTTCTCAGCCATCACTCTTCAGTCCTCACCAGCAGCTTCCAAAAGCAGCACTCCTCCAGGTGCACACAGCGCAAAGTCAGCATGGACCTAAGGAATGCTGGTCTTAGAGTGGATATCTGCTGGACAGTGAGTTATTTCAAGAAAGGTACACTGTAAGATGTTGCAAAAACTCACTGAGTGTAGGCGGAATCAGCAATTATTGCATTGAGTTTACGTTACGGCGAGAAATCCTACTGCGTCTCATGGTAAGATTCCCTCCAACTAACACGTTGCAATTTGTAAGTAGCCAAAAAAGCATACGATTCAGCCGCTTTAGCTGTGATCATGTGTGTCCTGTCTGAAGGTAGATCTCAAACTCTAATGATACTTCATCCTGATCCATTGTCTTGGTAGTTTGTGTTGGAGATGCTTTCCCATTACCTGCTAGTCACAGGTATAGGTGAGAAAGTAAGCCCCCAATCTACCTCAGCCAGAATAGCAATTGAATCCACAGGGTTAGCATTATTCTGAGCTGTTTGTTAGCCATTTAGTCAGCTGAGCTAATCAAGATTCAATAAAATGGAATCAAAACATAAATTGTTGGAAAAACACTATTGGTCAGGTAGCATTGGCAAGACAAATAAGGAAAATATTTTACACTAATAAAATTTCAGAAATGCAAATAAAAAGGTAGGGGTGTAATAAATTTTAATGTAAAAGTACATAATGCATGAATATATGTGATTGGTGTGTTTGTTGGGGTGGGGTGATGGAGGAGTTCATAGAGTCATGGAGATGTACAGCATGGACAAGCAGACAAAAGTTAATTAAATAACAATTCCTCTGCTCAACGTTTGTGTCAATTAGTTTAGATTCATTCAATATATTTACATTGTCAAATTATTTTTTATTGTGACTACATAATTGATGTTTCTGCCCAGGGTATGACAAATGGTACAGTTTGGTAATGACAAGTATCATATATTATTAAACTTTTTAGGGCCAATTTCTTAACTAGACCACTGTGGCCAATTGCTGTGAATAAACACAGCCTGACATTCAGATTCAGTGGCTGTTTGGGGAGAGACGTTTGCAGATTACATAGCTCCTGTAAATCACAGGCTGCATTTCAAAAGATTCCAGAATGAAATTATTTGTCCCTTTCTCGTGGATTTTTGGGTTGTGGTGTTGGAAATAAATTGAACTTTGCAAATATTGTCATTTGGTAAATGCGATATAATTTGATTATTGGGCACTGTAGTTGATAAAAACGGAAAGGATTGTGGATGCTGTAAATCAGAAACAAAAACAATTGCTGGAAAAGCTCAGCAGGTCCAGCAGCATCTGTGGAGAAAAATGAGACTTAACGGTTTGGGTTGAGTGACCCTTCCTCAGTACTGTAGCTGATCTTGTTTCACCAAGTAGAGTCCCCACTAATTACACTCTTTATGTGCATGGTAAGCATCTATTTTACACCATCTCCCATAAATAATCCCCAAAGTCGTGGGCGTCAATTACACAGGATGCCTCTTCCAACATGTTGAGAGCTAGAATGAACAAATCAACAAGCTTTTTGTACCTCATTAAAATATGATTACCTTAATAACTTAATTCTCTCTACTTAGAGTTTTAAAATCTCTGCTGATTTCAAAGAAATTTAAGTTAATTAAATGTATGCTACCCCACAGCTCACTAGATATGCTTAGTTGTCAGATATTGGCAATATTCTGTCAGGAGTGCGATGAACATGTGACTGAGTAACATGATTTGCTCGTGGTGAAGGATTTTATTTTATTGTCCTGATTCCTTTCTTTAGAATGATGATAACTATTGATGTTACTGAAAAATTCAGCCTTGACACACTTTTGGTGCTAAAGCAGGCCCGACACAGCCTTTGTTTCTTGACCTTTGCCATGCCCTTCTTATTATGGACTGCATTTACCACTCTGACTGCTGTAAGTAGGGAATATATCTGTTCTCCCACTGGAGTCATTAGCTATCTACTAAAAGCAAAAAGTCTCGTTTTTTCTACTTTCTATCCCAGAGGCATAGACTCAATGGTAGCACTACCAACTGTTCCCCAGCTGAGGTCAGCCAGATCATTGTAGCTTAGGGATCGATCTTGGGACATTCCATGTTTTTACATATCAGCGTTAATAATCTTTACATTTAGATAGCAACTATCACTGAAGCATTTCAAAGGGAAGAATATTGGTGAAGGTATAAAAAACATCTTTGTATTGTTATCTCAGTCTCCTAACTGAAGTCATTGACTCAAAAATGGATTTTGTATGATAAGGTACATAATATTACTCCTAAATGATAATTGTCTATGCTTGTTTTGTGTTTGACTTGTCAATGGGTCCTATAATATGATTGCATTCAAATTGCATAGAAATGCTGAGAAATCACAATACAGAAAATGACCATTGAACTCAACTGGGTTCTGTCAGCATTAACAATTATTTTCACTGGTATTTATCCAGCCTTGCATCATTCCTTTCCCTTTTCCATCTATGCAATCTCAGCATCAACATATGACAGAGTTTTGCTTCAATCATTAAGTGATGAATTCCACAGCCTCACAACTCTGTATGAACATATTTTGCCTGCCCACTGTTCTGAGCCTGTTACATTTAACCTACTGCCTTTAACTTTAGACCTTTCAATGACTGGAAACAATTTGATTCTATCCACTTATCCAACCTTACAGCAGAACAATATGCTATTCAGATTAACCTCTTTGTAACCTTAATGCCCAGAGAATAAAAGTTCCAGTCTGCTGAATTTGCCCTGATAGTTATCACCTCAAATTGTGACATCATCCTTGGAAATCTTTTTCTTGTGTACCTTCTCCACTTAATGCATATTCTTGGTCCATGCACACATCCTTCCATCCTATTTTATCAGTAGAATCCTTCCTCCTTCTTGCTCCTTTCCTTTAGAAGCATTTATGCTATTCACTCCAATGAGTGCATGACAGATTGAGTTTTACTTTCTGAATAAAGATACCCTCTTGAATTTCCAACTAGATTTACGAATGAATAAATGAATGGATGATTGATTTATTGAGACACACACACACACACACACATATATATATATATAAAATAACATATATGGAGGGAGATAGGCTGAAAAGTGATCTGTGACCACAATCCGGTGCCATTTTGAAGTAGAAAAGAGTAAAAAGGAAGTATTTAAAGAGAGTAATAACTTAACGTTTCGGGTCAAGTGAGCCTTCCTCAGAACAACTCGATCTGAAACAACAACTCTGATTTCTCTCCACAGAAGCTGCCAGACCGCTGAGCTTTTCCAGCAATTTCTGTTTTTGTTTTTGATTTCTAACATCCACAATTGTTTAGGTTTTTATTTTGCACTTAAGTAGAGTTCACCTTCATCAGCTCCCAAACACAGCTCCAGGACTTCTGCAAGGTCCCCACTCTGGGCCTACTGCAGCCAGGAGCCTCTGCTCCGGGCACTGAAACTGCCACAGTGGACATCCCACTGGTGCCGACTCAATCCCTGTTTGGGCCTACCACAGCAGGAGTCCTCGCTCCACTATCGCTGCCGTCGCTACTATTCCAGGAGGCCATGCATGGGGTCACTGCTCTGGCCTTCCAGTGATGTCAGGAGGTTGAAGAAAAGAAAAAGGGAAAAGACAAAAGGAAGAGAGAGAAAAAGTATGTGGCCAGCCTGGAGTGGACAGGCCCAGACCAAACACTGCCTACTGTGCAGGTGCCACCATCTTATTGATCCTATTTATTGGTAGTTGTCTTATATTCATGCACGCTAGCTCTTCTCTCTTCCAAAGTTAGACACAGCTTGTCTATGAGTACCTGCAGTCACTGACAAGGAGCAAGAGGGGTTGACCACAAAGTTACACAAATCAGGAAGAAAATCTCTTTGAACATAGAAGTGGAAATCAATGCCATGAGGAACACTTGCAGACCCAACCATGATGCAGTGCTTGTCTCAGCTTCTTGTCACAGTACAAGCAGCAGTCATACAATGTTTGAGTCTTTGCATCAGAAGCTCAAACTGAAGACATGTAAACTCAGTTTGCTGCCATATAGCCTCAGACTAGCAGTGCGAATAGCAGTGCTCGAAGCAACTTCCAGGGCCTCAGAGCTGTCCAGACAGCTGTTCTCAAACAGATTGCAAAGATTGCTAGGGCAGCACGGTGGCTCAGTGGTTAGCCCTGCAGCCTTACAGCACCAGGGACCCAGGTTCAATTCCAACCTTGGGCAACTGTCTGTGCGATGTTTGGACATTCTCCCCGTGTCTGCACGGTTTCCTCCGGGTGCTCCGGATTCCTCCCACAATCCAAAGGTCAGGTGAATTGGCCATGCTAAACTGCCCATAGTGTTAGGTACATTAGTCAGGGGTAAATATAGGACAGGGGAATGGGTCTGGGGTGTTACACTTCAGAGGGTCGGTATGGACTTGTTTCCGTACTGTAGGGAATCTAATCTAATCAGTTCTGATGCATTGCCACAGAGGCATGGCAGGAACAATGTGGATCTGAAACCTTCTCTGCATGCTCCAGACAACAGCGTTCCACCTCCCAACGTGGTCGCTCTGTCAGTGGCCTTGCTTTTAACCAACCCAAAACCGCTGCCACCATGCTGCATCTGTATAACTTGAAGTTGGGACTTGAATTGCCAGATTTGGTCAAGATCATCCTGTAACGCCATTTGCTAAATGTGTCACTAAAAGTCAGCAACCCTCCAATAGTCACATAGTGGCATTGTGTAGGAGCACAACAACTGGAGAAGGAGCAGGGGAAGGATGCATGAAGGGAATGTAAACAAAAAGTGGCTTTGAAATCCAGATCTGTAAGGAGTGACTACCTGCAAACAACTGTGAAGCTCTAAGCCAGCAAGAAGAGAGAAAATGACAAAAGAAAATTCTTCTGAATAGCACAGAGGCTTTTAGCTGAGAGCTTTAAACTCTGTTTAATCACAGAAGTCAACCTACAGGGATATTGAAATTAATGTACGTGTCAAACAGTCAACTAAGACAAAGGCAATGCTGCTTTTGAAACATGATTAATCTTTAATTTATCTCAGATATGTACCTCTGAGGACAGAAGTGTCTCAAGCCAATTTTGCTTGAAAGCAATATTTATTTGACTCAGGTGATATAACCTTGATCTCATTTGTCAAGGAGAAGCTACCCTTTCCCAAAATAAAGATACAAATTTTATCGCTCTTCTTCATATTTGCAAACCAGCAGCAATCAGCCGCTTTGGAATTCTTTGCCCAACCTGAAGGCTAGGTGGTATTTCAACATGGCACTAGCTGCAACCTTTTACAATTGTGCAATGAAATAGCATGGAATCAATGCCTTTGATGTTCAAAGCTCATAGGAGTGTTGGGCAATGCAATAATATAGACAGATGGTTCCTTTTACACCCCATCTATTCTACAAATCCATTACGTTAATTGGGCCCACTTGGCAATATTGCCAATTTTAATCTAAAATTTACATTAAAAAGCCCTGAAATTCCTGAGAAGGTACAGTTACCCTTCACTTGTGGCCTTTCATCAGAACAGCAATTTTTAAGACATCAATTCTATGTGACAGAGAACAAGAGAGACTATTAGTTAATGAGCAGGTGTTCGAAGAGACAATGAGTGAGCATCTTAGTCATAGTGATCACAATGTCATACATTTTAGATTTGTTATTGAAAACAAAAAATGGTGGTCTGCAAAGTGGGTTTTGGATTAGACGAAACAGATTTTATTAAAATAAGGCAGTATCTGGCCAAAAGAGACTGGGAGCAATAGACCAAGAGAATTAAATCTCTACCTGGAGAAGCAAGGTTGGATCAAGGATATTTAGCATGGCTTTGTCCAAGGAAGGTCTGGCCTAAACAAACTTGATTGAATTTTTCAAGGAGATAACCAGGTGTGGAAATGAAGATTGTGCAGTTTATGTCATTTAAATGGATTTCAGCAAAGCCTTTGGTGATGTCCCAGAAGGGGAATTCATAAAGAAAGTAAAACACATGTGATTCAGGTTAACTTGGCAAGTTGGACCCAGAATTGGCTTTGAGTGGTAAGAGTGGTGATAGAAGGCTGTTGGAGTGACTGGTGCCCAGTGTGCAGTGGTGTACCACAGAGATCAATGCTGGTTCCCTTATTGTTTGTGATATATACAAATGATACAGAAAGAAGTGTAGGGGAAATGATAAGTAAGTTTCCAGTTGACATGCAAATTGGCTGGGTGGTTGACAGTGAGGCAGAAGGTCTGAGGTTACAGGAGAATACGCAAGGATGGGTCAGATTGGCATTTCTGTGACAGTAGGAATTTAATAGTTCTGAAGAAGAGTTGTAACAGTCCTGTCTCTCAACAGCCATCCCGTATGACCTGAGAACTTTGAATTCTCCAGTGCGTATGCAGGATCACAGGATATCTGTCACACCTCTGCAAAGTCTGGTATTGATAGTCATGGATAAGCTGCACACTGATGGAGCAGAAACCTTTTCAGTTGATGAGCTTTGCAGGATGGTGATAAGGTACTTTCAAAGCAACTTTACTTTTCACTCATGGGATGTGAATTTGTAGGTCGTGGTGTTCCCATATATCTGCTGCCCTTGTCCTTCTAGAATGAAGTGCTTGTGGGTCTGGAAGGTGCTGCCTGAGACTTTTTGGTGAATTTGTGCAGTGAATCTTTTAGATAGCACACACTGCTGCTATTGAGTGTCAGTGGTGGAGAGAGTGGATGTTTGTGGATCTGGTGCCAATTAAGCTGCTGTTTTGTCCTGGATGGTGTTAAGCTTCTCTAGTGTTACTGGAGCTGCACCCATAGAGGCAAGTGGGGAGTATTCCATCATACTCCTGACTTGTGCCTTGTAGATGGTGGACAGGCTTTGGAGAGTCAAGAGGTGAGTTACTCACTGCAGTATTCCTAGATTCAGTCACTGTGTGTATCTGGTGAGTTCAGTTGAATTTCTAGTCAATGATAACCCCTAGAATATTAATGGAGGATTCAGTGGTGGTAACACTGGTGATGCTCTTTGCCTCTTATTTGAATGGTGCAAATGTTACTTGCCATGTGTCAGCCCAAGTATGTCAGTATGTTACACCTCCCTGGCACAGCCACTGCTAGGCACATTTGTGCATGGGGGAGGTAAACGTTCGGATTGTTGGAGGATCTGTGCAAAGGTCTCCATGTGACCTAATGCCATAGGGACGCACCACTCTTCCTGCTTTCCGATGGTGCAATGGTCTCTCAGCATAGACCTCCATCCATTGAGTCTGATCTGCAGCCATAAAGTGATGGTGAGAGACAAACAATTACATGTAAGGTTAAAGAGCAAATGTTTACACATAAACTGAGAGTCAAGTACAAGATATTGTGACCTCTGCCACAAAAGTGCCCTCAATACACTATCTTTATAGAATCCCTACAGTGTGGAAACAGGCCATTTGGCTCAAAACAAACACAAACTCTCTGAAGAGCATCCCACCCAGACCCACTCCGCTGACTAATGCACCTAACCTACACATTCCTGAACACTATGGGCAATTTCCCATGGCCAATTCACCTAACCTGCACATCTTCGGATTGTGGGAGGAAACCCACGCACACACACACGGGGAGAATGGGCAAACAGCCACCTGAGGCTGGAATCGAGCCCAGGTCCTTGGTGCTGTAAGGCAGCAGTGCTAACCACTGAGCCACCGTGCTGCGCCATGTTTCTTCTCTCTCTCTCCATTGCATACTCACGTACTCCCTTATTCCATAACCAGGGTGGATGGGGCCTGGTCCACTGGGGATGACTTTGGCTTGGTGTTTTACTGAGGTGACCCTGGGTTTGTCACTGAGTGGGGGTAGTGATGTGCAGGCAGATGGAGGGCATGCCACTTCTCTGCACAATGTCCTGAGAGAAGCTTTGGCCTCAAAATGCAAACCAGCTCATCATCTTGGTACAGCCAGCCAATAGAGCAGACAGGTCAGATCGATCATTGTTTAAATCTAATGTTTAAAGAGAAATTCAGCACTGTCCGAGCCTCCCATCCTCACTGGCTGGACAGCCTCACTGATGGAGAACCCAAATCGCATGTTCAAGTTGGATTAGCAAGCACAAAGTTAAATGAAAAATAAAGGCCATATTTCTGAACCTGATGAAGGGCTTTAATATTTCAGAGAGCAGTGCAATAATTCAGCAAATGTGAGATTCCCCAGTGGAACCTGACAGCTGTAAGTCTTTATATAGCGTGTGTGAAATGAGCTAATCTGGCAGATTGCCGAGCAGCATCAGTCACAGGTACATTTCTAAATAGTTAGTTAGTCTGATGGGACGTGGTCACAAGTGTATTGTACAAGGGGTGGGTGGTGTGGCAGAGGGGTAAGTAACTAGCCAGATCTTGTCGAGTAAAATTACCCAAAGTACTTTTATATGAGATTAGATTCCCTACAGCGTGGAAACAGGCCCTTCGGCCAAAAAGGTCCACACTGACTCTCTGAAGAGTAACCCACCCAGACTCATATCCTTCTGACTAATACACCTAACACTATTAACAATTCAGCATGGCCAATTCACCTGACCTGCACATCTTTCGACTGTGGGAGGAAACCAGATCTCACGGAGGAAACCCATACAGACATGGGGAGAATTAGAGGGAAGGATCGAGAGCTTTAAATAGGAACATATGAATCATGTTAAAAAATGACTAATTACAACAATGCAAACACAATATAATACCTAATTGTCTATCGTCAGCAGCACAGATAAGCATTTCTGTGGCTGCAAGAGAGATTCCAGGATGCCTCCATGGTGTTGGGGTCAAGGATATCTCTGACTGGGCACAGGATTTTCTGAAGGGGAGGATGAGTAACCAGAGGTTGTGGTCCATGTTGGTATGAACAACATAGGCAGAAAGAGAGATGAGGTTCCGCTAAGGGAGTTTAGGGAATTAGGTAAGAAGTTGAAAAGCAGGACCTCTAGGGTTGTAATCTTGGAATTACTCCCTGTGTCATGTGCCAGTGAGGCTAGAAATAGGAAGTTAGTACGGTTAAATACATGGCTAAGGAGCTAGTATTAGAGGGGAGCTTGAGGAATGTGGATCATTGACATGTTTTCTGGGTTTGGTGCGACTTTTACTAGAAGGACGGATTGCTCCTAAACTGGAGGGACACCAATATCTTGATAGGGAGGTTTGCTAGTGCCAGTGGGGAGAGTTTAATCTAGTGTGGCAGGGAGTGGGAACCAGAGCAGTAGATCAGAAATTGAAATAACTGAGGAAAAGTCTAATACTAAGGCCAGTAAAGCTGAGAGGGAGAACAGACGGGAAGATTATTGAACACGGCAGGACTAGCAGTCTGAGGTGTATTTGTTTTAGTGTGAAGAGTATGACAATTAAGGCAGATGAACTGAGAGCTTGGATTTATACAACTAATTATACTGTTGTAGCTATTACACAGAATTGTTTGAGAGAGGTACAATACTAGCAGCTTAACATTTCAAGGTTGAGATATTTCAGGTGAGATACAGAGGGATGTAAAAGAGGTGGGAGAGTTGTGTGACTAATATAGGAGAATTTCACAGCTGTACTGAGGGAGGGAGGACATGTTGGCAGGTTCACCCAACGAGGCCATGTGGATACAGCTCAGGAATAAGAAGGTTGCAGTCACTGGGATTGTACCACAGCCTCCCAATAGGTCAGCAGGTGATAGAGGAATAGATATATAAATAGATTATGGAAAAAATGTGAAAACAACAAGTTTGTTGTCCCCCATGTTGGCCTGGGACTCGCTTAATGCCAGGGGCTTGGATGGGTGCAAATTTGTTAGGTATGTTCAGGGTGGCTTTTGAAATCATACATAAATAGTCCAACTAGGGAAGGGGTCATACCAGACCCTGTATTGGGGAATAGGCCCAGACAGGTGAGTGAAGTTTCAGTGGATAGCATTTTGTAACAGTGACCATAATTCTGTAAGTTTTAAGTTACTTATGGAAAATGATAAGCGTAGTCCTTTGGTGAAGGTACTAAACTGGGGGAAGGCTCACGACCAGAATGTTAAGCAGAAACTGGGGAATGTAGATTGGGGGCAGCTGTTTGAAGGTAAATCCACATCTGTCATGTTGGAATCTTTTAAAGGCCAGTTTGTTAGAATTCACAAGCAGCATGATCCTGTCAAAATGAAGGATAAGGACAGCAAGATTCAGGTACCTTAGATGACAAGAGAAATTGAGAGCTCAGTCAGAAAGAAAAAGGGGTCATACGTAAAATTGGAAACTGAAGATAGACAGAACCCTCAAAGAATACAAAGGTAGCAGGAAAGACCTCAAAGAAGGAATTAGGAGGGCTAAAAGTGACCATGAAAAGTCTTTAGCATAGGATTCATGGTGAGATGTAAGATTAATAGCTTGCTTGGATATTCAAAGATAGACAGTAACAGTTTAAGGGTGTTTTTTAGATTGGAGATCTGTGACCCAATGGTATTCCACAGGGATCAGTGCTGAGGCCCCTGAAGTTTGTAATATATATAAATGATTTGGGGAGAAGTAAGGTGGCCTAGTGGTAAATTTGCAAATTACCCAAAGATTGGGGGAGCTGTGGATAGTGGGGAGGATTGCCAGAGGATGCAGCAGGCTGTAGATAGGTTGGAGACTTGGACAAAGAAATGGTAGATGGAATTAAATCTGAACAAATGTGAGGTAGTGCATTTTGGAAGGTCTAATGCAAAAGGTTAGTATACAGAAAATGCCAGAACCCTTAGGAGTATCAAGATAAAGAGGGATTCAGGTGTCCAGGGCCACAGTTTCCTGAAAGTGAATAAGGTGGTCAAGAAGGCATGTGGCATGCTTATCTTCATCAGTCAGGGTGTAGAATATAAAAATTGACATGTCATGTTGCAATTGTTTAGAAATTTAGCTTGATCATATTTGGAATATTGTATACAGTTCTGGTTGCTATCACGATGTGGAGGCTTTGGAGAGGGTAAACAAATGGTTTATCAGGATGTTGCCTGGTTTCAAAGGTATTAGTGATGAGGAGTGATTGGACAGACTTGGTTTGTTTTCATTTGAAAGTTGAAGGATGAGGGACAACTTGATCAGAGTTTATGAAATTATGAGATGTATGAATAGGATGGATAGTCAAAGTCTTTTTTGCCAGGGTATAAATGTCAATTAAGTGGGGACATAGTTTTAAGGTAAAAGGTGGCAAGTTTAAAGGAGATGGGAGAGGCAAGGTTTTTACACAGAGGGTGTAGGTGCCTGGAATGAGCTGCCCGAGGAGGTGGTGGAGGAGGCAAATACAATAGAAACATTTAAGAGGCATCTTGACAGATGCATGAATAAGCAGGGAATGGAGGGATACAGATTGCATAGGGGCAAAAGGTTTATTGTTTAGAAGGACATCATGCTTCACCAGTCTCGATGGGCCAAAATACCTGTTCCTGTGCTGTACTGTTATTTTATCTTTGTTCTAGTCATCTATCATCTGAGTCACCACATGATAGAATGATAAGAGTTATTGACGAGTCACAGAGGTTGATCTTTATTGATGAATGTGCAGCAGACACAGTCACGAGATGAGGTAACCCTACAATGAGTGAGAGCATTGGAAACACAAGTCCAATGTCACCCGTTTCCTCTCTGTTTGCACTCAACATATGTCATATCTCAGATTACTCAAGTACTGCGCAGCAAAATGTTGTTTCTGAAAGTCTGCTCCATCATTTGCTCATTGAAATATGCTCAGTCTCAACATTAGGATCCTACCTCAGTGTTTCCCAGAGTATGACTATCATGATGACCCACATCAATCAATGGAAGGATATCAATTTAAATGGTCTGAAGTAAAGTCAGGGGATTGCATCTGACAATACTTGTACAAGGTTAGGAAGGAACTGGGTCCAAGACATTGAATTCTGTCACTGTTCACCTGAAATGATGTTTGAGTTTGTGAAGGTCCTCAGACAGGTGCTGTTCCCAGCAGACACAGTAAGAAGATGATCTTGCAAAGTAAGTATGGCTGAGAGTCACTGAAGCAGTGTGATTGCAGTCCCTCAAACCTGGACTGAATGCTCCAAGAGGTTCAGTGACCTCATAAGAACAGGAATATTAAGTCCCATTTCCAGAGTCCTGTTCCCATTCTCTGACTTCTCATAAATGTCTTCTGAAAATAACACACACCACTTATCTCACTGTCATCCTACTGACTTCTCACACCTTCCACAAACATTTTTAGCAGTTTATACTGTCCAGAAGAAAGACTGCAGCAACTCATCAATACTCCTTTGACTGTAACTTTCTGAAATAACGGCACAGAGGTTGGGTCCTGTCACCAATTCACCCTCCATTCACTCGTGCACAGTACTCAGGCTGTGACCATCCAGCTTGGAGTCAGTCCTCAGCTGAGGAGATTCAAATCTCCTGGTTATATCTTTGTGTTATATGATTATGCAAACTATAAATTCAAATTATGAACAGCAGATTCTGTAGTCGCAAACGAGACTCCCGGATAGCATGCTGCCTCCCAGGTGCCAGTGTCAACGATGTCTCGGATAAAATCTGCAGGATTCTTAAGGGAGAGGGAGAGCAGCCAGAAGTCGTGGCACACATTGATGCCAATGACATAGGTAGGAAAAGGGAGGAGGACTTGAAAAGAGAATACAGTGAGTTAGGTTGGAAGCTAGAAGGCAGGATGAGCAGAGTCAAAATCACTGGATTGTTACCGGTGCCACGTGCTAGTGAGGCAAGGAACAGAGAGCGAGTGCAGCTGAACATGTGGCTGCAGAGCTGGTGTAGGAGGGAGGGCTTCAGATATATGGACCGTTGGGATACCTCCTGGGGAAGGTGGGATCTGTACAAGAAGGATGGGTTGCACCTGAACTGGAGGGGAACAAATATCCTGGGTGGGATGTTTGCTAGAGCTCTTTGGGAGGGTTTAAGCTAGTTTGGCAGGGGGATGGGAACCTGAGCTATAGATTTGAGGATGGATTAGCTAATGAACAGCCAGATACAACATGCGGAGAGTCTGTGAAGAGGGTAGACAGTTAATAGGGCAAAGGTGCAGTCAGCGCGATGAGTTGAAGTGTGTCTTTTTTAATGCAAGAAGTATCAGCAATTAGGGTGTTGGATCAGTACTTGGAACTCTGATATTGTGGCCATTATGAAGGTTTGGATATTACAGGGGCAGGTATGGTTGTTGGATGCTCCAGGGTTTAGATGTTTCAAAAGGAATTGGGAAGGAGGTAATCAGGGACAATATCACAACAGCGGAAAGGGAGATTGTTGAGGAGGGTTTGTCTACAGATTCAGTATAGGTGGAAGTCATTAACAGGAAAGGAGCAGTCACTTTATTTGGAGCTTTCTACAGACCTGCAAAGACAACAGAGGAGCAGATTTTGGAAAGGTGCAGAAGTAACAGGGTTGTTGTCATGGGTGACTTTAACTTTCCTAATATTAGATTAGATTCCCTACAGTATGGAAACAGGCCCTTCAGTCCAACAAGCCCACACCAACCCTCTGAAGAGCAACCCACCCAGACCATTTCCCCTCCCTATATTTACCAACACTATGGGAACAGTACATCCTTGGATTGTGGGAAGAAACTGGAGCACCCAGAGGAAACCCACGCAGACACGGGGAGAATGTGCAAACTCCACACAGACAATTGCCCAAGATGGGAATCAAACCTGGGTCCCTGGGACTGTGAGGCAGCAGTGCTAACCACTGTGCCACTCTATTGGAATATTGATTGGAATCTACTTAGTTCAAATAGTTTGGATGAAGCAGTTTTTTGTCAGGTGTCCAGGCAGGATTCCTGACTCAATATGTAGATAGGCTAGCTAGTAAGGAGGCCATATTGGATTTGGTGCTTGGTAACGAACCAGGCCAGGTGTCAGATCTCTTATGGGAGAACATTTTAGTGACAGTGATCACAACTCCCTGACCTTTCCTACACTTAAGGAGAGGGATAGGAACAGACTGTATGGGCAAATATTTAGTTGTGGGAGGGGGAATTATAATGCTATCATGTAGGAACTGCAGCGCCCAAAATGGGAACAGGAGGTGCATGACAGAAATGTGGAGATTGTTTAGGCAGCACTTGCTGCGAGTGCTGGACAGGTTTGTCCCACTGAGGCAAGGAAAGGATGGTAAGATGAAGGGACCTTGGGTGACAAGAGATGTAGAAAATCAAGTCATGAGAAAGAAGGAAGCTTACTTAATGTTGAGGAGGCAAGAAAACGACAAGGTTCTAATGGGTTACAAGGTAGCCAGGAAGGAACTGAAGAATGGATTTAAGAAAGCTAGCAGGGGGCATGAAAAAGCTTCAGCGGGTAGGATTAAGGAAAACTCCAAGGTATTCGACACTTACATGAGGAACGAAAGGATGGTGAGAATGAGGGTAGGACCGATCAGGGATAGTGGAGGAAACTTGCGCCTGGAGTCGGACAAAGTAGGAGAGGTCCTTAATGAATACTTTGTTTCAGTATTTACTACTGAGAGGGATCTTGACATTTGTGAGGACAGCGTGAAACAGACAAATATGCTCAAACAGGGAGATGTGAAGAAGGAGGATGTGCTGAAAATTTTGAAAAATGTGAGAATAGATTAATTCCCTGGACCAAAGTAGATATACCCAAGGTTACTACAGGAAACAAGGAAAGAGAATTGCTGTTCAATGATCTTTGTGTCCTCTGTCTACTGGAGAAGTGCCAGATGATTGTAGGGTGTCAAATGTCATTCCCTTGTTCAGGAAAGGAAATAGGGATAATCCTGGCAATTACAGACCAGTCAATCTTACATTAGTGGTGGGCAAATTATTGGAGAGGATTTTGAGAGACAGGATTTATGATTACTTGGAAAACCATAGTTTGATTAGAGATAGTCAGCATGACTTTGTGAGGGACAGGTCATGCCTCACAAACCTTATTGAATTCTTTGAGGATGTGACAAAACATATTGATGAAGGTAGAGCAGTGGATGTGGTGTGCATGGATTTTAGCAAGGCATTTGATAAGCTTCCCTATGGTAGGCTCATTTAGAAAGTAAGGAGGCATGGGATACAGAATTGGCTGGCCCATAGAAGACAGAGGGTGGTGGTTGATGGAAAGTGTTCAGCTTGCAGTTCGGTGACCAGTGATGTTCCTCAGGGATCTCTCCTGGAACCTCTGCTCTTTGTGATTTTTATAAATGACTTGGATGAGGAAATAAAAGAGTGGGTTAGTAAGTTTTCCAATGACATGGAGGTTGGTGGAGTGGTGGATAGTGTGGAGGGCTGTTGTAGGTTGCAAAGGGACATTGATAGGATGCACAACTGGGCTGAGAAGTGGCAGATGGAGTTCAACCTGGAAAAGTATGAAGTGATTCATTCTGGAAGGTCGGATTTGTGTGCAGAATACAGCATTAAAGGCAGGATTCTTGGCAGTGTGGAGGAACAGAGGGATCTTGGGGTCAATGTCCATAGATCCCTCAAAGTTGCTACCCAAGTTGCTGGGGTTATTACAAAGGTTACAAAGGTGTGTTGGCTTCCATTAGCAGGGGAATTGTGTTTAAGAGCCACAAGGTTATTCTGCAGCTCTATAGACGCATAGTTAGACCACACTTGGAATATTGTATTCAGTTCTGGTTGCCTCATTATAGGAAGGATGTGGAATCTTTAGAGAGGGTGCAGAGGAGATTTACTAGGATGCTGCCTGGGCTAGAGGGCAGGTCTTCCAAAGAAAGGTTGAGAGAGCTAGGGCTTTTTCTCATTGGAGTGAAAAAGAATGAGTGTGACATGATGGAGGTGTACAAGATGATGAGACTTTTTTTCCCAGGGTGGAAATGACTATCATGAGGGGTCATAATTTTAAGGTAATTGGAGGAAGATTTAGGGGAGCTGTCAGAGGTTGTTCTTTACACAGACAGTGGTGGGTACATGGAATGCATTGCCAGCAGTGGTAGAGTCAGACATATTAGGGACATTAAACGACTCTTGGATAGGCACATGGATGATAGTAAAATGAAGGGTATGTAGGTTAGTCTGATCTTAGAGTAGGATATAAGGTTGGCACAACATTGAGGGCTGAAGGGTCTGTACTGTTTTATGTTCTATGAGCAAGAGTAGGTCAATCATTCCTTATAATCAGCTGTTTTTGTTCTGGTCTCCCTTTCACTTTCCTGTCTACACCAATACTTTTGATATGTTTGTTAGTCAAGAATCTATCTAACTCTGCCTTAAAAAAAATTCAATGATTCTGCTACCACCACTTTCTGGGTGAGAAAGTTCCACGGCCTCATCACCCTCTGAGAGGAAAAACAAATTCTCCTTAACTCAGTCTTAAATGGAAGCCCCTTTTTTTAAAAATTGTGTCCCCCATTCATGTCTCTCCCACACGGAGAAACATCCTCTCAGCATCGACCCTCAGGAAATTATATGTTTCAAAAGATCATCACATTCTTCTGAACTCCAATGGATACAGGCACATGCAGTTCAACCTTTCCTCATAAGGTAATCCCTCCTCCCCTGAATCAGTTGCATGAGCTTTTTCTGAACTGCTTCTAATGCAATTATACCCATTTTAAATAAGGAAGGTAAAACTGTACAAAGTACTCCTGTGGCCAGCCAGCTCAGATTCAATCCTCAATTGAGGAAATTCTAATCTTTTGATTATATTTTTTTTTTTTTTTTTTTTTTTTTTTTTTTTTTTTTTTTTTTTTTTCTTTTCTTTCTTTTTCTTTTTTTTAAATTTAACCCCCACACTACCGCCTAAGTGCGGTAGTGCTTATTTTTTTCCCCAGCACCCATGGTGTGTGTGTGCAGGTGTGAGACACAGTGAAAAGACACAAAGTGCACAAATCTTTATTCAATTTCCACCACCAGGAAGATAGAAAAAACACCCGAGTGGCCAGTGACAAGCACTGCCCTTCAAACCACAGGGCAATGCTGTGTGAGCAAAACAGTGAAGGGGAGGGTAGGGATCAAATCAAAATAGAGTTGGAGGGAGAAATGATGCACTCCACTCCCTGCGGCGCCCACCTCTCCCTGAACGACTCCAGGGTGTCGGTGGACACCGCGTGCTCCTTCTCCAAGGACACCCGGGCTCTAACGTAACCCCGGAAGAGGGGCAGGCAGTCGGCCCTAACGACCCCCTCCACGGCCCGCTGCCTGGACCTGTTGATGGCCAGTTTGGCCAGGCCCAGGAGCAGACCCACGAGGAGGTCCTCGGACCTGCCCTCCCTCCTCCGTACCGGGTGCCCGAAGATCAGGAGCGTGGGACTGAAGTGCAGCCAGAAACAGAGGAGAAGGTTCTTAAGAAAATCAAAAAGGGAGTGCAAACGCCCACAACCAATATATACATGGTCCACGGACTCCACAGCGCCACAGAACAAGCAGTTGGGCTGGGAGTCCGTGAACCACCGCAACCTGCGGTTGCAGGGGACTGCTGCGTGCAGCACCCTCCACCCCAGATCCCCGAGAGAAAGGGGGAGGACTCCCGCGTAGAGAGCCCTCCACTGGGGATCCCCACCGCCCGGTGGCAAATGGGCACGCCAAGGCGTGTCCGGACGGTGGATGAGGGAGAAGAGGTGGACGGTGTGCAGCAGCAGTCGATACAGGGCCTTCCTTTTAATATCCTTAAAAGAAACAAAATTAAAATTCCGGAGGCGGCTCAGGTTGTGGGGCACAGGCTCCCGCGGGAAGTACGGGACCTTGGGGCCAATGTGAAATTCCGTCCGGGCCGGGGTGAGCGCGGACGGGATCCCACCGCACACCTGAGCGTCCTCCAATCGGTGCACTACGTCGGGTCCGAGCACCGCTGTTTTAAGGCGTCGGATGGCGGTGGCCACGTACCGGACGTCTACCGCTGCCCTGCTAGCTATGTCCTGCGGCAGCGTCCAGCCCAGGCCCCCGGCACCCAGCACGTCCCCGACCCTGGTCGCCCTCGCCGCCACGGCCCTCCCCTCCGACAGCCACTCGAACCCGCGAGTACGGAGGTGCGGATTCCTGAGCAACGGCTCCCTGACGACAGCCGCTACTCCAGCCGGAGGGTAGGCGCGACGCGATTCGACCATGTTCCAGACAGTGATCAGGTCCTGGTAAAAGACAGGCAGCGTCTTGAGGGCGACCTCCAAACCGTCACGGTCGACGAACAGGAGCTGCGTGTCGTAGTTGAGGTTACGCACCTGGCGGAAAAAATACGTCGCCAGGGCGCACCACCTAGGAGGAGGCTCGACGTAAAGGTATCGCCGCAAGGTCTGAAGGCGGAACGTCGCGACCTGGGTGCGGACGCACACCAGCGACTGACCGCCCTCCTCGATAGGGAGACTCAGAACCTGCGCGGCGACCCAGTGCATCTTTTTGTCCCAGAAGAAGTCGACCAACGTTCTCTGGATGTCAGCGACAAAGCCAGGAGGAGGGACCAAAGTGACCAGCCGGTACCACAGCATGGCGGCCACCAGCTGGTTTATGACCAGCACTCGACTCCTGTAAGATAGCACTCGGAGCAGTCCTGTCCAGCGGCCTAGGCGAGCCGAGACTTTGGCCTCCAGCTCCTGCCAGTTGGCCGGCCAGGATTCCTCAGCCGGGCCGAGGTAATCTTTTGATTATATTGGTCAGCCAGGGCTTTCCTAATTGACCCAGGTTAACAACCCCAATCAAGAACCTTGTAGTCAACGAGATCCGAGCTGAAAAATGTGTTGCTGGAAAAGCACAGCAGGTCAGGTAGCATCAAAGGAGCAGGAGAATCAACGTTTCGGGCATAAGCTCTTCTTCAGGAATGAGGTTAGTGTGCCAAGCACGCTAAGATAAAAGGTAGGGAGGAGGGACTTGGGGAAGGGGTGTTGGGAATGCGACAGGTGGAAGGAGGTTAAGGTGAGGGTGATAGGCCGGAGAGGGGGTGGGGGCGGAGAGGTCGGGAAGAAGATTGCAGGTCAAGAAGGTGGTGCTGAGTCCGAGGGTTGCGACTGAGATGAGGTGGGGGGAGGGGGGAAATGAGAAAGCTGGAGAAATCTGCATTTATCCCGTGTGGTTGGAGGGTTCCTAGGTGGAAGATGAGGTGTTCTTCCTCCAGGTGTCGTGTTGCCATGGTCTGGCGATGGAGGAGGCCAAGGACCTGCATGTCCTTGGTGGAGTGGGAGGGGGAGTTAAAGTGTTCAGCCACGGGGCGGTTGGGTTGGTTTGTGCAGGTGTCCCAGAGGTGTTCTCTGAAACGTTCCGCAAGTAGCCGGCCTGTCTCCCCAATGTATAGGAGGCCACATCGGATGCAGCGGATGCAGTAAATGATGTGTGTGGAGGTGCAGGTGAATTTGTGATGGATATGGAAGGATCCCTTGGGGCCTTGGAGGGAAGTGAGGGGGGAGGTGTGGGCGCAAGTTTTGCATTTCTTGCGGTTACAGGGGAAGGTGCTGGGAGTGGAGGTTGGGTTGGTGGGGGGTGTGGACCTGATGAGGGAGTGGCCGAGGGAGTGGTCTTTCCGGAATGCTGATAGGGGAGGGGAGGGAAATATATCCTTGGTGGTGGGGTCTGTTTGGAGGTGGCGGAAATGACGGAGGATGATACAACGTATCTGAAGGTGGGTGAGGTGGTAGGTGAGGACCAGTGGGGTTCTGTCCTGGTGGCGTTTGGAGGGGCGGGGTTCAAGGGCGGAGGTGCGGGAAGTGGAGGAGATGTGGTGGAGGGCATCGTCGACTACGTCTGGGGGGAAATTGCAGTCTTTGAAGAAGGAGGCCATCTGGTTTGATCGGTATTGGAATTGGTCCTCCTGGGAGCAGATGCAGCGGAGGTGAAGGAATTGGGAATATGGGATGGTGTTTTTACAGGGGGCAGGTTGGGAGGAGGCGTAGTCTCGGTAGCTGTGGGAGTCAGTCGGTTTATAGTAAACATCCGTGTTGAGTCAGTTGTCCGAGATAGAAATGGAGAGTCCAGGAAGGGGAGGGAGGAGTCTGAGATGGTCCAGGTAAATTTGAGGTCGGGGTCTACTTGGTTCCTATCACTACACTTCCAAAGGCATGATTTCGACTATCTGAATGTACAAAGCCAGCAGATACATGGAAACACTACTGTATGCAAGTTTCCCTTGCTACTCACCATCCTGACTTGAATTTCTTCAGTGTCATTGGGTCAAAGCCCTGGAATTCCCTCCCTAACAACATTGTGGGGCTACTTACAGCACATGGATGACAGGTTCCAGAAGGCAGTTATGTCTGAACAGTAAATGTCTTAGCTTGTAATTCCCATTTTCAATGAGTGAATAATAAGACAAAACATTTCCAAAGCAGCTTCTCACAAGAACCACCAAATATTGACACCAAACCAACAATTATCTTTTAGGCCAGATAACCAAATACCTGGAGAAAGTGAGGACTGCACATGCTGGAGATCAGAGCTGAAAATGTGTTGCTGGAAAAGCGCAGCAGGTCAGGCAGCATCCAAGGAGCAGGAGAATCGACGTTTCAGACATGAGCCCTTCTTCAGGATTCCTGAAGATGGGCTCATGCCCGAAACATCGATTCTCTTGCTCCTTGGATGCTGCCTGACCTGCTGTGCTTTTCCAGCAACACATTTTCAACCAAATACCTGGTCAAAGATGAAGTATTTTCAAATAGGAAAGAAAGATGGATGCATCGAGAGGGTTTTTACAGACCTTCATACCTAGGTGGCTGTGGTGGGGAGATTGAAGTTGAGGACAAATACGAGGATGGGGTAATTTCTCTTCCATTGACATAAACTGCTTTCCCAGGAGCAGACTGCCACAATGTGAATTTATAATGAGCCTTTTCTATAGAAGTGGGTCTAAGCACAAAGCAGAGCATGATGGTGTAAAATAACGAAAAGATTGGACAGAGTCCTAAAGAGAGTAAGGAGACCTGACTGAAAGCTTGGTCACAGGGGCATCTTTTGAAAACACCTTTAAAAGTTGGTATAGTGGGAAATGTGAGACAGCAGATTAATGGATAATGCTACCATTGCTGGAAAAGCAAGGTGACCTACAATGATGGCGTGGAACATAAAGAAATGTCTGTAGGACCGACTGGACAGCAGCCATTATTAATGGAACCAACTTCAAGAAGTCGCCAACAGTTTCAGAGAGGACTGCAATTTGTAAATCTGCAGGAGAAACAGACACTTGCAAGTTTAAAAGAAGTCCTATGACTCACACAACTGCCTTTCACTGTCCACAGATAGAGATATTTGTCCTGTCAGTTCTTTTGTGTCGTTATAGATTTCACTGTCAACTCGGGACAGGCAAACTGTAAGTGGAATTGGTGCTAATTTCCAAAGGCTTTGGTTGACAGGAGTCTCTGAGGTCTCTGTTCTCTTTACAAATGAGTGCATTTTCAACATTTCACTGGCATTTGCTTGACTTAGTGGCAGAGGTCCACTCATAATGCCAGGAGAGGAATCTGTGATTGTTCTCTTCCTGCCAGTTCCCAAGCAAACACTACTACACACTCAGAGTCAAATACCAGAACCTTTTAGAGTCAGAGAGTCTGACAGCGAAGAAAAAGTCCTTTGGCCTGTCACATCTGTACCGTTTGGAAACAACGACCTAAATATTCTCTTCCCATTTTCCATCACTTTGCCACCAAAAAATCTGCTCTCTGGAATTTCCTAAATCTCTCCATCTCTGTCCCGAATCCAACAGTATCTCTGCCAAACTCCTTCCTATTCTCACTTCGAGCTCTGTCTGTCCTCATGTTATTTTATTTATATCTCTCTGTTACATCCCCATACTCCTCCCATTTGTCTCTCTCTTCGTACTTTCATATCTCTCCCTGAACTCCACTATTGGTTCAAACTGGCTGTTGAGGCACAGTGATAGTATCGCTACCTCTGAGCCAGTGACCTGGGTTGAAGTCCTATCTGTCCAGAGTTGGGCTGTTGTGCTGGGGCCTGCCCACTCTGGTTGCATTTATTTTATTATTTGCTCTTTTCCAGTTTTTATTACTTCACTTATGTACTTCCCTTTATTTACCATTAGCAGCAGTGAGGAACCCCATGGAGATGGTCAGTGAGTCAAGCTCAGACACCATGGTGATGGTCAGTGAGTCCAGTGTAGACCCCTTAGTGATGGTCAGTGAGCCCAGTATGAACCCCATGGTGACGGTCAGTGATCACAGTGTGGACCCCATGGTGATGGTCAGTGAGCCCAGTGTGGACCCTGTGGTAATGGTCAGTGAGCCCAGTGTGGATCCCATGGTATTGGTCAGAGAGCCCAGTGTGGACCCCATGATGATGGTCAGTAATTCCAGTGTGGTGATGGTCAGTGGTGATGGTCAGTGAATCCAGCGTGGACCCCCATGGTGATGGTCAGTGAGCCCAGTGTGGACACCATGGTGATGGTCAGTGAGCTCAATGTGGACCCTGTGGTGATGGTCAGTGAGTCCAGCGCAGACATCATGGTGATGGCCAGTGAGCCCAGCACGGACCTCATGGTGATGGTCGGTGAGTCCAGTGTGGATCCCATTGTGATGGTCAGTGAGCTCAGTCTGGACCCCATGGAAATGAGCGCAATACGGACCCCATTATGATGGTCAGCGATCACAGTGTGGACCCCATGGTGATGGTCAGTGACTCCAGCACGGATACCGTGGTGATGGTCAGTGATCCCAGTGTGGAGCCGGTGGTGATGATCAGTGAGCCCAGTGTGGACCCATGATATTGGTCAGTGAGCCCAGTGTGGACCCCATGGAGATGGTCAGTGACTCCAGCACGGATACTGTGGTGATGGTCAGTGATCCCAGTGTGGACCCATGATATTGGTCAGTGAGCCCAGTGTGGACCCATGATATTGGTCAGTGAGCCCAGTGTGGACCCCATGGAGATGGTCAGTGAGTCCAGCTCAGACACCATGGTGATGGTCGGTGTGTCCAGTGTGGATCCCATTGTGATGGTCAGTGAGCTCAGTCTGGACCCCACGGAAATGGTCAGTGAGCTCAGAGTGGACAGTGTGGTGATGGTCAGTGAGTCCAGTGTGGACCCCATGGTGATGATCAGTGAGCCCAGTGTGGACCCCATGGTGATGATCAGTGAGGCCAGTGTGGATCCCATGGTGACGGTCAGTAATCCCAGTTTGGACACTGTGGTGATGGTCAGTGAGTACAGCACATACCCCATGGTGATGATCAGTGAGCCCAGTGTGGACACCACGATGATGGTCAGTGAGCTCAGTGTGGATCCCATAGTGATGGCAAGTGAGCTCAGAGTGGACCCCATGGTGATGGTCAGTGAGTTCAGTATGGACCCCGTGGTGATGGTCAGTGAGCTCAGAGAGGACCACATGATGATGGTCAGTGAACCCAGTTTTTGTCACCGTGGTGATGGTCAGTGAGCCCAGTGTGGACCCTGTGGTGATAGTCAGTGAGCCCAGTGTGGACCCCATGATGATGGTCCATGATCACAGTGCGGACCCCATGGTGATGGTCAGAGATCACAGTGTGGACCCCCTGGTGATGGTCAGTAAGCCCAGTGTAGACCCCATGGTGATTGTCAGTGATCCCATTGTGGATCCCATTGTGATGGTCATTGACCACAGTGTGAATCCCATGGTGATGGTCAGTGAGCCCAGTGCAGACACAATGGTGATGGTCAGTGAGCCCAGTGTGGGTCTCATGGTGATGGTCATTGAGCACAGTGTGGACCCCATGGTGATGGTTAGTGTGGACCCTGTAGTGATGGTCAGTGAGCGCAATGCGGACCCCGTTATGATGGTCAGTCACTCCAGCACGGATGCCGTGGTGAAGGTCAGTGATCCCAGTGTGGAGCCGGTGGTGATGGTCAGTGAGCCCAGTGTGGAACCCATGGTATTGGTTAGTGAGCCCAATGTAGACCCTGTGTTGAAGGCCAGTGAGTTCAGCGCGGACACCATGGTGATGGTCAGTGTGCCCAGCATGGACCTCATGGTGATGGTCGGTGAACCAAGTGTGGATCCCATTTTGATGGTCAGTGAGCTCAGTCTGGACCCCATGGTGATGGTCAATGAGGCCAGTGTGGACCCCATGGTGATGGTCAGTGAGGCCAGTGTGGACCTCATGGTGATGGTCAGTGAGGCCAGTGTGGACCTCATGGTGATGGTCAGTGAGCCCAGTGTGGATCCCATGGTGATGGTCAGTAATTCCAGTGTGGACCCAGTGATGATGGTCAGTGAGTCCAGTGTAGACCCCATGGTGATGATCAGTGAGCCCAGTGTGGGTCTCATGGTGATAGTCAGTGAGCCCAGAGTGAACCCCATTGATATGGCCAGTGAGCTCAGTGTAGGTTGCATGATGATGGTCAGTGTGCTCAGTGTGGACCCCGTGGTGATGGTCAGTGAGCTCAGAGTAGACCCCATGGTGATGGTCAGTGAGCCCAGTGTGGATCCCGTGGTGATGGTCCGTGATCCCAGTATGGACCTTATGGTGATGGTCAGTGAGCCCAGTGTGGATCCCATGGTGATGGTCATTGAGCCCAGTATAGACCCTGTGGTGATGGTCAGTGAGTCCAGCGCAGACATCCTGGTGATGGTCAGTGAGCTCACTGTGGACCCCATGGTCATGATAAGTCTGCTTAGTGAGGTCCCCATAGTGATGGTCAGTAAGCCCAGTTTGGACCACGTGGTGATGGTCAGTGAGCCTAGTGTGAGCCCCATGGTGATGGTCAGTGAGGTCAGTGTGGAACCCATGATGATGGTCATTGAGCCCAGTGTAGACACTGTGGTGGTGGTCAGTGACCCCAGCTCGGACCTCATAGTAATGGTTAGTGAGCCCAGTGTGGATCCCATTGTGTTGGCCAGTGAACTCAGTCTGGACCCCATGGTGATGGCCAGTGAGCTCAGAGTGGACCACATGGTGATGTCAGTGGGCCCAGTGTGGACCCTGTGGTGATGGTCAGTGAGTCCTGTGAGGACCCCATGATGATGGTCAGTGATCACAGTGCCGACCCCATGGTGATAGTCAGTGGGCCCAGTGTAGACCCCATGGTGATGGTCAGAGATCACAGTGTGGACCCCTTGGTGATGGTCAGTAAGCCCAGTGTAGACCCCATGGTGATGGTCAGTGATCCCATTGTGGATCCCATTGTGATGGTCATTGACCACAGTGTGAATCCCATGGGGATGGTCAGTGAACCCAGTGCAGACACAATGGTAATGGTCAATGAGCCCAGTGTGGGTCTCATGGTGATGGTCAGTGAGCCCACTGTGGACCCCATGGGAATGGTCAGTGAGCTCAGTGTGGACACCATGGTGATGGTTATTGAGCCCAGTGTGGACCCCATCGGGGTGGTCAGTGAGCCAATGTGTGGACACCATGGTGATGGTCAGTGTGGACTCTGTAGTGATGGTTACTGAGCGCAATGCAGACCCCGTTATGATGGTCAGTGATCTCAGTGTGGAGCCAGTGGTGATGGTCAGTGAGCCTGGTGTGGAACGCATGGTGATAGTCAGTGAGCCCAGTGTGGACCCCATGGAGATGGTCAGTGATTCCAATGCAGACAACATGGTGATGGTCAGTGAGCTCACTGTAGGCCCCATGGTGATGGTCAGTGTGCTCAGTGAAGACCCCATGGTGATGGTCATGTGAGCCCAGTTTGGACACTGTGGTGATGGTCAGTGAGTCCAGTGTGGAACCCATGGTGATGGTCATTGAGCCCAGTGTACACGCTGTGGTGATGGCCAATGAGTTCAGCGCAGACACCATGGTGATGGTCGATGAGCCCAGTGTGGATCCCATTGTGATGGTCAGTGAGCTCAGTCTGGACCCATGGTGATGGTCAATGAGCTCAGAGTGGACCCTGTGGTGCTGGTCAGTGAGTCCTGTGTGGACCCCATGGTGATGGTCAGTGAGCCCAGTGTGGATCCCATGGTGATGGTCATTGAGCCCAGTGTATACCCTGTGGTGATGGCCAGTGAGTTCAGCGCAGACACCATGGTGATGGTCAGTGTGCCCAGCATGGACCTAATGGTGATGGTCGGTGAGCCCAGTGTGGATCCCATTGTGATGGTCAGTGAGCTCAGTCTGGACCCCATGGTGATGGTCAGTGAGGCCAGTGTGGACCCCATGGTGATGGTCCGTGTGGACCCTGTAGTGATGGTCAGTGAGCGCTATGCAGACCCCGTGATGATGGTCAGTGAGCCCAGTGTGGATGCTATGGGGGTGGTCAGTGAGCCCAGTGTGGACACCATGGTGATGGTCAGTGTGAACCCTGTAGTGATGGTCAGTGAGCGCAATACGGACCCCGTTATGATGGTCAGTGGTCACAGTGTGGACTCCATGGTGATGGTCAGTGACCCCAGCACGGACGCCGTGGTGGTGGTCAGTGATCCCAGTGTGGAGCCGGTGGTGATGGTCAGTGAGCCCAGTGTGGAACCCATGATATTGGTCAGTGAGCTCAGTGTGGAATGCATGGTGATAGTCAGTGAGCCCAGTGTGGACCCCATGGAGATGGTCATTGAGTCCAATGCAGACAACATGGTGATGGTCAGTGAGCTCACTCTAGGCCCCATGGTGATGGTCAGTGTGCTCAGTGAAGACCCTATGGTGATGGTCATGTGAGCCCAGTTTGGACACTGTGGTGGAGGTCAGTGAGTCCAGTGTGGAACCCATGGTATTGGTCAGTGAGCCCTGTGTGGGCCCCATGGTGATGGTCAGTGAGCTCAGTGTGGAACCCATGGTGATGGTCATTGAGCCCAGTGTAGACCCTGTGGTGATGGTCAGTGTGTTCAACGCAGATACCGTGGTGATGGTCAGTGTGCCCAGCACGGACCTCATGGTGATGGTCGGTGAGCCCAGTGTGGATCCCATTGTGATGGTCAGTGAGCTCAGTCTGGACCCATGGTGATGGTCAATGAGCTCAGAGTGGACCCTGTGGTGCTGGTCAGTGAGTTCCTGTGTGGACCCCATGGTGATGATCAGTGAGCCGAGTGTGGACACCATGGTGATGGCCAGTTTGCTAAGAGTGGATCCCATGGTGATGGTCAGTAATTCCAGTGTGGACCCAGTGGTGATGGTCAGTGAATCCAGCGTGGACCCCATGGTGATGGTCAGTGAGCCCAGTGTGGACACCATGGTGATGGTCAGTGAGCCCAGTGTGGACCCCATGGTGATGGCCAGTGTGCTAAGAGTTGGACCCCATGGTGATGATCAGTGAGCCCAGAATGGACCCCCAGTGATGGTCAGTGAGCCATGTGTGGACCCCATGGGGATAGTCAGTGAGCCCAGTATGGAACCCATGGGGATGGTCAGTGAGCCCAGTGTGGACCCCATGGTGATGGTTAGTGTGGACCCTGTAGTGATGGTCAGTGAGCGCAATGCAGACCCCGTGATGATGGTCAGTGATCACAGTGTGGACCCCATGGTGATGGTCATTGACCCCAATACGGACCGCATGTTGATGGTCATTGATCCCAGTGTGGACCCCATGGTGATGGTCAGTGAGCCCAGTGTGGACCCTGTGGTGATGGTCAGTGAACCCAGTGTGAACCCTGTGGTGATGGACAGTGAGCCTAGAATGGACCCCATGGTGATGGTCAATGATCCCGAGTGGACCGCATGGTGATGGTCAGTGAGTCCAGTTTAGACCACATGGTGATGGTCTGTAAGCCCAGTGTGGACACCATGGTGATGGTCAGTGATCACAGTGTTGACCCATTGTGATGGTCAGTGACCCAATACAGACCGCATGGTGATGGTCAGTGATCTCAGTGTGGACCCCAGGGTGATGGTCAGTGACCCGAATACGGACCCCATGGTGATGGTCAGTGAGTCCAGTGCAGAACCCGTTTGTGATAGTCATTGAGCACAGTGTAGACCCCATGGTAATGGTCAGTGTGCTCAGTGTGGACCCTATGGTGATGGTCGGTGATGGTCAGTGAGCCCAGTGTAGACCCGTGGTGATGGTCAGTGAGCCCAGCATTGATCCTGTGGCAGTGGCAGGTCAGGCCCTTACTTATGTCGTCAGGAACAGGACTTGGCATTGGAATTCGCAGCTGCAACACTGGTGGAGGTGAAATCAGTGAGGTAGACCTAACAGTAAAAGATGGAGCCTCAGGAGTGGTGACTTCACCGTCGGTTTGGTCTGGTGTAGACGGTGTAGGGATGCTGGCAAAGGTGTTGTTGATGATGAACTGGCTCAGGACTGCTGGACTCTCTTTAAGCTTTATCTTTCTTTTATTTGTAAGATTGTTCAAAATGGCTCCGAATTGTGGCAACAGTGAAAAAGCTTTTCACTCTATTTTACTGGTTTTCTCACTGTAAAATACAGCTGACAATAAATCATTCAAAATTCCTGAACCTCAGTCTGTTCTCCCTTTTAAAAATTTCTTATGGCATGTGAATGCTGCTGGCTGGCCAGCATTTATTGCCCATCCCTAGTTGCCCTTCTAAAGAGCAAACCCCTCCAACATTGTGCCCTGAATCCTAATCAGTGTCATAGTCATTAATCAAGGGTTCTGGGGAAAAGGCAGAAAAGTTGAGCTGATGATTATCAGATCAGCCATGATTTTCATGAATTGTAGAGCAGGCTCAATGGGCTGAATGACCTATTTCTGTTCTGACAGGACTTATGCCAAGTCGTCAACTTAACCCTCTCTTTCCCATTCTTCCCAACCAAAGTACAATCCTAGTAGAATCTCAAACAAACAGGTCTAATTACTATTGAATCAAGATTTGCTTGTTTAGTATTCAATCAAATACTAAACAAGCTGGAACAGTCTGTCTCAATCTCTCCTCTGTGCATTCACCATTAAGAGCTGAAATCCTCTGTGTGCACTCACTCATGTTTGTGCACTGTTACAAAGGGAAGCATTCCTCTCTATAGCTCTAATCTTCATGAAGATTTGCATAAATTGCAAAATATGAATCAATCCCACCCCCCTGCGCCTACAGTGTTATGCCCAGTCCAACCTCCACATGTCAACAACAAGATGTTGTGAGGGATGTGTTCTGGGGTTATGATGAATTGGTCTGAGAGAACTGTCAGGAACCAGCATGCCACTGAGGCAGGACGATGTCAGGATTTGGAAAGTAAGTGGTCTGTAATTTGTCAAGTGGCACTGTGCATTCTCTCTTTGCCTGAAGGCTATTCTTTTCTATTTAATATGTTGCCACACATCAAAGATTCCTTACCAACTTTTCTCACTGTTTTCTCTTCATGACAGTTTTCCCTCATTTCTTGAAGAGAATTGTTAGAAACATTGTACAGGATGACAGCACAAAATGGCACATTGGTTAAAATAAAAGCAAAATACTGTGGATGTTGGAAATCATAAACAAATATAGAGAATACTGGAGAAGCTCACCCGGTCTAGCAGCATCTTTGGAGAGGAAAATACAGTTTTGAGTTTCAAGTGACTTGCTTTTCATAAGTTCATAACTCCATAAGACATAGGAACAGAATTAGCCCATTCAGTCTGCTCCTCCATTCAATCATGGCTGATATACTCCTCACCCCCATTTTTCTGCCTTCTCCCGAGAACCCTTCAACACATTACCTCTTAAAAATCTGTCTAACTCCTCCTTAAATTTACTCACTGTCTCAGCACTTTGGGTTAGCAAATTCCACCGATTCACAACCCTTAGGGAAATGTAGTTTCTCCTCAATTCTGTTTTAAATTTGCCTCCCCTTACCCTAAGACTCTCATCCCAGAATGTCCCACAAGAGGAAGCATCTGCTCCACATCTATTTTATCCACACCTTTTATCATCTCCCCTCATTTTTCTAAATTCTAGGGAGTATATAGGCCTAAACTGTTCAATCTCTCTTCATATGACAAACTCCTCATCTCCATTTTTGTGTCATACGCAAACCAGGCCTATGGTACATTCACTTTCCTTATCCGAGTCATCACATAGAACATAGAATATAACAGCGCAGTTCATCCCCTTTGGCCCTCGATGTTGCACCAACCTGTGAAAATAATCTGATGCCCATCTAACCTACACTGTTCCATTATTATCCATATGTATGTCCAATGTCCACTTAAATGCGATTAACGTCGGCAAGTCTACTAATATTGTAGGAAGGCTGTTTCACGCCCCTGCTACTCTCTGAGTGAAGATACTACCCTTAATATTTGTCCTAAATCTGATACCCCTCAATTTAAAGCTATGTCCCCTTATATTATCCTTCACCATCTGAGGAACAAGGCTCTCACTGTCCATCTTATCTAACCTTCAGATTTTCTTACAAGTCTTGATTAAGTCACCTCTCAACCTTCTTCTCTCCAATGAAAACAGCCTTATTACTATACATTGCAAATAATTGTGGTTGCGGCATTGATCCCTATGGCACACCACAATGATCAGATGGGTCAATGGGCTGAGGAGTGGCAGATGAAGCTTAATTTAGATGAATGCGAGATGCTGCATTTTGGGAAAGCAAATTTTCGTAGGACTTATACACGTAATGGTAACGTTCGAGAGAGTGTTGCTGAACAAAGAGACCTTGGAGTACAGGTTCATAGTTCCTTGAAAGTAGAGTCACAAGTAGATAGGATAGTGAAGAAAGCATTTGTATGTTTTCCTTTATTCGTCAGAGTATTGAGTACAGGAGGTAGAAGATCATGTTGCAGCTGTAGAGGACATTGGTTAGGCCACTTTTGGAATATTGTGTGCAATTCTGTCTTCTTCCTATAAGAAGGATGTTGTGAAACTTGAAAGAGTTCAGAAAAGATTTACAAAGATGTTGCCAGGGTTGGAGGATTTGAGCTGTAGGGAGAGGTTGAATAGGCTGGGGCTGTTTTCCCTGGAGTGTCGGAGGTTGAGGGGTGACCTTATAGAGGTTTGTAAAATCATGAGGGGCATGGATAAGGTAAATAGACAAGGTCGTTTCGCTGGGGTGGGGGAGTCCAGAACTAGAGGGCATAGGTTTAGGGTGAGAGGGGAAAGATATGAAAGAGACCTAAGGGGCAACTTTTTCACACAGAGGGTGTTACGTTTATGGAATGAGCTGCCAGAGGAAGTGGTGGACACTGGTACAATTGCAATATTTAAAAGGTATTTGGATGGATATATGAATAGGAAGGATTTAGAGAGATATGGGCCTGGCGCTGGCAGGTGGAACTAGATTGGGTTAGGATATCTGGTCGGCATGGGCGAGATGGACCAAAGGGTCTGTTTCCATGCTGTACATCTCTATGACTCTAAGATTCTAAATTATAGGTTGTCATCATGAAAATGCCCCTTCTTCTATCCATGCTATTATATAATACTATCCCCAACACTATGTGCTCCTATCTTATCTCATTCCTGATGCAGAGCTTGTGCTCAAAACATCCCTCCTGCTCCTCGGATGCTGCCTGACTGGCTGTGCTTTGCCAGCACCATACGTTTTAACTCTATCTTATTAAAAAGCCTAACGTGCAGTGCCTTATCAAAAGTGTTCTGAAAATCCAAATATATTCCATCCACTTTATCTATCCTGCTTATTACATCCTTAACGATTTCTAGTACATTTGTCATGCATGATTTCCAGAGAAACTTAACAGGTCTGACAGCATCTGTTGTGAGAGAAATTAACATCTGAGTCCAAAGTCAATTTGGATACTTGGCTATGAGATAGGTCTACAGGGAAGCACTGGCAGACATTTAACAGGAGATTTCAAAACTTCTTTTATTCATTCATGGGATGTGGGTTTCACACCTTCCTTTGATGCTTACTAATTAGCTTAAATCTGTACCCTCAATGTTGTAACTCAATTGTTACAATGAGAATGTTCTCAAACGGGAGCAGGGCCAACAGGAGGTCATTGGACAAATTGGAATCAATGACATAGGAAGGGAAAAAGGTTGAGATTCCCTGGGAGATACAGAGAGTTAGGCAGGAATTTAAAAAGGGCTTCGAGAGTAGTAATATCTGGATTACTCCCAGTGCTACGAGTTAGTGAGGGCAGGAATAGGAGGATAGAGTAGATGAATGCATGGCTAAAGAGCTGGTGTATGGGAGAATGATTCACATTTTTGGATCATTGGAATCTCTTTTGGGTAGAAGTGACCTGTACAAGAAGGACGGATTGCATCTAAATTGGAAGGGGATGAATATGCTGGCAGGGAAATTTGCTAGAACTGCTCAGGAGGATCTAATCTAGTAGGGTGGGTGTGTGTGTGTGTGTGTGTGTGTGGTGGGACCTAGGGAAATAGTGAAGAAAGAGATCAATCTGAGACTGGTACAAGTGAGAAAAGAAGCCAGGGCGGCAGGGACAAAGCAGAGAACAAGGTACAACTGATAGATTTAATTCATTTATTTCAATGCAAGGGGCCTAACAGGGAAGGCAGATGAACTCAGGGTATGGTTAGGAACATGGGACTGGGATATCATAACAATTACAGAAACATGGCTCAGGGATGGACAGGACTGGCAGCTTAATGTTGCAGGATACAAATGCTACAGGAAGGAAAGAAAGGGAGGCGAGAGGAGGGGGAGTGGCGTTTTTGATAAGGGATAGCATTACAGCTGTGCTTAGGGAGAATATTCCTGGAAATACATCCAGGGACGTTATTTGGGTGGAACTGAGAAATAAGAAAGGGCTGATCACTTTATTAGGATTGTATTATAGACCCCCTCATAGTCAGAGGGAAATTGAGAAACAAATTTGGAAGAAGATCTCAATTATCTGTAAGAATAATAGGGTGGTTATGGTCGGGGATTTTAACTTTCCAAACATTGACTGGGACTGCCATAGTATTAAGGGTTTAGATGGAGAGGAATTTGTTAAGTGCGTACAATAAAATTTTCTGATTCAGTATGTGGATGTACCGACTAGAGAAGGTGCAAAACTTGACCTACTCTTGGGAAATAAGGCAGGGCAGGTGACTGAGGTGACAGTGGGGGAGCACTTCTTGGTCAGCGACCATAATTCTATTAGTTTTAAAATAGTGATGGTAAAGGATAGACCAGATCTAAAAGTTGAAGTTTTAAATTGGAGAAAGGCCAATTTTGAAGGTATTAGGCAAGAACTTTCAAAAGCTGATTGGTGGCAAATGTTCGCAGGTAAAGGGATAATTGGAAAATGGGAAGCCTTCAGAAATGAGATAACAGAAGTCCAGAGAAAGTATGTTCCTGTTAGTGTGAAAGGGAAGACTGGCAAGTAAAGGGAATGCTAGATGACTAAAATTGAGGATTTGGTTAAGGAAAAGAAGGAAGCATATGTTAGGTATAGATAGGATAGATCGAGGGAATCCTTTGTAGAGTATAAAGGCAGTAAGAGTATACTTAAGAGGGAAATCAGGAGGGCAAAAAGGGGAAATGAGATAACTTTGGCAAATAGAGTTAAGGAGAATCCAAAGGGTTTTTACAAATACATTAAGTTCAAAAGGATAACTAAAGAGAGAATAGGGCCCTTCAAAGGTCAGCCGCAGAAAATGGGGGAGATACTAAACAAGTCTTTTGCATCAGTATATACTGTGGAAAAGGATATGGAAGATATAGAATTTTGGGAAATAGATGGTGACACCTTGAAAAATGTCCATATTACAGAGGAGTAGTGCTGTTTGTTTTGACATGCATAAAGGTGGATAAATCCCCAGGACCTGATCAGGTGTACCCTACAACTCTGTGGGAGGGTAGGAAATGATTGGTGGGCCTCTTACTGAAATATTTGTATCTTCGATAGTCACAGGTGAGGTGCCAGAAGATTGGAGGTTGGTTAACGTAGTGCCACTGTTTAAAAAAGGTGGTAAGGACAAGCTAGGGAACTATAAACCGGTGAGCCTGACCTCAGTGGTGGGCAAGTTGTTGGAGGAATCTTGAGGAACGGGATGTACATGTATTTAGAAAGGCTAGGACTGATTAGGGATAGTCAACATGGCTTTATGAATGCAAAATCACAAACTTAATTGAGTTTTTTGAAGAAGTAACAAAGAGGATTGATGAGGGCAGAATGGTTGACGTGATCTATATGGACTTCAGTAATGCATTCGACAAGGTTCCCCATGGGAGACTGGTTAGCAAGGTTAGATCTCACAGAATACAGGGAGAACTAGCCATTTGGATACAGAACTGGCTCAAAGGTAGAAGACAGAGGGTGGTGGTGGAAGGTTGTTTTTCAGACTGGAGGCCTGTGACCAGTGGAGTGCCACAAGGATTGGTGCTGGGTCCTCTACTTTTTGTCATTTACATAAATGATTTGGGTGCGGGCATAAGAGGTACAGTTAGTAAGTTTGCAGATGACACCAAAATTGGAGGTGTAGTAGACAGCGAAGAGGGTTACCTCAGATTACAACAGGATCTTGATCAGATGGGCCAATGGGCTGAGAAGTGGCAGATGGAGTTTAATTAGATAAATGTGAGGTGCTGCATTTTGGGAAAGCAAATCTTAGCAGGACTTATACACTTAATGGTAAGGGCCTTGGGAGTGTTGTTGAACAAAGAGACCTTGGAGTGCAGGTTCATAGCTCCTTGAAAGTGGAGTCGCAGGTAGGTAGGATAGTGAAGAAGGCGTTTGGTATGATTTCTTTTATTGGTCAGAGTATTGAGTACAGGAGTTGGGAGGTCATGTTGCGGCTGTACAGGACATTGTTTAGGCCACTGTTGGAATATTGCGTACAATTCTCATTTTCTTCCAATCGGAAGGATGTTATGAAACTTGAAAGGGTTCAGAAAAGGATGTTGCCAGGGTTGGAGGATTTGAGATATAGGGAGAGGTTGAATAGGCTAGGGCTGTTTTCCCTGGAGTGTCGGAGGCCGAAGGGTGACGTTACAGAGGTTTACAAAATCATGAGGGGCATGGATAGGATAAATAGAAAAGTCCTCTTCCTCGGGTGGGGGAGTTCAGAACTAGAGGGCATAGATTTAGGGTGAGAAGGAAAAGATGTAAAAGAGATCTAAGAGGCCAATTTTTCACGCAGAAGGTGGTGCATGTATGGAATGAGCTGCCAGAGGAAGTGGTGGAGGCTGGTACAATTGCAACATTTAAGAGGCATTTGGATGAGTATATGAATAAGAAGGGTTTGGAGGGATATGGACCGGGTGCTCGCAGGTGGGACTAGATTGGGATATCTGGTCAGCATGGACAGGTTGAACCGAAGGGTAAAAACAATGACTGCAGATGCTGGAAACCAGATTCTGGATTAGTGGTGCTGGAAGAGCACAGCAGTTCAGGCAGCAGGTTGGACCGAAGGGTCTGTTTCTGTGCTGTACATCTCTATGACTCTGTGACTCCATGATAACAAAAGACTCAGATTTGCACAATAATGAGTGATTGGGCATTGAGCCAGAGAAGAACATATTTAGGTTAGTGGTGCTTATTTACCTCGAATACATAATTAAAGAAGCAAAGAAGGGAAGAAAAATATGAGTTAATGCAGAGTCATAGAGATGTACAGCACAGAGACAAACCCTTTAGTCCAACTCGTCAATGCCGACCGATATCCTTACCTAATCTAGTCCCATTTGCCAGCACTTGGCCCATATCTCTCTAAACCCTTCCTATTCATATATACATCCAGATGCCTTTTAAAATTTGTAATTGTACCAGCCTCCGCCACTTCCTCGAGCAGCTCATTTCATACATGCTCAACCTCTTTGTAAAAAAGTTACCCCTTAGGTCCCTTTTAAATCTTTCCCCTCTCAGGGAAAAGACCTTGGTTATTCACCCTGTCCATGCCCCTCATGATTTCATAAATCTGTATAAGGTCACTCCCCAACCTCCAACCTTCCAGGGAAAATAGCCCCAGCGGGTGCTCTGGTTTCCTCCCACAGTCCAAAGATATGCAGGTCAAGTGAATTGGCCATGCTAAATTGCCCATAGTGTTAGATGCATTAGTCAGAGGGAAATGGGTCTGGGTGGGTTACTCTTCGGAGGGTCGGTGTTGAGCCGAAGGGCCTGTTTCCACACTGTAGGGAATGGACTCTAATGGAATCTATCCAGCCTTTGAGTGCAAAGAACATCCCACCATCTCTGCAACTCTGCATTTATCTTGACTAATCCTTTCCCTGTAGCTCAAGCCACAGCAATAACCTTGTAAATCTTTTCTGAACCCTTTCAAGTTTCACAACATCCTTCCTATAGCGGGGAGACCAGAATTGTGCCCAGTATTCCATAAGTGGTCTAACCAGTGTCCTGTACAGACACAACATGACCTCCCAATGCCTATACTCAATGCACTGGCCATTAAAGGCAAGTGTCTTCTTCATATGTCTTCTTCACTACCCTGTCTAACTGTGACTCCACTTGCATGGAACAACACACCTACACTTACTTCTACCTTTGAGCCAGTTCTGGATACAAATGAATATTCCATGTGATCTAACTTTGCTGACCAGTCTACCATGAGGAACCTTGTTGAATACCTTACTGAAATCCATACGGATCACATCCATCGCTCTGCCCTCATCATTCCTCTGTGTTACTTCTTCAAAAAACTCAGTCAAGTTAGTGAGACATGATTTCCCAAGCACAAAGCTAATCAGTCCCTAATCAGTCCTTGCCTTTCCAAATGCATGTAAATTCTTTGCATTAATCATTGAATTCCTATAGTGTGGAAACAGGCCATCCGGCCCATTGAGTCCAAAGAAATCCCACCATCCCTGCAACTGTGCATTTCCCTTGGCTAACCCACCTAACCTGCACATCCCTGGACAGTACAGAGCAATTTGGCATGGCCAATCCACCTAACCTGCACATCCTTGGACTGTGGGAGGAAACTGAAGCACCCAGAAACTGTCTCCCCATGCAGAGACAGGGAGAATGTGCAAACACCACACAGACTGTCGCCCAATCAAACCCAGATCCCTGGCACCATGAGGCAGCAATTCTAACCACTGTACCACTGTGCTGCGACATAGAGTCATAGAGTCCTACTGCATGGAGATAAGTCCTTTGGCCCAAACTGGTCCATGCTGACCAAAATGTCCGTCCACAATAACCCCATTTCCCTGCACTTGGCCCATACCCTTCTAAAACTTTTCTATCCACATCTTGTCCAAATGACATTTAAATGTTGTTAATGTACCCATCACAATCACTTCTGCTGGCAGCTCATTCCATATGCGTACCACCCTCTGTGTAAAAACGTTGCCCCTCAGGTTCCCTTTTATTTTTTCCCCATTAGCCTTAAACTAATGCCCTCTAGTTCTTAATTCCCCAACCCTGGGGAAAAGGCTGAGTGCATTCATTATATCCATGTCTCTCATGATCTCATACACCTCCATAATGTCCCTCTCAGTCTCCTAAGTTCTAAAGAAATAAGTCCTAGCTTGTCCAACCTCTCCCTATAATTCAGACCATTGAGTCCAGGCAATATCCTTGCAAATTCCTTCTGCAGTCTTTCCAGTTTAATAAGATACTCTCTACAATGAGATGATCAAAGCTGAACACAAAACTCCATATGTGGCCTAACCAATGTCCTGTAAAACTGCAACATAACTTCCCAACTTCTATACTGAATGCCCTGACTGATGAAGGCAGTGTGCCAAAAGCCTTCTTCACTGCCCTATCTACTGGTGACTCCACTGTCAGAGACCCATGCACCTGAACTCCAAAGTCCCTCTGTTCCACTACACTCCTTAAAGGCCTACCATTCACCACAAAACTCCTACCTTGATTTGACTTTCCAAAATACAGGATCTCACACTTATCTATATGAAACTCCATTTCCCATTTCTCGGCCCACTTCCCCAGCTGATCAAGGTCCTGCTGCAATTTCTGACAACATTCCTCACTGTCCACGATACCGCTTATTTCAGTGGCATCACCAAACTTACAAATTACACCTTGTACATTTTCATCCTAATCATTAATATAGATAACAAACAGTTTTGGGCCCAACACTGACTCCTGAAGCACTCCACTAGTCACAGGCCTCCAGTTCCTAAGCTCTTCATAGTTAATGAAGTATGATCGAAACAGCTCAATTGGCTGAATGGCAGGTTTACAACAGACAGTGATACCAACAGCATGGGTTCAATCCCTACACTATCTGAGGTTCCTGTGAAGAACTAGAATTCATAGAATCCCTACAGTGTGGAAGCAGGCCATTTGGCCCAATACGTGCACACCAACCCTCTGAAGAGTAACCCATGCAGACTCATTCCCCTACCCTATTACTCTATATTTGCACCTAACCTACTCAATCCTGAATACTATGGGCAATTTAGCATGGCCAATCCACCTAACCTGCACATCTCTGGATTGTGGGAGGAAACTGAAACAACTGGAGGAAACCCACACAGACACAGGGAGAATGTGCAAACTCCACACAGACAGTCACCTGAGGCTGGAATTGAACACAGGTCCCCGGTGCTGTGAGGCAGCAATCTAACCACTGAGGCACCATGCCACTATGACTCTCCACCTCAACATCTCCCCTCACCTGATGGATGATGACCCTCAGGTTTAAACACCATTAAGTCATCTTTATCTAATCAGAGAACAGCCCAGTACAAACATGGTCTACTTTACTGTTATAAGATGGAAAATGATTAGAGAATCTGGCATCTTTGGTCACTCAGATTCCACAGGCTGTGAAATGATGACTTGCAATAAAAGCTGTGGCATCTAAATAAATACTTTGTAAATGGAAAGCACTGTGCTTCACAACCAAAGAACTTTGTCTTAGCCATCAGTTATTGTATGTATTTTTTTAATGAATTAAGTACCAGTGTGACAAATCAATAAGAGTTAACATCTGGCAACTGCTTTCCAGCTACCCTTGATATAAAAGATAGGCTGCAATGGAAGAATCGTGTATGGCTAGACAGCAGATTCACTTGCAATACATGGTTTGTAATGTTATATTCACTGGAGCTTTGTCAAAAGTATCAGATTTTGTTGTATTAATTCCTGATTTGCCCTGAGCTGTAGATGCTACCATTTTGAGGGTATTGCTTTGAGAAGTGCTGTTTAGATTTAACTAACTCAAGGGTCTCCTCAGAGGGCACAAATCTGAGGAATTATTTACCGCAGAGGGTTGTCGAGGCTGGGTCATCAGGTATATTCAAGACCGATAGATCTTTAATAAATTAGGGAATCGCAGGTGACACAGAAACACAGAATATAGGACCAGGGGTAGGGGTTCGAGCCTGCTCCCCCATTCAATATGATTATGGCTGACCTTCTAACAAAGTACCTGTTCCAGTTTCTCCCCATATTCTTTGATCACTTTAGTCCTAAGAGCTATATCTACGCCTTCCTTGAAACTCTTCAATGTTTCGGCCTTAACAGTTTCATGTGGCTGAGAATTCCACAGGGTCACCACTTTCTGGGTGAGGAAATTCTGCTTCATCTCTGTCTTCAGAGATCTAACCTTTACTTCTAACCTGTCACCCTAATTCTGGAATCCCTGGTCATTGTGAACATCTGTCCCATATTTACTGTAATGCTGTTAGAATTTTAAATGTTTCTAAGAGATCCCCCTCATTCTCCTAAACTCCACTAAATATACTCTGAACAAATTCAAACATCAGTCTTGCCATCCCACAAATCAGTCTGGTAATCGCTGCGCTCCCTCTACAGCCAAAACATCCTTCCTCAGATAAGGAGACAAACCTGGAAAAATGCGAAGTGATTCACTTTGGAAGGTCAAATTTGAATGCTGAATACAGGCTTAAAGACAGGATTCTTGGCAGTGTGGAGGAACACCAGGATCTTGGAGCCCATGTACATAGATCCCTCAAAGTTGCCACCCAGGTTGATTGGGTTGTTCAGAAGGTGTATGGTGTTTTGGTTTTCATTAACGGGGGATTGAGTTTAAGGGCCGTGAGGTTTTACTGCAGCTCTATAAAACCCTGGTTAGACTACACTTGGAATAGTGTTTCCAGTTCTGGCCACCTCATTATAAGAAGGATGTAGATGCTTTAAGGAGGGTGCAGAGGAGATTGACCAGGATGTTGCCCGGATTGGATGGTTTGTTTTATGAAGGGAGGTTGAGTTGCCTAGGGCTTTTCACACTGGAGACAAGAAGGAACAGAGGTGACTTGATAGAGGTGTACAAGGTAATGAGAGGCAAAGATATAGTAGATAGCCAGAGACTTTTCCCAGGGCAGAAATGGCTGTCATGAGGAGTCATGATTTTAAAGATATTGGAGGAAGGTAGAGGAGAAATGTCAGAGGGAGGTTCTTGACACAGAGAGTGGTGGGTATGTGGAATGCACTGCCAGCAGTGGTAGCAGAATCAGAGACATTAGGGACATTTAAAGAACTGCTGGTCCATCACATGACGGCAGTAGGTTGAGGGGTGTGTAAGTTAAGTTGATTTTAGATTAAGATAAATGCCCAGCACAACATCATGGACCGAAGGGCCTGTACTGTGCTATACTGTTCTATGTTCTATGTTCTGAAAGCTGCATGCAATACTCCAGGAGTGGTTTCACTAAGGTCCTGCACAATTGCAGTAAGACATCCCTGCTCCTGAACTTGAATCCTCTCGCTTTGAAATCCAATGTACCATTTGCCTTCTTCAATGCCTGCTGCTCCTGCAATGCTTACTTTCAGTGACCAGTGTAGAAGGGCATCTGGATCTCATTGCACTTCACCTTTCCTGTAAGACCATGATAAATAGGAGCAGGAGTAGATCATTCAACCCTTTGGGTCTGTTCTGCTACTCAATAGGATCATGACTGATGTGATATTCTTTCCGTTCATTTTCCTGCCTTTCTCTGTAACCCTTAATTCGCTGACTAATCATGAACCTGTCTCTCTCACCACTAAATATACGCAAGGACTCTGCCCCCACAGCTCTCTGTGGTAAGGAGTTCCAAAGACTCACAAACCTCTGTGAGCATAAATTCCTCCACATCTCAGTCTTAAATTGATGCCCCTTTATTCTGAGACAGTTCCCTCTGGTTCTCGACTCTCCCATGAGGGGGATCATCCCTCTCAGCATTTACTCTGCCGTGCCCCTTAAGAATCCTACATGTTCAATGAGATTACCTCTCATTCTTTGACTTCAGTGAGTAAAGTCCCAATCTGTTTAACCTTTGCCCATAAGACAGTCCATCCATACCAGGGATCATCTTCGTGAACCTTCTCTGAACTACCTCCAATGAAATGATCTATTTCCTTAAATAATAGTACAAACACTGCTCGCAATTTTCCAGATGTGGTTTACCAGCACTTTGTCACAATAAGAATTTTCTACTCTTAATCTCCAACCCCCTTGAAATAAGGGTGAACATTATATTAGCCTTTCTGATTACCTGCTGCTCCTATGTGCTAGCTTTCTGTGTTTCTTGTACAAGTCCCCCTAAGTCCCACAATTTTGCAGTTTTCTGCAGTTGTCTCCACTTAAATGATACAATACATTTTTGTTCTCCCTTCCAAAATAAATCACTTCACATTTTCCCACATTATATTCAATTTGCCAACTTTTTGCTCACTTCCTTAACCTATCACTATCTCTCTGTAAACTGTATCATTTTCACAACTTGCCTTATTCCGTTTCCAATCTGTTGCCATTCAACTCATAGCCTGTTTTGCTACCAAAATAGATGACCTCATATTTATCCATATTATGCTGCACCTACCATGTATTTGTCCACAAAATTACCTTGTCCAAATCATACTACATCCTCTCTGCAACCCCCTCACAGCATACTCACCCACTCAGCGTTGTGTCAGGTCTATGTCATCAAACTCAGAGATACGACACAGTTCCCTCTTCTAAATCATTAATATACATTGTGAATAGCTGGAATCCAAGCACTGATCTGTGGTGTACCCATTAGACACTGCCTGTTTCTTGGAAAAAGACTAGTTTATTCCTGTTGCTTGTTTTCTGTCTGCCAACCAGTTCTTAATCCATTTCAGTGCATGATTTCCAATCGTATGTGCTTTAACTTAGCACGTTAATCTCTTATGTGGGACATTTATTGAAAGGCTTCTGAAAGTCCAAGTAAAACACATCCACTGGATCCCCAATCAACTCCACTAGTTACATTCTCAAAAAAGGCAAAAGTGAGGACTGTAGATGCTGGAAACCAGAGTTTGGAAACCAGGCTGTATTCCTGATGAAGGGCTTTTGCCCGAAACGTCGATTTTCCTGCTCCTTGGATGCTGCCTGACTTGCTGTGTTTTTCCAGCACCACTCTGATCACATTCTCAAAAGATTCCAGCAGATTTGTCAAGCATGACTTCCTCTTTGTAAATATATGCTATTTTTGTCTGATCCTGTGCTCTGCTATCAGATCTCTTACATTGGACGCTAGCATTTTTCCACTACGCTATTAGGCTAACGCATCTATCTTTCACTGTCTTCTGTCTGTTTTCCTTCTTAAATAGTGGAGTTACATTGACTACCTTCCAACATGTAAGAACTGTTCCAGCATCTACAGAATTTTGGAAGATGACCGGTAGTGATTCTGTTATTTCCAGGGCCACTTCCTTAAGTACTCCGGGCATCAGCTCCTGGGAATTTATCTATCTTTAATCCCAGCACCACATCCCCACTAATATTAATTTCTTTCAATTTCTCCTTTCCATTAGGATCTGCATTCCCCATATTTATCAGAAGTTATTTCCAGATTTTCTATTAGATTTTTATTGTCACACATACTCAAATACAGGAGCACAGGAGTACAGAGAAAAGTGTCTAATATCATCATTTAAGATATAAAAGTACCTAGCTACAAAAATAAACTTAGGTACAAAATAGTAAAAGAAATATAATTTAACAAACTAAGTCTTACCTTCATAGAATAAGTGGAAAGAACAAAGAGAACAAAGAAAATTTACAGCCCAGGAACAGGGCCTTCGGCCCTCCGAACCTGAGCTGATCCAAATCCACTGTCTAAACCTGTCGCCCTAAGCATCTGTATCCCTCTGCTCCCCACTTACTCATGCATCTGTCCAGATGCACCTTAAATGAATCTACCGTGCCTGCCTCTACAACCTCTGCTGGCAATGCCTTCCAGACACCTACCACCCTCTGTGTAAAGTACCTTCCGCGGGTATTTCCCCTTAAACTTTTCACCTCTCACCTTGTACGCGTGACCTTTCGTTATTGAATCCTTCACCCTTTCTATAGCCTTCATGATTTTGTAGACCTCAATCAGGTCAGCCCTCAATCTCCTTTTTTATAATGAAAACAAACCTAACCTACTCAATCTCTCTTCATAGCTAGTACCTTCCATACCAGGCAGCATGCTTGTAAACCTTCTCTGCATCCTCTCCAAAGTGTCCACATCCTTTTGGTAATGTGCTGACCAGAACTGTAAACAGTATTCTAAATGCAGCAAAACCAAAGCCTTGTACAATTTCAACATGATCTGACAGCTCTTATGCTCAATACCCCATCCGATGAAGGCAAGCATACCATATGCCTTCTTAGCACTCTATCCACCTATGTAGCCACCTTCAGGGTACATTGGACCTGTACTCCCAGATTTCTCTGTTCATCGACTTTTCCCAAGGTATACCTTCCAAAATGCATCACCTCACATTTGCCTGGATTGAACTCCATCTGCCACTTCTCTGCCCAACTCTCCAGTCCAACTATGTTCTCCTGTATTCTTTGATAGTCCCCTGTGCTTTCTGCTACTCCACCAATCTTCATCTGCAAACTTACTGATCAGACCACCAGTGCCCTCTTCCAGATCATTTATGTATATCACAAACAACAGTGGCCCCAGCACTGATCCCTGTGGAACACTACTGGTGTTTCCATTTCGAGAAACTCCCTTCAACTAGTACTCTGTGTATCCTGTTGCTCAACCAGTTCTTTATCCACCTTGCTGAACACTCTGCACACCATGTGACTTCACTTTCTCCATTTATTTACCATGGGAAACCTTTTCAAATGCCTGACTAAAGTCCATATGTATGACATCTACAGTCCTTCCTTCATCTATCAACTTGGTCACTTTCTCGAAGAACTCTATTAAGTTGGTAAGGCATGACATCCCCCCGCACAAAACCATGTTGCCTCTCACTGATAAGCACATTCTCTTCTAAATATAAATAGATCCTATCCCTCAGTACCTTCTCCAGCAACTTTCCCATCAGGCTCACTGGTCTGTAGTTATCTGGAATATCCCTACTACCCTTCCTGTACAGGGGGACAACATTAGCAACTCTCCAATCCTTCAGCACTTCACCTGTGTTTAAGGGTGCTACAAAGATATCTATCGGGGTCCCAGCAATTTCCTCTCTCGCCTCCCTCAGCAACCTAGGATAGATTGCATCCAGTCCTGGGGATTTGTCCACCTTAATAACCTCTAGCCTACCAAACATATCTTCCCTACTTATGTCAACGTGATCCAGACTAATCAAACTTCTATCTCTAATCTCAACATTCATCTTGTCCCTCTCCTCAGTGAACACTGATGCAAAGTAATCATTGAGAATCTCACCCATTTTCTCAGGTTCGACACATAGCCTTCCATCATTATGTTTTAGTGGAAAATAAAGAAATAAGGTAATTGTTAACATTAAAGTCCTTCTTAATATAAACTTGAAAAATAAAGGATTCTGTCTTCCTTTGTGAAGACAGGACTAAAGTAGATATTTAGTGGGTCTGCTATCTCTTTGTTCCACATTTCCCAAATTTGCCTGTTTCTCACTGTGTGTATAGAATCTTCTATACTCACCTTGACCAATTTTGTTTTTCTTTTCACATATTTAGAGAAGCTTTTGCTGTAGGTCTATATGTTTTCTGCAAGCTCACACTCCTATTGTATTTTCCCCCTCTCATTCAGTCTGTTTGTCTCCCTTTGCTGTAACCTGAGCTGTTCCCAATCCTCAGGGTTATTAGCAAAAGGCAGGGAAATGGAGTTGAGGATTATCAGATCATCAGAATGGTGAAGTAGACTCAATGGACTGAATTCTGCTGCTACATCTTATGGTCTTTAAAACCAATGAAGTATAACTTCTCTTTAGTATTGTGGGATACATGGCATTTCAAGGGCTCACAAACAATCATGGGATAATGACCAGACAATTGCTTTAGACTTTTGTAGCTTTTTCATTTTGACCTTGTGTTCACTATTCCTATGTGCTTACATTCATATCATTGATATCCAATTAAATTTTCAAACATTAAAACCTCCTCCGCAACAACTTCAACTATTTATCCCACTGACCCCACCCACCCAAAATATCATGGACAATTTTTTCCCTCAGATGACAGAAGATCTGGTAATTATCATGTTGCTGTTTATGGGAGCTTGCTGTGCACAAATTAGCTGCTGTGGTTCCTGCATTGCAACAATACTACACTTCAAAACTTTTGCTGTAAAACCAAATGTGTCCCCAAGATTCCAAAGAGTATGATGTGAACGCAAATCATTTCTTATATACCTAAAATCACCACTAACTAGGTTACTATTCAGTACGAAACCAATACTGAAATCATTAAACTTAACATAATCCCTCCTTCCATGTTTTCTCCAGGAACTAATTCTACTGAATCCATCCACACTGTCCACCGCAAAGCCCTTGGCAGGCACTTCATCACAGAAGAGTTGTTGCCCTTGTGATAAAAAGTTCTAGCCATCTTTAAGATCCCATCAAAAGGAAATCATTCACAGGAAAGATGATATAAGCACACAATCACTTCCATATTAAATGCTTTAATTAAAACCTTTTAAAATACCATGTGCTCAATGAATAAACAAAGTAGTGGCTGGTTATGGAAAATTAGCTGCTAGCTTTCTGAATGGCATAACTCATTGTGAGCAGTGAGAGGTGTGTCTCAAGACTGCTCAGTGAATTAACTTGAGTAAAGCACCTGTCATCCTTTATTTTTGACATGTCAGAGACAGATACAGTTTCTGTCTCTCCACAAGGATTCATAGATCATTTCTGATCGAGTGTGAGATCTGCTGATACTGGGTGAGCAGGTGGGTTGTAACTTGCTGAGTAATCACAGCAAATACTAATCTGCTCCAAGGAAAATTAATAACTGCTTTAATTCTGTGTCATTACTTTAACAAGACCATCAAAGCCCAGGACATTGTATGCTTTGTAACTGCTGTCTCCACCTATCCTGCCACCTTCATGATTTATCAGGTAAAGGTTGCCTCTCTGTATTTTTGTGCATTCTTAAAACATTGGGTTGAAATCTGAAAAAATATTTTTTGAAGTCATTGTTTTAAAGGGTTGCTGTATGTTTTGAAATACCTGACTCTTCTGGAGAACATTGTGTAAACAGCCTGTTTGAACAAACAGTAATGGAAATGGTTGCAGATGATTGGAGTTGTGGGATTCTGTGTCCACCATGCAACTGGGTGGCCACAAGAAATTAATTCATTTATGGAGTACTGACCAGTTAATGATATCAAAACCTTTTGCCAGCCAACAAGGATAGTTTGTTCCTCCATACCCCGGCACCAAGGTCAAGGATGTCACAGAGGGGGTACAGGACAGTCATTACCAGGAGGATGAACAGCCCAGGCTGGTGTCTACGCTGTTACCAACTACTTAGATAGGAAGGAGGATGTGGACATGCAGTCAGAATTACCCTAATCTCTCTGTTATCTCTTTACAAAAATTTCAGCAAGTTAGTTAAACTCAATTCTCCTTTTAGAAATCTATGCTGGGTCTTCCTAAACAATCCACCTTTTCTTGTGATTACTAAATCTATCCCAAATAATTGTTTTTGGAGACTTCACCACCACTGAAGTTAAACTGACTGCTCTGTAATTGCTGGGTTTACCCTTATAACCTTTTTTTGAACAATTAGAAGGATCTTGTGTTGCTATCAACAAACAGAACATAAGAAATACCAACAGGGGTAGGCCATCTGACCCTCAACTACTGGATTAGTGGTGCTGGAAGAGCACAGCAGTTCAGGCAGCATCGCTGCTTGTTGGATGCTGCCTGAACTGCTGTGCTCTTCCAGCACCACTAATCCAGTATTTGGTTTTCAGCATCTGCAGTCATTGTTTTTACCTATCTGACCCTCAAGCCTGCTCTGCCGTGTAATAAGATCATGGCTGATCTTTTTGTGAATTCAGCTCCACTTACCCACCCGCGCACCGCTACCCTTAGGTTTTTGAACAGTAAAGGAACTATCTGTCCTTGCCTTAAAAATGTCCAATGAGGAAGCCTCAACTGTTTCACTGGGCAGGGAATTTCACAGATTCATACCCTTTGGGTGGAGAAGATCCTCCTCAACTCAATTTTAAATCTACTCGCCCTTATTTTGAGACTATGCCCCTAGTTCTTGTTTCACCCAGAAGTGGAAGCAACCTCCCTGCTTCTAACTTATCAATTCCCTTCATAATTTTATATGTTTCTCGAAGATACACCTCATTCTTCTAAGTTTCAGTCCAAGTCTTCGCAGTCTCTGCTGATAGGCCAATGGTCTGTGGAGAAGCAATTCAAATGAGTGAATTCCCAAAATGAATGCAGCCCAAACCAGAGCAGCAGGAAGGTTCTTAACTTCTTAACACCACCAGTTGGCAATTCCCCTCAATTCTGATCTTTCAAAAATCCTTGCTGTTAGGAATTGGCCATCATTGTTACGGTTGCTAAGACTCAGGGCATGCTGAGTTGAGTGATTACAACATAAGAACATAAGAACTCAGAGCAGGAGTGGGCCAGCTGGCCCTTTGAGCTCCGCCATTCAATAAAATCATGGCTGATCTTTTTGTGGTCTCAGCTTCACTTGCCTCCCCATTTACCACAACAACTATTTTCTCTTCCATCTATAGTTATGAAGTATTGAGAATGGATTGTGTCAAAGTATCTTCTAGATCCTCTTTTTACAGTTATTGATTATTTATCTCATCTCTTTCTTTCATAAGTTAGTGGACATTGCTGTTTTGACTTTGATCCTTAAGACCAAACAATACATTAATACATAAAGTAACAATATGTGTGTTACCTTTGTTCTTTTGTTCTCATTGGTACTGTGAGCTTTCATCTTTGCTTTTCATCATCTACACTAATAATTGTTGACTAAAGCACAATGGTGTAATGATCCTGAAGTATACCGATGAGATAGTATTTGGAGCTTCATAAGGAATAACTAAGTAATCCATAGCGACATGGTGAAGAACTTTTTTAAAATACTGCAATATAAATTCTCAAATTAAACAATAATAAGATAAAAGAACTCATCATAGATTTTAGGTAAAAGCAAGTTCATGAGATTATTTCCAATAAAGTTCATAGTGTGGACATTGAAATAGTTACTAACTACAATTATCTTGTTCACAAGGTAAACAATACGTTGAACTAGAGAGAATAATATAAAGATGTTTGGGCCAAGGAACGTACAGAATTATCCTTTGAGTAAGTTATCACAATCAGAAACTCTTTCTTATGGCTAAAGTTGATGGCACTATCCATTTTTAATGTCTGTCTTAGTACAGCTGCTTTAGAACTCAAGAACAAGAATTAGGAGCAGGAGTAGGCCATCTGGCCCCTCAAGCCTGCTTCGCCATTCAATTAGATTGTGGCTGATCTTTTTGTGGTCTATGCTCCACTTACCCACCCGCACACCATAACCCTTAATTCCTTTACTGTTCAAATAATACTCTATCTTAACTTTAAAAACCTTCAATGAGGTAGCCTCAGTTAATTCATGGGGGAAGGAATTTCATAGATTCACAATTCAGTCCTAAATCTGCTCCCCCTTATTTTGAGGCTATGACCTCTTGTTCACCCACCAGTAGAAACATCCTCCTTGCTTCTATCTTACAAAATTACGAAGGGAATAGATATGTTTCTATAATATCCCTCCTCATTCTTCTAAATTCCAATGAATATAATCCCAGACTACTCAGTCTCCCCTCTTAAGCCACCCCTCTCAACTCTGGAATCACCCTAGTGAATCTCCTCTACGCTCTCTCCAGTGCCAGTACAAGTAAGGAGACCAAAACTGCACACAGTACTCAAGGTATGGCCTCACCAGCATCCCGTACAACTGCAACATAACCTCCCTGTATTTAAACTCAGTCACTTTAGCAATGAAGGACAAAATTCTATTTGCCTTCCTAATTATCTGTTGCATCTGCTGACCACCTTCTGTCATTCATGTGCAAGGACACCCAGATCCCTCTGCACAGCAGCATGCTGCATTTTTTTTACCATTCAAATAATGGTCCTTTTTACTGTTATTCATACCAAAATGGATGACTTCACGTTTATCAACATTACGCTTCATCTGCCAGACCTTTGCCCACTCACTTAAACTATCTATATCCCTTTGCAAACTTTCAGAGTCCTTTGCACACTTTGCCCTACCACTCATCTTAATGTTATCTGCAAACTCTGACACACTACACGTGGTCCCCAACTCCAAATCACCTACAGAAAGGGAGGTAGGTATTAGGGTGGTAGACTCTTTATGGTTACAGAAATTATTACACCAGACAGGAAGAATATGTGATGAACGGATCTCTCTTGAAGAAATCTACTCTTAAACAAAAGTAAAAATTGCCCTCTTTTCCTCAGTAATACTGATGAATACACTCATTAAGTGCAGAACCTCTGATGCAGGACAAAATAGCTCCTGAACTTGTTTGTGTCCTTTTCTATGAGGAGAAAGTGAGGACTGCAGATGCTGGAGATCAGAGCTGAAAATGTATTGCTGGAAAAGCGCAGCAAGTCAGGCAGCATCCAAGGAGCAGGAGAATTTAGATTTCGGGCAAGAAGGGCTCATGCCCGAAACGTCGATTCTCCTGCTCCTTGGATGCTGCCTGACATGCTGCGCTTTTCCAGCAACACATTTTCAGCTGTGTCCTTTTCTAAAAGACCTTTTAATAGGAGATGGATGTAAGGACCAGGCTATGATAGAGAGTTCTACTTCTTATATTGTTATTATTTATATTTTTTTCAAACAAATTAGCAAAATGGATTTCCATATGAATAAAAAGGTAATTCAACAACAAAGTGGGACTTGAACCCATGGCCTTAAGACTCAGAGAGCTGTTTCTTCTGGAATCCTGTTCTGTGGAGATCAGTGGAGGTTCTGACAGTGAGCTCCATCAAGTCAGAATTAGATAGATTTTTGATAAAGAAAAGGTATAAAGGGGAGACAGGAAAATAGGGTTCAGAATGAATGAGGTTGAATGGCCTCATCCTGCTTCTACACTGTGGGAAGAATGTTACTTGATAAGGCCTTGTGATTTTTAAAAAAAAATTCAAGATGACATTCCTTTGTACAAGGTTTTCCCACTAGTTTCTCCTTATCTACTCTGTCAAAGTCTACAATCATCTCAAATACTTCAGTTAGATTGTCCCTTTACCTTCAATACTCAACAATGCAAGCCTCATGTCATAACTTCACCATTCTAACCCCATTCCCAATTTGATCACTTTGCAATTCACCCTTACTTAGTCTCTTTTCTAAGGCATGGCTTCCAGACTTGAATACACTCGACCAAATGCAACTCTATTGTTAACACTGTAATTTAACTGAAACATTTAATGTTTTTTTTTCATTGGGTGCATTGGAATGCAGTTGTGTACTGGTGGTGAAACAGTCAGAGAGTGATCATTAACTGCCTGTAGTATAGTATCAAAAAGCCCACTGGAAACCCAAATGCCCAATTTGGGATTCCTTCTTTTCACCAGCGGACTCCACATTGATAAGTTTTAAAAAAAAACATAATGTTGTGTGTTTATCTCGTGTCTTTGACAAACTGAGGATGACTCAAAAGATTTCATAATAATAAGCTAGTATTTTTGAAGTGCAGTTATTGCTGAAATAAAGGAAATATTGCAGCCAATTTACAAATAGTAACAAAATAGTGATCAGATAATTTAGTTTTACTGATGCCTTTTTAGAAAAGGGTCATGTCGGGGAAAGTTTCAGCAAATTCGTACAAACCAAGCTCCCAAAAACTGAGGAGAATTATGTCAGAGTGCACCTTTCAGATGAGATATTAAACCGCGTTTAAACCTGCGTGCCCTGTCAGATGAATGTAAAATATTACCAGGCACCTTTGTGAAGAGGGGCAAGGAGTTCTCTCTGGTGTGCTGGCCAATTTTTATTTATTCTTTAACATGATAAAGAAAAGACAAGGATTTTGGAAAATGCTGCAAAAAGGGGGCTATTCTCTGTAAAATCAGGATAACGGATTGACTTTCACCTCCAACATAATATAGTTTGAATTTGAAAACTGCTGTCATTCAGGTCAATCTTGGCAGCGGCAGGGTTGGCAGTGTTTGGCTCCTGAGTGCGGCCGCTCATTGCTCACGTGGTGGGTTCTGCTGCACCCATATGGCTCCATTGTTGTCTTTTCAGCTCGGTAATATTTTGTGGATTGGGTTGCCCTGGGCCCTCCTCCGGAGGACCGCCTATGGAAGGTTGGGCCCTTGCAAATCTCCATCCCTGCTCCATCTCAGGTGGCAGCATCAGAAAACAGGCTAGGACCCGGTTGGTCGATGTCTAGCATCAGAGGAGGGACAGGACCTTGCAATGTGACTGTCTCCAGCTCAGAGGTGGTGGACACAGAAGCAACAGCGCTGGTGTCAGCAGGAAAGGAGCACATTGCCAGGACCTTGGGGACAATGTCCAAGAGCAGTGACTGGAGGAGCAGAGAGGGTGAAGTCTACAGAGAGGGACCTTTTGAAGCTGTTTCAGTTTTAGTAATATCAATTTAATATTAATTTATTCCATAATTTACCATTTATACAACTTATTCAGTAATTTATTTTGTAACGCATGTTGGTGCCTTCTCAAAAGTTAAAAATAATACGTTTCCAGTTTTATAATCCTGTGCTAAATACTGCAACTTGGGATTGCTGTCAGGATCAAATACAATTTCACAATGACCACCTTTACTGACTGTCTTCAGTACTCACCCATGACATTCCAGAGGGCTGCTGATGCCAATAGGATGGTCCCTGCAGCAACAGAGCTGGCCCTTGGAAAAGAGTTGAATATTAGTCAAAGCATAATTTTTGTGGGGATGATTGTCCCCAGTGGAATACTGTTACCTTTATCATCCTATAATTGCCATTCAACCAGATGGAAAGGCTTCAGTGATTACAAGGAGTGAAATAAATTTATCATATGTAGAGAACAGGTCTTTAATGTCATCCTTAATTGATTCCTCACAATCAAACTAGTCTCTTAGCTCCCAAGCGAGCTTCGGTTTATATCCCCATTCATTACATCTGTCTAGAGCGCCACGCATTGTGATTTCAACAAAGCATTAAATCCCTACTGTGCAGAAAGAGGCTGTTCAGCCCATCGAGTCTGCATTGCACCTCTGAAGAGCATCCTAAACAAACCAATCCCCTACCCTACTCCCATAACCCTGCATTTACCATGGCAGATCCACATGGCGTGCACAATTCAGTGCAGCCATTCCACCTTTGGACTGTGGGAGGAAACTGAAGCACCTGGAGAAAACCCACAAAAACATGGGGAGAATATGCAAATTCCACACAGAATATTGTCTGAGGGTGGAATCAAACCCGGGTCCCTGATGCTGTAAGGCAATGTATAGGATGAGCTGAAGGGTAAAATTATTGATGATACTCAACAGCTGCATGACCTTGAATGAGTCCTGTGGAAATTCCTGTCCACGCCTAAGATGGAACAATCAGCGATTTTTTTTTTTTGTAGTTATTTTTCTGTACTTGCTGTTTATTACACCGTGTAAGAGAGAGAGTTTCATCCTGGATCGTTGGACTCCACCTCAAATCAGGATCATGAATGGTGCCAGGAACAAGCTCAGCCTTCAGACCAGCCATCACTCAAGGGGTCCCCGATGTATAAGAGGGGGTGAGGTTTATTGTGTTTTTCTCTCTTAATTCTTTTTATTTACTTAATAAATGCTCCTATCTTTTTTGTCTTTTATTAGTATTCAATAAACAATCATATTTAAGAAATTTGCTGTTGTTAAGTATTCTCTTAACTACATTTAACTAAATCCAAAAGAATCACTTGGATACACACTGTGATCTAAGATGTGGTGTGGAGGTACTGGTGTTGGGCTGGGATGGACAAAGTTAAAAATCACACAACACCAAGTCAAAGTCCAACAGGTCTATTTGGAAGCTAGTGCCACCCATCTCAGATATTCATCTGAGGCAAGTTTAAAGCCAGAGTGTAGGAGTATTTTGACATTGGAACTGGAAATATAGGTGCTACATGGGCACATTTGAGTGATTATCAGGAGGTAGCAATGTTCTATCTTTCAGATGATATAGACTTATAGAGCCATAGAGTCATAGAGTTATACAGCACAGAATCAGACCCTTTGATCCTACTCATCACGTCGACCAGATATCCTGGATGTAAGTTTTCTCACTGAGCTGGAAGGTTCATTTTCAGACATTTTGTCACCATATTAGGTAAGATAATCAGTAAGCCTCCGGTGAAGCACTGGTGTTAGTGACCCACTATTTATGTGTTTAGGCTTCCTTGAAGTTTGAAGTTTAAAGGAGCACCAATGTACAGATTAGCCAAGGACCTACACCAAAACACTTAGTAGAAGACTCAGACCACTCCATCCACTCCACCCAAGAAATTCTGAAGATCACCAAAAACACCAAAATAGAATAGGATGAAATAATCGTCTCCTTTCAAGTAACAGACCTGTTCACATCCATCAACATCAACTTGGCCAAGGAACACTGACTACACTATTAGAAGAACCAAAGACACATACACCAAACACCACCAACTTCATCAGCAAGGACAATATTGACAGACTGGTTGACCTAAGTCATATCACCCACTTCACTTTCAGTAACAAAACCTACAGACAAACCAACGGAACCCCCATGGGATAGCCAATATCAGCGTTCTTAGCAGAGGCAGTAATGCAGAGATTCAAACAAACAGCTCTGCCAACCATCCAACCCAAACTTTGGGTCCACTAAGTGGATGACCCATCACTAAATGAAACAAATTAGAGGAAACCTTCAAGACCATCAATCATTCCCTTACTGGTATAAAAATTCACTAAAGAGAAGGAAAACAACAACAAACTGCCGTTCCCCGATGTCACAGTAGAGCGAACAGCCAATGGGGAACTTCAAACCAGCATCTACAGGAAAACAACACATACAGACCAAATACTGAACTGCAGTAGCAATCATCCCAACATCCACAAACGAAGTTGCGTTGGAACATTGAACATTACTTCAATGAGCCACCACACTGCAGCACTATGGAGGAACTATGAAGAGCAGAGGAAAATCATTTATGCAGCGTATTCAAGAAGAACTGGTACCCAATGAACACAGATTGCCGATTTCTCAGCAACAAACCCAAACAAGCAGACAAACGCATCCAGAAGCCCTAGCCACTCTCCTCTACATCAAAGACATTTCAGAAATGACTGCCAGACTACTTAGATCCTTTGGCATCATGGTAGCCCACTAACCCATCAACACACTAAAACAGCAGCTAATGGACTTGAAGGACCCCATACAGACAACAAGCAAAACTAATGTCATTTCCAAAATACCATGCAAGAACTGTAACAAACACTACATTGGACAAACGGGCAGAAAACTAGCCACCAGGAACATCAACTAGCCACAAAAAGACATGACCCATTCTCACTAGTATCCTTACATATGGATGAGGAAGGACAACACATCCATCCTAGGATAAGACAAACTAAGATATTAACGAGAATTACCAGAAGCATGACATTCCAACCGGAACTCTTATCAACAAACACATCGATTTGGACCCCATTTACCACCCTCTGAGAAAAAGAGCTGGAAATGGCATCACCACAGGAAATGACATCAACAACCCAAGGAAACCTAAACACGTAAATAGAAAGCGGGTCACTGACACCAGTGCTTCACCAGAGGCTCACTGATGATATTACCTAGTACGGTGATGAAACATCTGAAAATGAACCTTCCAGTTCAGCGAGCAAACTTACATCCAGAACCTCAACCTGAGCTACAAATTTTCTCATGACTAGATATCCTAAATTAATCTAGTCACATTTGCCAGCATTTGGCCCAGATCCCTCTAAACCTTTCCTGTTAATATACCCATCAAATGCCTTTTCAATGTTGTAATTGTACCAGACTTTACCACCTCCTTTTACAGCTCATTCCATACACACGCCACCTTCTGTGTGAAAAACCTTAAGTCCCTTTTGAATTATTCCCCTCTCGTCTTAAATATATGCCCTCTAGTTTTGGACTGGGGAAAGGATCTTGGTTATTTACTCTTTCTATGCCCGTCATGATTTTATACATCTCTATAATGTCACCCTTCAGCCTCCAATGCTTCAGGGAAAAAAGCTGCAGTGTATTCAGCCTCTCCCTATAGCTCAAACCCTCCAATTCCTTATAAATCTTTCCTGCACCCATTCAAGGTTCACAACATCTTTGCTAAAGCATGGAGGCCAGAATTGAATGCCGTATTGTAAAAGTTGCCTAACCAATGTCATGTCCGCAACATGACATTCCAACTCCAATACTCAATGCACTGACCAATAAAGGCAAGCATACCAAATGCCTCCTTCACCACCCTGCCTACCTGCGACTTCATTTTCAAGGAACTAGGAACCTGCATGCCTCGGTTTCTTTGTTCAGCAACACTCCCTAGGATCTTACCGTTAACTATATAAATCCTGCCCTGATTTGCCTTACCAAAATGCAATACCTCACATTTCTCTACATTAAACTCCTTCTGCCACTCCTCGGCACATCGACCCATCTGATCAAGAACCCATTATTCTCTGAGGTAACCTTCTTCACTGTCAATTACTCTATCGATTTTGGTGTCATCTGCAAACTTACTAACTTTTCCTCTTGTATTCACATCCAAATCATTTGTATAAATGACCAAAAGCAGTGGACCCAGCACCGATCCTTGTGGCACACCACTGATCACAGGCCTCCAGTCTGAAAAACAACCCTCTGCCGCCACCTTCTGTCTCCTACCTTCAAACCAAAGTTGTAGCCCGCTGGGATGGCGAGCCGTCCCAGGATTCCATATGATCTAACCTTGCTAACCAATCTACCATGCAGAACCTTATCAAGCATCTTGCTGAAGTCCACATGGACAGTTTCTAATGCTCTGCCTTTGTCAGTCTTCTTTGTCACCTCCTCAAAAGATGATTAAGCTAGGGCTCCATGTATCCTCTCTGGTGGGTATAAAGATCTTGAACTGTTATGTTCAAAGAGAGTAAAGGAGCTCTTCTAAGTCTTTTGGGACAGTATTTATCTCTCAATCACAAAAACAAATAATCACTGGCCATCATCTCATTGGTGTATGTGAATCTGTCTGTGTGTAACTTGCCTGCTGCATTTCTCTACATCACAGTAGTAACCTCACTTCATAAATATTTCATTGACCAATAAGATGCTTTGGTCATTCTGAGGTAATGAAACAAGCTACAGGAATGGATGTTCATTTGCCTGACATTGATGACCTTTAACCTCACAGATGTGATGAATATCTCTGTGTAATAACCTTGTTATGTAGCAGAGGCCAGAGTGGGGCCTCCGAGTCTCACTTGGTAATGCTTAATGCAGAGTTGGAAACCACTATGCAAACTGTTTTCTTACAGGACAGAGGCCTGGCACCCAGTCTGTGGGTTTTTAAATGTCAATATGAACGTTCATAACCTGAAGAGTGCAAGGGACTCAGTGGCTGAGCCACTGTGATAGGTGCATGGATAGGACATGCACCGTCTCACCTCCAACCATACCATTAACACCTACAATTCAAAATGTCAATCTGAGTAGAGGCTAATGAAAAGATGAGTCAATGTGTTGCTGTCACAGGAGTGTGTTCTCTGCCCCCTGACAACAAGTACTTGGAACTAAGAAGCCAATAATTACCCAGGAGATGGCACATTAAAGTCATTGCAAATTACATGCTTCTGATGAGGAATAAATATGAGACAAGAATTATGCAATTTCTGCTGTTATAAAGACAACGCAGCCAGGATCTCACCTCTCTACCTCCTCCTCCCCCACCGAGCGTACACTTTGATATATAAAATGCTTCCTCGGGTACATGCAGAGTCCAATACAGGTGCACAATCACAAACCCAGCTTCCCAAAAGCAGACCTTTCCTGAAAACATGACTGTCTATGATTGATGGTTTCTCACATGGAAGAGATTGCACTGATGTAAGGAAATGGAGGAGGAATGAAGTGTTATTAGATCCATTGTGTGAAAGTGATTTAGTATCAGCAGCAACATGGCCATTAACCGAAAGTACTTCCCAATTATATCATTGGTTTTCCAGCATCCCCTATTCATTGAAATAAGACATCCTGATCTGAATTAATGCACTGCAATTTTCTACTTCTTGATAACTGGCGATTTTGAACATCTGGTGTAATGTGCATCCTCAGTGCAGCTGCAACATGACTCCAACAGACGGGAGATGACCAGCATCAACAGCCATGTCAAACCATGTCCGTAACAACTGTCAAGGAAGCTGTAATTTCCAGGACACTCACGGGATTATGGCCAGGGTCAGAACTTCTTCCTAGCTGACAGGCTGACAGGTGGTGAAATCAATAGTGGCAGCAGCAAGAGTAGACAGCACAGCATCAGAACAAGAGAGGAAACCCTGACTGGATCACTCTATATTACAGACCCATCCTGGTCATTGTACACGAACACCCGAATCATTGTTCATAAACCCTGATCATTGTACACACACAGACACCCTGATCATTGTACATACACACAAACACCCTCATCATTGTACACAAACACCCTCATCATTGTACACAAACACACACACCCTGATCATTGTACATACACACGCATTGATCATTGTATGTACGCACCCTGACCATTGTACATACACACGCACTGATCATTGTTTACACACACTCTGATCATTGTACATACACATACATAGACACAGACACCCTCCCCATCATTGTACATACACACACCCTCATCATTGTACACAAACACCCTCATCATTGTACACACATACATGCACCATGATCATTGTACATACACACACACTGATCATTCTATACACACAACCTGATCATTGTACACATATACCCTTTTGGAACAAAAATGCAATGAGAAGTGCTGTATAAATTAAGGTTGAGTTTAATGCAGATACAATAAGAGAAATGAACAAATACTTGCCACCTGCATTTTAATCAAAGTGTGAATCTGTACAATGATCAGGGTAGGGTATGCACTCTGTAAAATAAAAGGGCTCTGTCATAAAATCAGGGAGGGTATGTCTACAAAATGATCAGGGAGTGTGTCAGTACAATGATCATGGTGTGTGTGTGTACAATGAACATGATGTGTGTGTACACTGATCAGGGTGTGTGTGCAATGATCATTGTGTGTGTGTACAATGATCTGAATGTGTGTATACAATGACCTGAATGTTTGTGTACAATGATGTGGGTGTGTGTCTGTGTACAATGATCAGTGTGTATGTGTACATGATATAGGTATGTGAGGAATAAAAGGATGACTAGGATAGGAATCAGGCCAGTCAAAGACAGAAGTGGGAAGTTGAGTATGGACCCTGTGGAGATCGGAGAGGTGCCAAACGAATATTTCTCATCAGTTGTCACTCAGGAAAGGGAGAATATTGTAGAGGAGAAGAATGAGGGACGAGATATTAGACTGGAAAGGATCGAGGTTAGTTATGAACAGGTGTTATCAATTCTAGAAGGAGTGAAAGTAGACAAGTCCTCTGGGCTGGATGGGATTTATCTGAAGATTCTCTGGATGCTAGGGAGGAGATAGCAGAGCCTTTGGCTTTGATATTTGAGTCGTCATTGTCTACAGGTTTAGTACCTGAGGACTGGAGGATTGCAAATGTTGTGCCCTTGTTCAAGAAAGGCAGTAGAGATGACCCAGGTAATTATAGACCAGTTAGCCTTGCTTCTGATATCGGAAAGGTTTTGGAAAGGATTATAAGAGATAAGATTTATAATCATCTCGCAAGCAACAATTTGATTTCAGATAGTTAACATGGTTTTGTCAAGGCAAAAACAAGGATTGCAGATGCTGGAAACCAGAGTCTGGATTAGAGTGGTGCTGGAAAAGCACAGCAGGTCAGGCAGCATCCGAGGAGCAGGAAAATCGATGTTTCGGTCAAAAGCCCTTCATCAGGAATAGAGGCAGGGTGCCTGCAGAGTGGAGAGATAAATGAGAGGGGGCTGGAGGTGGGAAGAAAGTAGCATAGAGTACAATAGGTGAATGGGGGTGGGGATGAAGGTGATAGGTCAGAGAGGGTGGAGTGGATAGGTGGAAAGGAAGATAGGCAGGTAGGACAGGTCATGGGGACGGTGCTGAGCTAGAAGGTTGGAACTGGGATGAGGTGGGTGAAGGGGAAATGAGGAAACTGGTGAAGTCCACATTGATGCCTAGAGGAAGAATGCCTCATTTTCCGCCTCGGAACACTTCAACCCTAGGGCATCAATGTGAATTTCACCAGTTTCCTCATTTCCCCTTCTCTCACCTCACCCCAGTTCAAACCTTTCAGCTCAGCACCATCCCCATGATCTGTCCTACCTGCCTAACTTCCTTTCCACCTATCCACTCCACCCTCCTCTCTGACCTATCACCTCCATCCCCACCCCCATTCACCTATTGTACTCTATGCTACTTTCTCCCCACTCCCACCCCCCTTTCATTTATCACTCCACTCTGAATGGTTTTGTCAAGGGCAGGTCATGTCTCACAAACCTCATTGAGTTTTTTGAGAAGATGACCAAACATATAGATGAGGGTAGGGCAGTTGACGTGGTATACCTGGACTTCAGTCAAGCCTTTGATAAGGTTCCACATGGTAGGCTGTTGGAGAAAAGGCAGAGGCATGGAATTGAGGGCGATTTAGCAGTTTGGAGTAGAAACTGGCTTTCTGAAAGAAGGTAGCGAGTGATGGCTGATGGAAAATATTCAGCCTGGAGTCCGGTTACTAGTGGTGTGCCACAAGGATCTGTTTTGGAACCACTGCTGTTTGTCATTTTTATAAATGACTTAGACGTAGGCATAGGTGGATGGATTAGTAAATTTACAGATGACACTAAAGTCGGTGGAGTAGTGGATAGTTTGGAAGAATGTTACAGGTTGCAGGGGGACTTGGATAAACTGCAGAATTGGGCTGCGAGGTGGCAAATGGAGTTCAATGCAGCTAAATGTGAGGTGATGCACTTTGGGAAGAATAACAGGAAGGCAGAGTACTGGGTCAATGGAAAAATTCTTGGTAGTGTGGATGTGCAGAGGGATCTTGGAGTCCATGTACAGAGATCCCTGAAAGTTGCCACCTAGGTGGATAGTGCTGTTAAGGCATACGGTGTATTAGGTTTCATTCATAGGGGAATTGAGTTTCAGAGCCGCAAAATCATGCTGCAACTATACAAAATGCTGGTGCGGCCATACTTGGAATATTGTGTACAGTTCTGGTTGCCATATTTCGGGAAGGATGTGGAAGCATTGAAAAAGGTGCAGAGAAGATTTACCAGGATGTTCCCTGGTCTGGAGGGAAGGTCTTATGAGGAAAGACTGAGAGACTTGGGTCAGTTCTCATTGGAAAGAAGAAGGCTAAGAGGGGATTTGATAGAGACATACAAGATGATCAGAAGATTAGTTAGAGTGGACAGTGAAAGTCATTTTCCTAGGACGATGACATCAGCTTGTACGAGAGGACATAACTATAAATTGAGGGCTGATAGATTTAAGACAGATGTCAGAGGCAGGTTCTTTACACAGAGAGTGATAGGGGCGTGGAATGCCCTACCTGCCAATGTAGTCAACTCAGCCACATGAGGGAGATTTAAACAATCCTTGGATAAGCACTTGGAATGTGATAGGATAGCATAGGGGGACGAGCTGAGAATTGTTCACAGGTCGGCGCAGCATTGAGGGCCAAAGGGCCTGTTCTGTGCTGTATTATTCTATGTTCTATGTTCTACAATCAGGGTGTACATGTGTGTACAATGATTAGAGTGTTTGTGTACAAAATGCACATAACAATATATTAAATCAAATCAAAATCAAATCAATCTTCATGTTTGTCCGTGAGATCCATGCTGAAATGCTTTGGATCATTTAACCGTGACAAAGAAATACTACTTAAATACGAATATGCTTACTTAATTCCTACAAATGTCGAGCAGTTTTAGAAATTATTATTGACATGTTCATGCTTTGAGAAAGTTGTTAACTTGATCAGTTCAATTGTTGTGACAATGAATGCTGTGCCTACATCTGAAATGTTCATCTATTAATAATACTAGAGGTCTCATCTTATAATTAATGAGACATCTTTGTGATGACCTTAATGATTACCTGTTGATCTAGACCTTTGGCACGGTTGATTCCATTCAGCCACAGTTCTTTGCCTTGAAATCTTTCTCAAACACATAATTAACTATGTCCCACTTTACACGTCATCACAAATTCAGAGCAGTATGCACATTCACTGCATTAATACAGCGTGCACCACGCTTTTGGAAATGAATCTTTTATTAAAATCATTAAAGCTGTAAATATTTTAAAGTTTTAGATATCCATTCATAATTCAGCTGCTGACCCTGAGATTAATTTTAATGCTGAAGAATTGTCAGCAATTCTCAGCTAAGTAGCTGACCCAGCTAAGGCTTGATCTGTAACAGGTTATAGATAACCTTAAGGTTAGCTGTTCTTACAGCAGTTGACACGCTTCAAGAATGTTATGGTTTTGGATGTAGAAATTCTCCAGGATTCTTGTTCATGGTTATTTCTGATTATCCCTACCTGGAAGGGACACAGAATCTCTGTGTGAAAGGTTGGGGAGTTAGATGGGGTATGTGCAATTATGAGACGGAGGCAGATAGATGGGGTGCAATGTGTTACTGAGAGGATGAGAGTTGGATTTGGTATGATTTTGTCACTGTCACATGTACCGAGATACAGTGAAAAGAATTGTTTTGCATGTTATCCAGGCAAATTACATTGTACATAAGAACAACAGGGTAATAGAACAAAATGCAGACTGTAGCGTAACAGTGAGAGAGAAGGTGCAGAGAAAGATTAATTAATTTGAATATGAAGTACAGTGTGTATAACCGTGGGTATTAGATGGGGTACATTGTGTTTCTGAAAGGAAATGGAGGTGGATTATGTGAAAGCATGGAATATTGAATAAGAAACAGTTATTGTGTGAAATAATGGATCGGATACAGTTATTTTGTGAAAGAATGCAGAGCATGTGGCACCTTTTTGAATGTCTCTTTAGCTGTTTTTGGGATATGTGCATCATTGGTTGGCCACGCATTTGTTACCAATCCAAGTGCTCTTGAGTAGATTAGATTAGATTCCCTACAGTGTGGAAACATACCCTTCAGCCCAACCAGTCCACACCGACCCTCCAAAGAGTAATCCACTCAGACCCATTTCCCTCTGACTGCTGCACCTAACACTATGGACAATTTAGCATGGCCAATCCACCTGACCTGCAGGTGGATTGGACTGTGGGAGGAAACTGGAGCACGTGGAGGAAATCCACGCAGACACGGGGAGAATGTGCAAACTCCACACAGACAGTCACCCGAGGCTGGAATCAAACCTGGGACCCTGACACTGTGAGGCAGCAGTGCTGACCACTGAGTCACAGTGCTGCCCCTCATAGTTCCCTATAGTTCCCAAGCTTCTCTCTATAGCTTTTCTTAAATAAAGGCACAACATTAGCCACTCTCCAGTCTTCTGGCACCTCACATAGTTATAGATGATACAAAACACTTCTGCTAAGTGCTCTGCAATTTCTTCCCAACCTTTCCACAACGGCCTGAAATAAGCGGCCTGAGCTGTGAAGGTCAATGCGACAAATGTAATAACTGAGCCAGCTGATATCTTTAACCCAAGTTAAACATGTCAATTTCCCAGCTGAAATCTGAGGATAACAGGTGAATGGATTGTAGCTGATTTTGCCTGTCCTGCAAGCACAATAGCTGGAAGACCACACATCCCAACTAAGTTCAAACCAGCAATTATCAGGTTTCCATTGTAAAGAGGAGTCATCCAGCTTTGAAATGTTAACTGTATCTCTCTCCACAGCTGCTGCCAGATCAGACTTTGTCTGGTATTGTATGTTTCTTTCAGATACAAAATCTTGGAGCTTCCTTATTCTTTATAATTGTAGCTTTCGTTGTGAATGCTCTGACTAGACATTCAAACCCACTTTCCTTGCACAATGTGCAAGCAATAATCTTTCACCATATTTAAATATCATAATACCACAATGGAAAATGCAAGCCACATTCTCTTTTCCACAGTAGACACTATTAATCCGACTTTATATTTTACTCATGCCAAAAACTATAACAAAATCTTTTAAAATTTCACTTATTAGGTAATGTAGTGCACTATAGAGAAAGGTCCTGCCTCAAAATACAGCTCATTGCAGAGAATGACTTGCAGCCCGTCCCACCCCCAAGGTCAAGTACAACTTACTTTTGCTATATTTTCCAAAATGACTTTCTTGATATTATAAAGATTAAGAATTGTCTAATGCACAAGGATTTGGTGAAAGTGGACTCCACTCAGATTTCTCAGTCATTTTCAAAATTGGGGAGATCATGACAAAACATTCACATTTAAAAATGCCAACATTTATGCCATCTTTTCATAGGAGATAAAATGGCTCATGCCTACCTGCGCAGGTTAAGAATTTTTAAAATCCAATAGCACTATGCTGAAGAAAAAACGAGGCATGCTCCCAGTGTCCAAGAGAATTTTAATCCCTCAGCCACATCACTTAACCAGCAACTACCATCAATCATATTGTAGTTTGTGGGAGCTTGCTGTGAGAAAATTGGCTGCCACAAGTTGGCAGTCAGATTTTTGGAAGGCAACAGTTCACCTGTTGTCAGTGCTGTAAAGAAGGAACTTGCAAGGTTTTTATCCAGTGACATTTAAGGAACAGTGAGTTAGTTCCAAGACAGGATTGTGTGCAGAATATGTAGGTTGGTGGTGTTCCTATGCATCTGCTGATGTTGTCCTTACAGAAGGTAAAAGGGCTATTGAAAGAGCCTTGTCAAATTGCTTTAGTGTATTTTATATATTGTACAGACTGCAAATACAGTGCAATTTTGATGGAGGAAGGGAAGAGTGGTGAATGAGGTGTTCATCAAATGAGCTACATTGTTCTGGACAGAGTCAGTGTCTTGAACGTCATTGGTGTTAAGTCATGGATTGTCACTTGAATGGTGAATCACTTTGATTTTTATTCTGGAAATTCCTCTCCTTTGAAATTGTATCCATGCTGTGAGATTCTTCAGTATTATTCAAAATTGCAGATGTGAGGAAAGATTGGGTAGACAAGGATCGTTTCTTTTGCAGCAGAGGAGATTGAGGGGGTGACTTTGTCAATAATAAGGGGCTTGGATAGTCAACAGAGAAGACTTGTTTCCCAATGCACAGAGGAGAATTACCAACTGCCCCAGATTTCAGATGATTGGTGGAAGACTGAGAGTAGACATGAGGAAAAGCCTTTTTATATACTGGGGGATGATGGGTGTCTGGCATTCACTGCCCAGGCAGGTGACTAAGGTGGAAAGCCTCAATTCAGTAAACGGAACCAGGATCTTCACCGAAGCGCTATAACCAGCACGGCTACAGATTGAGTGCTGGAAATAGGATAGGTAGGTAGTTTATTCAGATCTACAAGATGCAATGCAGAAATTCATCAGCGATCCTCAGACAGCACGACCAAACCCACTCAGAGTTCCAAACCCACGAACACTTCAATTTAGAAGGATAAGGGCAGCAGACATATGGAAACACTACCCCCTGTAAGTTCACCTCTGAGCCACTCACTATCCTGACTTAGATATTTATTGCCATTCCTTCAGTGTCGCTGGGTCAGAATCCTGGAATGCCCTCCTTAAGGGCGTTGTGGGTCTACCTACAACACGTGGACTGCAGCAGTTCAAGGCAGCTGGCTCCCACCTTCTCAAGGGGCAACTAGGGATTAGAGAGTGATGTGATGCCCGCATACTGTGAATTAATAAAAACTAATTCAATATTTCTAAAACAAAATCACAGTTCCTTTTAACCTGAAAAAGTCCAGTTCAGTTCATTCCTTTTGAAATAAATATGCTTGGCTAGAAAAAGGTATCCATGCTGAGAGGTATTGATCAGAACAAACTAAGGATTGATTGAATGAAGGGAACAAGTTCATCCCTCCTCACCTGGGAATGTAATCATCTGGGGGTAGCCCATCTGGAATCCGAATAAATGAGCTCTGCCACCTGAGGTGAGGTCACAGTGCCTGGTACTCATGTGGCCCAAATGTCATTTACCACTTATCTGGTCTGAATGTTGTGCAGGTCGTGTTGCATGCTACGCAAAACTACCTCAGTAACTGAGGAATCAAGAAAGTAATCAAAAACTGTGCAATTATCAGTGAGCACCTCAAAGTGAGACCTTATGATGGAGGGAAGGCCAATGCACTGGAAGAAGGCTTTGCCAAGGACAATGCCCTGAGGACCTTAGAGATCTTGTGGAACTGAAATGATTATACTTCAACCATCTTCCTTTGTGCCTGGTTTCATTTTTATTTTAATCACTCATAGGATGAGGACATAATTGAGGAAATGATTGGGTTAAATCAATCTTTGATGATGTTTCTGCAGAAAGAGAGTATAAGGTGTGTTCTCTGACCTCAGGACTGTAAGAAACTACAGAAGGTGGTGTGCACAGCTCAGACCCAGACCACCACGGAAGCCAACCTTCCATCCATGGACTCCATATACATAGCTCACTGCCACGGAAAAGCTGCTGACATCATCAAAGACACATCGTGCTCCAGTAATGATCTCCTACAACCTGTCAGACAAAAGATACAGAAGGCAAAAGTGAGGACTGCAGATGCTCGAAACCAGAGTTTAGATCAGAGTGGTGCTGGAAAAGCACAGCAGTTCAGGCAGCATCCGAGGAGCAGGAAAATCGACGTTTCGGGCAAAAGCCCTTCATCAGAAGATACAGAAGCCTGAGCGCACACACCAACAGGTTCAGGGACAGCTTCTTCCCTGCTGTTATTAGATTGATGAATAGACTCTCTCGCTTCAATGAGCAATGTATCATGTATGCCTCTGTCTAAGTCTTTCTGATCTATACATCCTTGCTTACTATGACCTCCTTATCTTGCTCATAAACAAAGCTTTTCACTGTACTTCAGTACACTTGACAATAAATCAATCAGTCAATCAAAAAAGAAATTGATTGGGCCTGTATTTGTTGGAGTTTAGAAGAATAAGAGGCAACCTTACTGAAGCATACAAGACTCTTAGGGAACTTGACGGGGGAGATATGGAGAGGTTGTTTCCCCATGTGGGAGAGTCAACACCAAAGGACATCATCCCAGACTAAGGAGGTCACACATTTAAAAGAGATACTTGAGGAGGAACTTCTTCTCTTAGAGGGGAGTGAATCTGTGGAATTCTTTGCCACAGAGGGCTATCGAGGCTGGGTCTTTAAATATTTTTAAGGCTGAGAGAGACAGGTTTTTAATCAGTAAGGGAATGGGGAAAAGGCAAGAAAATGAATTTGAGGGATTGTTAGATCACCCATGGTTTCATTGAATGGTGGAGCAGACTCGATGGGCTGAATGGCCTACTTCTGCTATTAAGTCTTTATGACTTATGAGGTCACATTGACTTGCATGACGAGTGAGTAAAGAGATTCTGTGGTAAATGCACTTCTACCCAGAATGGGTAGTGGCAGATCATGCCTCACAAATTTATTAGAGCTTTTTTGATGAAGTGACCAGGAAGGTTGACAAGGGCAGTGTAGTAAATGTAGTCTATATGGATTTCAGTCAGGCCTTTGATAAGGTTCTACATGGTAGGCTACTCTGGAAGGTTAGATTGTATGGAATCAAGGGGAAGCTGGCAAATTAGATACACAATTGGTTTGATGGTAGGAAGCAGAGGGTAATAGAGGAAGAATGCTTGTCAGACTGGAGGTCTGAGACTAGTGGAGTGCCTCAGGCATCTGTGCTGGGCCCATTGCTGTTTGTTATCTATATCAATGATTTGGATGAGAACATACAGGCATGGTTAGTAAGTTGGCTGATGACATTAAAATAGGAGGTATCATGGACAGTGAGGAAGGTTCTCAGAAATTGTAGCATTCTTGATCAGCTGGGGAAATGGGCCAAGAAACGGCAAATGGAGTTTAATATAGATAAGTGTGAGGTCTTGCATTTTGGAAAGTCAGTTCAAGGTAGGAGCCTCATGGTGAATGGTAGGGCCTTAAGGAGTGTGGTGGAACAGAGGGACCTTGGAGATCAGGTTCTCTGAAAGTGAAGTCACAGGTAGACAAGGCAGTGAAGAAGGCTTTTGGCACACTGGCCTTTATCAGTCAGGACATTGAATATGGAAGTTGGGAAGTTGAAGTCAAAAATGGTGGTGCTGGAAAAGCACAGCCGATCTGGCAGCGTCTGAGGAGCAGGAGGGTCGATGTTTCGAGCATAAGCCCTTCATCAGGAATACTGGGGGGTGGGGGTCGCAGGAGGTTGGCCCCATGGGGGCAATAAATGGGATGGAGGTGTGGGAGGGTGGCTAGAATTTGGTGATGGAGCAGGCCTAGGACTTGTATGTCCCTGGCGAAGTGGGAGGGGGAGTTGAAGTGTTCGGCCACAGGTTGATGGGGTTGTTTAGTGTGTGTGTCCTAGAGATGTTCTTTGAAACATTTCCGCAATTTGGCATCCTGTCTTCCCAATGTAGAGGAGACCACATTGAGAGCACTTCCTTCTATGGAAGTTGGGAAATTATGTTGCAGTTATACAGGATATTGGTAAGTCCGCACTTGGAGTATTGTGTTCAGCTTTGATCACCTTGTTATAAGAAGGATGTTATTAAACTGGAAGGAGTGGAGAAGAAATGTAAAAGGATCTGTGGGTCTGGAATCACATGCAGGCCAGACCTAGTAAGGATGGCAGGTTTCCCTCCTTGAAGAACATTAGTTAACCAGACGGGTTTTCCAACAATCAACAATGGATTCATTGTCATTATTAGACTCCTGATTCCAGATTTTGACTGAATTCAAATTCCACCATCTGCCATAGTGGGATTTGAACCCAGGTCCCCAGAACATTAGCCAAGTATCTGGTTTAATAGTCTAACAATAAAACAATGAGGCCATCACCTTCCCCCAGGATATTGATTGCATTATTGTCCAAATTGATATCATTGTTGAATATACTCAATGTCTGAGCATCTACAGACCTCTGTGGCAGAGAATTTTAAAGATTGACATTCTTTATGGTTCCAACGGAACTTTTAAATTCACCTGGATAGAAATATGGCGTTGGAAAACATAATGGAAGTATGGAACAGTCTCCCACAAAATGAAGTATTTGCTGGCTCAGTGTTAAATCCAGGTTATGACTTTATTTATTAGGAGAATGGGTTCTTCGTGTACACCAGGTAAAAACAATGACTGCAGATGCTGGAAACCAGGTTCTGGATTAAAGGTGCTAGAAAAACACAGCAGTTCAGGCAACATCTGAGGAGCAGTAAAATCGATATTTCGGGCAAAAGCTCTGATTCTGGCTAAGTGTACACCAGCGATGCCAACATCTCACTCTTAAATGTAAATAAAAGCCCTCCTCAACAAACAACATTCAAAACCCAGCTTAATCAAGAGGTGGTCATGGTAATATTGCTGGGCTAGTAATCCAGAACCATCGGTTATTATTCTGGCAGCATGGGTTCGAATCCTACTGCGGTAGAATTTAAATTCAATATAAATCTGAATTCAGTAAAAAGCTAGTTTAACAGCAACCATGTGACCACTTGTCTGTTGTGAAAACTCAGGTCCCCAATGTCCTTTAGGGAAGGGAATCTGCTGCCTTCACCTGGCCTCAACGAAGGTGGTTCTGACCCCCATAATTATGCAGTATTGTGAGAGGTTAGTCACGGTTCGCATTGGCTCTAGCCTCCCAGGAGAAAGTGAGGACTACAGATGCTGGAGAGTCAGAGTCTAAAAGGGTGGCACTGGAAAAGTACAGCAGGTCAGGCAGCAACCGAGGAGCAGGAGAATCGACGGTTCATGCAAAAGCCCTTCATCAGGAGTGTGGGGTGGGGATGTGGCGGGGGTGGTGGTGAAGGAAGTTGAGAGATAAATAGGAGAGTGGGGCTATGGCTGTGGGGAATGTAGCTGGGAAGGCGATACGTAGGTGGAAGTTGGGGGAGGGAGTGATGGTGATAGGTCGGAGGGAAGACTGGAGCAGATAGTCCAGCCTACCTTGCTCCCTTGCAATTTGCCAATCGGTGCAACAGATACACAGCAGATGCCATCTCCCTGCCCCTACACTCATCCCTAGGACATCTGGGTAATAAAGATATCCACGTCAGGCTTCTACGTATTGACTACAGCTCTGCCTTAAACACTATAATCCCTACCAGACTGATCTCCAAACTCCGAGACCTACGTCTCTGCTATGGCCTCTGCAACTGGCTCCTCGGCTTCCTGACCCACAGGCCGCAAGCAGTGAAGAGAGGGAACAGCACCTCCTCCATGACAGTCCTCAACACTGGCATCCCACAAGGGACCAGTCGCAGTGTGGTTGACTCTAAACTGCCCCCTGGGCAATTAAGGATAGCCAAACTTTGAATGAACTTTTTGTTTAAAAAATGGCCATTTGCTGTTTGTAGAATTTTTGGTGCTGAATGATCAAATTTCTTACAGAGCAACAGTTGGTGCTTGGACCACCACATTATCTACTTGGAGATGATGATACAATGAGGCATAACAGAAATTACAGCATTTCATTTACAAAGTATTGCAACTTATCGCATATGATTTATATCACAGAAACTGACCATTTGCTGCAACAGGTCAGTGCCTCAGCTCATGCATCAGCCAGACCCGTTCCTACCCTTTCTCATCTAGCTCTATTAACTTGTCTTTCTGTTCCTCTCCCTGTCAAGTGCTTCCCTTTCTTTTGTGAACAGTCTTTTATCTGATTCTAGAGAAATCCTCCGCTCGCTGTCATTCGCTGCAAAAGGCAAAGAGCTGTGAAGGGAGGGATGAGTAAATGGAATTGGATGGATGCCGAGGGGTGAATAGCTTACGATGTGTTTTTCAGGGAAGTGGAAAACAGAAGACTGATTCCCCTCAGGGGAACAATCTCCATTTCTGTCTTCAAAGCCAAGATCTGCAACAAACTGCACTCTGCATCAGTTTAATCCAAAAATAGGGAATGTCAACAAGAGTCCATCACCAATTGTATGGATGTGAAACATGTTTTTTGCTTAACCAGATGTCTGCAATTAGAGTCATGGAGTCATAAAGATGTACAACATGGAAACAGACCCTTTGGTCCAACTCGTCCATGCCGATCAGAAATCCCAACCCAATCTAGTCCCACCTGCCAGTACCCGACCAATATCCCTCCAAATCCTTCCTATTCATATACCCATCCAAATGCCTCTTAAATGTTGTAATTGTACTAGCCTCCACCACTTCCTCTGGCAGCTCACTCCATACACACATCACCCTCTGTGTGAAAACGTTGCCCCTTGGGTCTCTTTTATATCTTTCCCCTCTCTTGCTAAACCTATGCCCTCTAGTTCTGGACTCCCCCACCCCAGGGAAAAGACCTTATCTATTTACCCTATACATGCCGCTCATGATTTTATAAACCTCTATAAGATCACCCCTCAGCTTCCGACATGCCAGGGAAAATAGCCCCATCCTGTTCAGCCTCTCCCGATAGCTCAAATCCTCCAACCGTGGCAACATCCCTGTCAAGCTTTTCTAAACCCTTTCAAGTTTCACAACATCCTTCTGATAGGAAGGAGACCAGAATTGCACGCAATATTCCAATAGTGGCCTAATCAATGTCCTGGTAAAAACAATGACTGCAGATGCTGGAAACCAGATTCTGGATTAGTGATGCTGGAAAAGCACAGCAGTTCAGGCAGCATCCAAGTAGCTTCGAAATCGACGTTTCGGGCAAAAGCCCTTCATCAGCCATTCCTGATGAAGGGCTTTTGCCCGAAACGTCGATTTCGAAGCTACTTGGATGCTGCCTGAACTGCTGTGCTCTTCCAGCACCACTAATCCATAATGAATGTCCTGTACAACCGTAACATGACCTCCCAACTCCTGTCCTCAGTACTCTGACCAATAAAAGAAAGCATATCAAACGCCTTCTTCACTATCGAATCTACCTGCAACTCTACTTTCAAGGAGCTATGAACCTGCACTCCAAGGTCTCTTTGTTCAGCAACACTCCCTAAGACCTTACCATTAAGTGTATAAGTCCTGCCACGATTTGCTTTCCCAAAATGCAGCACGTCACTTTTGTCTAAATTAAATTCCATCTGCCATTTCTCAGCCCATTGGCCCATCTGATCAAGATCCCATTGTACTCTGAGGTAACCTTCTTCGCTGTCCACTACACCTCCAACTTTGGTGTCATCTGCAAACTTACTAACTATACCTCTTATGCTCGCATACAAATCATTTATATAAATGATGAAAAGTAGTGGACCCAGCACCGATCCTTATGGCACTCCACTGGTCATAGGTCTCCAATCTGAAAAACAATCCTCCACCACCACCAAAGGTCTTCTACCTTTGAACCAATTCTGTATCTAAATGGCTAGTTCTCCCTGTATTCCATGAGATCAAACTTTTCTGACCCCTCACTGCGTCCTAAGCAAACCCTCTGCAAAAATACACTAAACTGCAGCCTGCCTGCTCCAGAGGGCCCTAGGAAGGATCACTTAACTGAAACCAGTCACAATCCACTCCACCAGACCACTGGACCACTCAAATGTAAGAAATTGTGAGGAAGCGGGGTAAGCGTGCCAGTCTGCTAGTAAGACTGAGACTACGCGGCTTCAAGACTCCCTTCCTAGCTTACTCCTAGCAGATGTACATTCTCTGGAGAACAAGATGGACAAACTCAGATCACAGCTCAGCTTCCAGCGTGAACTGCGGGACTGCTGTGCATTCTACTTCACAGAAACCTGACTCAACCCATCCATTCCCAACTGCGCACTTCAAGCTGATGGTTTTTCTATCCCATTGTATGGACCGTACAATGTCCTCGGGTAAGGCAAAGGGTGGAGGGGTTTGCTTTATAACAACAACTTGTGGTGCATTGACATTGCAACCCTGGGCAGCCATTGCTCCCCAAACCTTGAACCTCTCATCATCAAATGCCACCCGTTCTATCTATCACAGGAATTTACAGCTGCTGTACTAATTGCTGTGTACATACCACCACAAGCAAAGGTTGAGGAAGCTCTGGATGTGCTGTACTCCAGCACTAACACCCTGGAGATGGACCACCCCGCGGCCCTGTTTATTGTGACTGGTGACTTCAATCAAACCAATCTAAGGAAGGTGTTGCCCAAGTACCACCAGAATATTACTTGCCCCACCAGGGGCCCGAACATTTTAGACCACTGCTACACCACTGTGAAGGATGCCTACCATTCCATCCCCACCCTCATTTCGGGAACTCCAACCACAATGCCATGTTTCTTCTCCTGGCTTACAGGCAGAAGCTCAAGCAGGAGACCCCCTCGCGGATACAGATCCAGTGCTGGTTGGAGGAGGCAGAGGATCAACTCTGGTACTGTCTGGAATCGGCTGATTGGGCCGTGTTCAAACCGTCCACAGGTACCTTAGACGAGTACGTCACCACCGTCACAGACTTTATCAGCAAGTGTGTGGAGGACTGTATACTGAGGAAGCCCACAGGAAGCCCTGGATGAATCAGGACATACAGAACCTGCTAAAGACCAGGCGTGAGGCCTTCGGATCAGGAGACCCACTCAAATATAAGGAATCCAAGTGTGACCTTCGCAGAGCCATTAAGACAGGCAAGGACCAATACCGATCCAAACTAGAGACCCAGATAGACACCTGGCAATTATGGCAAGGACTGAATGACATCACAGGTTCTAAAAAGAGACAGTGCAAGATAGCAGACGATGACACATCCCTCCCAGATTGTCTCAATACCTCTATACTCACTTTGAGCAGAATTTTGGCAGAGAGGTTAACACCTATTCCAACAGTCACTGCATCAGCGGTCAGATCAGTTTTTCTTTGTGTGAATCCAAGGAAAGCGATGGGACCAGACAGAGTACCAGGCCATGCACTCAGAGCATGCGCAGATCAACTGGCAGAGGTCTTCTTGGACATCTTGAACCTCTCCCTGCAGCAGGCCACTGTCCCTGCCTGTTTCAAGAGGGCCAACACGAGAAAGGCTTGGCAGAACGGATTAGGGAGAACACAAAGGCGTTTTACACTTATGTGAGGAATAAGAGAATGGTCAAAGAAAGAGTAGGGCCAATCAGGGATAGCATACGGAACTTGTGTGTGGAGTCTGAGGAGGTAGGGGAAGCCCTAAGTTAGTTTTTTGCTTCTGTCTTTACGAAAGAAATGAATTTTGTAGTGAATGAAACCTTTGAAGGGCAGGTGTGAATGCTGGAATGGATAGAGATAGAGGAAGCTGTTGTGCTGAAAACTTTGTCAAACATTAAGATTGACAAGACGCCAGGCCCAGACCAGATTTGTCCTCGGCTGCTTTGGGAAACAAGAAATGCGATTGCGCTTGCAAAGATCTTTGCATCCTCGCTCTCCACCGGAGTCGTACCTGAGGACTGGAGAGAGGCAAATGTAATTCCTGACTTCAAGAAAGGAAATAGGGAAATCCCCGGCAATTACAGACCAGTAAGTCTCATGTCTGTCGTCTGCAAGGTGTTAAAAAGGATTCTGAGGGATAGGGTTTATGACCATCAGGAAGAGCATGGCTTGATTAAATGCAGTCAACACGGCTTTGTGAGGGGCAGGTCATGCCTCACAAATCTTATCGAGTTCTTTGAGGATGTGACTAGAAAAGTTGATGAGGATCGAGCTGTGGATGTGATGTATAGGGACTTCAGCAAGGCATTTGATAAGGTTCCCCATGGTAGGCTCATTCAGAAGGTCAGGAAGAATGGGATACAGGGGAACTTAGCTGTCTGGATACAGAATTGGCTGGCCAACAGAAGACAGCGAGTGGTAGTAGAAGGAAAATATTCTGTCTGGAAGTTAGTGGTGAGTGGTGTTCCACAGGGCTCTGTCCTTGGGCCTGTTTGTAATTTTTATTAATCACTTGGATGAGGAGATTGAAGGATGGGTCAACAAGTTTGCAGATGACACAAAGGCTGGAGGTGTTGTTGACAGTATAGAGGGCTGTTGTAGGCTGCAGCGGGACATTGACAGGATGCAGAGATGGGCTGAGAGGTGGCAGATGGAGTTCAACCTGGATAAATGCGAGGTGATGCATTTTGGAAGGTCGAATTTGAAAGCTGAGTACAGGATTAAGGATAGGATTCTTGGCAGTGTGGAGGAACTGAGGGATCTTGGTGTGCAGGTACATAGATCCCTTAAAATGGCCACCTAAGTGGACAGGGTTGTTAAGAAAGCATATGGTGTTTTGGCTCTCATTAACAGGGGGATTGAGTTTCAGAGTCGTGAGATCTTGTTGCAGCTCTATAAAACTTTGGTTAGACTGCACTTGAATTCTGCGTCCAGTTCTGGTCACCCTATTATAGGAAAGATGTGGATGCTTTGGAGAGGATTCAGAGGAGGTTTACCAGGATGCTGCCTGGACTGGAGGGCTTATCTTATGAAGAGAGGTTGACTGAGCTCGGACTTTTTACATTGGAGAAAAGGCGGAGGAGAGGGGACCTAATTGAGGTATACAAGATAATGAGAGGCATAGATAGAGTCAATAGCCAGAGACTATTTCCCAGGGCAGAAATGGCTAACATGAGGGGTCATAGTTTTAAGCTGGTTGGAGGAAAGTATAGAGGGGATGTCAGAGGGGGGTTCTTTACACAGAGAGTTGTGTGATCATGGAATGCGTTGCCAGCAGCAGTTGTGGAAGCGAGGTCATTGGGGACATCTAAGAGACTGCTGGGCATGCATCTGGTCACAGAAATTTGAGGGTGCATACATGAGGATCAATGGTCGGCACAACATCGTGGGCTGAAGGGCCTGTTCTGTGCTGTACTGTTCTACGTTCTATGTTATCATCCCTGTGCCTAAGAAGGCTCATGCAGCATGTCTCAATGACTACCGCCCAGTGACCCTAATGTTGGTGGTCATGAAATGCTTTGAAAGGCTGTTCATGGCATTAATCAACTCCAGCCTCCCCAAGACTCTTGACCCACTCCAATTTGCCTATTGGACCAACAGATCCATGTCAGATTCCATATCACTTGCCCTTCACTCTTCCCTAGAACATCTTGATACCAAGAGCAGCTATGTAAAAATCCTACTCATTGACTACAGTTCAGCCTTCAACACTATTATCCCGTTGAGACTGATTACTAAACTTAGTGATCTCAGACTAAGCCCCACTCTCTACAACTGGATCCTCAATTTCCTGACCCATAGGCCACAATCAGTGAAGATTGGGGACAATATTACATCCTCACTAACACTGAACACTGGAGCCCCCAGGGGTGCGTATTCAGCCCCCTACTGTACTCACTGTATACCCATGACTGCATCGCCAAATACCAGACTAATGCCATTTACAAGTTCGCTGATGGCACCACCATAGCCGGTTGAATCTCAGATGGCGATGAAACAGACTACAGACAGGAGGTGGAAGACCTGGAAAAATGGTGCACTGAGAACAATGCTGGCAAAACCAAGGAATACATTATTGATTTTCAGTGGGATGTTACTCATGCCCCCCTACACATTAACAGCACAGAGGTGGAACGTGTGGAAAGTGTCAAGCTCCTGGGAGTGGTCATCCACAACAAGCTTTCTTGGATTCTTCAAGTGCACGCACTGGTTACAAAGGTCCAACAACATCTCATCTTCCTCAGGAAGCTGAGTAAATTTGGCACGATGGCGAATACCCTTGCCAACTTTTATAGGTGTGCCATTGAGAGCAATCTGTCTAGGTGTATCACTACCTGGTATGGCAACTGGACCATTCAAGATCGGAGACAGTTACAGAGATTGGCCCGGACAATCACAAAGGCCAACCTCCCATCTATAAAATCCATCTACCAGGCCCGCTGTCAAGGAAAGGCTGCCAGCATTCTCAAAGATCCATCCCACCCTGGCAATGTTTTGCTACAACCTCTACCATCGGGGAGAAGGTACAGAAGCCTGAACACACGCACCAGCCGGTTTCGGAACAGTTTCTACCCTACTATTGTTATTTTACTGAATGGACTCACAAACCCTTAGCATTCGCCTGTACCTGTGTTTTTGTTTATGCTGCTGTTTACCTATTACTTACTTATCTATGCTACTTAATTCTGTGATCTGCCTGTTTTGCTCGCAAGTCAAAGCTTTTCACTGTGCCTCAGTACACATGACAATAAATTCAATTCAATTCAATTCAGTTCAGTCTCCCATGGGGAATCTTATCGAATGCCTTACTGAAGTCCATATAGATCACATCCACCGCTCTGCCCTCATCAATCCTCTTTGTTACTTCTTCAAAAAACTCAATCAAGTTTGTGAGACATGATCTCCCACACCCAAAGCCATGTTGACTATCCCAAATAATGAATATCCTGTCCATCAGGATTCCCTCCAACAACTTGCCCACCACCGACGTCAGTCTCACTGGTCTATAGATCCCTGGCTTGTCCTTACCACCTTTCTTAAATAGTGGCACCATGTTAGGCAACTCCCAGTCTTCCAGCACCTCACCTGTGACTATCAATGATACAAATATCTCAGCAAGGGGCCCAGCAATCACTTCCCTAGCTTCCCACAGAATTCTAGGGTACACCTGATCATGTGTTGGGGATTTATCCTGGGGATTTATGCATTTCAAGACATCCAGCACTTCCTCCTCTGTACTATGGACATTTTTCAAGGCATCACCATTTATTTCCCTACATTCCATGTCTTCCATGAGTTTTTCTACAGTAAACACTGATGCAAAATACTCGTTTATTATTTCCGTCATCTTCTGCGCCTCTACACAAAGCCTCCTTGCTGACCTTTGAGGGGTCCTATTCCATCCCCAGTTACCCTTTTGTCCTTAATGTATTTATAAAAACCCTTTGGATTCTCCTTAACTCTATTTGCCAAAGCTATCTCATTTCCCCTTTTTGTCCTCCTGATTTCTCCTGATTAAAAAATATACCTGTGCATTATTTCTATGTTTTATTCACCATGGTTCACAGGTAAAGCGTATATTGAAAATATTAGCATGAATACGTTGTGGCACCCAGAGTGATCCTATTGTCCATCAATGAGTCATGACATCAGCAAAAGCCAGACTTCTTGGTTAGGTCACTTGCATTCTAGCCCAACCAGCTAAATTAAGGAGAAGTCCATTTATATACGAAGTCTGAGACAGCTCAGAACAACCACAGTCAGTGCCAGACCCAACCAATGACAAAGTGACCAATTTTCAGGTGCCATCATCCACCACTGGGCCTGTGGCTCTGACATGACCTCCTTCGGTGTACCAGGCACTGATTCCAGGTTCCTGTGCTCACCTCAGAAAAGTAAATAAGGGCTCACTCTCCCCCCAAGCTGGGCTCGCTGTCCTCCACACAAAGTGGCTGTGACCTGAGGTTTGAGAACTTGAATGAAAACATGACCAGTTGCAGTCTTCAATTGCAAACAGATGGACAATATGCAATTCCAACAGCTTATGATTGATGCAGTATGGAAGGGAGTTGAGTCAGACCTTCGGAGAGCTTCAGTCAGTAATAACCTTATTATCCTTTGTCAGAACAAAGCCTAGAATATTCAGTCTGGCTTTGAAAGCGACATTGTTCACTTGCATATCTCAAAGGGATTCTTCAATATTAAAATCAAGATGTAAAAGGCTCCAGTGCAGTTCTGTGTTCAAAGCAGGAATGCTTTTTATGATCCCTTGTACGATTCTAGTTCAACAAGCAAAGAAACACTTGCTCAATTTCAAACAGGTGAATTTAAACAAGTTTAGAATTTTAACTGTCTGAGGGGTTGGGTGTTGATTGAGTTAAAATTGGGTGCCCAGGTTCTGTGAGTGTAGAGTCATCTGTCAGTGAATGACTAGTGCTCTTGTTTCTGAGGCCAAATGCTCTGGCTTCAAATCTTCTGACCTTCGGTGTAGTACTGACGAGGTGCAGATGAGATATTGAACCCGTTTGAAAATTTATTTGGTTTCATGGCACTATTTTGAAGATCAGCAAAGGGGATCGTTCTGGTGTCCTGGCTAATATTTATCCTTCAACCCACACCATGGAAAATATAGTTTATCTGACCTTTATCACATTACTGTATGTGGGAACTTATAGTGGGCAAATTGATGCTGTACTTGCAAAATTACAACAGTTAATGACTATATTCAAATATAGCCTAATTCATCTAATGATGGATTCTCCCGAAGGGAATTTGAAGGCTCAGGAATAATCGGGTTGCAGGGGTGAATTCTTTTTTTCTGTTTCCATAAGTAACCTATTATCAGCCCCTTATGGTTCCCATTAGCAGCTATTCATTCTCCCAGACCTGTATCAGCCCTCTGTCTGCTGGATTGTTATTCTATCCGGGCTCCATGTCTTCCTATTGATTGTTCATCACCCCCCCCCCCCCCCCCCCGCCCCACTTTCTCCAGCATCTACAGCAACCTTTCCCTAACCACAACCAGTTCAGAAGGAGGGTCACTGGACCTGAAACATTAGCTCTGATTTCTCTCTGCAGACCTGCTGATGATTTCCAGCAATTCTTGATTTTGTTTCTGATTTCCAGCATCTGAATTTCTTTGGTGTTTTGTGAAATCTTTTTTGTTAGTTTTTACAAATTGTGTTAGATTACAGGTCAAAGGAGACCAGGAGCCAGTAAAAAGACTGGAAAATTATATCAGCAGCAGGTTCCTGAGGACATATGACTAGGCCTTATTGGCTTTGACAGTAGATGAAATCAAAGATTTAATTTGTTTTGGATTTGATTTATTTATTGTGATGTGTATTTTATGGTACAAAAATACAACAAAATACAGTGAAAAGCTTTCATTCGTCACCATGCTAAGTAGAGGCGATGACCTAGTGATATTATTGCTGGACTATTAATCAAGAAACCCAGGTAATGTCCTGGAGATCCAGGTTCAAATTCTGCCACAGTGGGAATTTGAATTCAATAATAATCTGGAATTAAGAGTTTAATGGTGACAATGATTCCCTTGTCAGGAAAAACCAGTCTGGGTCAATAATGCCCTTTCAGGAAGGAAATCTGCCATCCTTATCTGGACTGACCTACATGTGATTCCAGACCCACAGCAATGTGGTTGATTCTTATCTGCCCTCTGGGTAATTAGAGATGGGCATTAAATGCTGACTTAGCCAGCGATGTCCTCATCCCATGAATGAATATGAAAAAAATATTGATAGTTTAAGAATAAGAGAAAAAATGAAAAGGGGTAGCTTAAGGAGAAATCCATTTATGTATGAAGTCTGAGACAGCTCAGAACAACCACAGTCAGTGCCAGACCCAACCAATGACAAAGTGACTGATTTTCAGGTGCCATCATCCACCACTGGGCCTGTGGCTCTGATGTGACCTCCTTCGGTGTACCAGGCACTGATTCCAGGTTCCTGTGCTCACCTCAGAAAAGTAAATAAGGGCTCACTCTCCCCCCAAGCTGGGCTCGCTGTCCTCCACACAAAGTGGCTGTAACCTGAGGTTTGAGAACTTAAATGAAAACATGGCCAGTTGCAGTCTTCAATTGCAAACAGATGGACAAGGACTCATACAATAACATACAACAGCAACGAATAATGTACAACGTGCCATTCCACCCACACACAACCAGTAATCCGCATCCATCAGCCTGTTCCAATATCCCTTTATTCTCTTTTGCTGTCAGCCACCAATCTAAAATATTCTTAAATGCTGAACTGCTCTCCACTTCAATCAGTAACTCCCCCAGTGAATACAACAAACTTGTTTCCACAAAGTTGTTTCTCCACATTTAATCTTCCAGCTATCGAGTCATGTCGGCCTCAAATATCTGAATGTCACTAGTACAGATGGATACTTATCAAACTTCTGACCTTGATGAAGATTGATTGATCGAGATATTTTAATGCATTGAATTGAGGACTCGAATTGGGAGGCTGTCATTAGCTCTTTCAGAATATGGGTCGAATGTTTGTAGAGTGTTTAAAGTGCCTAGAAAACTGTTGGAAATGTACACTCTGTGTAGTTAATGCATAATTGTAAGTGGTATTTAATCTTACACAAACGTGATTTGCATTCCTGAGAGTTTGGAAGATTATGGGTTGATCTAATTGAGTCTTTAAAATGATGAAAGGGCTTGGTTAGCCTGATACAGTAAAAAGGTGGTGGAGGAAGCGAGGCCAGTGGAATCTTAAACTTAAGAGCCGGGTCATTTCAGTGTGAAATCGTGCTTTTCACACAGTGGTGTTGGGATTTGGAATTAACCGTCTCCAAAAGTCAGTGGGTTCTGGAATCATTGAGGTTTTCAAGACCTTTACATTATATAGGCTGTCACAAGGTTCAATCCAAGTCTAAGACTGAAGTGAAAAAAATGGCACTGACATTCTTGCACAGTGCTGAATGAGTGCTGTACTGCTGAACGCCCTGTTTTTCAGTCGAGGTGATTCACTGAAGTCTCCAAACAACGGTCTCTTTCCAGTGTTCCACACCCACGGCTCCTGGCATCAACTTCCAGTTCCAGAAGCCGCTGCCTGCTTTGGGCCTCAGGGGGTGCTGTGTAGCTAGGAGGAAGACGAGAGGGTACCCGGCCCTACTCTGTTAAGTCATACACGATCAGATTTGAAATATCTCTTCATTCCTTCATGGTTAAGTTCCTGGAACACCCTTCCCACCAGCACTGTAGGTGACATTGCACCCCAGGGAATACAGCAGTTCAAGATAGCAGCTCACCTCCACTTTCTCAAGAACAATTCGGGATGTGACGTCCACATCCCATGACCAAAAACAAAAAGGCCCATCTTCCCCTCTCTGAGGGATGTAAAAGACTCCTTGGCACTCTTTCCAAACTCTTCTCCCTCAATCTAAACCACAAAATATATTCATTATTACATTGCTGTTTGTGGGAGCTTAAGTACCAATTAGCTGCTGCTTTTCCAACATTACAACTTCAAAAGCACTTAGTTGGACAGATTGTGTTTTAAGACATATGGTTGTTGTGAAGGTTGTACATAATTTAAAGTCTTCCCTTTTTGTGGATTGATAAGATTGGCATTATTAGGGGAAGTGGATCATGGGATATCATTCAGGGGTATAGGAAAATAAGAGAGAAATTGACAATATCATTTGTGCATTAGGAAGAAAATGTTGGCAGTAGACATTCAATGGGCTAAAGGGCCTCTTGTGTACCGTGTGATTCTATGAAACTCTGTGAGCATGGGAAAAGTAGCAGATTGTAAAGAGACATTTATGTAGTACCTTTAATGCTGTAAAACCTCCAAAGGCACTTCACAGGAACTTTACCAAACACAACCTGAGTGGTACAGATGACCAAGCGCTAACTTAAAGTTGCAGGTTCTAAGGAACATGATGGATAAAGTGGAGAGGTAGAACGGTTGAATGAAGGAATTTCAGAACTTTGGGCCGCATCAGCTGATGTGGTGGTAGCAGGATTAAAACTGGGGGAGTGCTGAAATCTCAGAAAGTAGTAGGGCACACAAAACGTAAGCAACTGGAAGAAACAAACGAGTAAAGCAAAGGATGGCGAAAATCTGAAATCAAAAGAGAAAATGCTGGAAATTGTCAGTGGGTCAGGCACCATCTGTGGAAAGAGGAAGAGAGTTAATATTTCAGGTAAATCTTTTCAGACATCTTGTCACAGCTGAGAAACATTTGAGGCTCTTGTTTTTGGCAAATGTTAAAGGGAAACGGGGAAGATATGTGAAAGGGTGTTTGCAAATCCCTCCATGGTCTCACTCATCACTGTCTTTGCAATCACCTTTAGCACCAAAACCGTTTGAGATAATTATGTTAACTAATTCTGCCCGGTAGAGTATCATGGATTTTAATTTTTCCATTTCCGATGGTCATGCCATCAAATGCTTGGGCTCAAAACTCTGGAATTCCTTCCCTAAAACTATTACCTCTCTACCCGTCTCTCTTCCTTTAACGTGCACCTGATAACAACCTCTTTAAGCAAGCTTTCGGTGCATCTGATTTCATACTCCCACGTGTGCCTCAGTGTCACATTCTATTATGATGTGGAGGTGTCGGTGTTGGACTGGGTTGAACAGTGTCAGAAGTCACATGACACCAGGTTATTGTTTATTTGAAATCACAAGCTTTCGGTGCACTGCTCCTTCATCAGGTGAAGTGGAGGGAAGTGCACAGGCACGGAATTTATAGGTAGAAAGATAATGGTAAATAATTCCAGGTAATTAAGAGTGTCAAAAGATAGCAAGTGAAGGGGATGACCTATGAACTGACTAATTAAGGCAGAGAAATAATTACAAATTATTAGTTAATCTGTTCCTAGGTCATCCCTTCATTTGCTATTCAAGCTGTTGACACTTTACTCACACCGTCTGACACTTTTGATCAGCTGCAGAGACTTGTTATTCAGCCTGTCGACAGTCTACTCACACCGTCTGACACTTTTGATCAGCTGCAGAGACTTGTTATTCAGCCTGTCGACAGTCTACTCGCACCATTTGTACTATCTTTTGACACTTAATTACCTAGAATTATCTTATAATTAAATCTCTGCCAATATATTCTATGCCTGTGCAGTTCCCTCTACTTCACCTGATGAAGGAGTAGCATTCCAAACCCTTGAAATTTCAAATAAACCTGTTGGACTATAACCTGGTGTCACGGGACCTTCTGCTATGCATCCATCCTACAGAAATCCTTGTGATGTTTTAGTGTAATAAATATTGTTACAACCAAGTTGAGAACAGTGAAAATATTCCTCCCTTTCCACTGTTGAGTTTGGTAAGAAGGGAATTTGTTTTCTTTTTAAATATGTGATTATGCAATTCAATATGTGCACGAACGTGTATAACCATATGAAGAAATAAGCCAAACAGATCTCTGAAGTTAACAAAGAATGACATTAATTTTATAACTAACTCAGATAAATTATAGTTATTAAAAAGGCAAAACCTGTCCTGAGTCCGTTGACATGCACAAACACGCAAGCACACTACAAACAGACAAACCCATAACGCTAGTTAAAAATTGAAAGAATTACAAATGCTGTAAATCAGAAATAAATCAGAAATTGCAAGAAAAACTCAGCATGTTTGGCAGTATCTGTGGAGAGAAATTAGAGTTAACGTTTCAGGTCCAGTGACAGGTTCTGAGGAAGGGTCACTCAAAACGAAACGTTAACTCTGATTTCTCTCCACACATGCTGCCAGATCTGCTGAGCTTTTCCTGAAATTTTTGTTTCCGTTTATACTGCTAGTTGTTTCCAAGTGGGGCTTCAATCATGTGACAGGTGGCTAGTGGCACACATTGGTGATTTCTCTCTCCCATTGTCAAAGCTGTCATGGTGTCATTGAGACAGAAGGGGGTACTTAGCACCCTCTTTGCAAAGAGAGTTTGTGTTGACATTGTCCTTGGCAGTTTGTGTTGTGAGGGAATTTAAATGTGAGATTCTGCTGGGCAGCTGCCCTGGCATGTGTCCATAAACTCAAATTCTGAGACTTCACAAAACTTGGCCAACTTGTTAGTCAGGTGACCTCTATGGCCATTTTTAAAATGGTAACTTTGCAGATCGAGTTGTTTTTTAAAAAAAACAAGGCATTATATCAGCTGATAAAAACTAAAGATCAGTGTTTTTTATTGCACACGACACACTATTGTGACAGTAGAAGTTGTTGTCCCTGATTTCCCTACAGAATAAAATTTATCAATCTCAGTTCCAAATGAAAAGGAACCAATGAAGCATCCACAACTCTCTGGTGTACAGAGGTTCAAAGGTTTGCAAGCCTCTGAGTTTCTTCTTATCTCAGAGCTAAATAATTAATTATCCTGATGCTGTGACTAGTTCTGAATGTACCCTTCAATGTCGATATCTTTTGACTCCAAACACCCTTTACTGTTCCATTCCTTTTGAAAAATAAACTACTTAATGAAATAGGGGCTTAGTCCTCAGTACAAACCCATTGACGCCATCTTCCAGTGACTATGTATCACTGAACCTCCTTCTTCAATGATACGTTTCTATTCACACAGCCACCTTGGTAGATAGTCCAGTTCTGCTGACACTGGCTCAGAATCCTTCCACTCTATGTGGAATCATAGAATCCCTACAACATGGAACCAGGCCATTCGAGTACACGCCAACCCCCTGAAGTGCTTCCTACCCAAACCCACCACATACATGTAACCCTGCATTTCCCATGGTGAACCCACCTAGCCTGCACATCCCTGAATATTATGGGCAATTTAGCTTGGCCAATCCACTCTGATTGCACATCTTTCGACTGTGAGAGGAAACCGGAACACCTGATGGAAGACCACGCAGACACGGGGAGAACATGCAAACTCCACACGGACAGGTGCCCGGGACTGGAATCAAACCTGGGTCCCTAGCGCTGTGAGGTAGCAGTGCTAACCACTGAGCCATCAGGTTGCCCAGTTTGTCTAATCCCTACATTTCCAAAGGTTACACGTTGGGTAACTTTGCTGTGTCAAGAGACAACTTTCTACAATTGCTCCAAGGAATTTGTAGCAAAAATATCATTCATCGGTTGTGAGTATCAGTAGCTGGACCCAGCATTTATTGCTCTGACTAGTTTGCCATTGAAAGGGTGGTGATAAGCTGCCTTCTCGAACCTCTGTAGTCCTGAGAGGTGTCGTGACACATAGTGCTGTTCAGATTTTGACCAGATGATAGCCAAGGGACAGTGGTATAATTTACCTTCTACCCCCAGCCCCCAACAGGAAGTTCCATATTCAGAAAGATTCCTGATGCTAACAATCTCCATACTCCTCCTTAGCAACAGTCATTCTCTTTCTGCTGTTGATGAAGAGAAGCACAGACTACTGAACTATAGAATAGAATTGCAATTTATTGTCACGTATATTTTTACTTGAAAATACAGTGAAAGGTTTTATAAGCCACCCCTCCAAGTGCCTACATCAGTGACAGAAGTCAGACATTATAAAGAAAGATAAAATTAAGACAAATTCATTACATATCAGCTAACAGCTCCTGAGAGGGGGGAAAGCTGATTAAGGAACGATGGAATATCCTGAAGATGCAGCTGGGATGAGACAGCCAAGCCGGGGTCTCTGAATACTAGGCTGGAAGCCTCCACCGAAGAAGACCGCCATTCTTGCCGAGGCCTCCACTCCTGGAGGGACTGTCTGCCAGGCAATTGGAATACCTGGATGCCAAAGATGAAGAAGACCACCATAACGGGACGAGACGTCCATGCTGGGATGAGACCGCATTTCACCTCCTTCAGACACCCAGGCCTAGCTGCAGCTGTGTAGTCTCGGCCTAGCTTAAGGGTCCGGGCCCTGGGAGTCAGGCTGGGACCTGGCCCTTGCTCACCGGGAGACCCCAGACTGGAGTGTGGCCATGTCTGGCTCAGCCTGTTGTTGCTGCTGATGCCATTGGAGGCCTCCTCCTTCACCTGCATCTGGCTTAAAAGAAAATAAAGAGAAAATGAAAAAAAAAGAAGCGCAAAAGTGAAAAAAGGAGAAAGAATGCCGAGAGGGGTGCAGATGTACTCTGGCCTCAACACCACCATCCCACCCACCAACTCTGCTGCCATCTTAAGAAAAAAATTCAATCTTGAATTTAATGAGAGGCGGTATTTGAGAAAAATGGGGAAGGGGTGAAGATAGGCCTGACATTTTTGGTGAGGAAGTGAGTCAGAAGCGTCGATCAATAAAAGTGCATGCATTTGCTGAAACTAGTGATCTGTCCTTAATGCTACTTTAATAAAGTCCTCCCATGGGACCAATTCCACTCTTCTTTATTAGGGATGACGTAAGGCCATTTAAACCATGTGACTAGCACTTGACAGTAAACACCCTACAATAAGAGTTTACTATCAGGCTTATCACTGCTCTCTTATTTCATATTCATTTTATTTTTGAATTCAGAAGCCAGCTGGGCTCAGTACCTTGATGTGGAGATGGTAGCATCACTGTTCAGTTTCTCTGTGCTCACTTGTCTCCCTATCTGGAAGCAGTTAGGTGTTGAACAGTGAAACTGTCTGTGTTATTGATTCACAGAGTTACTCTCTGGGTTGCGCGCGCTGTGTTTCCTTGTGGTTTGCTTACAACAAGGCAATGCTAACAGGGTCTATTTTTAGCCAGCAGAGCCCAGTTTAAAACAAGATTGTCATTAATCAACATGTTCAGAATTTCAGGGGCACGAGCAGCTTTGACAGCAACTGTCTCAACATAAAGACTTCAAATTGGACAGGATTGTCACTGGAAATGCAACCTTTCCAAATGAGGTTAGGCAGGTGCAGTTTATCTGGAGATTAATCCCATTAAGTAGACACTAATCATCTCGGTGAATGGAAAAGGCTTCATGTGATAAGATAGGGAGATGGCTGGCGTTTTATCTCCCATCCCTCCCTCCATATCTGTGGGGATCTCATAGTGAAGCCCTTAGATTGTGATCCCATTTGCCAGTCAGGAGATGTTTCAGATTCCTGTCATTGACAGGCTGCTAATTAAGTGCAAAACGGGCTATTTTTATACAAAGCGTAGGAGTAACCTTGAGTGAAGGCCATACTGGAACAAGTAACTATACAGAACTGAGTGTCCCAGACTGGGGATAAATCTGACTCTGTGAAGTGGAAAATAGGTGACAATACTGTACATAACAGCTCCTTTGACCTTTCTCTCTGTTTTTAGTCACAGTGGCTTCAGTGGGGAGAGGCATGAAAGTGTGTTTTAGAGACAGAATTACCCCCCATTGTCTGTGGAATAGGACTGACCATCCTAATACTTGCTGTATATTGCATGAACTGTCTGGAATCGGTGTTAACTAGGAGCAGAAATAGTCTATTCAGCCACTCAAATCTGCTCCATAATTCAATAAGATCATGGCTTATTTATTTGATTTTTCAGTTTCACATTTCTACTTAACTCTAATAACCATTGATTCCCCAGTCTAACAAAAATCTATCTGAAGCAGAAAGTTCCAAATCCACACATCCCGTTCTTCAAGGTAAACATTCTCCACATCTCTGTCGTAAAACTGCAATCTTTAATTTTCAAACAGTGCTCTAACTCTGGAATCTCCCACAAGGAGAAAGTCTTTTCCATGTCTAACTTATCAAGACCATTCAGAACCTTTTATATTTTAATCAAGTCACCATACACTCTTCTGGCTTTTGCCCAAAACGTCGATTTTGCTGCTCGTTGGATGCTGCCTGAACTGCTGTGCTCTTCCAGCACCACTAATCCAGAACCTGGTTTCCAGCATCTGCAGTTATTGTTTTTACCCCAATAGTGGATACATGCCCAGTTCATCTAACCCTTTCTCATAAAACAAAGGCACGTTTGGGATGTCAATCTCATAAACCACCTCCTCACCCTGCCCTCCAAACCACTTATATCCTTCCTTAAATAAGGAGACCAAAACATATGTGTTTGAGATGCGGTCTCATCAATGTTTTGTGTAAATGAAACATAACTTTTTAAATTCAATGTTCAAGTTATAGAGTCATAGAGCTGTACAGCTTGGAAACAGACCCTTTGGTCCAACTTATCCAGATACCTAAATTAATCTAGTCCCATTCAACAGAATTTGGCCCATCTTCCTCTAAACTCTTTCTATTCATATACCTATCCAGATACCTCTTGAATGCTGTAATTGTACCAGTCTCCACCACCTCCTCTGGCAGCTCATTCCATACACGCACGACCCTCAGTGTGAAAAAGTTACCCCTTAGCTCCCTTTTAAATCTTTCCCCTCTCACCTTAAACCTATGCCTTCTAGTTTTGGACTCCCATACCCTGGGGAAAAAACCTTGGCTATTCACCCTATCCATTCCCCTCATGATTTTAAAAACCCTTTCAAGATCACTTCTCAGCCTGTAATGCTCCAAAGCCCCAGCCTATTCAGCCTCTTCCTATGACTGAAACCCTCCATCCCAAGTCTCATCATAATAAAGATAGCATTCCATTAACCTTTTTAATTACTTGCTCGACCTGTATACCAATGTTTTGCAGCTCATGCACTTGAATGCCTACATTCCTCTGCACTGTGGAACTCTGTTGTCATTTTCTTTTTAAGTAATACTCTGCTTTTCCATTCTTCCTGGCAAAGTGTACAACTTCACATCTCTCCACATTCTCCTTTGCCCTCTCACTCAAATGTTCATCTTGATCCTTGTGACCTCATCACAATATCGTTTCCCTCTTATCTTTGTGTCACTTGCTTCACATAAGTCATAGATATTAATTGTTAAAATGTTGACAGCCCAGTACTGTGTGACTCCACCTGTCAATTTCTATGCAACAATATCTATTTCTGCATAGTCTCTTTTTCCTTTCGGGCAGCCAATCTACTCTCCATATTGATATATTACCCCCTATATCATAAACTCCAACTTTAAGAACCTTTAATGTGACACCTTGTGAAATGTCTTCTGGAAATCAAATCAATTGGCTCCCCTTTATCCACAGCACATATTTTTCTTCAAAAAAAATCCAATAAATTGGTTAAACATGAATTTCTTTTCACAAAACCATGCCTACTTCTCCAATTACCTTGTGTTTATCTAAGTGCCCAGCTATAACATCCTTAATTTTCAGTTCTAACATCTTCCATTTGACAGATATCCAGCAACTGGTAAGAATTTCCTGTTTCCTGCCTCCAATTCCTTCTTGAGCATGTAAGTTATATTTGTTCCTTTCTAGTCTGATGAAACGTTTCCTGAATCAAGTAAATTTTAGAAAAATGGCATAAACTCATCTATTACATCATCAGCCACCACTTTTAAGATCCTTGGTTCAGGTTCATCTGGGTCTGGAAACTTGTCAGTCCCCAGCTCCATCAGTTTGCTTAGTAATTGTTTGATTGGTTGATTGATAATTCTCACATGGACTGAAGTGCACTGAAAAGTGTTGTTTTGCATGCTAACGAGCAGATTGTGCCATACAAAGTGCATCAGGGTAGAAGAACAGAGTGCAGAATACAGTGTTACAGTCGCAGAGAATGTGCAGAGAGAGATCAACATTAATATTTGAGAGGTCCATTCAGAAGTCTAATAATGACAGTGAAGAAGCTGTTCTTGAATCTGTTCGCATGTGTATTCAAAGCTTTATATCTGCTGCCCGACGGAAGGGGATGGAAGAGAGTATAACTGGTGTGAGAGGGCTCTTTGATGATGTTGGGATCAGAGTGGTGCTGGAAAAGCACAGCAGATCAGGCAGCATCCAAGGAGCAGGAAAATTGATGTTTTGGGCAAAAGCCCTTCATCAGGGATACAGGTAGGGAGCCTCCCGGGTGGAGAGATAAATGGGAGGGGACTGGGGCTGGGGAGAAGGTAGCATAGAGTACAAGAGGTGAATGGGGGTGGGAATGGAGGTGATAGGTCAGAGAAGAGGATGGGGGAAGGTAGCAAAGAGTACAAGAGGTGAATGGGGATGGGGATGGAGGTGATAGGTCAGGGGGAGGGTGGAGTGGATAGGTGGGAAGGGAGATTGGCAGGCAGGACAGATTATGGGGACAGTGCTGAGCTGGAAGGTTGGAACTGGGATGAGGTGGGTGAAGGGGAAATGAGGAAACTGGTGAAGTCCACATTGATGCCTGGAGAAAGAACGCCTCATTTTCCACCTCAGAACACTTCAACCCCAGGGCATCAATGTGGACTTCACCAGTTTCCTCATTTCCCCTTCTGTCACCTCACCCCAGTTCAAACCTTTCAGCTCAGCACCATCCCCATGAGGAAACTGGTGAAGTCCACATTGATGCCCTGGGGTTGAAGTGTTCCAAGGTGGAAGATGAGGCATCTTCCTCCACGCATCTGGTGGTGAGAGAGCGGAGGTGGAAGAGGCCCAGGACCTGCATGTCTTCCGCAGAGTGGGAGGGGAAGTTGAAATGTTGGGCCACGGGTCGGTGGGGTTGATTGGTGCGGGTATCCCGGAGATGTTCTCTGAAGTGCTCTGTGAGGAGACGTCCAGTCTCCCCAGTGTAGAGGAAACTGCATCGGGAGCAATGGATACAATAAGTGACATTGGTGAATGTGCAGATGAATGATGATGTTGGTTGCTTTCCTAAGGCAGTGGGAAGTATAGATGGGAGTCAGTGGTTGGAAGGCTGTTTTGTTTGATGGACTGGGCTGCGTTCATAACTCTCTGTAGTTTCTTGTGGTCTTGGGAAGAGCAGTTCCCATACCACGCTGTGACGCATCCAGATAGGATGCTTTCTATGATGCATCTATAAGAATTGGTAAGAGTCCTTGTGGACATGCTGAAATTCTTTAATTTCCTGATGAAGAAGAGAAGTTGTTGTGCTTTCTTGGCTGTCACGTTGACATGGGTGGGCCAGGACGACTGCTAGACGAAAGTGAATACTGCAGATGCTGGAGATCAGAGTCAAGATTAGAGTAGTGCTGGAAAAGCACAGCAGGTCTGGCAGCATCCAAGGAGCAAGAAAATTGACGTTTCGGGCAAACGTCCTTCATAAGGAGAGATTTCTAGCAATCATCACCCCCAGAATTGATGTGTATCTGATGATTCCTTCCTTCTCCCTTCTCATTTACAATGTTTTTGTATCCTCTATAGTGAAGACAGAAACAATATCGCAATGACTATGTTTTCATTTGCAATTAGTAAATGCTGTTTCAATTCTCAACTTCTGTTGTAACTTTAGTGAATATCGCACCATATGCTCATTCGATTGAAAAAAAAACTGATATCTTTCCACTTCATCCAAATTTTGCCAAGTATGTAGAGAGACATTATCCTTTAGTGCAGTTTCTTGTTCAAAAAATATTTTCATCATTGTGAAACTTTAAATTCCAATGATTCAATTTTGATTCTGTTGAAGAATTAATAATTGAACACGAGTTATAAAACAGCATTATAAATATTTCAGGAAGGTAATTGTTATCTGTGATCCTCCATTGCTGCCAAGATACCTCCATCCTGATATTTTCCTTGTGAAACTAGCTGCACTTACACTCAGGAGAGTGTAGACTAACTGACATTACCATCAAGATTAAGGTTGCTAATGGAATGCGGGTAGACATAGTGGGAGAGATTGCTTTAACGTTTCAATCTTCCGTCGATATCAGGAAGGTGCTAAAAGAGTAGGAAATGACAACTGTGACCCTCCTAATGTGAAGAAGGCCCAAGTATATATGGACCATAAGTCTATCAGCACACACAGGCTACATTCTAGAATCTTTAATTAGGAAAAAGAACATGAACAGGCACTTGGTGACATTTGAGTTAATTCAGGAGAGCCAGTACTTAGCTGAAGGCAGATCATGCTTGGCCTGTTCACAACTTATGTAGATGATTTGGAGTTGGGGACCACATGTAGTGTGTCATAGTTTGCAGATGACACTAAAATGAATGGTAGAGCAAAGTGTGCAGAGGACTGTGAAACTTTGCAGAGGAACACAGATACCTTAAGCAACTCAGCAAAGGTCTGGCAGATGGAATACAATGTTAATATGAAAGTTAAAAATCACACAGCACCAGTTATAGTCCAACACATTTACTTTGGAGCACTAACTTTCAGAGTACTACTCCTTCGTCAGCCCTCTGAAAACTAGTGCTTCCAAATACAACTGTTGGACTATAACCTGGTTTTGTGTAATTTTTAACTTTGCACACCCCAGTCCAACACCAGCTCCTTCACGTAATAAATGTGAAGTCGTCCATTTTGGTAGGAGTAACAGTAAAAAGGATTATTACTTGAATGGTAAAAAGTTGCAGCATGCTGCTATGCAGAGGGACCTGGGTGTCCTTGTGCATGAATCACAGAAGGTTGGTCTGCAGGTACAACCAGTAATTAGGAAGGCAAGTGGAATTTTATCCTTCATTGCTAAAGGGATTGAGTTTAAAAGCAGGGAGGTTATGTTGCAGCTGTACAGGGTGCTGATGAGGCCACACCTGGAGTACTGTGTACAGTTTTGGTCTCCTTACTTGAGAAAGGATGGACTGATACTGGAGGGGGTGCAGAGGAGGTTCGCTAGGTTGATTCCGGAGTTGAGGGAGTTGGCTTATGAGGAGAGACTGAGTAAACTGTGATTATATTCATTGGAATTTAGAAGAATGAGGGAGGGTCTTATAAAAACATATAAAATTAGGAAGGGAATAGATAAGATAGAAGTCGAGAGGATGTTTCCACTGGAGGTGAAACTAGGACAAGAGGGTATAGCCTTTAAAATAAGGGGGAGCAGATTTAGGACTGAATTGAGAAAGAACTTCTTTACCCAAAGATTTGTGAATCTGTGGAATTCCTTGCCCAGAGAAGTAGTTTACACTTCTTCAGTAAACTTCAGTTTTTAAAGCTAAGGTAGATTTTTTTGAACAATAAAAGGAATCAAGGGATACGGTGAGAGGCGATTAAGTGGAGCTGAGTCCAAGAAAAGATCAGCCATGATCGTATTGAATGGTGGAGCAGGCTCGGGGGACAGACCGCCTACACCTGTTCCTTGTCCTTCTGTTCTATCAAATTGCATTTGTTGATGAAGTAACAGAGAAGTTTGTGGAAAGGAATGCTCTGATGTTGTAGACAGGGATTTTTGTTTAATCACTTGTGGGCTATGGGCACTACTGACTGGGCTGGCATTCATTTCCTATCCCGAGTTGCATCTTGAGAAGGTGGGGGTGAGCTGCCTTCCTGAACCTCTGCTGTAGATTAGCCCACAATGCTCTTAGGGAGGGAATTCCAGGATTTTCACCCAGTGACACTGGAGGAGTAGTGATATTTTTCCAAGTTAGATTGATGATTGGCTCAGAGGGGAAAGTGTAAGGGGTGGCATTCCATTTACCTGCTGCCTCTTGTCCTTGATGGAAGTGGCTGTAGGTTTGGAAGGTGCTGTCTGAGGATGTTTGGTGAGTTTCTGCAGTGCATCTTGTAGATGGTACACACTGCTGCTACTGGGCAACAGTGGTGGAGGGAGTGGATGTTTGTGGACATGGTGCCAATCAAGTGGGCTGCTTTGTTCTGGATGGTGACAAGCTTCTTGAGTTAGAGCTGCACCCATCCATGCACATGAGGAGTACTCTGTCACACTCCGTTGAGTTTCTGGTCAATGGTAACCTCAAAGATGTTGCCAGTGAGGAGGGTGGTGAGAGGCTGGGGGGCTGTTTAAGTGAACGTAATACCATTGAATATAAAGGGGCAGTGATTTGATTACTTTTTATTGTGATAGACAATGCCTGGCATTTGTAGGGGCCCTATTCTCTTCCTACTTACCCTTTTGTCCAATGTATTTATGAAAACTCATTGGATTCTCCTTAACTGTATTATGATTCAGCAACCAGACAATATCCTGTGTATGAGCTGAAAAATGTGTTGCTGGAAAAGCGCAGCAGGTCAGGCAGCATCCAAGGAGCAGGAGAATCGACGTTTTGGGCATAAGTATCCTGTGTATAACTGCTTTTCTTCAAACAATGTGGTTTGGGCATATCAACATGCAGTCATAACATGGAGTTCCCGGATTCTGACCCAGTGACAGTGAAGCAATGGTGACATCATTAAGTCAGGATGTTGAGTGGCTCGGAGGGGAATTTACAGATGGTGGTGTTCCCTCGGATCTGCTGCCCTTGTCCTATGGGGTAGTAGAGGTCACAGGTTTGGGAGGTGCTGCCAGAGGAGCCTTAATGAGATGCCACCCACATTCCAGGAACAAATTACAAAAAGGACATGACCCTGCAGGGGAACGAGGTTTAATATTTAATGAGAAGAAAACTTAATATTTAATGATTTGGCTGTCACTCTGAATAAATGGCAGGGAAATCTCTTGATGGTTCACAGAGTGTCGTGGGTTTAGAAGATCAGATACAGCGTGGTGTGTTCAAGCAGACTGAGTAATGAGGTGTTCCTCATGGTTGGAAAATACTCTCAAAGCCAATAAGTGACATATAAAGAAATGAGCTAGCAGGCCTGTTATATACACAGTGATTCCTCAAAGTCTGTCTTTATACAGAATTTACAGCATGGAATTACATCAGTCCAGCCAACTAGTCTACACTGGTGTTTCTGGTCAACATAAAACTTGTCACAACCATCTTAATTTCACCTTTTCAATATATTCTTCCTCATATACATAGGAACTTCGACTAAATGTATTTATACACTTCACCTTGATGAATCCACAGGATAGCTAATTCCACATTCACATTACTTTCTGGGTAAAGGCTGTTCTCCTAAATTGGAGATAGTGAAGACTGCAGACACTGGAAAGTCAGAGCTGAGAAAGTGTGAAGCCGGGAAAAGCAGTCCTGATGACAGGTCCCACCTTGAAACTTTGACTTTCCTGCTTGACCTGCTGTGTGTTTCCCACCTCCGCACAATTTCTCCTGAATTCCCCAGGGAATTTATTAGTAGCACTGTCTTACATATTTTCTAATCAAGCACGAGGAGACACAGAAACAAACTTGACAAAGTCATGATCAAATGGTGGAGCAGACCTGATTGGCCAAATGGCTGTTCTGTGTTTCAGGTGAGAGTCCCGAAGGTTGTGTTGCCTGCCTGGTGCTCAGGTTCAGGATACCTCATCTGGGTTGCAGAGGAACCTGGAGTGGGAGGCTAAAGATCCGGTCCTCATGGTCCACATAGGTACCAATGACATAGATAAAACTAGGGCAGTGGGTCTGCTCTGGGAGCATGAACAGCTAAGAGCTAAATTAAAAAGCAGAACAAAAAAGGGAATAATCTCTGGATTACTACTTGAGCCACGAGCTAATTGGCACAGGGTCAATAGATTGAGCAGGTAAATGCATGGCTCAGAGATTGGTGTGGGAGAAATGGGTTCAAATTCATGGGACCTTGGCACCAGTACTGGGGAAGAAGGGACCAGTTCCAATGGGGCGATCTTCAACTGAACCATGTTCGGACCAGAGTCCCAGCAAATCACATAACCAGGGCTGTAGACTGGGCTTTAAACTAAATAGATTGGGAAATGTGGGGGGTGGGTGGGTAAGGTGGGAATGGTGGGGGAACGGTTCAGTTATAGGGGAAATTAGAAAACCTGAATTAAAGAAGGAGGTAAGAGTGCAGAACTCAGGAGAGGTTATTAAAATCTCCAGCACAGACATAAATAGGACAGAGCACATAGCAATCAAACCTTAAGCACACTGTTAAAAATCACACAACACCAGGTTATAGTCCAACAGGTTTAATTGAAAGCACACTAGCTTTTGGGGCGCCGCTCCTTCATCAGGTGATTGTCTGATGAAGGAGCAGCGTTCCGAAAGCTAGTGCTTCCAATTAAACCTGTTAGACTATAACCTGGTGTGGTGTGATTTTTAATGTTGTACACCCCAGTCCAACACCGACATCTCAAATTTAAACACACTGGATGAACGAATGACAATGAGAAGAGGGATGGTTAATACAGGACTGAAGGTGTTATATCTGAATTCGCGCAGTATAAGGAATAAGGTAAATGAGCTTGTGGCGCAGATCAAAATTGGCAGGTATGACGTGGTGGGCATTATGGAGACATGGATGCAAGGGGATCAGGACTGGGAGCTGAACATTCATGGATATACATCCTATCGAAAAGGTGGGCAGAGAGGGTAGGGTTGACTTATTAGTAAGAAATGAAATTAAATCAATAGTAAGAAACAAAGTAGGTTCAGATTGTGTGGAATGTGTGTGGGTAGAATTGAGGAACCACAAACGTTTTTTTACCCAGAGGCCCATTAATGGGCGGCACGGTGGCACAGTGGTTAGCACTGCTGCCTCACAGCGCCAGAGACCCGGGTTCAATTCCCGCCTCAGGCGACTCTCTTTGTGGAGTTTGCACATTCTCCCCGTGCCTGCGTGGGTTTCCTCCGGGTGCTCCGGTTTCCTCCCACACTCCAAAGATGTGCTGGTCAGGTGAATTGGCCATGCTAAATTGCCCGTAGTGTTAGGTAAGGGGTAGATGTAGGGGTATGGGTGGGTTGCGCTTCGGCGGGGCAGTGTGGACTTGTTGGGCCGAAGGGCCTGTTTCCACACTGTAAGTAATCTAATCTAATTATGTATAGGCCTCCAAATAGTAATCAGGAGCTGGGGCACAAGGTACACCAGAAGGTAGAAAGGATGCATAGGAAAGGCAAAATTACAGTGATCATGGAGGATTCAATATGCAGGTGGACTGGGAGAATCAGGTTGGTAGCAGTCTGCAAGAAAAGGAATTTGTGGAATGTCTATGACATGGCTTTTTGGAGCAGCTTGTGGTGGAGCCCACTTGGGACCAGGCAATACTGGATTTAGTGCTGTGCAATGAGGCAGACTTGATAAAGGAGCTTAAGGAGTAAGTGATTGTAATATGATTGAATTTACACTGCATTTTGAGAGGGACAAGACAGAATCAGAGGTAACGGTATTACAGCTGAATAAAGGCAACTACAGAGACATTAGGGAGGAGCTGGGTAGAACTGACTGGGAGAGGGGCCTAGCAGGAGAGACAGTGGAACAGCAATGGCTGGAGTTTCTGGGAGTAATTCAGGAGACACAGCAGAGATTCATCCCAAGGGGAAAAAAAGCATGGTACCGGGAGGATGAGGCAACCATGGCTGACTAGGGAAGTCAGGGACAGCATAAAAGCAAAAGAGAAAGCACATAAAGTAGTGAAGGGCTACAAAGAACAAAATATGGAGGGAGAAGATTAAATATGAGCGTAAGGTAGCCAGTAATATAAAGGAAGACTTTAAGACTTTCTTTCGATATATTAAGAGCCAAAGAGAGGCAAAAGTGGACATTGGGAAAATAACACTGGAGAGATAGTGGGAAACAAAGAAATGGCTGAGCAACTGAATAATTACTTTTCATCAGTCTTCACAGTGGAAGACACGAGTAATTTCCCAAACATTCAAGAGAGTCAAGAGTTAGAGCAAAGTATGATGGTCATTAACAAGGAGAAGTGCTAGAAAAACAGAATAGCCTGAAGGTAGATAAATCACCTGGACTAGATGGTCTACACTTCAGAGTTCTAAGGGAGATAACTAAAGAGATAGTGGAGGCATTCGTGATGATCTTTCAGGAATCACTGCAATCAGAGACAGTCCTCAAGGACTGTAAAATCACTAACATGTTTTAAAAAATGGAGTAAGGCAAAAGACGGAAAATTACAGACTGATGAGCATAACCTTGGTCATGGGTAAGATCCTGTAATCCCATTGTGAAGGATGGGATTTCTGAATATTTGGAAGTGTATGGCAAAATAGGGCAAAGTCAGCATGGTTTCATCAAGGGGAGGTCATGCCTGACAAATCTGTTTGAATTGTTTGAGGAAGTAACAACCAGGTTAGACCAAGTAGAGCCAATGGATATTGTCTAACTGGACTTCAAGAAGGCCTTTGACAAGGTGCAGTACAGGGGGCTACTGAGTAAGGTAAGGGCCCATGGTGTTAGAGGCAAGGTGCTAGCATAGATAGAAGCTTGGCTGTCTGGCAGAAAGCAGAGAGTGAGGATGAAAGAGTCCTTCTCAGGTCCTGTCCCAGCTGGTGACAAGTGGTGTTCCGCAAGGCTCAGTGTTGGGACCACAAATTTTTACTTTATACATTAACGATCTAGATGAAGAAACTAAGGGAACTCTAACCAAGTTTGTAGATGACATAAAGATAGAGAAAGGGACAGGTAGCATCGAGGAGGTGGGGAGGCTGCAGCAAGATTTGGACAGGTTAGGAGAATGGGCAAAGAAGTGGCAGCTGGAGTACAATGTGGGAAAGTGTGACGTTATGCACTTTGGTAGGAAGAATGGAGGCATGGAGTATTTTCTAAATGGGGAAATTCAGAAATCTGAAGTGCAACGAGACTTGGGAGCTCTAGTCCAGAATTCTCTTAGGGTAGACTTGCAGATTGAGTCAGTGGTTAGGAAGGCAAATGAAATGATGGCATTTATTTTGAGAGGAATTGAAAATAAAAGCAGGGATGTACTTTTGAGGCTCTATAAGGCTCTGGTCAGGCCATATTTGGAATATTGTGCGCCGATTTGGGGCCCATATCTCAGGAAGGATGTATTGGCCCTGGAGCGTGTTCAGAGGAGGTTCACAAGAATGGTCCCAGGAATTAAAAGCTTAACATATGAGGAGTGTTTGAGGGCTCTGGGTCTGTATTCAATGAAGTTTAGAAGGATGGGGGGGATCTAATTGAAACATACAAAATACTGAATGGCCTGGACAGAGAGGACATTGGGAAGATGTTTCCATTGGTGGGAGAGATTAGGGCCTGAGGGCACAGCCTGTGAGTAAAGGGAAAACCTTTCAGAACGGAGAGAAGGAGAAACTTTTTTAGCCAGCGAGTGGGGAATCTATGGAATTCATTGCCACAGAAGACTATGGAGGCCAGATCATTGAGTGTATTTAAGACTGAAATAGATAGATTCTTAATTGTCAAGGGGATCAAGGGTTATGGGGGGAAAGCAGGAGAATGGAGTTGAGAAACTTATCAGCCATGATTGAATGGTGGAGCAGACTCGATGGGCTGAACGGCCTAATTTCTGCTCCTATGTGTTATGGTCTAATTCTGCTCCTACATTCTATGCTCTTAAGGTGATGACTCTGGATTGATATCTAGAAATGATACATCATAAAATAGTAAGCATTTAGAAGATGTGAAATAAACTACTAGAGCAGTGGAAAAACTCTGGAATCATTTCCTGTACTGAGTGTTACAATCTTGTCAGATGAATGAATTAAATTAGGCCAATTACCTTGCAGCCATATTGTGATCTTGTATTATTTCAGGCAATGGGAAACTTTTTGAGATTAAACATCCTTCTCTTTTACCGAAACAGCTCTCTCTGTCTCTTCTCCTTAGTTTAAAGAGCAGAGGAGTGGGGTTCTTGTGGCATGGTCAACCTTTGGACCGAGAGGCCTGAGGTTAACTTGCTCCTGCTCCAGAGATGTGTAATAATATCTCTAAACAGGTTGATTTAACAAAAGCCCAAAGAAAAGCAGTTCCCAGTGTGATGTGTGTTATTTGTTTCAAAATAATCATCCTATTGAATGAGAAGCCCAAAAGAGATGCATCATCTTACGATGCTGTAAGACAGGATTTGAGGAGCATACGTTGGGAGCATAGGCTGTCAGGGAAGGATGTGGTGGAAATGTGGAACTTTTTCAAGGAGCAGATACGACGTGTCCTTGATATGTATGTACCGATCAGGCAGGAAAGAAATGGTCGTGTGAGGGAGCCTTGGTTGACGAGGGAGGTTGAATGTCTAGTAAAGAGGAAGAAGGAGGCTTACATAAGGTTGAGGAAACAGGGTTCAGACAGAGCAGTGGAGGGATACAGGATAGCCAGAAGGGACCTGAAGAAAGGGATTAGGAGAGCTAAGAGAGGGCATGAAAAATCCTTGGCGGATAGGATCAAGGATAACCCCAAGGCATTCTATGCGTATGTGAGAAACCTGAGAATGACGAGAACGAGGGTAGGTCCGATCAAGGAGTAGTGGGAGACTGTGTATTGAGTCGGAAGAGATAGGAGAGGTCTTGAACAAGTACTTCTCTTCAGTATTTACGAACGAGAGGGACCGTATTGTTGAAGAGGAGAGTGTGAAACGGACTGATAAGCTAGAAGAGATACCTGTTAGGAAGGAAGATGTGTTGGACATTTTGAACAACTTGAGGATAGACAAGTCCCCCGGGCCTGACGGGATATATCCTAGGATGATGTGGGAAGCAAGAGAGGAAATTGCAGTACCGTTGGCAATGATCTTCTCATCTTCACTGGCAACGGGGGTGGTACCAGGGGACTGGAGAGTAGCGAATGTTGTGCCCCTGTTCAAAAAGGGAATAGGGATAACCCCGGGAATTACAGGCCAGTTAGTCTTACTTCGGTGGTAGGCAAAGTAATGGAAAGGGTACTGAGGGATAGGATTTACGAGTATCTGGAAAGACACTGCTTTATTAGGGACAGCCAGCACGGATTTGTGAAGGGTAGGTCTTGCCTTACAAGTCTTATTGAATTCTTCGAGGAGGTGATCAAGCATGTGGATGAGGGTAGAGCAGTGGATGTAGTGTACATGTAGTGGGCGGCACGGTGGCACAGTGGGTGGCACGGTGGCACAGTGGTTAGCACTGCTGCCTCACAGCGCCTGAGACCCGGGTTCAATTCCCACCTCAGGCGACTGACTGTGTGGAGTTTGCACGTTCTCCCCGTGTCTGCGTGGGTTTCCTCCGGGTGCTCCGGTTTCCTCCCACAGTCCAAAGATGTGCAGGCCAGGTGAATTGGCCATGCTAAATTGCCCATAGTGTTAGGTAAGGGGTAAATGTAGATGTAGGGGTATGGGTGGGTTACGCTTCGGCGGGGCGGTGTGGACTTGTTGGGCCGAAGGGCCTGTTTCCACACTGTAAGTAATCTAATCTAATCTCATCTAATCTAATCTAATCTAAAACATGGATTTTAGTAAGGCATTTGATAAGGTTCCCCATGGTAGGCTTATGCGGAAAGTCAGGAGGCATGGGATAGAGGGAAATTTGGCTAATTGGATAGAAAACTGGCTAACCGGTCGAAGGCAGAGAGTGGTGGTAGATGGTAAATATTCAGCCTGGAGCCCAGTTACAAGTGGAGTTCCGCAGGGATCAGTTCTGGGTCCTCTGCTGTTTGTAATTTTTATTAATGACTTAGATGAGGGAGTTGAAGGGTGGGTCAGTAAATTTGCAGATGATACGAAGATCGGTGGAGTTGTGGACAGTGAGGAGGGCTGTTGTCGGCTGCAGAGGGACTTAGATATGATGCAGAGCTGGGCTGAGGAGTGGCAGATGGAGTTCAACCCTGCCAAGTGTGAGGTTGTCCATTTTGGAAGAACAAATAAGAATGCGGAATACAGGGTTAATGGTAGGGTTCTTAGTCAGGTGGAGGAACAGGGGGATCTTGGGGTCTATGTACATAGATCTTTGAAGGTTGCCACTCAGGTGGATAGAGTTTGTAAGAAGGCCTATGGAGTATTATCGTTCATTAGCAGAGGGATTGAATTCAAGAGTCGTGAAGTGATGTTGCAGCTGTACAGGACTTTGGTTAGGCCACAGTTGGAGTACTGTGTGCAGTTCTGGTCGCCTCACTTTAGGAAAGATGTGGAAGCTTTGGAGAGGGTGCAGAGAAGATTTACCAGGATGTTGCCTGGAATGGAGAGTAGGTCGTACGAGGATAGGTTGAGAGTTCTCGGCCTTTTCTCGTTGGAACGGCGAAGGATGAGGGGTGACTTGATAGAGGTTTATAAGATGATCAGAGGAATAGATAGAGTAGACAGTCAGAAACTTTTTCCCCGGGTACAACAGAGTGTTACAAGGGGACATAAATTTAAGGTGAAGGGTGGAAGGTACAGGGGAGATGTCAGGAGTGGGTTCTTTACCCAGAGAGTGGTGGGGGCATGGAATGCGCTGCCCGTGGGAGTGGTAGAGTCAGAATCATTGGCGACCTTTAAGCGGCATTTGGATAGGTACATGGATGGGTGCTTAATCTAGGTTAGAAGTTCGGCACAACATCGTGGGCCGAAGGGCCTGTTCTGTGCTGTATTGTTCTATGTTCTATCTTGCATTTTTGGAGTGATAGGACTTTTGTCACACTAGCTCAACACACTCAATAAATGTTGGATTTATGCAGAGGTAGCACTGACACACTGGACAATAAATAAATTTATCACCAAAACTGTTTGGTGACAACAGCCCCTGCATTCAAGTAGCACCAAGACACTTAAAACAAGACTTGTTTTGTACTCACTAGCTGGTCTGGTGATTACTAACCAACTGCTAGTTAGCACTAAGCTTAGTGACTACATAGGTAAAAACAATGACTGCAGATGCTGGAAACCAGACTTCGTGATTACATAGTTAGTAAAACTGACAAAAGCCTTCTTAAGGTCAAAAAGTGGATGTAAAGGTACTGGTTGAGCTTATTGTTTCCTGGTGTGAGGCACAGTTTCAAGATGAGCTGAACATGTTTCAGAAGGGATCTGGCAGGATCTGCATTCAACCGTAACCTGTAACTTGGTAATCGGAACTAGAAAGGTCTCCACAGTAATGACAACAGCTCTTTGGAGTCATTGTGAAAAGAGTTTTGTTCCATGATTAACAGGTTGTGCTGTCCTTTGATTTGACAGTACCAACATAAGCTAATACTCCACTGAAATGTTGTGGACACAATGTCAAATTTTGAGTAACTACAGTGCACAGACATATGACAGACACCATTAAAATTAGCCTTACAACATCTCAGATGAAATAATTACAGCAAAGCAGGGAGGTATTAACTCTCTAACTGCTTTACTTCCAAACATTCAGTTACAGAGATTTACAGCATGGAAACAGGCCCTTTGGACCAACTTGTCCATGCCACCCAGTTTTCACAATTAATGTAGTCCCATTGGCCTGTGTTTGGTTCATATCCCTCCACACCTAGCCCATCCATATACCTGTTCAAATGTTTTTTAAATGACAAAATTGTACTCACCTCCACCATTACCTCTGGCATCCCATTCCAGACACTCACCGCCCACTATGTGAACAGTTTGCTTCTCTGGACTCTTGTCTATCTCTCTCCTCTCAACTTAAACCTATGCCCTATAATTTTAGACTTCCCTACTGTAGGGTCAAGCTGTTGGCAATCTACTGTATCTATGCCTTTTTATGATTTTATAGACCTCTATAAGGTCACCCCTCAGTCTCCAGTGCTACAGGGAAAGAAATCCCAGTCTGTCCAACCTCTCCTTATAATCCAGACCTTCCAGTTCAGGTAGCATCCTAGTAAGTCTTCTATGCACTCTTCCTAATTTAATAATTTCCTTCCTACAGTAGGGTGACCAGACTTGCACGCAATACTGCAAATGTGGCATCACCAATACTTTAAGCAGTTCTAAATTTTTGTGTTGGGAAATTCATTCGGCAAGGGTCTTGTCTGTCCTTATACAGAGGTGATTGATGTACAGCAAGATTACACAAGCAATAATATGGAATGTGACCAGTTGATATGCTTCAATGCTGTTGGTTGAGGGATAAATACTGGCCAGGGGCTGTCTCCCTTGTTCTTCTTCAAAAAATGTTTCAGGACCTTTCATCTCTGCCTTGAGAGGGGAGGTACTATCTCGGATTAATGTATTTTGTCTGAGGGTCAGCAGTCCCTCAGTCTTGCACAACAAATGCCAGCCTGGATTTTCAGCCTAAGCACCTTTGTATTCTTTGATCTATTATGGGGCAACTGATTGAAGACTATTTGAAACCTAGATAACCTACATTTACAATATTACCACATTGTTTACTCTCTCTGTTACACAGAGTCTCCTCTTGTTTCATCTGCCTCAGTCCAACCTTTCAATGTATCACTCTCCACACTTTTATCTCATGGACTCACCTTCAGTTCTGAAGACGGGTGACCCAACCTGAAATGTTAACTCTGTTTTTCTCTCTCCACAGATGATGCCAGACCTGCTGAGTTTCTCCAGCAGTTCCTCATAGAATCATAGAGTCCTCATAGAGCACAGTGACAGGCGCTTTGGCCCAAAAGGTCCATGCCGACCAAAATGTCTGTCAATGCTAACCCCATTTCCCTGCACTTGGTCCACATCCTCCTAAACCTATCCTATCCATGTATTTGTCCAAATGCCTTTTAAATGTTGTTAATGTACCCACCTCAACCACTTCCATTGGCAGTTCATTCCATATATGTTCCATCCTCTGTGTAAAAATGTTGCCCTCAGGTTCCCTTTTATTCTTTCCCCCCAACCTTAAACTGATGCCTTCTAGTCCGTGATTCCCCAACCCTAGGAAAAAGACTGAGTGCATTAACCCTATCCATGTCTTACATGATCTTATACATCTCTATGGGGTACCCCCTCCAGTGTCCTACGCTCTAAAGAAGAAAGTCCTAGCTTGTCCAACCTCTCCCTATAATTCAGACCATTGAGTCCAGGCAACATCCTTGTAAATTTCTTCTGCAGTCTTTCCAGTGTATTAACATCCTTCCGATAGCAAGGTGATGAAAACTGAACACAGTGCTCCCAAGTGCAGCCTCACCAACGTCCTGTATAACTGCAATACAATATCCCAATGTCTATACTCAATGCCCTGACTGATGAAGGCCAGTGTGCCAAAAGCTGCCTTCACTGTCCTGTCTACCGATGACTCCACTTTCAGGTTATCGTGCACCTGAATCTCAAGGTCCCTCTGTTACACTACACTCTTTAAGACCCTACCCGTTGCTAACGATGATGCAAAAATATCAGCCAAGGCCCCAGCAATTTCTTCTCGAGCCTCTTGCAGTGTTCTTGGATATATCTGGTCTGGACTAGGAGATTTATCCACCTTCATATATTCTAATGTATCCAACACCTTCTCGACTGAGATATGGACTGTGCCCAAGATATGACCACTAACTTCCCCAAGTTCCCAATTCTTAATGTCTTTCTCCACGGTAAACCCATCTCCTGTGGGGTAAAAACAATGACAACAGATGCTGGAAACCAAATTCTGGATTAGTGGTGCTGGAAGAGCACAGCAGTTCAGGCAGCATCCAGGTAGCTTCGAAATCGACGTTTCGGGCAAAAGCTCTTCATCAGGAATAAAGGCAGTGATCCTGAAGCGTGGAGAGATAGGCTAGAGGGGGGTGGGGTGGGGAGAAAGTAGCATAGAGTACAATGGGTGAGTGGAGGAGGGGATGAAGGTGATAGGTCAGGAAGGAGAGGGTGGAGTGGAAAGGTGGAAAAGGAGATATGCAGGTAGGACAAGTCCGGACAAGTTATGGGGACAGTGCTGAGCTGGAAGTTTAGAACTAGGGTGAGGTGGGGGAAAGGGAAATGAGGAAACTGTTGAAGTCCACATTGATTCCCTAGGGTTGAAGTGTTCCGAGGTGGAAGATGAGGCGTTCTTCCTCCAGGCGTCTGGTGGTGAGGGAGCGGCGGTGAAGGAGGCCCAGGACCTCCATGTCCTCGGCAGACTGGGAGGAGGAGATGAAATGTTGGGCCACGGGCCGGTGTTGATTGGTGCGGGTGTCCCGGAGAAGTTCCCTAAAGCACTCTGCTAGGAGGCACCCAGACTCCCCAATGTAGAGGAGACCGCATCGGGAGCAACGGATACAATAAATGATAATAATGGATGTGCAAGTAAAACTTTGTTGGATGTGGAAGGCTCCTTTAGGGCCTTGGATAGAGATTAGGGAGGAGGTGTGGCCGCAGGTTTTACAGTTCCTGTGGTGGCAGGGGAAAGTACCTCAACCTGTCTACCTCCCTCCCCCACTCCAACCTCTCACCATCACAACGCGCAGCCCTCCAATCCCTTTGCTCCAATCCCAACCTCACCATCAAGCCAGCGGATAAAGGGGGCGCAGTGGTAGTCTGGCTCACTGACCTCTACACAGCTGAAGCCAAACGTCAACTCGAGGACACCTCTTCCCACTGCCCCCTCGACCATGACCCCACCCCCCATCACCAAACCATCATCTCCCAGACCATACAGAACCTCATCACCTCAGGAGATCTCCCACCCTCAGCTTCCAATCTCATAGTCTGGGAACCCCGCACTGCCCGGTTCTACCTTCTTCCCAAGATCCACAAGCCTGACCACCCTGGCCAACCCATTGTCTCAGCATGCTCCTGCCCCACTGAACTCATCTCTACCTACCTCAACACTGTCCTATCCCCCCTAGTCCAGGAACTCCCCACATACGTTCGAGACACCACCCACGCCCTCCACCTCCTCCAAGACTTCCGTTTCCCCAGCCCCCAACGCCTCATCTTCACCATGGATATCTAATCCCTCTACACCTCCATCCGCCATGACCAGGGCCTCTAAGCCCTCCATTTCTTTCCTCTCCAGACGTCCCCAACAGTACACTTCCACCGACACTCTCATTCGTTTGGCCGAACTGGTCCTCACCCTTAACAATTTCTCCTTTGAATCCTCCCACTTCCTCCAGACCAAAGGGGTAGCCATGGGCACACGTAAGGGCCCCAGCTATGCCTGTCTCTTTGTTGGCTACGTAGAGCAGTTGATCTTCCGTAATTACACCGGCACCACTTCCCACCTCTTCCTCCGCTACATTGATGACTGCATTGGTGCCACCTTGTGCTCCCGCGAGGAGGTTGAACAATTCATCAACTTCACCAACACATTCCACCCTCACCTTAACTTTACCTGGATCATCTCTGACACCTCCCTCCCCTTCCTGGACCTCTCCATCTCCATTAATGACGACCGACTTGACACTGACATTTTTACAAACCCACCGACTCCCACAGCTACCTGGATTACACCTCTTTCCACCCTACCTCTTGCAAAAATGCCATCCCGTATTCCCAATTTCTCCACCTCTGCCGGATCTGCTCCCAGGAGGACCAGTTCCACCACAGAACGCACCAGATGGCCTCCTTCTTTAGAGACCGCAATTTCCCTTCCCACGTGGTTAAAGATGCCCTCCAACGCATCTCGTCTACATCCCTCACCTCTGCCCTCAGACCCCACCCCTCCAACCATAACGAGGACAGAACGCCCCTGGTGCTCACCTTCCACCCTACCAACCTTTGCATAAACCAAATCTTCCGCCGACATTTCCGCCACCTCCAAACAGACCCCACCAGCAGGGATATATTTCCCTCCCCACCCCTTTCCACCTTCTGCAAAGACCATTCCCTCCGTGACTACGTGGTCAGGTCCACGCCCCCCTACAACCCACCCTCCAATCCTGGCACTTTCCCCTGCCACCGCAGGAACTGTAAAAACTGCAGCCACACCTCCTCCCTCACCTCTATCCAAGGCCCTAAAGGAGCCTTCCACATCCATCAAAGTTTTACTTACACATCCATTAATATCATTTATTGTATCCGTTGCTCCCGATGCGGCCTCCTCTACATTGGGGAGACTGGGAGCCTCCTAGCAGAGCACTTTAGGGAACATCTCCGGGACACCCGCACCAATCAACCACACCGCCCCGTGGCCCAACATTTCAATTCCCCCTCCCACTCTGCCGAGGACATGGAGGTCCTGGGCCTCCTTCACCGCCACTCCCTCACCACCAGATGCCTGGAGGAAGAACGCCTCATCTTCCGCCTCGGAACACTTCAACCCCAGGGCTTCAATGTGGACTTCAACAGTTTCCTCATTTCCCCTTCCCCCACCTCACCCTAATTCTAAACATCCAGCTCAGCACGGTCCCCATGAGTTGTCCGGACTTGTCCTATCTGCGTATCTCCTTTTCCGCCTATCCACTCCTTCCTGACCTATCACCTTCTTCCCCTCCTCCACTCACCCATTGTACTCTATGCTACTTTCTCCCCACCCTCACCCTCCTGTAGTTTATCTCTCCACGCTTCAGGCTCACTGTCTTTATTCTTTTGCCTGAAACATCGATTTTGAAGCTCCTTTGATGCTGCCTGAACTGCTGTGCTCTTCCAGCACCACTAATCCATCTCCTGCGGTCCGACACATGCATGTCCACTTTCATCTTTAATGGGTCCTATTTCCTCTCTCATTATTCTTTTTCCTTTAATATATTGAAAGAGCCTTTTTGGATTCACCCTGATCTTCTCAGCCAAGGCTATCTCATGTGTTGCTTTCATATTTCTGTTTTTAGATTAGAATGGATTACTTACGGTGTGGAAACAGGCCCTTCGGCCCAACAAGTCCACACCGACCCTCCGAAGAGCAACCCACCCTTCACCTAACACTACGAGCAATTTAGCATGGCCAATTCACCTGACCTGCATATTTTTGGACTGTGGGAGGAAACTGGAGCACCCGGAGGAAACCCACACAGACACGGGGAGAATGTGCAAACTCCACACAGACAGTTGCCTGAGGCGGGAATTGAACCTGGGTCTCTGGCCCTGTGAGGCAGCAGTGCTAACCACTGTGCCAACGTGCCACCCACTTTTTAAAAATATCTTGTGTCTCTCCTTCCTTCATTTACTCCCTGCTTCAGTCCCATCCTCCATCTTAATTAGATTAGATTGGATTTGTTTTTGTTCACCTTTAGTTTTCTGCTCAAAGTGAGTCTGACCCCTAGCACCATGACTTCTGGCATGGCTAGGGGGAGGAGATAGGTCCCAAATCCAGCCCAGCCTGAAAGGGGGTCAACCCCATTCTATTGGCACCAATCTGACCAACATTGGCTATCATTCTGGCCAACTGAAGCGACAGAGTGTACAAGTTGCTGTGGCAACGTATAGTTTTACAAGCATGGCGTACCTTGGAGCTATGCATATTAATGGTAGAGGTGCCAGTCTTCTATTATCATGGGGCTGACCAGGAATTTCCCCAGCTGTTACATCGGTGTGTGTTGAGAGATTTGCAGGTTAATACTCAGTCTATTTTGCGATATCATGAACACTCATTCCATGGTCATCTGGTCCTGGAGTGGGACCTGAAACTGCAACATCCCTGAGCTACAAGATCTCCACCCACACAACTAGCTTCCTTTAAGACCCAGGTCAGCTATTTGTTTCTTGTGTAACAAGCTCCACATTCTAATCACTCTCAGAGTAAATATGTGTACTTTCCCAATTGGACTTGTTAGGAATTAACTTAGTTTCTAAATTTGATTTCTCTCAAGTGGAATCTATCACTCCAAACTGTGTCAATCCATTCATAATTTTAAAGATGTCCACCAGGCCACTTGCCTTGCCGGACAATGCCTTTGATGCTGAAACAGGCAGCTTCTTCCTGGCAGTATTTGGATCTTTGGTCATTCCTTCTTGGTGGTTACTTCCTTGGAGTTGTATGCATCACAACTTCAAAATGTGTCAGCAGGTTATTTTCCTTAAACTCACCTGTGAAACGTGGCATTACTGGCTGAGTCAGCATTTATTGCCCCCTCCTAGTTGCCCTTGAAGAGGAGGTGGTGCTAAGTTGCCTTCTTGAAGTCCACATGCTGTCGACTGACTCACAGTACAAATTAGAAAGGGAATTCCAGAATTTTAATACTGAAAGAATGACAATACATATCTAAGTCAGAGTGGTGGTTACCATGTTGACTCTCTCCTGAACCCTCAGTGTCTGCATTATTAATAAAATCAACATGTTCACATGTTCAGTTCCACTCATCAAGATGATTTGGTATAATCTCTGTTACAGTTACTAATGACTCATCTTCGGAAAATAAGCAAGAAGAATATCCTGATTGAACTTGCCTCATCCAAGTCAACTCAGCATCTAACGCCAGTCATGGTTTACCAGGCTGTGTTGCACTCCAGATTATATCAAGTATAGATTTGTTACTTGGCTTAAGTGGGTGTATTTTTCATTGACAATGGATAGAATCTTACAGAGTCTCAAGTGACAACTTTGGTACAATTAAATGAGAAGTCCAGTGAGGCCATTTTCAATGTCAGCAGGAACTCATTGCATTTTCCAAAACGTTCTGGATGTTGAGACGACATTCTGGCTAGAGATCGGCAAGAGGCCTGTTGTTGAGGATTGTTATCGCCACCATTAACTGCATGCCTCATGTCAATAATATGCAGCTTCCCATTGTACCATGGATCAGGCAGGGACTAGACACTGATAACCCCTGACTGGAAGGTCACAGTGAGGAAGTGGAGACTCCAGCTTGATACTTGCTCCTCTTGACCTCCAAATTGGACATCGACCACCACCATCCCAGGACGACCTGGCAGGGCAATGGCTGCGTCTATCCGCTTTTCTGAGATGCTGGCATCTGACAGCCTCTCCACACCTGCTCGGCAATCTCTGAGGCACTTGCACAATATTGCTGCATCTCAAAGCTGCATGTTGAAGCACACGTGCAACCTTCATCAAAGTAGTGCCGCACGGACACTTTATACATACAGGATCAAGCAGCTAGCTCAGAGATCAAACCAGGCTGCAGCTCAGGGCAGCTCATACACTCATGAAAAATAGGAATAGAAGGAAGCCATTCAGCCCTTCTATGTTCTGCCGGAGGGTCACCGGAACCCAAATGTTAACTCCGCTTTCTCTCAACAAATGCTGCCAGACCTGCTGAGTTTTTTCAGCATTTCCTGATTTTGATCCAAATCGATAGCCTGTTCCTGCCTTTCCATCATATCCTTTGATCCCTTTAGCCCCAAGTACTATACCAACTTCTTCCTGAAATCATATAATGTTTGGGTCTTGACTGCCTTCTATCATAGTGAATTCCACAGGCTCACCATTCTCTGGGTGAAGATATTCTCCTCATCGCCGTCCAAAATGTTTTATCCCGTATTCTTATACTGTGATCCCTGGATCCAGACTCCCCAGTTATCAGGAATGTCCTTCCTTCATTTATGCTATCTAGTCCTGATAGACTTGATTAATTTCCACTTATTCTTTTCAACTCCAGTGAATATAATACTAACCAACTCAAGCTCTCCTGATACATCAGTTCCCCCCAGTCCCAGGAAGCAGTCTGTTTCCTTAGCTCTCATGCAATGAGCACCTACCTGCCTGCAACATCTCTGCCTCATATATCTTGCCTTCTTGCACTCTGCCTCCCTCAACCAGATCCTTAAGGGCTCATCTTTCTGGTGTACACTGTGTTCTTTAGCTTTGACACAGCACCAGGCGGCTTGTCATTGTTGTTAGCGGCTAGCAGTCAAGGGGGTACACATTTCCTCTCTGACACATTGCTGCCAATGCCAGCACTATGTGCCAGTCCTGTGCACAGCACATACACCACACGTGCTGTACGCAAATGGCCCTGTTGCAAATTCATGGGGGCCCAATCTTGACTGCTGCCCAGGGAGCTACTCTCAGATAGGTAGTCCCAGCAAAGTTACATGAGTGCAGTCTGCCATATCAGTCCAGAGACTTGGGCTCCATCAGGCTTCCAGTCAGGGCACTTAGTTAGGGACTTAGGACCTCTTCAATCCTGGGGAACGAGTCACAGTCAGCAACTGGGGACAGGCAATAAATGCTGTTCTAGTCAGTGAGACCCTCATTCCATAAATGAATAAAAATACTCTGTCTTAATGCTGTCCCTGGGTCTGCAGCTGGGGGAGAGGGAACTGTCTTACAGTCCATCCCATTGGGATTGGAGCTTTGCTGTCCTGACCTTGGGAACATTTGGTGTCAAGAGGGTTGAAATATGTTGAATGTGTCCTTCCCAGAGGCAAAATGCATTCTCCTTGGTCTGCAATCCCAAAGGGTGGAGAAAGGTTGGGGCAGGAAGGGAGGGGTAGAAGGCATGACCCTTCTGGAGACTGCTGGTGACCTGGAGGTGATCCATCCTCTGGCTGGTACCATCCTGTTTCCTTGTGAAGAAGGGGCATCCAGAGTGAGTTAAAGCTGTTCTGTCCCTTTGTCATCTTACCACTGGGCCTGGAGACCAATGACCCAGTGATGGAGTGTACACCCATAGGCACAGCCATTAGATTCTAAGACTGCTGGAACAGAAATCAAAATTTGTGGAGAAACTCAGCAGATCTGACAGCATCCGGGGGGATAAAAGCAGAGTTAATATTACCAGTCTTGGTGACTTTTCATCAGAACTGTTAGCAGCTAGGAACTTAGAAATAAAAACTGAAATTCCTGGAAAAGCTCAGCAGATCCAGCAGCATCTGTGGAGAGAGATCAGAGTTAATGTATCAGGACGAGTGATCCTTCCTCAGAATACTGAGGGGGCCTGGATAGAATGGACATGAGAAGGTGTTTCCATCAGTAGGAGAGACTAGGACCCGGTACTTATGTAGAAGACAAAGTCGGGGGGGTGGAGTGGGTGAAGGAAGAGGTAGCGATAGAACCCAGAGAGAGAGAGATGGAAGGGGTAGGTAAGCAAGCAGATTATGGAAACCAGGCCAGGGCAGGACAAGCTGAATAAGTGATGATTAGAGGTTAGAGTAGGAGCTTGAATGCACTCAAAACCCTCCACAGCCTTCTGCAGCAATGATTCATCACCCTCTGGCTGAAGAAATTACTCTTCATCTCAGTTCTAAAGGGTCCTCCCTTCACTCAGAGGCTGTGCCCTCGGGTCCTAGTCTCTCCTACTGATGGAAACACCTTCACATGTCCATTCTATCCAGGCCCCTCATTATTCTGAGGAAGGATCACTCATCCTGATACGTTAACTCTGATCTCTCTCCACAGATGCTGCTGGATCTGCTGAGCTTTTCCAGGAATTTCAGTTTTTATTTCTGATTTACAGCTTCCACAGTTCTTTCCGTTCTTATTCTCTCAGTATTCTGTGAGTTACAATCAGATCCACTCGCCAACCCTCCCCCCCACCACCTCACCTTCTAAACCCCATTAAGTACAGACTCAAATGCTCCTCATATGACAAGCCCTTCATCCCCGGGATCATTCTTATCATCCTCTTCTGGACTCCCTCCAACACCAGCACATCTTCCCTCAGATACGGGGATCCAACAACCTGTCCTGGACTTCCCACATAGATGCAATGGTCAAGACAGCACAACAACTGCCTCTTCCTCAGGCAGCTCCGGAAATTCCGCATGTCTATAAGGACCCTCAGCAACATTTACAGATGCACCATCGAGAGCATACTGTCTGGGTGCATCATGGCCTGGTACAGCAACTGCTCTGCCCAGGACTGTAAGAAACTACAGAAGGTTGTGTGCACATCCCAGACCATCCCGGAAGCCAACCTCTCATCCATGAACTCCATTTACAAGGCTCGTTGCTGCAGAAAAGCTGCCAACATCATCATAGACCCCTCCCACCCTGGTAATGATCTCTGACAACCTCTTCCATCAGGTAGAACATACAGAAGCTTGAAGACACGCTCCAACAGGTTCAAGAACAGCTTCTTCCCTGCTGTTATTAGACTGATGAACAGATTCTCTAACTTCAAATAATGTTGATCTTGCCTAGTGCACACTCTGTGTGACATAATCTGTTTGCCTCTAACTTTTTCACCCTGTGATCTGTATGTCCTTGTTTACTATGATCTGCCTCTATTGCTTATTAACAAAGCTTTTTGCTGTACCTTGGTAGAATCATAGAATCCCTACAGTGTGGAAATCGACCGTTTGGCTGAACAAGTCCACACCAACCCTCCGAAGAATATCCCACCCAAACCCATTCCCCTACTACTCTACATTTATCCCTGACTAATGCACCTAACCTACACATCCTGGACACTGTGAGCAATTTAGTATAGCCAGTTCACCAAACCTGCACATCATTGGACTGTGGAAGGAAACTGTAACACCCAGAGAAAACCCACGCAGACATGGGGAGAGTGTACAAACTCCATACAGACAGTTGCCTGAGGCTGGGATGGAACCCGGGTCCCTGGCACTGTGAGGCAGCAGTGCTAATCACGGAGCCACTGTGCCAGGTACACATGACAAGAAATCAAATCAAATCAAAACTGTTTGCTACATTCCAAATGTAGTCAGGCCAGAGCCTTTTACAATCTCAGCAGTACATTCCTGCTGTTTTCTCATTGCTGACAGTTCTGATGAACAGTCAGTTAACTCTGCTTTCTCTCCACTGATACTGCCAGACCTGTTGAGTTTCTCCAGCAATTTCAGTAGTCCAGCAGCTGCAACTCTTTGTTTTATTATCGGAGGGGTCTGCCCTTCACTCTTCATGGCAGCCACTGAGCTGTCCAGGGAGGCAGTCAGATAGTCACTTGCCTGAGGCAGTAGTGTGTCCAGGGTCTGGCAGTATTCCAGCTGTCAGTACACTACCCACCTGGGCCCGACTGATGACCCTACTGCCCCAATGCCTGTTTGTGAATTTCTATGAAATCACAACTGGCCGGCTAAGCAGGTATCCAATCTCCAACCATCCTCTGAATATCAGTGACACAGAATGTTTCCTCCTGTACCAGCCGTGGAGACCAGGTAGTCAACTGCTCTTGAGCAGTTGATATAGCTGTATTAGTAAGCGAGCTGTCAGGATTTTAACTGTGGAGATGTACCGAGAGCTGTCTGTTTCCTCTGAGGGATCTGTGACTTCTTCTTCAGGATGTGTTTTGGTGACACTATTGTGCCCAGAGGTTTAATGATTTTGAGTTTGAAAGCTGATTTCCAATACCTGTACATGGGGTTAAAAAACAGCATGGAATGGATCACTGCTTGAGCCAGCATTTATTGCTATTCCTGATTGTTTTTGATTGGTGCTGAGTTGCCTTCTTGAACTGGTGCTGTACATGTTGTAAAGGTGCCTAATCCAACAGAAGTGAAGGAACAGGGATACAGTTCCACATTGTGATGTTGACAGGAACTGTAGGCCTTAAATTTAATCCACTGGTTGTGGGATTATTTAGCTTGGTCTATCACTAATGCTGCTCGACACGCAAGCAACCTTCTGTTGTAGCTTCACCAGGTTGACATTTCATTTTTAGATATGCCTGGATCTGGTCCTGCAATGATTTCCTGCACTCTCCATTGAACCAAGATGGCTTTCCTAGCTGGATACTAATGGTAGAGTTGGGAAGGGGTATGCCAGACCATAAAGTTGCAGATGATGGTTAAATGCAATTCTGCTGATAATGATGACACACAGTAAATTGATTTTCAGTTGCTACATTTATATGAGGTCTATCCCATTTAACATCGTACAGTGCCACACGCCATGATGGAGGGTATTCACAATGTGAAGACTGGACTCCAACTCTACAACCAGATTCATCTGTTCCAGATGCATTAGTCAGAATGAAGATAGACACACTGTTCCCTCTTGTTGATTCCTCACCATCTGCCACAGACCCATTCTAGCAGCTATGCCCTTTAGGACCGATCAACTCGATCAGTAGTACTGCTGCCATACATTGAAATCCCCCACCCAAAGTATGTTTTGCACTCTTGATACCCTCAGTGCTTCCTCTAACTACACACCACCAGTGGCTTGCTCAGTCATGTCTGAGGGCTGTTGCGAGTGAAATATATTGCTGTGGGTCTGGAGTCACATATAGGCCAGACCCAGTGATTAGATTAGATTCCCTACAGTATGGGAAACATGCCCTTCGGCCCAATCAGTCCACACCGACCCTCCGAAGAGCAACCCAACCAGACCCATTTCCCTCTGACTAATGCACCTAACATAATGGGCAATTTAGCCTGGCCAATTCACCTGACCTGCACATCTTTGGACTGTGGGAGGAAACCGGAGCACCCGGAGGGAACCTGCCAGTGGGACAGGACATATCCGGAGATGGTGATGGTGGTGTCTGGGACACTGTCTGTAAGGTATGTGAGTATGACTATGTCAGGCTATTGCTTGACGAATCTGTGAGACAGCACTCGCAATGTTGGCACCAGCCCCCAGATGTTAGCGAGAATGACAGTGACTCACAGATCTGCTTGAGTCAGTATCCCTTTGGTGCCTTGAGCAATGCTGGATCATCTGTTCCATTTCATTTCTCTTATTAGACTTTGTAGTGGCTTAATGCAATTCAGTGTGAGCTGCCAGAGGACGTGGTGGAGGCGTTTGCAATTACTACATTTAAAAGACATTTGGATAGGTACATGGATAGGAAAGGTTTTGAGGGGTATGGGCCAAAGGCAGGAAAACGGGACTAATTCAGTTTGGGAAAGCTGGTTGGCATGGACAATTTGGGCTGAAGGGCCTATTTCTGTGCTGTATGCTTCTTTGATTCTATTAATCTGGACAAAAAATGAGGTGATGTATTTTGGACAATCAAATGTAAGAGGGAGCTGTACAGCAAATAGCAGAACCCATAGTAGCACCAACATACAGAGGGGTCTAGGCAACTGCGTAGATCTTTAGTTAGGCCACTTTATAGAATATAGCTCACTGTTCTGATCATCACACACCACCAATGGCTTGCTCAGCCATGTCTGAGGGCTGTTGTGAGGGTGCTGTGGGTCTGGAGTCACATGTAGGCCAGACCCAGTGATTAGATTAGATTCCCTACAGTATTGGAAACAGGCCCTTCAGCCCAACTAGTCCACACCGACCCTCCAAAGAGCAACCCACCCAGACCCATTTCCCTCTGACTAATACACCTAACACTATGGGCAATTTAGCATGGCCAATTCACCTGACCTGCACATCTTTGGACTATGGGAGGAAACCGGAGCACCTGGAGGAAACCCACGCAGACGCAGGGAGAATGTGCAAACTCCACACAGACAGTCACCCGAAGCTGGAATCAAACCTGGGATCCTGGTGCTGTGAGGCAGCAGTGCTAACCACTGAGCCACTGTGCCATCCGTGAGGGTTCCAATGGATCCTTCTTTTAGTGAACCTGATGAGTTTTTTTACAAACAAAAGAGACAATAGTTTCATTTTTACCATTTGACCAGCTTCTAATTGTAGACTTATTAATTGAATTAATTGAAACCATCTACCATGTGCCCCACAACATTACTGGGTGACACAGCGGCTCAGTGGTTAGCACTGCTGCCTCACAGGGACCCGGGTTCAATTCCACCCCTCGGGCAACTATCTGTGTAGAGTTTGCACATTCTCCCCGTGTCTGCATGGGTTTCCTCCGGGTACTCTCCCCCAATCCAAAGTTGTGCAGGTTAGGGTGGATTGGCCATGCTAAATTGCCCATAGTATTCAGGGATGTGCAGGCTAGGTGGATTGGCTTAGGGAAACGCAGGGGGAGTGCCTGGGTTGGATGGTCTTCGGACGATCAGTGTGGGCTCGATGGGCTAAATGGCCTGATTCCACACTCTAGGGATTCTATTCTATTCTATGATTAATGTGGTTCTCTGGATTACTCATTCAATGCCAACACCACCATGTCACCTCCTTCAATAAACTTTAGAAAGATCTGAATAGAGAAGTCTGTGCAAGCAATTAAACGTTGAAAGAGAGTGGAGAGGGCGAGTTGCAATAAACAAACACAGTGTAAATCCACTGCCTCCACTCACCCCTCCAACACTGACTTCATACGCAGTGTTTGCAATTGATCATGCAAATCAAGAGTTGATTTGATGTCACACATGAGATGATATCAACCTAGATCTGAGACTATAAACGGTCTACTTTGTGTCTTTAATCAAACACTAATCCATTAAACCTCCTGGACAATTGGTCATCCCGTCAGCTCCAAGCCAAGTCTTCACAAAAGAAAATAGGCTCAGTCTGTTCATTTTTGCCCAATGGTCAAAATCCCCTGGTTCCAAGATCATCTTATTTGCTTCTTCCAGTGTTCCAGGATAAGTTTCACATGCTGGTTATCCATAGCATGCAACACAATGGCTGCGCATGGAGCAGATCAGTTTGGGCAAAGTGGTCCTGAAACAGGAGCTAAAACCTCACTTTGCACAGCCATAGGCCTAGGGTAACAACTGGAGCATTCACCAATAATGGGTGGGCAGAACTAATCCAGAACCAAACCAGCTGTGCACAGAAATCCTAACAGCTACTCAGATACCTGTTTTATACCTGCACATAGAAAGTGCCCATTTCGACACCAAAATTTCGCAACACTCCTGATCAGTATCATGAATTTTACTGGTTGATTTATGATTCATGATTCTCTGTACCCTTCCTCCATCACTGCTAATCTAACCCAACTTAAATTAACCTCAAATTATCTTCTCACTTATTGATCAGGTATCTTTAAGAAAAAAAATCCAAATTGTGTGAAGTGAGTTGGCAAATTCCACTATCTGGACATCTTCATCTCCCTTTGAACTGTTGCAATGTGGGCTGCGAGCGTGAGATTGGGTTGCTGAGTATGGTCAGCACAAACTCACTCCTGTATAAAGGATTTGCCAACTGGCAGAAGGCTTCCTAATCAGAGGGCGCAGATTTACAATAGCAAACACAAGGATCAGAGATGAGATGAGATTTATTTTTCCACAGAAAGTGTGACCTGGAACGCCCTGAATGAAAGTGTGTAGGAAACACATTCGATAGTAACTTTCAAGCAGCAGATGGATAAATACTTAAAAATGGAACATTTGTAGAACTATCGGGAAAGGGTGTGGGAGTGGAACTAATTAAATTACTTGCAGCAAACTGGCAAAGACATGATGGGTGAGTGGTTTCCTTCTGTGCCGAACGATTCTATCGCCATAAATGCCAAAAAGCTGAAGAGTTTTATAATAGATGGCAGATCTGTATTTCCTCACTCAGTCTGTCAGATTCCACTGGGCAATAAACAGTACTGATCCCATTCCTCCTGTGATGGTATCTCTACTAAATCCTGAGCTAAGCCACCCCTGAACAAAAACAACTTTGTTAACAGTCTTACTCTTTTTAAATCCAAAGATAGGGACTTTCATTAAGTCCTAAAACCTCTGTATATCTTTGCAGCGTACAATGCTATCTGTTCTGAACATATAAGATCGAACAGTACAGGAATGGGCCCTTTGCCCTACAATGCTGTGCCAAACATGATCCTTTGGTCCATATCCCTCCATTCTTTGCATATTCATGAACTTATCTAAAAGTCTCTTAAATGCCCCTCTTGTATCTGCCTCCATCACCACCCCATAGCAGCACGTTCTAGGTACCTACCAGTCTCTGTGTAAAAAACTTGTCCCTTACATCTCCTTTGAACTGTTCCCCTCTCACTTTAAATGCATGCCATATAACATTAGGCATTTCAACTCTGGGAAAAAAATTCTGACTGCCCTATCTGATCTTCTCACAATTTTATAAACTTCAATCAGGTTTTTCCTCAGCCTCCACTGCTCCAAAGAAAGCAATCCTATTTTTTCTAGCCTCTCCTTCGAGTTCATACCCTCTAAGCCAGGCAAAATCCTGGATTCTACACCCTCTCCAAAGCCTTTGCTTCCTCCCTGTAATGTGGCGACCAGAATTGAACACAATACACTAAGTGCAGCCTAACCAAACTTTCATAAAGCTGCAACATGACATCCTGACTCTTGTACTCAGTTCCCTGACTGAGGACCAACATTAAACGTAACAGGGAGGGGACTGTCTGGTCAGTTGGCCTCATTCGGAATATAAATATCAAGAGCCTTGGCAGTAACACTGTTGTTAAACTGGTTGAGTCTGATACACCGGGTCTGTAGCAGGTTCTGAAGAAATGAACCAGAGGGGAGAATATATTTGACTTCATCCATACAAACCTACCGGCTGTAGATACATCGGTCCGTGACAGTATTGGAAGTATTGACGACTGTACAGTCCTTGTGGAGGCAAAGTCCCATCTTCACATTGAGAATGACCTCTATTGTGTTATGTGGCACTATCACTGCACTGTTTTTTTTTGCTCCCTCACACATGGGATGTCAATGTTCCTGGCTGAGCCAGCATTTATTAAGCGTCCCTAGTTGCCCCTTGAGAAAGTGGGAGTGAGCTACCTTCTTGAACTGCTGCAGTTCACCTGTTGTGCGTTGACCCACAATGCTCTGAGGGAGAGAATTCCAGGATTTTGACCCAGTGACACTGAAGGAACAACGATGTATTTCCAAGTCAGGATGGTGAGTGGTTCAGAGGGGAACTTGCAGGTGGTGGTGTTCCCATATATCCGCTGCCATTGTCCTTGGGTTTGGAAGGTGCTGTCTGAGGATCTTTGATGAATTTCTGCAGAGCATCTTCTGAATGGTGCACAGTGATGCTACTGAGCATTGTTGGTGGAGTGAGTGGATGCTTGTGGATGTGGTGCCAATGGGATAGATTTTGAACCGATGAAATAATTCATGACTAGACATCCATGAGGCACTGTGGGTCCACAGCAACATTGTACTCTAGCACTATCTACAAGCTCAGGTCTGGCATGTCCCCAACTCGCTCAGTTGAGCGACTGGATCGTGATGCATTAGCAGCACCAACAGCAAGGGTTCAATTCTCGCACTGGCTGAGGTTACCATGTAGGTCCCACCATCTCACACTCATCCTTTGCCTGACCCTAAGGTTAAACTCTAACAAGAGAGCTGGGGCAATGGTGACTGTACGTTTTTACTCTACCATGGAGCTAGCCTTCAGTTCAATGATGACATTCCCACCTCTGAGCCAACAGGTGCAGGGTCAAAATTCTTCTCTAGACAGCCCGGACAAGTACATACTGGAATTCTGTCATGAACATATGACTTCAGAACAGACGTTGGCCCCTCATGCCTGCTTTCTTTCAATAAGATCGCAACAATTTGATTACTCCACATTTCTGCCTACCTCCAACAGCCTTTTAGCCCTCCATCTTGCTTACCAAGAATTTATCTCTGTCTTAATCATATTCAAGCATTCTGCTTCCACTGCCATTTGAGAAGGAGAGTTCCAAAAGATTTATGACCCTCTGTGCAAGAAAACGTCCTTAAATGATGACCCCTTATTTTGAAACAGTGATCTCTACTTCCAGATTGTCCCACAAGAGGAAACACCGCCTCCATATTCCATTCTTTTGATGCTCCTCAGGATCTTGATTGATGTCTCAATCAAGGTGCATCTGACTAAACTCCAGTGGAAAGAGGCCTAGTCTGTTCAACCTTTTCTCATAAGACAACCTTCCCTATCCTAAAGTTAGGCATCACACTGAAGTCACCCGACAAAGGAGCAGCGCCCAGAAAGCTTGTGATTTGAAACACACCTGTCGGACTCTAACCTGATGTCGTGTGACATCTGACTTTGTCCAGTCCAGTCCAACACTGGCACCTCCACGACATGGTTCCCCATTCCAAACATTTGGGAAACCTTCTTTGATCTGCTTCCAATGTATTTACATCTCTTATGAATTAAGACTTCATTTACAATTTTATGTTCCCATCACCTGTGTAGCTACTTGCTTGGACCCAAAACCTCTGTACAGGTTTCATGGGTATATGTTTGTCGTAACCTGGTGGATTTATGGGTTTAATTTCAATTGGAATCTCTTCAACTAATATTTTCATTGGACCCACTTTTTAATTCTCTGTTAAATCTGGATCTTGTGAGTATTTTGCAAAGAGTTTGCCTTGGGGTTTATACACTCTCAGGACAGGAACCTGCAGAGTGAACTGGTGTTGAACTGGCCTCTCCATTTCCTTCTCGAAAGAAGCCTGGCAAATCAGAATCGAGTTCTCATGGATGGCTTTCATTGAATGGACAAAAAACCCCTATGATCCACTCTGCATACAACTAGCACATTGGGATCACTTGCTGGAACAAAGTGACAGTGAAATGAATGAACAAAGATATTCTCAGGTACAGACTAATACTGTGAACAGTATTCCATAAGACCATAAGACCATAATTCCAGTGTGGTCTCACCAGTGCCCTGTGCACCTCTTCTGAATTACTGAGATATTTCTCTCTGATGTTTGTAATTTACAACTCCAGCATCCCCACCTGCTTCTTGTAAGGTTTGTGAAAGCCCATAAAGTATTTTGTCCAAAGAGGACGAACCATTGGCTGGTACAAAGGAAGTTAAAACCAATGCAACTGTGTTCATAGAGTCATAAAGATGTGCAGCAAGAAACAGACCCTTTGGTACAACCCATCCATGCCAACCAGATATCCTAACATAATCTAGTCCCATTTGCCAGCACTTGGTCCAGATCCCGCTAAACCCTTGCTATTCATGTACCCATCCAGATGCCTTTTAAATGCTGTAATTGTACCAGCCTCCACCACATCCTCTGGCAGCTCATTCCGTACATGCATCACCCTCTGCGTGAAAAAGTTGCCCCTTAGGAAGTTTTTAAATCTTAGTTTTAGACTCCCTTATCCTGGGGAAAAGACCTTGGCTATTCACCCTATCCATGCCCCTCATGATTTTATAAATGTCTATAAGGTCACCCCTCAGCCTCCGATGCTCCAGGGAAAATAGCCCCAGCCTATTCAGCCTCTCCCTGTAGCTCAAATCCTCCAACCCTGGCAACATCCTTGTAAATCCTTTCTGAACCCTTTCAACTTTCACAACATCTCATGCTGTGAATTCTCAGTGATCCTCAGGAAATCAGTGCAGAAAGGACAAGCATCAGACACAGTTACTGTACTTTATTGTTGCCAGTGACCTCCTACTGCAGAGAGAATACATGTTTAAGGTGGAACCTCATCATAATATAATAATATTTGAGAATAATGCTCTTTTGCAGACAAACTCAGCACCAAAGTTGCTCATTGCAGGATTCCACAATCTGTCACGTCTGACCAAATAGTCTGCTTCTTTGATCGTGTGTTTCAGGGAGACTGGCTGGATTTTGGATATAGGTTTGCTCGCTGAGCTGGAAGGTTCATTTCCAGATGTTTCATCACCGTAGTGGGTAACATCTTCAGTGGGCCTTTGGCGAAGTACTGCTGATAATTCCTGCTTTCTATTTATATGTCTGTGTTATAAATAGTAATTTTCAGCAGTGCTTTACCTGAGGCCCACTGAAGATGTTACCTAGTACGGTGATGAAATGTCTGGAAGTGAGCCTTCAAGCCTAGCGAGCAAACCTACATCCAAAACCTCAATCTGAGCTACAAATCTTCTCAAAACTTGCTCGAATTCAGATAGTACCAGAGGATCTTCTCTATCCACCTGAGATAGGGAGATTGTCTCAACCACATGGCACCTCGAATAGTGCAGCTGGCTCTCAGTACTGTGCAGTGCTAGGATTATCAATCTGGTTTTGCTCTACAGGTCCCTGCAGTAGCCTCAGCCGTCAGCCTTCCCTGTGTGTTTGTATTTCAGGTGGGGTCAATGCTTCTGCCCTCCTACAGTCACTGGCTGGCAAGTTCCTTGTGCAAGAATAGAGCCCTTGGACGAATGTCTTGAGGGCATCTGCAAGCTGTAAGACTGTGCTTCAGCACAGGATAGCCCCTACATGGAAGAGGGAGGTAAGATGAAGAAACAAGTGACAGGAGGAAGACATGGTGACACTCTAAATCATTGGAAATCATCACAGATTATTGAAACTAACCTGTGCGAGTCTGTAACTAAACTGTCAGAAACTCACTAAACCTAACTAGATTGAATCCTGAGTTACAGGGATAGGGTAGGGGTGGTGAGTCTGGTTGGGATGTGATATGGACTCGATAGTGATGGAGTACACTGTGGGTGTTCTATGATTCTGTTCCATTGGAGAATATGTTTAAAATGTCGATAATAACGTTGGACATTCCAGCAATGAAATGAGGATCGGAGAGACTGGACCCACTCACTGGAGAGAATGGCTTGAGGAGATCAGGTAGAAGTTTTTTCAAAATTATGAAGGGTTTGGACAGATTAGACAGGAAGAAACTATTCCCATTTGTTAAAAAGATTGATAACCAGAGGACTCAGTCTTAAAAGATCAAATATAAGGCGAGAGAAATTTTTTCACAACATGGATAGGGTCTAGAATGTACTGCCTGGAAATGTTTATTTAAATTGGAGCAACATGCAGGGTAATGGGGCGAAAAGGGCAGGAAATGGGTCAAGACGTGAAAAGAGCCAATGCAGACATGATGGGCTGAGTAGGAGAAAGTGAGGACTGCAGATGCTGGAGATCAGAGCTGAAAATGTGTTGCTGGAAAAGCGCAGCAGGTCAGGCAGGGCTCATGCCCGAAACATCGATTCTCCTGATCCTTGGATGCTGCCTGACCTGCTGCGCTTTCCCAGCACCACATGATGGGCTGAGTGACCTCTTTCTGCAATGTAACAATTCTATTATCCTGTGATAAAGGATTGCGTTGAATTTGTTTAATGAATGCAGAATGGAATAAGCCCTCAGACACAAGATGACATCATTCAAATGAGACACTAAAATAAGGCTCTGCCTGCACTCTGAGGTGAAAGTAAAGTAACCCCATGAGGCTATTTGATTTGATTTGAATTGATTTATTGTAGTCACATGTACTTAAGTACAGTGAAAAGTTTTGTGTGCAGTACAGAAGCAAACAAGGACACATAGGTCATAATGTGGAGGTGCTGGTGTTGGACTGGGGTGGACATGGTCAGAAGTCACAAGACATCAGGTTACAGACCAACAGGTTTATTTGAAATCACAAGCTTATGGAGTGCTGCAAGTTCACCTGGTGAAGGACCAATGTTCTCAAATCAACCTGTTGGACTATAACCTGGTGTCATGTGACTTCTGACTTTATGCAGATCTTAGGGTGTTTCAGCAGAGTGGGGCACACAAGGTTACATGCACAGGAGGTGCACAAAGCAAGATCAACGTTCAATTGAAGTTACAGAGTCTATCCGTCAGTCTAATAACAGCAAGGAAGAAGTTGTTCTTGAACCTGTTGGAGCACATGTTTAACCTTCTGTATCTTCTGCCTAATGGAAGAGATTGGAAGCGAGCATTACCAGGGCGGGAGGGGTCTTTGATGCTGTTGGCAGTCTTTCCGCAGCAACAAAAAGTACAGATGATGTCAACAGATGGGAGGTTGGCTTCCGTGGTAGTCTGGGCTGTGCACACAACCTTCTGTAGTTTCTTACAGTCCTGGGCAGAGTGGTTGCTGTACCAGGCTGTTACACATTTGGATAGAATGCTTTCTATGATGCATCTATAAAAGCTGGTGAAGGTTCTGTGGACATGCCAACTTTCCTTAGCCTCCTGAGAAACTAGAGATGTTATTGTACTTTGTTGACCATTCCATCTATGTGGGAGGGCCAGGACAGATGGTTGGTTATCATTAATCCTAGGAAGTTGATTTCTTGACCCTCTCCACCTCAGCTCCATTGATGTAGAATGGGATATGTCTTCCTCCTTTCCTCCTAAAGTCAATGACCAGGAAATCAATGATTAAAGAAGAGGAGATGGGTTTCCCCTTTAGTCCTGGTCAATATTTATCCCTTTTCCAACAACACAACAGAAAGCAGCCAATCGCGTCATTGCCATATTGTTGTCTGTGGGAGCTTATTGTGTTGTACTTCCTACATCAAACAGTGACTGCACTCCAGAAATACTCCACCATATTTTTGACATCTTTAAGCTTATTTTCTTTATTTCCTACCTTTTCGACTTTTAGGTAATGGATTTGATCATGTTCGTGATTGCAGTAACGATCAGACGTGCTAATAGGATGACTGATGCTCCTAGCATGAAGAAAAGCAATGCAATCATTGGGATATTTAATCAATAATGCTGCAAATTGGCCATTTGTTAGTGCCCCACACGTCTGCTGCCTCGTTATTCCAGCAACTCCCACAACCTCATTAATTCTGAAAAGAAATAAGGCTATGTGTCTGGATTAAAAGGGGAGCAGTTTGCTGATTTTCTGCCACACGTACAGATTGATCTCATTAATCTTACTGCCTTGATGAAGCAACAAGCCCTTGGAAAGTCAAGACAACAGCAGTCAGGTTGGAGAATGGTTAGTGGCTTTCTGCCAGAGGCTGGTTAGTGGGGGAATTCATCAACTGTCTCAGCAGTTCAGGGAAGGGGGGAAAGATTTTAGTGCTTTTTCACCAAGTACAAAGGGGCTTTTACTGACCTTTCTTCGCATTCTTGAATCTGATGCCTGTAAAGTAGTTAGATTTCCTACCTATCTCCCACATTACAGCAGGCGAAGATGTATCAGCCTTCTGCTTTTGGGGCTTTTAAGAGTCTTAAATGGCCAATTAATGAGATCCCCTCAGTTCCTGATTCAGTCTGTTTTGCAATTTTACATGTAGCAGGTGTTGGCATATAACCCGACAGTTTTCCGGTCGCAGGTTACGTGTGTTCCATTTTTGAGGTATTCCCTTCACCAATCAGAGGTACCCTCACTCAGATCATACCCTCATTTTTATCTTCCCTCCTGGGCCTCTCAGACCCACTCTACCCACCATCTCTCACCAGACAGATCCAAAATCCCAGACTTGCTTCTAAATCTGCTTTCCCACAGTTTTCCTCCTAAAGGTCTGTCTGGAGTTCGAGCAGTGTTTGAATTCTTTTGCTTGTAGGCAGTAATCGCATTCTGAATCAACAAAGGCCAGTCCACCTCCAGTACTGCTGGGGTACAGCCGGGGTTTGGGCACTGGTGGAAGTGAAGAAGGTGCATAGATTCCAGTCTTAAAAACTGCAGGAAATCGCAAGTCAAAGGCTAATAGTGTGTTGGCTCTTATTTCAAGGAGGTTAGAGTATAAGAGAGGGGAAATCTCGCTGCGACTGTATAAAGTACTGGTGAGACCACACCTGGAGCACTGTAAGGTTTTACTTAAAGTGTAACCTACATTCGTTTTTAGTTGAGTTACAACGTGAGCAAATCGAAGAATGAAAATAAGGTGCACTCGAGAATGAAGATTGATAAATCTCTGGAGCAGCTGGGCTTTATACCAGAGTGTTGAAGTTATGCACAGGGAGATAATAGCTACATTAGTGGTTATCCTTCAAAATGTTATACATTCTAGGAAGATTCCTGTGGACAGGAAAGTAGCAACTGTAAGCCCACTGTTTAAAAAGGAAGGAAAAATAAGAATGGGGAATGAGGACCTGTTTGATGTCAGGAGTAGGGACAATGTTAGAATACATGGATGTGATAACTGGACATTGAAATGAATGAGAAAATTGACAATGTCAACATGGATTTATCAAAGAAAAATTATACTTGACAAATGTGATGGAGTTTTTGAGGATGTTATTTGTAGCAATGATAAAATAGGACCAGTGAACGTGGTGGTTTGACAAGGTGTGAATGAATTTGGAATTGGGGCCAATATATTAGTGTGGAATTATACAGGATTTAGGTTCTCTTTAGTTGCAGATATTCAGTGTCTGATCATTGTAAATCTTACTTGTCAGTTATTGCCTAAAGCCTTGATGTCCAAACATTGTGCAATCATCAACAAACATCTTTCTTTCTGACCTTCTGATGGAGGGAAGATCATCGATGAACACCCCTGGTTGGGCCTCAGATACTACCCGGAGGAACTCCTGCAGAGGTGTTCTGGAGCTGAGATGACTGACTTCTAACAACTACTGGATTAGTGGTGCTGGAAGAGCACAGCAGTTCAGGCAGCATCCAACGAGCAGCGAAATCGACGTTTCGGGTAAAAACCCCTTCATCAGGAATAAAGGCAGTGAGCCTGAAGCGTGGAGAGATAAGCTAGAGGAGGGTGGGGGTGGGGAGAAAGTAGCATAGAGTACAATGGGTGAGTGGGGGAGGAGATGAAGGTGATAGGTCAAGGAGGAGAGGGTGGAGTGGATAGGTGGAAAAGAAGATAGGAAGGTCGGACAAGTCCGGACAAGTCAAGGAGATAGTTACTGAGCTGGAAGTTTGAAACTAGGATGAGGTGGGGGAAGGGGAAATGAGGAAGCTGTTGAAGTCCACATTGATGCCCTGGGGTTGAAGTGTTCCGAGGCAGAAGATGAGGCGTTCTTCCTCCAGGCGTCTGGTGGTGAGGGAGCGGCGGTGAAGGAGGCCCAGGACCTCCATGTCCTCGGCAGAGTGGGAGGGGGAGTTGAAATGTTGGGCCACGGGGCGGTTTGGTTGATTGGTGCGGGTGTCTCGGAGATGTTCCCTAAAGCGCTCTGCTAGGAGGCGCCCAGTCTCCCCAATGTAGAGGAGACCACATCGGGAGCAACGGATACAATAAATGATATTAGTGGATGTGCAGGTGAAACTTTGATGGATGTGGAAGGCTCCTTTAGGGCCTTGGATAGAGGTGAGGGAGGAGGTGTGGGCACAGGTTTTACAGTTCCTGCGGTGGCAGGGGAATGTGCCAGAAAGGGAGGGTGGGTCGTAGGGGGGTGTGGACCTGACCAGGTAGTCACGGAGGGAACAGTCTTTGCGGAAGGCGGAAAGGGGTGGGGAGGGAAATATATCCCTGGTGGTGGGGTCTTTTTGGAGGTGGCGGAAATGTCGGCAGATGATTTGGTTGATGCGAAGGTTTGTAGGGTGGAAGGTGAGCACCAGGGTCGTTCTGTCCTTGTTACGGTTGGAGGGATGTGGTCTGAGGGCGGAGGTGCGGGATGCGGACGAGTCGCGTTGGAGGGCATCTTTAACCACGTGGGAAGGGAAATTGCGGTCTCTAAAGAAGGAGGCCATCTGGTGTGTTCTATGGTGGAACTGGTCCTCCTGGGAGCAGATACGGCGGAGGCAGAGAAATTGGGAATATGGGATGGCATTTTTGCAAGAGATAGGGTGGGAAGAGGTGTAATCCAGGTAGCTATGGGAGTCGGTGGGTTTGTAAAAAATGTCAGTGTCAAGTTGGTCGTCACTAATGGAGATGGAGAGGTCCAGGAAGGGGAGCGAGGTGTCAGAGATAGTCCAGGTAAATTTAAGGTCAGGGTGGAATGTGTTGGTGAAGTTGATGAATTGCTCAACCTCCTCGCGGGAGCACGAGGTGGCGCCAATGCAGTCATCAATGTAGCGGAGGAAGAGGTGGGGAGTGGTGCCGGTGTAATTACGGAAGATCAACTGTTCTACATAGCCAACAAAGAGACAGGCATAGCTGGGACCCATCCATACGTGTGCCCATGGCTACGCCTTTGGTCTGGAGGAAGTGGGAGGATTCAAAGGAGAAATTGTTAAGGGTGAGGACCTGTTCGGCCAAACGAATGAGAGTGTCAGTGGAAGGGTACTGTTGGGGACGTCTGGAGAGGAGACTTCTAACAACCACAACCGTCTTACTTTGTACCAGGTATGACTTTCACCAGCAGAGCCTAGAACAATATGGCGCAGAACAGGCCCTTCGGCCCTCGATGTCTATTGACATTAATTTCCCTAATGATCCTTAATGCCACTCAGTCAATTGCTGCCTTGATGTCAAAAGCAGTCATTCTCACCTTGAGTTGATTTTTTTTCATCTGTGTTTGAACAATAGCTTTAATAAAGGGAAGAGCCACGTGGCTCTGGCAGGACTCAGTCTGAGTAACGCAAAGGTGCTCCCTTTTTAAACAATGTTAACAGTCCTCTGATATCACAGTTGTTGCCAAAGATTTTAGTAAAATAATGGTCAGTTCCGGCACTGTTTCTTCCTCTCTCTTAGCATTTCATCTTGGACCGGTGATTTATTTACATTCAGAGATATTTCAATTCCCCTCTTTCATTCTGCTTATCCTCTCCAGAGCTTCATTTTACATTAATATGTGAACTGTTACTTTTGGATTTTACTTGCTAATATATTTTCATGCACTGTCTTGGCTTTATTAATTTCCTTCCTAATATAATCTCTGCATTTTCGAAACTCCTCAAGGCTTTATGGAAGAAAGACTTACATTTAAGTAACACTTTTCATGCCAGCAATTCCCAAAGAGGTTTAGAGTTAAAATGAAGAAAAATGCAGTACTTTGAAGTGTAGTCACTGGCTACTGCTTCTAACATAATAACAATGTGTGCACAGCAAGATTCCACACACAGCAAATGTGTTAATGCGCAAATAATCTGTTTTTGTGCCATTAATTGAGACGTAGGTGTTAATCAGAAACCTAGGGACAATTCAACTCTCTTCTTTGAAAAAGTGCCATGAGATCTTTTACATGCACCTGATTGGGCAACTTGCACCATGATTCAATGTTTGTTTTAAAAGATAGCACCTCTAACTCTTCATCACTTCCTCAACTGGACTGAAACATTAAGACTCATTTTGATTTATCCCTAATATTTGACTTTCTTATCTTCCCGAAGTAACTGAGGTAGAGGTCCTGATTAAAAGCCCCACCCACTTTCCTCATGGAAACACATTTTTTTCTTTATTTATTCATGGGATGTGGGCGTCACTAGCTAGGCAGCATTTATTGTCTATCCCTAATTGCCCACAGGGTGGTTGAGAGTCACCCACATTACTGTGGGTCTGGAGTCATGTGTAGGTCAGACCAGGTAAGAATGGCAGTTTCCTTCTCTAAAGGACATTCATTACCCAGATGGGTGTTCCAACAATGGATTCAGGGTCATCATTAGACTTTTAATTCCAGATTTTTCTTTTATTGAATTCAAATTCCCCAATCTGTCATGGTGAGATTCGAACAAGGGTCCTCTGAACATTATCTGGATCTCTGAATTAACAGTCCTGTGATAATACCATAGGCCATCACCTCACCAATTTGAACTCTATTGCCTCCTGGGTGCCTCTCATTGTCCTCACATACTTATGTTTAGAGGCTTACCCATGTCTAACATGAGCAAGACGGAGCATGTGCTTATTTCTGTGTCTGGTGCTTATTTTTTCCAGGAACAGATCACCAGAGGCTGTGGTTTGAGGGCTATCATTCCATACAACCATTGGGCGACCAGGAAATTCCTTTGCCCTTGCCTCCTGCCATAGGTGTATTGCATAGGTTGACAAGTTGGTAATCTATCTGCTGGGCCATGTTTTGAGGACTTCTGCACTGCCATCATGCTGTGGTACTCAAACCCATCACAATATGATGGCAGTTCTCCCCGTGTCTGCGTGGGTTTCCTCTGGGTGCTCCGGTTTCCTCCCATAGTCCAATGATGTGCAGGTCAGGTGAATTGGCCATGCTAAATTGTTCATAGTGTTAGGTGCATTAGTCAGGGGTAAATATAGGGTAGGGCACTGGGTGTGGGTGGGTTACTCTTTGGAGGGTCGAAGTGGACATGTTGGGCCAAAGGGCCTGTTTCCACACTGTAAGGAATCTAATCAGCAGAGATCAGAAGGCCTCCAACATGAGTAGCATGTGAGGAGACTACACTTCATTGAATCTCTGAACCAGAAGAAGAATCATTACCCCTTATACCAATGGACATGCTTACAGATGCACTTGCGGGGCTCATGCATTTGCAAACCTATTGAGAGCCTCATAAAACTCCTTAATGTCTATCCTAACAAATCCCTTAAGAATTTATACTTCAATTCAATCACTTCTCACATATCTAAACTTTCGGGATTATGAACCTACTCCGGATAATCCCTCATCCTCATGGGACAACACCTTCCAACCCAAGCATGACCTTCCTGACAAAATGAGACCAAAACATACGCAGCATGCTCCTGATCTGGCATTGTTACACAATATAAAATCGCAGCAAGACTTCTTTATGCTCTAATCTGTTTGTAATAAAGTTTAATATTGTATTTGCTTTCTGAATTGATAATTGGTACCTGCAGATTATGTTATCTCCCAGCTCTGTTTGATTCATGATTTCAATTCCTCTGAATTGCAGCTCATAAGAGCTTCCAGTTTTAATTAGCAACATCCTCTCCACTAATCCTGACTACCCAAACCTCCCTCACTAACCCAGAGTATTAGCCCTCGCTCTGACCTGCAGATAATGCTGTGTTCACCTCACTAATCACCTTGTGGGTGTGGGGGTTGTAACTTTGCTGTCACTCCCTGGGTAGGAACCTGAGTAAATGGATTTCATCACTGTTGGTAGACCCTGTGCAATGTTCTTAACCCCCGACCCATTTCACCAATGGAGAATGATTAAATTAGTTGAATTGGGCTTGGTACTCTGTTGATGTAAGTTTTTTTTTGAGTTATAATAGCTGCTGGCAACTTTTCATTTCCAAGAGTAAAATCTGAGCCAGCAGTATTGTAATTGCTGGAGAACAGTAAAGACAAAGATGTGGGTGAGATTTATTCTTTCTGTGACTTTCACAGAAAGACCACAATCCAATGATGTGCAGGCTAGGTGGATTGGCCATGGGAAATGCAGGGTTATGGAGATAGGGTAGTGTGCTGAGTCTGGATGGGATGTTTTTCGGAGTGGACTCACACTGATGGCCTATTTAGGCAGCATCCGAGGAGCAGGAAAATTGACATTTTGGGCAAAAGCACTTTGTCATTCCTGATGAAGGGCTTTTGCCCGAAAAGTTGATTCTCCTGCTCCTTGGATGCTGCCTGATCTGCTGTGCTTTTCCAGCACCACTCTAATCTTGACTCTAATCTCCAGCATCTGCAGTGCTCACTTTCGCCCAATGGCCTGTTCCACACTGTAGGGGTTCTATAATTTTATGATTTTAAAGCTTGACCAATACTGGAAGAATGAGTATTCAACTTGCAACTGAATACCTTGAGACCCTGTTACTATTAGACTGTGCCTGCCATTATTGGACAGCTGAATGCATTCTCTAAGTTCAAATAATGCTTATCTTGTTAATGTTGATCTGGCTTTGCACAGTTTTTGTGCAGTGTAACCTAATGCCTCACTCTGTCTAAGCACTCTATGATTCTATGTCCTTGTTTGTTGTGGTTTGAGGGCTATCATTCCATATCAACCATCGGTTGACCAGGAAGTTCTTTCGCCCTTGCCTCCTGCCACAGGTTGACAGGTTGCTAATCTATGTGCTGGGCCATGTTTTGAGGACTTCTGCACTGCCATCATGTTGCAGTACTCAAACCCAGAACCTCTGACCCAGAGGAAGGGTCATTACCTTTTGTTGCAGGTCTGCCTGAACTGCTCGCAAAACAAAATTTTTAGACCATAAGACATAGCAGCAGAAGTTAGGCCATTAGCCCAATGAGTCTGCTCTGCCATTCAATCATGGTTGATAAGTTTCTCAATCCTATTCTCCTACTTTCTTTCCGTAACCCTTGATCCCCATTACAATCAATAACCTTATTATCTCCACCTTAAACATACTCAATGACCTGGCCTCCACAGCCTTCTGTGGCAGTAAATTCCATAGATTCATCTGGCTGAAGAAATTTCTCCTTATCTCTATTCTAAAAAGGTCTTCCCTTTACTCTAAGTATAGCAGGCTGAGAAAGGGGGTTGGAGTATAAGAATATGATAGAAAATAAAGGCCAACATGCAGTAGTCATTCTAATTTTTTTTAATGAGCGGGAACGCTTTCTCCCTCTCCTCTTCTCAGTCTTCTTTTCCTCACCAAGGAGAACAGTCCCACCTTCTTCAATCTATCCTCATCACTGAAGTTTCTCATCCCTGGAACCATTCTTGTACATTGCTTCTGTAGAATCCACATCTTGCCTGTAATGTGACTCCCACAACTTTACAGAATACACTAGTTGTGATCTAATAAGTGTCTTGTAGAAGTTCAACATCAGTTGCTTGCTCTTGCACCCACGCCCATATCCATAAAACTGACAACACTGATTTCTTTGTCCACTGATCTCTTCACCTGTTCTACCATTTTCAATGACCTGTGCACATACACACCCATCTGAGTTGAGAAGTCACACCAACACTCCTTTTTGTGTCGCGTTGTGTTAGTGAACAAACCTTGTCTATATTAGACTCAGATTGACACAAAATACAGTTCAGGGTTCTCTTCTTTACAGAACTTACTATTTCATTACAAATAAACAAATTTCATTACAAATGTGAGGTGCTGCATTTGGGAAAGCAAATCAGAGCAGGACTTATACACTTAATGGTAAGGCCCTAGGGAGTGTTGCTGAACAAAGAGACCTTGGAATGCAGGTCCTTGAAAGTGGAGTCACAGGTAGATAGGATGGTGAAGAAGGCGTTTGGTATGTTTTCCTTTATTGGTCAGAGTATTGAGTTCAGGAGTTGTGAGGTCATGTTATGGCTGTACCGGACATTGGTTAGGCCACTGTTGGAATATTGCGTGCAATTCTGGTCTCCTTCCTATTGGAAAGATGTTGTGAAACTTGAAAGGGTTCAGAAAAGGTTTACAAGGATGTTGCCAGGGTTGGAGGATTTGAGCCATCGGGACAGGTTGAATAAGCTGAGGCTATTTTTCCTGGAGTGTCAGAGGCTGAGGGGTGACCTTATAGAGGTTCATAAAATCATGAGGGGCATGGATAGGATAAATAGACCAAGTCTTTTCCCTGGGATGGGGAAGTCCAGAACTAGAGGGCATAGGTTTAGGGTGAGAGGGGAAAGATATAAAAGAGACCTAAGGGGCAACATTTTCCCGCAGAGGGTGGTGCATGTATGGATGAGCTGCCAGAGGAAGTGGTGGAGGCTGGTACAATTGCAACATTTAAAAGGCATTTGGATGGGTATATGAATAGGAAGGGTTTGGAGGGATATGGGCCCGGTGCTGGCAGGTGAGACAAGATTGGGTTGGAATATCTGGTCGGCATGGACGGGTTGGACCGAAGAGACTTTTTCCATGCTGTACAGCTCTAAGTCTCTATGACTCTAAATAGATTCTAACTGAAGATAAACCATATGCCTATAGCTCTACTCATTAAGAGTATAAACTTCTTATAAATCTACCCATTACAACACACAATGATCTCTCTGCCTATAAAGTCTGTGTTTGCACGCTTCCCTCCACTTCACCTGATGAAGGAGCTGCGCTCCAAGTGCTTGTTCATTTCAAATAAACCTGTTGGATTATAACCTGGTGTTGTGGGACTTCTGACTTTGACTGCACACACCTACAGACTGATGCAAGAAACTGGGAAGTTTAATGGTTCCTGTCCATAAGGTTTTCTGAAATGATGCCTTTGATGATTAGTGTACTGCTTGTCAGTCTTCCTCCTTTCACTAGTTTTCAGAACAAAAGCAGCTCCTTCCCTTTTAGACATCTGATGGCTTCTGACCTGAACATTCGCACTCACAAACTGTTCAGCTAACGAGGAGTCAACCACTCAGCTGCTGGCAAACCGGAGATCTTTATCATTGATAGCTGTCTGCATTCCACATCCCAGTCAGCTACTTGTTTCTGGCCAAATCACGATTCATACACATCCCTTTAGGATCCAGTTCATCTGCAACTAGACTTCACCCCTAAAGAAGAAAAAAAACAGAAGAACTATGGAAGCTGGAAATCAGAAACAAAAACAAAAATTGCTGGAGAAACTCAGCTGGTCCAGCAGCATCTGTGGAGAGAAAGCAGAGTTAACAGGTTCAGTGAACCTTCTTCAGAACATAGACTTTACGACACTGTTTGAGACAAGTAGAAGACCTGCTTAAGTGATTACAGCAGTCTGGCTTAGTAATAAATTAATTCCAAAGGGAATTCACAAAAGCAAGAGTAGTATCTTGGATATATCGTAGGGGAAGGTCAAGTGTTGCCAAGCACAATGAAAATGAAGGCTCTAACAGGGCATTCCCTGCTCCTAAAACGAAATGAGAAATCACAAGGTTTTTAGGATTGTGTGAGTTTTCCAGAAGTTTAGGCATAATTGCAGCGCAACACAAATTTGTTAAGGAAATACGTAAAAGTGATGCAGTCAGCAGAATACCAAGCAGTCTTTGAGACAATGAAGGCAATTTTAACAAATAGGTTCATCAGACCACCTCTGAATTTCATAGACTTGTCAAAATGGCAATTTGTGCTAATGTCTGGGGGTTGACTTGATCCAGGGTGATGAATTGGAGATAGGAAAGTCAGTTGGTTACTTCTCCAAGAAATTAACTTTCAAAGGAGGTATAATAAAAGTAAAGACTTTCAGATTATTATTGGTTCTTCAATACCTAGAAATGTCTGTCCAACACGGTAACAAAAAAACATGAATATTCACTAATCATGAACTCCTGGCATTCATTGCAAAGTTTAAAATTTGAACAAATATTCAGATGGAGTCTTTTGTTTCAACTATTGACGTAAAGATTATTCCCCATTTCTGGAAAAGGTAATATAATCACTGAGGCATTGTAAAATGCTCTCGAATCAAAGTTTTAAGGAATACCAAGATTGCTAACAGGAGAGAAAAGACAATTATTTTTCATTCATTCACAGGATGAGAGTATCGCTGGCCAGGCCAGCATTTATTGTCCATCCCTAATTACCCAGAGAGCATTGCTGTGGGTCTGGAGTCACATGTAGGCCAGACCAGGTAAGGATGGCAGCTTCCTTCCCTAAAGGACATTAGTGAACCAGGTAGTTTTTCCAACAATTGACAAAGGATTCATGATCATCAACAGACTCTTAATTCCAGATTTTTAAAAAAATGACTAAACATTCCACCATCGTCTGTGGCAGGATTCAAAACTGGGTCCCCAAGACATTACCTGGGTGTCTGGATTAACAGTCCAGAGATAATGCCACTTGGCCATCACCATCACCACCACCACCACCAACCCCCCCCCCCCCAAATAGTTTCATGTTTTGGTTTTTTGTGTATCACAAATCTTGCAATGAAATGTAGTTTTGAAATGGCATCTCATTTTTTTTGAATAGAGGCATATGAAGACACTGCTTCATTTTATTTTTTGCATTTTTAATCATAGGCTGAACTGGAAAATTCTGTTTTACAGCAGAAGAGGGTGGAATTGCTGTACTTTTAAAAAGCAAGTCACTGAAATTTATTGTGGGTGGTGTTTGCACTCTTGCTTTATTCAAGCAGTGGAGGATGGTGTTGGTAGATGGCCTGGATCCAAGGATTTGTATACAAAGTGATATTCGACTGGCAACAGGTTGCTGATTGGCTTATGGAATTGCACAATTGTGGATGCCAAAGCTGACAACTATCTGCATGGATCCTGTGTACTGGATCAGCTTGAGCATGTGAATGCTAAGCCTTGGACTGCTGCAATGTGATGTGTGCATTTCCCTCTTCTGAAAACTCAAAGAAAGCCAGTTTATTGATCTACTGCTAAATGCTGTAAGTTATAGCATTTAACCATTAACTGAGAGTCTTTGCAGTCGATGTACCAATTACTTCTACCTCTTTTGAAGAACTGAGAGATCTGAAGGAAAAGACCAGAGAACTAGGCTGGGACTTTTTTCACTGGAGTGTAGGAGTTTGAGAGGTGACGTTACAGAAGCTTATGAAATAATTAGTTTTATACATAGAGTTAATGGTAATTATCTTTTCCTGAGGATGGGGGATTTCAAGATTGGAGGCACCTTCTTAAAGTGAGAGGAGAGAGATTTAAAAATATATGAGGGGCAAATGTTTTTACACAGAGGGTGGTTTTTGTGTGGAATGAACTTCCAGAGGAAGTGGAGGGTGCAGGTACAATTACAATGTTTAAAAGACATTTGGATAAGTACATGATTAGGAAAGACTTGGAGGGATATGGACCAGGGGCAAGCAGGTGGGACTGGTTTAATTTGGCATTATGGTCAGCATGGACTGGTTGGACCTAAGGGTCTGTTTCCATGCTGTATTACTCTATGTCTAACTGAAGGACTTAGTAAATAAAAGGAATGCCTGCAAGGTTTGTGAAGGTTTGTAGCTCAGGTTGAGGTTTAGGGTGTAGATTTGCTCGCTGAGCTGTAGGTTTGATATCCAAATGTTTCATTACCTGGCGAGGTAACATTATCAGTGGCGACCTCCAAGTGAAGCGAAGCTGTTGTCTCCTGCTTTCTATTTATATCTTTCTCCTGGATGGGGTTCCTGGGGTTTGTGGTGATGTCATTTCCTGTTTATTTTTTGAGGGGTTGATAGATGGCATCTCGATCTATGTGTTTGTTTATGGTGTTGTGGTTGGAGTGCCAGGCCTCTAGGAATTCTCTGGCATGTCTTTGCTTAGCCTGTCCCAGGATAGATGTGTTGTCCAAGTCGAAATGGTGTTTTATTTCCTCCATGTGTAGGGCTACGAGGGAGAGAGGGTTGTGTCTTTTCCTGGGACAGGCTAAGCAAAGACATGCCAGAGAATTCCTAGAGGCCTGGCACTCCAACCACAACACCATAAGCAAACACATAGATCTAGATACCATCTATCAACCCCTCAGAAAACGAACAGGAAATGACATCACCACAAACCCCAGGAACCCCATCCAGGAGAAACATATAAATAGAAAGCAGGAGACAACAGCTTCGCTTCACTTGGAGGTCACCACTGATGATGTTACCTAGCCAGGTAATGAAATGTCTGGATATCAAACCTACAGCTCAGCGAGTAAATCTACACCCTAAAAGGAACACCATTGAATCCCAAGGTGCTAATAAACAGTTCCCCAGTTTTTTCCACCTACCTTTAGAACCAATTGTTTTTGTCTGTCTGTATCTTTTTTTTATGTTGGTGTAGGAAGCTATAACTAGTAAAGTTATGTTAGCATTCATAGTTGTTTGCCTGCTCTTAGAATCTATTTATCTGAAGTCAGCAGTAGTTTTTGTTAAGTGTAATCAACCTTGCCTGTATTTTCCATTAACTCAGGTCCATTAACCGGTAATTTGGGGACTTGTTGCACTTTAACAGCATTTCTAAGTCTTTGTGATGACTCTGGCAACAGCAGGGATTGATCTCCATTGCACTTGCCCCGTAAAATTTGACACTTTACCCCAGCTTTACCTCAATAGCACTCCTCTCTTGGTTCGTGAGCTATCTCGAAACTAGCAGACTGCTTGCTCTGGACCTAGTACTGGAAGAGCAAAATTCTCCTCCAAATAAATATTGTGAAGTCGAGGTAACGTGGGACACAGTCTTAGAAGAAGAGGATTTGAAGACTGAGATGAAGAGGAATGCAGAGGTTGGTGAATCTTTAAAATTCCTGACCCAGAAAGCAATAGAAGCTCAGTCATTGAGTACACTCAAGGGATCAATAGATTGCTGGATATTAAAGGTATTTGTTGCCAGGGTTGGAGGATTTGAGCTATAGGGAGAGGTGGAATAGGTTCAGGCTGTTTTCCCTGGAGTGTCAGAGGATGAGGGTGACCTTATAGAGGTTTATAAAATCATGAGGGGCATGGATAGGGTAAATAGACAAGGTATTTTCCCTGAGTTGGGGGAGTCCAGAACTAGAGGGCATAGGTTTAGGGTGAGAGGGGAAAGATATAAAAGGGACCTAAGGGGCAGCTTTTTCACGCAGGGGGTGGTGTGTATATAGAATGGGCTGCCTGAGGAAGTGGTGGAGGCTGGTACAATTGCAACATTTAAAAGGAAGGGTTTGGAAGGATATGGGCCGGGTGCTGGCAGGTGGGACTAGATTGGGTTGGGATATCTGGTCAGCATGGACGAGTTGGACTGAAGGGTCTGTTTCCATGCTGTACATCTCTATGACTTGATAATTCTATATCAAGGGGATATGAAAGTAGTGTGGGAAAATGGCGTTGAGGTAGAAGATTAACCAGTGAAGGGCTAAATGGCCTCCTATTGCTCTGATTTCCCACTGTCTTCATTCTCTGCTATGAACATTGCTCACTAGTCAGTGGCTGCATGCCTCTCAATGGCAACAATCAGAGACTAAACTTGATTCTTCACAACCTTAGTCTCATGTTTGACTTAAGATGGACCTTTGGCTGTAAATTCACAGCATATTGCAGTTCCTTTAATATGTCACCAATTCTTCAGTGTCGCTGGGTCAAAATCCTGGAATCCCTCCCTAAGGGCATTGGGGGTCAACCTACAGCACATGGACTGCAGCGGTTCAAGAAGGCAGCTCACTCCCACCTTCTCAAAGGAGCATCTAGGGATGGGCAGTAAGTGCTGGGCCCAGCCAGTGATGCCCATGTCCCACGGGTGAATTGAAAAAGAATTACTTAAAATAACTGCTTCTTTCCAGATCCATAAGGTTGTTCAACTCTGTCCCACCTCAGTTCATCTGCTGCTAAAACCTTTATTCATGGCATTCTTGCTTTTTGAGTTGACTGTTGTGTGAACTTTTGGACAGTCTCCAAAAGGTCTGCCTTCCATATACTTAAGGTCATCAAAAATTCTGTATTTCAAATTCCCAAGCTTGTTTCCAAATCTCTTCATGTTATCACTGCACCCCCCGTAATATGTTATCTCTTTCAGCCTCATACCTGTCCAAGATTTCACACTTCTCCAATCCCGACCTCCGAAGAAGTTCTGATTTTTATCACCGCATCAATGGTAATTGTTCCTTGGGCCATAAACTCTGGAATTTTATCCCTAAATCTCTTCCATTCCCAACTCCCTCTCCTCCTTTAAACACTTCTCAAAACACGCCTTTTTGATCTTAAGTAGGAAGAGCAAATTAGGTCTGTGTTTACAAAAACAGAAATTGCTGGAAAAGCTCAGCAGGTCTGACAGCATGTGTGGAGAGAAATCAGGGTTGACTAACACTTCCTCATAACTGTTTGTGTTTTGTTTTGTTCCCCAGACTAAGAAGGGCAATGCGAAGGCCCTGATATCAAAAGAATTGTGTAATTATATTTATGTAAATGGAAGGAGTATAGTGAACAAAACTGGGAGAAGTGGCTTAGTGGTATTATCACAGGGCAGTGATAATACCACTGGAGACCCACATAATGTTCTGGGGATCTGGGTTCGAATCCCACCATGGGATGAATTTGAATCCAATAAAAATCTGGAATTAAGAGTCTCATGATGATCATGCATCCATTAATGATTGTTGGGAAAACTCCCATCTGATTCACTTATGTTCTTCAGAGAAGGAAACTGCCATCCTTACTTGGTCTGGCCTACACGTGACTCCAGACCCTTAGTAATGTGGTTGACTCTTAGCAGTGTCCTGGAATGGCCAATAAATGCTGGCCTCGCCAGTGGCCCCCTCACACTGTGAATGAATTTTTTTAAAAACTGAAAGTAGAAATTGCTCTGATGGGAAAATGACATGGTCACAATGATAGGAATGCGGCTGAAGCCAAAACAGGACTGGACACTTAACATCCCAGTTTATAAGGCTTTCAGCAGATACAGTGTGAGTGAAAAGGGGAGCAGGTGTAGCAGCCTTGGTCAAAGGTAGTATCGTCATCCTTGAATGAGATGCAGTCGTGGGGACTGAGACAACTTTTCCCAGAATCCCTCTCATCACTACCCTCTGATACATTCTCAAATATGTGACCACATAAACACTTACATGTCCAACCCATTTACATTCCAACACACTAACACACACAGATATTCACATAGAGACACAACTATACATCAGGCATACAAAGACTAACTGGGCTTACCTCATTGACAGAAATACTTGTTCTTCTCATTACTGGAGAATAAAAATAACATGGATATTTGAGTGTTGACTGGTTTTCACTACCTAAGTTCAGACCTAATTGGCTCTTCCTACTTCAGTTCTGTATAATCTTCCCATTTGTCCAGATGGTGAAATCAATTGTAGTCTCCAGGGTGGCGAGACAGCATAATAAAGCCCTTGGGTTAATGTGAAGCGTGTGATAAATGAACACTAAAGGTGTCTGCTCCTAGTGGCTATCATCAATTGAAACAGTTTATTATGGGAATGGAACACCTACAGGCAAGGTGACAGATGGGTGATTAAATTCTTCTGTAACCTGCCAAACTCATGCCATCTTATCTCTCTGCTTCATCTATTGAACCAGGCACTTTAAGACAACTATACCAAGACGAACTGTCTCCCAATCCTTCCCTAGGAAGTCTTACACTTAGAAAGTACCTTCTTAAATCTCTGAGGAACCTCTTGAAATGTCCTTTATTATGGATGATTTTTCAATCCACAGAATTTCCCAAATGAGAGAAATGTGAGGGAGAGAAGTGGTGAACTGATCTTCAGGATGTATTGAGTATTAGTTTGGGACAAAGTCACACAACACCAGGTTGTAGTTCAACAGGTTTATTTCAAATCACAAGCTTTTGCAGCGCTGCTCCTTTGTCAGGTGAACCTGGCTGGCCTGTTGAGTTTCTCCGGCAATTTCTGCTCGTTTGAGGGAAGGTTGCCGTTTATCAGGGTGTGCTGGAACCTTCAATCCCAGGGAAAGCTCACACTCACTCTAGGGCCATGCCAACAGTCAGGTATCGGCTTGGATTGGGCACAGTCAGGGGATTTGTGCAGTTAAAGTCCAGGGAATGACATTACTCCACCCAGGCTGATATCCCGTCAGCAAGTCCCACTTTATTTACACATGGAGAATCCCTGACGTTGATCCAACTCCTTCAGAGCCAGCTCTCAGAGTGAACAGAACCACTGACATTCTGGATTAGTGGTGTTGGAGGAACACAGCAGTTCAGGCAGCATCCAAGGAACTTCGAAATCGACGTTTTGGGCAAAAGCCCTTCATCAGCCCTTCAACCACTGACAGTCCAGTTTATTTTTTTCTAAAACAATACAGTTTACAAACAGTTAACATTAACAAGCTGTATACAAGAAACAGCAATTTACAAGGGAGAGAAAAGGCAAAGTCAGAACTCAAACCAGTTTTCAGGGAAAGGAGGGCAAGCCTTAAATCCCACTTTCAGTCATCACAAAAGGAGCAGTAATAAATACATACAAGACAGTCTAATTAGATAAGAAACAATGCGTATAACACAGACTCCCCCAGCAAGCCACCCGTCCCTCCCACCTTCCGGCCACTCTAAGGCAGCCTGCCCCATGTCCCTTCTATCTCTCGGTTCGCCCCTACGCCCCTTCTGGCTCTCAGTCTGTCCCATGCCCTTTCCGGGTCTCAGTTCGCCTTGACACGCCTTCTGGCCACTTCTGGGACAGCCTGTCCTGCTTCCCCAATCGCCTCCCCCACCCTCCCCCAGGATGACAGCAATCAGGACAGCCTACCCACCATGCTGCTTCCCTAACCCCCCTTCACAACTTCTGGCCACCTCTAGGATAGCCCGTCTCGGTTACCCGCCCGGGGTGACAGCGCTGAGGACGGCCTGCCCGCCTTCCAGCTCTCGGTCCACCCTGACACAACTTCTGGACACCTCTAGGACAGCCCGTCCCGGTACCTGCCTGGGGTGACAGCGCTGAGGACGGCCTATCCGCCTTCCAGCTCTCGGTCTGCCCCTATGTACCATTGGGCTCTCACCCACCCCAATGCACCATCTGGCCTGTGGACTGCCCTGATACACCTTCCAGCCACCTCTAGGATAGCCCGTCCTCTTCCCCAGAGTTGACAGCGTGCAGGGCAGCCCACAAGCCTTCTGGATCTCAGCCTGCCCCTACCCACCTTCTGGCTTTTGGCCGCTCAGACACACCTTCCGAGCACCTCTAGGACAGCACGTTCTGATTACCCCTTCTCAGGATGACAGCGCTCAGAACGGCCTACCCACGCTCCGGCTCTTGGGGCAACCGCCATCAGGATGGCCTACTCACCATCAGGTTCACAGGACAGCCTACCCACCCTCCGGCTCGCAGGGTGACAGCTTTCAGGACAACCTATGAGCCTCCCAGCTCACAGTGAAGCCTGCCTGACCCAGGGACACAAGACAATGCAGGTGGCAAACCCAACAAGCAACAAGACAGAGTCAATTATCAACAGTGTTCTTTCTAGTATAGAGTCCATTATCATAAACAATTCTCTTCAAAATATGGAGTCCATTCTCAGGAACAGAGTCCACTCCAGTATAAAAAGTCAGAAATGGAGTCCACTCCAAACTACAGAGTCCATTACAAAAACAAAGTCCACAACCGAGGGTGGAGTCCACTCCTGAAGGCAGCAAATACATACCCCACAGCACACTCACAGGTGTTCAGTCTCCATGGAGACATGATCCATCCACAAAGGACCAGGCCCACTCACAGGAACACTATAAAGTTGTAATTAACTCACAGGAGTTTAGTCCACTCCCGAAGGCAGCAAATGCTCACCTCCCAGCACACACACAGGTGTTCAGTCTCTCTAGAGGCTGAGTCACCCATAAAGGGTCAGGCTTACTACACACACAGTAACAGCTCATCTGGAAAGGGCCTCAGTCCAAACACCAAACAAAAGTGAAAACACATTCAAAAAAAGAAGAAAGAAAACTAGAGTGCAGGGGCTAACCCCTGCCATAAAATCAGCATAGTCCTTTTCTCAAGATAAAGGGAAAAAGAGTAACACACAAGCTGTAACCAGCGATAGAGTCATAGAGATATACAGCATGGAAACAGACCCTTCAGTCCAACCTGTCCATGCCGACCAGATATCCCAACCCAATCTAGTCCCACCTGCCAGCAACCGGCCCATATCCCTCCAATTCCTTCCTATTCATATAGCCATCCAAATGCCTCTTAAATGTTGCAATTGTACCAGCTTCCACCACTTCCTCTGGCAGCTCATTCCATACACGTACTACCCTCTGCATAAAAATGTTGCCCCTTAGGTCTCTTTTATATCTTTCCCCTCTCACCCTAAACCTATGCCCTCTAGTTCTGGACACCCCGATCCCAGGGAAAAGACTGCGTATTTTTCTTATCCATGCCCCTCATGATTTTATAAACCTCTTTAAGGTCACCCTTCAGCCTCTGACACTCCAGGAAAAACAGCCTCAGCTTATTCAAACTCTCTCTATAGCTCAAATCCTCCAACCCTGGCAACATCCTTGTCAACCTTTTCTGAACCCTTTCAAGTTTCACAACATCTTTCCGATAGGAAGGAGACCAGAATTGCACGCAATATTCCAACAGTGGCCGAACCAATGTTCTGTACAGCCGCAACGTGACCTCCCAACTCCTGTACTCAGTACTCTGACCAATAAAGGAAAGCATACCAAACGCCTACTTCACAATCCTATCTACCTGTGACTCCACTTTCAAGGAGCTATGAACCTGCACTCCAAGGTCTCTTTGTTCAGCAACACTCCCTAAGACCTTACCATTAAGTGTATAAGTCCTGCTAAGATTTGCTTTCCTAAAATGCAGCAACTTACATTTATCTGAATTAAACTATCTCTGCCACTTCTCAGCCCAATGGCCCATCTGGTCAAGATCCTGTTGTAATCTGAGGTAACCCTCTTCGCTGTCCACTACGCCTCCAATTTTGGTGTCATCTGCAAACTTACTAACTGTACCTCTTATGCTCGCATCCAAATCATTTATGTAAATGACAAAAATTAGAGGATCCAGCACAGATCCTTGTGGCACTCCACTGCTCACTGGCCTCCAGTCTGAAAAACAACCCTCCACCACCACCCTCTGTCTTCTACCTTTGAGCCAGTTCTGTATCCAAATGGCTAGTTCTCCCTGTCATCCATGAGATCTAACCTTGCTAATCAGTCTCCCATGGGGAACCTTGTCAAATGCCTTACTGAAGTCCATATAGATCACATCTACTGCTCTGCCCTCATCAATCCTCTTTGTTGCTTCTTCAAAAAACTCAATCAAACTTGTGAGAGATGATTTCCCATGCACAAAGCCATGTTGACTATCCCTAGTCAGTCCTTGCCTTTCCAAGTACATGAACATCCTGTCCCTCAGGATTCCCTCCAACAACTTGCCCACCACCGAGGTCAGACTCACCAGTCTATAGTTCCCTGACTTGAAACACATTGACTGTGGAAATCAAGCAATTTAGAAATCAGTCCTGATTAAAAAGGAATCCCAGTTAACAAAACTGCTTTTGTAAACCAGCCTGTTTCAGAATCAGGTTCTCCCCAAAAAAGCAGAAACCAACAGCAACAGTAACACAGTGACTCTGGCCTAGCCACTACTGAGTCAATCCCCATAAACTGAGGAGATTCTAAATCTCCTAGTTTTTAAAAATTTTATTAAACAATACACTGTTTACAAAAAAATGTTAGCATTAACAGCTGCTTTACAAGGGAAAGGAGCAGCAAAGCCAGGCCCCAAACCCTACCATTCAAACAGTTTTCAGGGAAATGAGGACAAATCTCCTGTTTCTATCTGTCAGCCAGGGCTCCCTGATAGGACCACATTAATAGCCCCGGTCAGGTCACTCATGTTCTGTGTGATCCATCTGGCTGACCCGTTACAATCAGTACAGGGAATGTTCAGTCCCTCAGACCAGTACCAACAGTGGACTGGGAATCACTCATTGTCAGTCGGGGAGCTGCAAACACAGCAGGCAAGGGGCTGGTCAGTCATCTCGAGGGGCTGCTTGTTGCTGTCGGTCAGATGTCTAGGGGTCTGTCTGTCAAAGGAAGAAGCAAGCGAGGGTCTGTAGGTATAGGACTGGGGGTATGCTCAGTGCCAAAAGGGGTGCAACAGTCATGGCTATGGGGATGTAAGAAGCATTTCTGGAGGTGGGATGAAGGGAGGTGACAGGGACAAACTGAAGGTGTACAGGAGTTGTGATGGAACATCATCATACGGCATGGTAGGCTATGGAAGTGGGGTTCAGGTTATTAGTGGCAGGGACCCCACAGTGGCCTCCTCAGGAAGAACATGGAGGAACAGGGGGGGCATCATTAAAGTCTAATGCCAGGGTTCAGGGAGGGGGGAATGGGGAGAACAGTTGGAGGCAGAGTGGGCCAGTGCGGTGGGTCACCACACAGGGGAACTGGGCACAGGAAATGGGGGAGATGTAAAAGGGGACATGAAGGCTCAGGGGTTTATAGAACATTGAACAGTATAGGCTGGTACACTCCCTTCAGCCCTCAGTGTTGTACCTGCCTTTCATCCTACTCTTGGCCCATGGCAACCAAATAGAGCCAGTTGACGATAGTATCACTGTAAGATATGACTGGCACCTTGCTGGGACAATCCCAGGGTGGGCAGGGTCAGTGTCAGTTTGATGGCAGAAAGCATTGGAGTCATGTCCTGAAAGGATACTAGGACACAAAGCAGGCATTAACATAATTAACAAAGGGTAGCATGGTGGCTTAGTGGTTAGCACTGCTGTTTCACAGTGCCAGGGACCTGGGATCCATCCAGTCTCAGGCAATATAGGGTAGGGGAATGGGCCTGGATGGGTTACTCTTCAGAGGGTTGGTGTGGACTTGTTGGGCTGAAGGGTCTGTTTCCACACTATAGGGATTCTAATTTTAATGATGCAGGTATGTATAATTTGCAGTCATTTCATTGTCTGTTGGCAATGCTAAGGGTAGAATGGCCATGCTTAGGGTTTACAGGCAGGTCAGAGGCAATGTGCATCAGGCTGTTGGCCTTTGTTGGCATCTCAATGGTGGTGAGGTTTGTAGCAATGTCTTAAAAAAAGGCCAGTGTGAGCCAAAGGTGTGAGACTTCCACTGTGGGGTAATTGGGATCTGTGGGAGGTAGACAAAAGAACAAAGAACAATACAGCATAGGAACACGCTCTTCGGCCCTCCAAGCCTGCACTGACACATTTTGTCCTTCCATATTAAAACTGTCTTGACTTACAGGATCGTATCCCTCTGTCCCCCTCCTGTTCATGTATCCATCCAGGTGCTTCTTGATTGCTGCTATTGTGTCTGCTTCCACCACCTCCTCTGGCAGCACATTCCGGGCACCCACCACCCTTTGTGTGAAAACCTTTCCTCTCATGTCTCTTTTAAACATACCACACACCACCACCACCTTCCCCCCGCCCCTCCCACCCACCCACCCAGCCCCCCCCCCCTCCCACCCACCCACCCAGCCCCCCTCCCCCCCCCCCCCCCCCACCCTCCCCCCAGCCTCGCACATTGAACCTGTGTCCCCCTAGTAATTGATTCCTCCATCCTGGGAAAAAAAGCCTCACACTTTCCATTCTGTCCATGCCATTCACAATCTTATAGCCTTCTATAAGGTCACTCCTCATCCTCCTGCATTCCAGTGAAAACAAACCCAGTCTATCCAACCTTTCTTCATCACCAAAATCCTCCATACCAGGCAGCATCCTGGTAGACCTTCTCTGTACCCTCTCCAAAGCATCCACATCCCTCTGGTAGTGTGGTGACCAGAACTGTACCCAACATTCCAAGTGTGGCCTAACTAAAGACAGAGATGTACAGCACAGGAACAGACCCTTCAGTCCAACTCATCCATGCAGACCACATATCCAGATCCAATCTAGTCCCATTTTCTGGCACTTGGCCTATATCCCTCCAAACTCATTTCAGTCATATACCCATCCAGAGGTCTTTTAAATGTTGTAATTGTACCAGTCTCCACCATTTCCTCTGGCAGCTCACTACACACATGCACCACCCTTTGTGAGAAAAAGGTGCCCTTTGGTCCCTTTTAAATTTTTCCCCTCTCTCTGTAAAGCTGCAGCATATCTTGCCTATCTTCATACTCAGTGCCCCTTCCAAAGAAGACAATCATGCCATCTTCCTTTTTTACTGCCTTATCTACCTGTGCTGCTACCTTCAGTGATCTGTGTACCCGCACACCCAGATCCCTCTGCATATCAATACTCCTAAGGGTTCTGCCTTTCACTGTATAATTTCCACCTGAACTTGATCTTCCAAAATGTATTCACCTCACATCTGTCTGGATTAAATTCCATCTGCCATTTTTCTGACCATGCCTCCAACTGATCTATATCCTTCTGTATCCTTTGACAATCTTCCTCACTATCTGCAACTCCACCAATCTTTGTATCATTCACAAACTTACTAATTAGACCCGCTACGTTTTCCTCCAAGTCATTAATGTAGATCAGGAACAGCAGAGCTTCCAGAGCTGATCCCTGTGGAACACCACGAGTCACAGCCCTCCATTCCAAAAAGGAGAACACCACTTCATCATCTCTCAGGGAAATTTCACGGTGGTCTGTTCTGCGTGCAGTGACAAATTGAATGGTTGATGTGGGTCTGGAATAAGAAAAGGATGGGAATGTAACTGGCACACCCTTTTCAGAATCACAAACTCACTACATCACAGAGGCCCATTGTGCCTTCACTGGTTCTATCCCCTCGTGCTGATCTCTTGCCTTTTCCTCATATCCCTGCATGCGATTTCTGTGTTGAAAGATTGGGGTGACTGGGCTTGTAAAACCTTGAGTTTAGAAGATTGAGATGTATAAGATTATTAAAGGATTGGACACTCTGGAGGCAGGAAACATGTTTCTGCTGATGGGCGAGTCCCGAACCAGAGGACACAGCTTAAAAATAAGGGGTGGGCCATTTAGGACAGAGATGAGGAAAAACTTCTTCACCCAGAGAGCGGCAGGTGTGTGGAATGCTCACCCCAGAAGGCAGTGGAGGCCCAGTCTCTGGATTCGTTTAAGAAAGAGTTGGATAGAGCTCTCAAAGATAGTGGAATCAAGGGTTATGGAGATAAGGCAGGAACAGGATACTGATTAAGGATGATCAGCCATTATCATAATGAACGGTGGTGCAGGCACGAAGGGCAGAATGGCCTACTCCTGCACCTAATGTCTATTGTCTATTGTCTATTGTCTATCCAAAAAACCATCCCATGCCCATCTTGATTGCGCTAATTGAAGGTGCCCCCACCATATTTCCAGGCAGTGCAGTCCACACCCCAACTACTCACTGAAGGTGACAGTCAGTCCGAAGCTCCATGTGACTAGCACCTTACAGGGGGCGAAAGGCAACCTGTGTGGGGTCTGTCAGTGATACACACACAAATGCATCAGGACAGTAACCCTTGTACCTGTGTAGGGTCACACTGGTTCATTTTCTTCACTCTGTGGCAGGGTCAGTGTTACAGCCTGGGCAGTAGGATTCAGGAACATCGCTGAGCTCTCCCAGGTACCAGATACTATCAATAGCGCACGTATGGCACCGAGAAGATTGTATCACAACCCTCCTGAATTTATCAGCAGAAAGATGTTCCGTTAATGTTCAGGTGATCTGTGATCACTGTTCCCACTTCCTGGACATGTATGCCTGCTACCCTGGTTGTTGCCTTGGCATCCTGGAGCATTCTTATGTATACACTGCGTTGGAGAATCTGGCTACTGGGGGACAAGGGCTACTCACTGTGACTATGGCTGATATCAACATTACACAGCCCCCTGACTGATGCAGAGAACTGATACAATGCTCCCCACACTTTGACCAGGGCTGGCAGGGCAGATGATGGGGTTGCTGATGGTGTATGTCCACTGCTTGGCTCCATCTGGCGGGGGGGTGTTGGAGACATCCAGTGGAGTTGGGACAGAACGTACCTCATTATCCCAGCATACTGCGCTCTACACAACTGCAACGGGCAATGAGGAGACGGGATAGATGCCAAGGAACTGGAGGGACAGGGGTATCATTCCGAGCAGGTGGACAAGGATGCTGGGAAGGAGCATGCTCTCTTTGTCCGTAATTGAGCTGAGCTGCATGAGGTACTACACAGCAGGGCCTCTCAAGTAGGCCACGGGATATAGTGAACCATCCCAGGGTGTTGGTCACAATAGCAACCTGCAGCCTCGGCAGGTTTTGGTTATGTTTGATTTTGCCACTGTAAATAACAGCTCATGTTTGGAATGGCCCAATTTCTTGCCTGCCTGAGGCGATCCTGTACTGGACAAGGAGAAGCTGTGGGTCTCCAGTGGACATTGGCAACAGAGGAGCGGTGACTTAGACAGAATGTAGCTGAAGTCAGGTAAACAGTGTGGTCTGAATGTTAAATAACTATGAGGGTAAGGGAATGGGAGCGTGCGTGTGATGGAGTTTTGATCGTCACACTACCAGAAGGATGCGGAATCTTTAGGGAGAGTACAGAGAAGGTTCACCAGGATGTTGCCTAATCTTGAGGGCACTGGCTCTGGGGAAAGGTTAAAAAGACTGGAAAAACAGCAGCTGAGAGGAGACCTGATAGAGGCCCAGACAATTATGAGAGGCATAGGCAGGTTGGATAGTCAGAGGCCTTTCCCCAGGGTTGAAGTTTCAATTACAAGGGGACACAGGTTCATGATGAGGGGGGGATGTTTAAGGGAGATGTGCGAGGGAAGTATTTCACTCAGAGAGCAGAAGGAGCCTGGAACGCACTGCCAGTTAAGGTGGTGGAAACATGCATGTTGGTGACATTGAAGAGGCATCTGGATGGTTACAGGAATAGGGAGGGAATAGAGGGATAGGACTGAATAAGGGCAGAAGGTTTGTTTTTGAGTTTAGTTAGGGCATGATGATCAGCACAGGCTGGGATGGCCGAAGGGCCTGTTCCTGTGCTGTATTTCTCTTTTGTTCTTTTGTAGTTTTGAATACCAGCAGGAGCAGCGTGGCTGTGCCATGACATTGCTGGTGAGGAATGCCAACACTGATTGCCAACGTTTGTAAAGTTAGCTTTGAAATATGGTATAGACATAAAGGATGCCAGTGGATGTTCACTGAGTGGTGAATTGTTCTGGAAACAGCACATGGTTAAATGGGGTTGGAATCATTGGGTATAGGTGACGGGTTAAAGAGGTAAGATACAATGAGAAATCTCACTCGGTGTTGTGGCCAAAAAAACCTCCAAATAACACAACACAACCTGCACTTAGCCATTTCGATGTACAATATGCACACTCAGACACAACACACTCAAACACACCCACACAAATACACACACACACACTTAGACACACACACACCCACCCACACATACACACACCACACAATCACACCTCCACACAAATATACACACACACAAACACACCCACATACAAACACACCCGTACACAATTATACTCAAACACACCAACACAAATATACACACATAAACACAGCCACATACAAACACACCCATACACAAATATACACAAACACACCCACATACAAACACACCCATATGGAATTGTATACAAACACACCAACACAAATATACACACACAAACACACCCATACACAATTATACACAAACACACCAACACAAATATACACACAAACACACCCACATACAAACCTCTTTGCACAAACACCCACACAATTATACACACACAAACACACTCATCAACACAAAAACATGCAGATACAAAACACATCCACACAAATAAATACATACACAAACATACACACATGCACCCACATACACATAAACACACCCACGTACAGATGTATACACACATACATGTACACACACTCCCACAAATAGATACACACATTTATACACACACCCACAAATAGATACAACTACACACGTACATACACATCTACACATAATGTGCATACATGTGTACATATTCACACACCCACACACATGCACACAGATGCATACACATAGACATGCGCACAGATATAAAGATACACACAGACACAAACATGCACACATTCAGACACATTCACAGATATGTGTACATACAATGACACATACAGACACTTGCACAGAGACACACATGCACCCAGGAATGTATGTTAATGCACAGACACACACTTGTTCACACTCACACATGCACACTGACATCTGCACAGAGACACACGTGCACACAGACACATGGACACACAAGCAGATACACACACACTTATGCACACAACACACAAAAACATAGACAGACTTTCACTCATGCACATTCTCAGACAAACCTAAATGCACAATAAAATTCCATGGTTTAGAAAGAAAAGTAAATCAAGAATTGTAGAAACTAGACTGTGTTGAGCTCTGGAGTAGGAGGTAAAGAGGTGCTAAGTGGAAAAGCAGTGTGTGTGTGATGGAATCAGTACTGAGTTGAGTTCTGGCCAGCCTGCTATTAAAACTAAAATTGCTCACAGGAGAGTTGTGTAATATTCAGACAGATCGTGTTTAATCAGGTGTCCCAATGCCAAAAATAAGAGAAGAACATCATTCCAATAAAGTCAAGATCAGTGAAGTGGAGCACTCGCAGATAATAGTGTACAAGGGCTTAATGTGTTCTCATGCAATCCATTAACCTGATATTTTAATGGTTTGTTTTAAATGGGTTAGTACCTCTGTTACAATGATGCAGTAGGTAATTTCTCCAAAGTAGTTTAAGTACCCATACTCTTTAATATCTTACAGTGTTATTTTAAAGAGTAAGCTAGTTGAGAATTAGTGGACAGCTTTTGATGTCGATCATTTGTCAGTTTCTGCAGAGCCTGGGAGGCTGTTCACAACATAAGGATCTGGCTGGGATGAACATTTGCTAATCAACCTGCTCAGACCTGTCATTTCACACCCACAGAGCAGGTGAAACTTGAACACAGATGTCCTAGCTCAGACGAGGGGACATTACCACTGCACCACAAGGCCCTCTGATTGGGAATATTGCTTAGTACCTGATTTTTACCAAGTGCCCAGCCCTCCGTTTGTCACCCAGTAGTATAGTCTATTCTCTCACCTAATTAAACTGGCTCAATTGAATGGGTGCAGGGTGGCTCAGTGGTTAGCACTGCTGCCTCACAGTGCCAGGGACCTGGATTCAATTCCATCCTTGGGTGACAGTATGTATGGAGTTTGCACATGCTCCTTATTTCTGTGTGGGTGTGCTGTAGCTTCCTCCCACAGATGAGTGGATTAGCCATGTTAAATTGTCCATAGTATCCCAGGGATGTGCAAGCTCAGTCTCACTTTAAGGTGAGAGGGGAAAAGTTAAAGATGGACCTATGGGACAACCTCTTCACACAGAGAGTGGTGTGGACATGGAGTGGGCTGCCAGAGAAAGTGGTTGAGGTAGGTACAACAACAACATTTAGAAAACATTTGGATGGGCACGTGAATGGGAAGGGTTTAGAGGGATACGGACCAAATATGGGCAATTGGAACTAGCTGAATGGGCACCATGGCCAGTTTGGGCCAAAGGGCCTGTTTCCATGCTTTATGACTCTATTAGTCTATGACTAGGTGGAGTCAGCCCTGGAAATGTTGGGTTATAGGGATGGGGTGGGTCAGGGTGGGATGACCTTTGGAGGGTCAGTGTGAACTTGATGGGCTAAATGGCTTGTTTCCACACTATGGCGATTCTATGAATCTGTATCATTTTTAGGATGATGCGTTAAGATTATTTCTGCATTATCAAGTGGACATTTTAAAAAAGCTCTGAGAGTGTTTTAAGTAGAGTGGGGCCATTCTCCCTTGGCTACTGGTTGTTACTTATCGCTCAATTGACAGCAGTGAGACAGATTAGGTGGTCACTATTACCTTGCTGTTTTGTGAGTTAGCAACTAGGCTACTGCAGTTTCCACATTACAGCAGTGATTACACTTTGAAAGTACTTCATCAGCTGTCAAACACTTCCCAGGGAGAAAAACCACTGACAAAGAAATGGTAACAGCTGGAAATGAATATATAGGTCATACTGAAGCTCCTTGATGAGATATGTACAAGGCAAGACATCTTTCTCTAATTTTACTGTTTTTCTCTTTCTGGGATAACAATAAAAGGTGCTATAGAAATGCAAGTCTTTCTTTTCCTCCTTCCCTGTATTCAGTGCAATTCACATAAGATTCCTCTTATGCTGCCTGATGGAAGTTGTACAGTCGTGGTGTAAAGGCCTTACACTGTGAAGAGAGAGAGAGAGAAAGAATGTGCATTCTGAGAAGCTCTCTCACTCCGCTAAATGACTTTTCCCTTCTTACTGATTTAGTGGTTTTATATGAATGTGTACAGGGTAGAGAACTGTCCTTCTGTAGTGACTGGGAACTGTGCAGAGTTAAAAGGGGAAGGTTTTATATTTTGTCGACCTGGCTGGGCAGTTGGAGGGGGGTGCGAAGGTGTAATTGAGCAGAGGAGGTGGAGCATGGAGCATGAGGTGAAGCTGGTCACATTTCCAGAGTACAGAGATAAGGTCCTACTCCATTTGACTTTACTAAAACTTATCATCTTAACCCCAATTCACCCCCACTGCTAGTGAGATGTGTTGCACACACAGTGTAAACACTATCTCCCTGAAATAACACTGCTCATCACAGAAACTCCATATCGTATATTAAAATGGCCGACAAAGGACTTGGTTACCCCAGCAACAGGCTCATTTCAGGGTGGTGTTGGTGATTTGGAAATTCAGAGTACATTTTCTCCATGATCTTTGGAATACTTTTATTCGGTTCCACCTGCAAATTGAAACCCTTTCCCACACAATGAGACCTTCATGCCCATTTACACAAATCCTGAAAGCTGTGCAGGTGGTGAAGTAAGTTCTCATCTTTTGCAGAATTATAAATTTGGATCCTCCAATTAGTTTTCCAGTCTTGTTACAGAACCAAAACAGCTCTAGCAAAGTCCCAAATTACATTCTTTATGACTTTGACAAAAAGTAAATCTTCCATTTTTGTCCTTCTCAGCCTGTCTATGTCCTTTGACGTGTTCACCATACCATCTTCCTCTTTACTGTCATCAGTTGGGTTCCATCTTGGTTGGCTACATACAGACTTAACTATTCCAGTTCATTCATAGAATCCCTATATTATGGGAGCAGGTCATTTGGCCCATTGAGTCCACATCGATCATCTCATCGCCTCACCATATCCCTGCATTTTCCATTGCTAACCCACCTAATCTGCACATCCTTGAACACTATGGGCAATGTAGCTTGACCAATATAGGCGAAAGTGAGGACTGCAGATGCTGAAGGTCAGAGTCAAGATTAGAATGGTGCTGCAAAACCACAGCAGGTCAGGCAGCATCTGAGGAGCAGGAAAATTGACATTTCAGGCAAAAGCCCTTCATCAGGAATGAGGCAGGGAGTCTCCAGGGTGGACAGATAAGTGGGAGGGAAGTGGGGTTGGGGAGAAGATAGTTAAGAGTGCAATAGATGGATGGAGGTTCAACCTCAGGGCATCAATGTGGACTTCACCAGTTTCCTCATTTCCCCTCTTCCCACCTTACCCCAGTTCCAATCTTTCAGCTCAGCGCCATCCCCATGACCTGTCCTACCTGTTCATCTTTCTTCCTACCTATCCGCTCCACCCTCCTCTCTGACCTATCACCTTCATCCCCGTCTCCATACACCTATTGTACTCTTGGCTACCTTTTCCCCACCCCCACCCCCTCCCATTTATCTCTCCACCCTGGAGGCTCCCTGCCTCATTCCTAATGAAGGGCTTTTGCCTGAAATGTCGATTTTCCTGCTCCTCCGATACTGCCTGACCTGCTGTGCTTTTCCAGCACCACTCTAATCTTGGCCAATATACCCTACCTGCACATCATTGGTCTGTGGGAGGAAACCAGAGTATTTGGAGGAAACCCACACAGACACGGGGAGAATGTGCAAACTCCACACAGACTGAGGCAGGAATTGAACCTGGGTTCCTGGCAGCAGTGAAACTGTTCTGCCTAACCACCCTACTGCTGTCCCACTTTTTACTCTCAATAACTGAGGTGATCCAATACTCTGCTGTTCATCTCTTCACTTGCAGCATGTTTTGTCCCCTTATCTTTGTGCTCGCTGACTGATATTGACCCCATTCTGGCAACATCTTGATCTTAAAATTCTCGTCCTTGTTTTCAAATCCTTCCTCAGCTTTCACCCTTCCTGTTCGCTCCTCCAGCTCTACAACCCTTGCAGATCTCTTTGTTCCACTAATTATGGCCTTCTGAAAATCCTCAACTTTACTTTCTGTACTGTTGGCTACTGTGCTGATAATTAGCCAGATCCTAAAGTTTGGAATAACCCACACCTCTACACCTTTCCACCTCACTCTCCCCCTTTAAAATGATTCTTAAAGTGCAACTCTTTGACCAAGCTCTTGTTCACCATATTCATATTTTCTTTGTCAAATTTTGTTTTCTAATGCCCCATTTTAAGCGTTTTGGGACAGTTTATATTAAAGCTGTACAAATGTAATTTTTTTAAATCAGGCCTTATGAATAGAAGGATGGTAGTGGTGATTATAGTGATTATAGTGGAAAGAAAAAACAGAAGTTAATGGAAAAGCTCAGCAGATCTGACAGCATCCGTGAAGAGAAGTCAAAGTTAATGTGTCGGGTCCGGTAACCCTTCCTCAGAACATTATAATAGAACTTTATCCATTACAATTTCAGCCCAGGCTGGAAAATATTGGATAATTCTGGTCTCCACATTTCAGAAAAAATGTTAAAGCTTTCCAAGGTGAAGGGGTTTGTGAGGAATGAGGGATTCAGTTCTGAGGAAAATTCAGAAAAAAATAGGATTAGTCTCCTTGAAACAGAGAAACTGTGACCTAATCACAGTTTTCGAGATGATGAGAAGCATTATACTATATAGAAGGGTCGTGACTACAGATGTGTCCAGTGAACTATGAATTATACACCTCATTTAGCTCCTTTTCAGGCTTCTTTCACATTCCAACTAAATGCAAACTTGACACTGTTATCAAATAAAATACAGACACAAAGATTAAAATGTGACATGCATAAAAGACACTTCTAGTAGTGGAAGTCAGATCAGCCCACTATCATAGTACACTTGGCTTGCTTGAACACTTGTCTTTGCAAAGAAATTAAAAATGTAAGGTCAGAGTTCACCAGCTGTGATAGCTTCTAAAGTTGAACAGTTGGAAGCTGGTTACTGAGATAGACCCCTTAAATGGAGCAGAATTTGAGTGAATGAGATGGTTTCTTGTTCTTCGTTTGCAGATTGCTCGGAGTCCGGCTACAGAACTCTGCATTATTTCTTAAAGATCCGTTTCCTTTTAGCTCAGAACTCTCTTCTCTGAAGATGCTGCCTCCCAGAGACCTATCCTGGGGAGTTCCAGCTTTCCAAAAAAGGTTCACAGCAATGTAAAAATCAAACTTAGAGTCATAGAGATGTACAGTGCAGAAATGGACCCTTCAGTCCAATTCTTCCATGCAAACCAGATATCTTAGTTAAATTGAGTCCCATTTGCCAGCATTTGGCCCATACCCCTCTAAACCCTTCCTATGCATATACCCATCAGATGTCTTTTAAATGTTGTCATTATACCAGCCTCCACTTCCTCTGGCAGCTCATACCACACACGCACCTCCCTCTGTATGAAAGATTAGATTAGATTACTTACAGTGTGGAAACAGGCCCTTCGGCCCAACAAGTCCACACCGCCCCGCCGAAGCGTAACCCACCCATACCCCTACATTTACCCCTTACCTAACACTACGGGCAATTTAGCATGGCCAATTCACCTGACCTACACATCTTTGGACTGTGGGAGGAAACCGGAGCACCCGGAGGAAACCCACGCAGACATGGGGAGAACGTGCAAACTCCACACAGTCAGTCGCCTGAGGCGGGAATTGAACCCGGGTCTCCGGCGCTATGAGGCAGCAGTGCTAACCACTGTGCCACCGTGCCGCCCACTTAGAGTTGACCCTTAGGTCCCTTTTAAGTCTTTCCCCTCTCACCTTAAACCTATGCTTTCTAGATTGGAATTCATCCACCCCAAGGAAAAAAAACCTTGTCTATTTACCCTATGCGTACCCCTCATGATTTTATAAACCTCTGTAAAGTCACCCCTCAGCCTCTGATACTCCAGGGAAAACAGCCCCAGCCTATTCAGCCTCTCCCTCTAACTCAAACCCTCAAACCCTGGCAACATCCTTGTAAATCTTTTCTGAACCCTTTCAAGTTTTACAACATCCTTCCTATAGCAAGGAAACCAGAACTGAACACAGTATTCCAAAAGTGGCCTAACCAATGTCCTGTATAAGCAGTAACATGATCTCTGAACTCCTCTACTCAATGCACTGACCAATAAAGGCAAGCATACAAAATACCTTGTAAAAGCAAATTACTGCGGACGCTAGAATCTGAAACCAAAAGAGAAAATGCTGGAAAATCTCAGCAGGTCTGGCAGCATCTGTAAGGAGAGAAAAGAGCTGATGTTTTGAGTCTAACTGACCCTTTGTCAAAGACTTTGACAAAGGGTCAGTTAGACTTGGAACGTCAGCTCTTTTCTTTCCTTACAGATACAAATACCTTCTTCACCATCTCATCTGGCAGTGAATCCACTTTCAAAGAACTGTGAACCTGCACTCCAAGATCTCTTTGTTCAGCAACACTCCCAGGACCTTACCACTAAGTGTATAAGTCCTACTCTCATTTGCTTTTACAAAATGCAGCACCTCACATTTATCTAAATTAACTCCATCTACCACTCCTCTGCCCATTGGCCCATCTGATCAAGGTACCATTTTAATCTGAGGTAGCCTTCTTCGCTGTCCATTACACCTCCAATTTTGGTGTCATCTGCAAACTTATTAACCATACCTCCTAGGTTCACATTGGAATCATTTATGTAAATAGAAAAGCAGTGGACCCAGCACCGATCCTTGTGGCACACCGCTGGTCACAGGCCTCCAGTCTGAAAAACAACCCTCCATCACCACCACCTTCTACCATCAAGTGAGTTTGTATCCAAATGGCCACGTCTCCCTCTATTCCATGCATAAATTGGCTGCTATTAAATTTTGACAAATCCTTGTCCCACAAAGCAAACTCAATAATACTGGAATTCTTCGTGTTGGTTTATATCAGTCTCTTGTTTATCTCAGAAGTTTTGAAAGTTCCCGCCTTCATTGTGTTGTCTAAAAGGGCAAGCAAATTTCAAACAGCTCTCTTTGTGGTTGCTATTGAGAGAACATACTAACCAGGCAGAAGTGGGTACTGCAGATGCTGGAGATTAGAGTCAAGATTAGTGTGGTGCTGGAAAAGCACAGCAGGTCAGGCAGCATCTGAGGAGCAGGAAAATCGTCATTTCAGGCAAAAGCCCTTCATCAGGAATGAACATACAAACCAGCCTACCTTTTGCTATTCAACTTTTGGCTGCCATTTTTTTATATGGAGTATTTCTCTTTCCAGCTCATCTCCTTCACTTCCTGTCCCAACCCCCTTGAACCCCACCCCTCCAACCGCAACAAGAATAGAATCCCAATGGTCCTCACCTTCCACCTCACCAATCTCTGGATACCTTGCATCATCCTCCATCACTTTTGCCATCTACAAACAGAACCCACCACCAGGGATATATTTCTCTCCCCACCCCTAACTGCAATCCAGAGAGACCATTCCCTCTGTGACAGGAGTGGTTAGCACTGCTGCCTTGCAGCGCCAGGGACCCAGGTTCGATTCCAGCCTCGGACAACTGTCTGTTTGGAGTTTGCACATTCTCCCCATGTCTGTGTGGGTTTCCTCCAGGTGCTCTAATTTCCTTCCATAATCCAAAGATGTGCAGGTCAGGTGAATTGACAATTCTAGATTGCCCATAGTGTTCAGGGATGTATAGGTTAGGTGCATTAGTCAGGGGTAAATGTAGGGGAATGGGTCTGGGTGGGTTACTTTTCAGAGGGTCAATATGGACTTGTTGGACCCAAGAGGCTGTTTCACTGTAGGGATTCTTTGATTCTAAGACTCCCTTATCAGGTCCAGGTGCCCCCACCAAACCAACCACTCCTGGGACCTTCCCCTGCCACAGCAGGAATTGCAAAACCTGTGCCCACACCTCCCCCTTCAACTCCATCTAAGGCCCCAAAAGATCCTTCCACATCTGACAGAGATTTACCTGCACTTCCACACATGCCATGTACTGCATCAGTTGCACACGATGTGCTCCCCTCTATTTTGGGGAGACAGGATGCCAACTTGCAGATCACTTCAGAGAACATCTCTGGGACACCTGCACCAACCAACCCCACTGCCCTGTGGCTGAACACTTCAACTCCCTCTCTCACTCTGCCAAGGACATGCAGGTCCTGGGCCTCCTCCACCGCCAAACTGTTACCACCCGACGCCAGGAGGAAGAACACCTCATCTTCTGCCTTGGGACCCTCCAACCACACAGGATCAATGTGGATGTCACCAGTTTCAACCTTCCAACTCAGCACCGCCCTTGAACTGTCCTACCTGTCCATCTTCCTTCCCGCTTATCCGCTCCACCCTCCACTCTGACCTATCACCTTCCCTTCCACCTTTATCTACCTATTGCATACACAGCTACCTTCTCCCCCAGCCCAATCCCCTCCCACTTATCTCTCAGCGCCCTTGGCCCATAACTCCCCCAGCTGTTCTTTTCCAGCACCACACTGTTTTACTCTGATCTCCAGCATCTGCAGTCCTCACTTTCTCCTAGTCGATTATTTAAAGGTAAATAAACTTTCTTCATAAAATATACAATATTCGAATAGCATATTGGGAAAACAATACAATCTCTGGAAGGGTGGATCATGACTGGAGGTAACAGATTAAAAATCATTCGAAGATGAGAATGGGAGCTTAGAAAACCTTTTTTCCACACATGGAGTTGTTGGGATCTTGAACATTGTACCTGAAAAGGGGGAGTGAAAGTTAATTCCTTTAAGAAGCTACAAAGGGAGTTCCACATTGTTGGGGAATGGCAAATGCTCAGGGTTACAGTCAAAAGCAAGAGATGTGGGATGAGGTGCAACTTTTCTTTCTAGGGATCAGAACATAAATTGTGGCTCCTTCTGCATTAGGAGCTTCTATGATTCTATGAATTGTGGTGGGGAATAATTAAGATTTTTAAAAAATGGGTTTACAACGCGAGTAAGACATTACCTTCCAGCTGGTATAATGAGATGCATTTTTGCAGAAATGAACCAGGATGTTGCCTGGAATGGGGGTTTTTAGCAATGAAGAAAGGTTTAATAGACGGGGTTTGTTTTCACTGGAATGCAGGAGATTGAGGGGCAACCTGATTGAAGTTTATAAGATTGTGAATGGCATGGATAAGAGTGGGAAGTATGAGGCTTTTTCCCAGGGTGGAGAGGTCAATTACTAGGAGACACAGGTTCAAGGTGTGCAGGGGGATGTTTAAAAGAGATGTGCGAAGCAGATTTTTCATACAAGGATAGTGAGTGCTTGTTAGGTGGACAGGCAGGTAGTACTGAGGAAGTGGGGAGGCTGCAGAATGATCTAGACAGTTTGGGAGAGTGGTCCAGGAAATGGTTGATGGAATTCAACATGAACAAATGAGAGGTCTTGCACTTTGGAAAAAAGAATACAAGCATAGACTACTTTCTAAACAGTGAGAAAATTCCTAAAGCCAAAGTACAAAGGGATCTGGGAGTGCTAGTCAAGGATTCTCTAAAGGTAAACATGCAGGTTGAGTCCGTGATTAAGAAAACAAATGCAATGTTGTCATTTATCTCAGGAGGGTTGAAATATAAAAGCAGCGATGTGCTACTGAGCCTTTATGAAGCTCTGGTTAGGCCCCATTTGGAGTACTGTGTCCAGTTTTGGGCTACACACCTCAGGAAGGACATACTGGCACTGGAGTGTGTCCAGCGGAGATTCACACGGATGATCCCTGGAATGGCAGGTCTAACATACGAGGAACGGCTGAGGATTCTGGGATTGTATTCATTGGAGTTTAGAAGGTTAAGCGGAGATCTAATAGAAACTTACAAGATAATACATGGCTTGGAAAGGGTGGACGCTAAGAAATTGTTTCCGTTAGGTGAGGAGACTAGGACCCGTGGGCACAGCCTTAGAATTAGAGGGGGTAAATTCAGAACAGAAATGCGAAGACATTTCTTCAGCCAGAGAGTGGTGGGCCTGTGGAATTCATTACCGCGGAGTGCAGTGGAGGCCAGAAGCTAAATGGCTTCAAGGCCGCGATTGATAAATTCTGATGTCACAAGGTACTAAGGGCTACAGGGAGGATGCTGGTAAGTGGAGTTGAAATGCCCATCAGTCATGATTAAATGGCGGACTGGACTTGATGGGCCGAATGGCCTTACTTCCACTCCTATGTCTTATGGTCTTATGGAATGCACTGCCAAAGGAGGTTGTGCAAGCAGACACAATAGCCACATTCAAGAAGTACCTGTATGAATACATGAATAGAGAGATATGGATCCTGTAAAGAAATATAGTTTTAGTATGGAAGGGCAAAATATGTTGGGGCGCATACTTGGAGGGCCAATGGGCCTGTTCCCGGGCTGTATTATCCTTTGTTCTTGAATGTTAAACACCCTGAAGCCTGTATCAGGAGACTGAAGTCAATAAAAAGACTCATGTAGACAGAATTTTCCCTGGTAGACAAGCAGGAGGCTGGAAGAACACAGCAAGCCAGGCAACATCAGGAGGTGGAGAAGTCAGGACTGAAGAAGGATTACACCCGAAACGTTGACTTCTCCACCTCCTGATGGTGCCTGGCCTGCTGTGTACTTCCAACCTCCTGCCTGTCTACCTTGGATTCCAGCATCTGCAGTTTTTTTTGTCTCTAACCAGGATTTTCCCTTGAATGTCGAAGGCGAAGGGGTGACCTGGTAGAGGTTTATAAAATCATAAGGGGCATGGATACGGTAAATAGACAAGTTATTTTCCATGGGGTGGGGCAGTCCAGAAGTAGAGATTTAGGGTGAGAGGGGAAAGACTTAAAAGGGACCCAAGGTGCAACCTTTTCATGTCAAAGGTGGTACCTGTATGGAATGAGCTGCCAAAGGAAGTGGTGGAGGTTGGTACAATTACAGCATTTAAAAGGCATCTCGATGAGTATATGAAAAGGAAGGGTTTAGAGGGATATGGGCCAAGTGCTGGCAAATTTGACTAGATTAGGTTAGGATAGCCAGTCAGTATGGACGAATTAGACCGAAGTGTTTGTTTCCTTGCTGTACATCTCTATGGCTTTATGACTCTAATAGAAAGACCTAAAACAGAAGGTTTCTGTTTATTGTACAAGAGTGAAATATAAGCAGTGTATGGGCAGTTGTTCATGGTGGGTATGAAGGTTGATGGCTTTCTGAGTGTGTCAGGTAGAGATGGGTCAGAGTCAGGCGTAGTCTGACAGTGTATCAGAAAGAGTAGTGTTTAGTCAGCATCAGACAGAATCTCTCTCTTTGAGGCTGTCTGATTAAATACAAAGTTTACCTGGGTTCTCCTGTAGTCTGTGTAGGAGATTAATCACAACAGAACCTATCACTAGAAAAAGGTCATCGGGAAGTTTGTAAATCCATGGCATTTGGGAAAGATATTAAATGGATCCAATGGTATTTGTTTCCATGGTATTCGATTCCATTCTTCTCTATTACTTATGAATGTAATAACTTGGTCTCCTGTAAACAGAACCAATATGGTTCAATGGCCAAGCCTCCATAAATCTGATTACAGTAGGGATCACTGGGCAAGTGAACTCATAAACAAAATGAGATTTGTCCTGTTACAAGAGAGAATTGGGCATCATTCTTCTGCTTTCAGGAATCGTTGCACTCATGCATATAATTGATTTTAGAAATTTAGAATTACAGATACAATATTCTGCTGTGCAATTAGAGGATTCAGCTCGGATATTTAATAATCCAATCCTGTTGCTGGCAATTAATCTGAAAGTTAAGACAAATAGATGCTCTGGTTGCAGACAGTACCAAAGGGGAGTATCATTTTCGGAATTCTCTCTCTCCCTCTCACTGTGGCTGGAAGGAATATTCTAAATTGGTATGTGTTTGCCTCGGGGAGAGCTCAGTGTGCAGTGAGCAAGATATTGGCATTTCACTTCTGCAACTTGGATTCTGGACCATCGCTGCTGTACAGCCTCACAGCCAGCAATGTCATATCAACTCACTCAGTGAGGATCAGGAAATTCCAAGAGGATATAACCGTTACCCTACTGAAGAAAGACAGTGTGTAACGCTTACTCAAATGAACAAATAGTAGTAGTATGCAGTTACATAATGAATGACCCATATTGCAAATAAACAGTAATCTGTATGTTTATACAGTGAGTAAGGTTTACTCTGAATAAACAGTGGCACTGTACAATTTACAGTGTGACCCGTATTATGAATACACAGTAATATTATAGTGTCATAGCAAGTGACTCATACAAACAATTACACACAAAGTAACCCTTAACTAGTTGAATAATCTGTGCAATCTCAAAGTGAGCAACCCTTAGCGACCTGGATAATCAGTAATTTGTGCAATCTCACAGTGAGTAACTCTTAGCTACCTGGATAGTCAGTAATCTGTGCAATCTCACAGTGAGTAACCCTTAGTGGGCGGCACGGTGGCACAGTGATTAGCACTGCTGCCTCACAGCGCCAGAGACCGGGTTCAATTCCTGCCTCAGGCGACTCTCTGTGTGGAGTTTGCACATTCTCCCCGTGTCTGTGTGGGTTTCCTCCGGGTGCTCTGGTTTCCTCTCACAATCCAAAAATGTGCAGCTTAGGTGAATTGGCCATGCTAAATTGCCCATAGTGGTAGGTGAAGGGGTAAATGTAGGAGTATGGGTCTGAGTGGTAAGCGGGTCGGTGTGGACTTGTTGGGCCGAAGGGCCTGTTTCCACACTGTAAGTAATCTAATTTGCTACCTGGATAGTCAGTAATCTGTACAATTACACAGTCAGTAACCCTTAGCTATGTGGATAGTCAGTAATCTGTACAATTACACAGTCAGTAACCCTTAGCTATGTGGATAGTCAGTAATCTGTACAATCTCACAGTGAGTAACCCTTTGTTACCTGGATAGTCAGTAATCTGTACAATTACACAGTGAGTGATGACTGTTGGTGTTCTGTTTTTGGATATTGAATTCATTCGGATTGAACAGGGTGTGCCTTGTGTAGCAAAGGCTCCTTCAGTGCCTCAGAGTTTCCTTGGGGGTGGAAAAAGATCTCATTGAAGATAGTAAAGATAGTTTACCACAGGGTACAATGGAAACTCATGACAGGGAAGGAGAAGTAAAAAAAATGCAGGCGTTTTCACTGCAATGAAGTAGGTTACATGAAGTCGCTGTGTTGGTGGTTTAGAAAAACCACAGAGAAGACAGATATGCGAAAATGGGAAATGTCAGTGAATTTTCTTGAAGTGGTCGAGGGAAGCACAGTGGAAGCTAAAAAGCTGCAAAAGAATGTACAATCTGATCATGGGTTGGTGGGGAAGAAAGTACCAGATCTCTTTAAAGGATTTATTTGTATGCAAGGGGAGCAGGTAAAGAAATGAAGATTTTAGGAGATATTAGAACATGTCAATCTTTGATGGTGACAGACGAGATATGAAATTTGGAAGGAATATTGCTGGAAAATGTGGTATTATGGGGAATTCATGGTGAAAAGAGCAGTGTTCCATTATATAAAGGGAGGTTGGAGAGTTTAGTCAACGGCAATGAAATGGAGTAATAGAGAAATTCTCAATTCCAGAAACACAGTTTATTCTTGGTAACGATACATCTGGATCATGGGTAGGAGTGCTGCCTACTGTGGTTGAAAAGGCAGTGGAAAATCAGGCAACTGAGTTGCTGGATAAAGTATATCTGGGATTTTCTTGACTGTGTGATAACAAAGTCACAAAGCCACTGGTTGGAAACAGGAGGAGAAATTTAAGAATAAAGAAAAGGAAGTTGAGGCTCAATTATCAAAGACCATGTTTGATCAAATGCTTCAGAGAAATTAGCTGAATTACAACAGAAAGATGAAAAACTAAAGCAGTTGCATCAAAAAGTGTACCCAGAACAAGACACTGAGTGTATCCCAGAATGTTACTATCTTAAAAATGAATCTTAATGAGGAAATAGAGACCATCACATATTCAGGCAGATGAGAAATGGGCAGAAGTTCATCAAGTTGTATTACCAATGGGTTACAGAAAGGAGGTGTTGTGGAAAAAGATCTCATTGAAGATAGTAAAGATAGTTTACCACAGGGTACAAGGGAAACCCATGACAGGGAAGGAGAAGTAAAAAAAGTGCAGGTGTTTTCACTGCAATGAAGTAGGTTACATGAAGTCGCTGTGTTGGTGGTTTAGAAAAAGCACAGAGAAGACAGATATGCGAAAACTACCAGTAGGAGATCATTTAGGGGGTAAGAAAAACTCAAGCTAAAATACAAGAACATTTTTACTGGCCTGGACTTTATAAGGACATAGTTAAATTTTGCAAGACATGTTATATGTGCTAGGTAATTGGAAAACGTCAGAGTGATAAAACCTGCACCTTTAATACCCATTCCTGCATTTGAGGAACCTTTCGCAAGTCTTAATTGCATAGGACCCCTGCATAAAACAAAAAGTGAGAATCAGTATCTGTTGACCATAATGGATGTGTCCTCGAGATTTCCAGAGGCCATTCCATGAGGCAGTATCACAGCTGAAAAAATTGGAGTGGAGTTACACTTTTTTTTAACTAGATGACCCACTGGGATACAATCAGATTAAAGGTCAAATCTTACATCAAAGTTATTCAAGGAAGATGTGGAAAAGTTAGGAATAAAACAATTCTAATCCACTAATAATCGCGGGGAACATTACAACGGTGGCATCAAACTTGAAAGACCATGTTGAGGGCTCATTGTCAGAGAATTGGAATAAAGGAATTCTGTTTTGTACTTTTTACAATTAGGGATGCACTTAATGAATCAATTAAATTCAGTCCACTTGAATTAGTTTTTGGGCATGAGGTGAAAGAACCTCAAAAATTAATTAAGGAGAAATTGGTGAGCCAGAGCTCAGAGACCACATATTTAGACTATGTTTCAAATTTTAGGGAAAGATTAAATAGCATGGGTGAGTTGGCAAGACAGCATTTTAAAATATCACAAGAAGCAGACAAGAAATCAAAAATTCATAGTTTCGCTCATGGAGATAAAGGGTTAGTGTTACTTTAATGATCAGTGGACCTTTAAAGGCAAGGTTTAGTGGACCTTATCAAATTGAAAAGAGACTGAGGTCAATTATTTGTAAAGAACGGCAGATAGGAAGAAATCTCCCAGAATGTGTCATGTGGACATGTTCAAAAGGTATTCTGACAGGGAAGGAAAGCCACAGGAGAATGTGTTACTGGTTACAACACAAAGTGAACAACCAAGTTCAGATGATTCTGAATTGGACATACCTCAAATTAAATTGGACAATGAGGATGTTCTCAAAAATTGGGATGAATTGCTGAGTTACATTCCAAAGAAAAATCGGAGTGACCTGAAAGAGTTATTATTTTCATATGGGGAGATATGTGAGAATAAGCTGGGAAGTACTAATCTGATTATGCATGATGCAGACACAGGAACTGCTGTTCCAATTAAGCAACACCCTTATAGACCTAACCCTCTAAAGTTGATACACATTCAAAAAAGAGATTAAATGCATCCTCAAAGACAATGTAATCTAAGTGAGTTATAGCAACTGGAGCTTATCCATAGTAATGTTGTCAAAACCAGATGGTACCCAATGGTAATGTGTGGACTATTGCAAAGTCAATGCAGTTACAAAGTCTGATTCATATCCTATTCCACATTTGGAAGATTGCATTGAGAAAGTGGGTTTTATCAGAAATTCAAACCAGGTTTTAGCAGCGTGGCTGCTCCATTGATTGACTTATTGAAGAAGGTCACACAACACAGTACTGCTCCAATAGCTAGTGTTCCCAGAAATACCTGTTAGACTATAACCTGGTGTTATGTGATTTTTAACTTTGTCCACCCCAGTCCAACACTGGCACCTCCACATACTGAAGACGTTCAGGGAACAGCGGACTGTCAGAAGGTATTTAACAGCCTGAAAGCTGTGTTAACCACTGCCTCAGTGTTAGCCACACCTAATTATAAAAATCCATTCAAGGTGCTACATTTTTGATTCACCGGAGAGTATTGTTGTCCAGTCACTGGAAGGACAGTGTATAGTCACCATGAAGCACCAATCTTTCATCACTAGATATGACTAGTCTCTATTCAATATAACCACTCCTTCTGTCCCTGTCTTCTCCAGTCTCCCTTACCTCATCCCCGTTGCTTCCCTTAATCAGACTTTCCTTTCTTGCCTTCCTACCTTCATGTATTCACTCTCTTCTTTATCCCCTCTTTCTTACTGCCTGCCTCCTTTCCCTCCTAGCTCCCCCACACCCTGACACTCCCCCTGATGCATACACCTCTCCCCCATACCCTGACACTCCTCGGACACACAAACATTTCCCTGCTCTCCTCACCTCACCTCCTCACTCCACCCCCAACACCCCCTCACACCCTGACACTCCCCGGACGCACACACATCTCCCCCACACCCTTTTACTCCCCCTCACACACACACACACACACACACACACATCTCCCCAGACACTCACTGGCTCCTTAGAACTGTTCACCCAGCACCACAACCCTGTCAGCAATGCGAGTGTGTGGGGTGGAGAGAGAGAACTAGTCAGAGGGAGAGAGGGAGAGAGAGAGAGAGAGAGAATCATGGAGTCATAGAGATGTACAGCACAGAAGCAGATTCCTTAGTCCACATCAGATATCCAAAATTATTCTAGTCCCATTTTTGCCAGCACTTGGCCCATTTCCCTCTAAACTCTTCCTATTCATGTGCCCATCCAGGTGCCTTTTAAATGTTGTAATTGTACCAGCCTCCATCACTCCCTCCTTCAGCTCATTCCATACACACACCACCTTCTGCTTGAAAAAGTTGCCCCTCAGGTCCTTTTTAAATCTTTCCCCTCTCACCTTAAACCTATGCCCTCTAGTTCTGGACTCCCCTACCCCAGGGGAGTCTGTTTACCCTATCCATGTCCCTCATGATTTTATAAACCTCGATAAGGTCTCCCTCAGTCTCCGTCACTCCAGGGAAAACAGCCCCAGCCAATTCAGCCTCTCCCAATAACTCAAACCCTCCAATCCTGGCAACATCCTTGTAATTCTCTTCTGAACCCTTTTAAGTTTCACATTATCCTTCCAAGACCAGAATTGCGCACAATATTCTGAGCAAGAGAGAAAGAGAGAGAGAGAGAAAGAGAGAATGAGTCAGAGAGAATGAAATAGAGTGAAAATAAGTCAGAGATTGTGATAGACAGAATGAGTCAGAGAGACTGTGATAGAGAGAATGAGTCAGAAAGACTGTGATAGAGAGAATGAGTCAGAGAGACTGTGATAAAGAGTTCTGAGGAAGGGTCAGTCAGCCCGAAACATTAACTCAGATTTCTCACCACAGATGCTCCAGTCCTGTTGAGCTGTTAAAGCAATTTCTCTTCTTGTGTGTGATAGAGAGAATACCTCCGAGATAATGAACAAAGAACAATACAACACAGGAACAGGCCCTTCGGCCCTCCAAGCCTGTGCTGACACATCTTGTCCTTCCATACTAAAACTGTCTTCACTTACAGGATCCATGTCCCTCTATTCCATTCCTACTCATGCATTTGTCCCAGTACTTCTTGAATGCTGCAATTGTGTCTGCTCTGGCAGCGCGTTCCCTGACCTTTGTGTGAAAAACCTGCCTTGCATATCTCTTTTAAACTCTCCCCGCCCCTTGAACCTGTGTCCCCTAGTAGTTGACCTCTCCACCCTGGGAAAAAGCCTCATACTTCCCACACTCTCCATACTATTCACAATCTTATAAACTTCTATCAGGACGCCCCTCAACCTCCTGCATTCCAGTCAAACCAAACCCAGTCTATCCAACCTTTCTTTATAGCTAAAATCCCCCAAACCAGGCAACAAGCCTTCTCTGTACATTCTTCAAAGTATCCACATCCTTCTGGTAGTGTGATGATCAGAATTATACACAATATTCCAAGTGTGGCCTAACTAAAGTTCTATAGAGCTGCAGCATGACTTGTCTATCCTTATACTCAATGCCCCTTCCAATGAAAGCAAGTTTGCCATCTGCCTTTTTTACTCCCTTATCTCCTGGCACTGTTACCTTCAGTGATCTGTGCATCTGCACACACAGATCCCTCTGTACATCAATACTCCTAAATTCTGCCATTCACTGTATAATTTCCACTTGGACTTGACCTTCCAAAATGCATCACCTCACATTTGTCCAGATTAACCATCATCTACTATGTTTCTACCCATGGGAATGAGTCAGAGGGACAATGAGTCAGAGTGAAAGTAAGTGTGAAATAGAGAATCAGAGTGAGAGACAGAAAAAGCCAAAGAGAGGGAGAGTGAAAGGGTGAGAAGAAAGAGGGATAGAGTGAAAATGAACTGGAGAGAGGAATAGTGGTGCTGGAAGAGCACAGCAGTTCAGGCAGCATCCGAGGAGCAGTAAAATCGAAGTTTCGGGCAAAAGCCCTTCATCAGGAATATATTCCCGATGAAGAGCTTTTGCCCGAAACATCCATTTTAGAGGGAGAGTGTGATGGAGGGAGAGAGTATTGGTGGGAGAGAGAGTGTGAGATGGGATGCTCTTCCAGCACCACTAATCCAGAATCTGGTTTCCAGCATCTGCAGTCATTGTTTTTTACCCTGGAGAGAAAAATAACAGAGGGAATGTGATAGAGTGGTGGAGTGGTATAGAAGGGACAGAGAGAGGGGAAGTGAATGTGAGGTAAGTAGTGAGAGAGTTATGAAGGATGGAGGAGACGGAGTGAGAGAGTGATGGATGGGAGGGACAGACAGTGTGGGAGGGAGGGACTAAGAATATGGGAGGGATGGATGGAGGGAATGAGTGAGTGCGAGATGGAGGGAGACAGTGTGGGAAGGATGGAGGAGGAAGGAGAGTGTGATGGGGAGAGAGTGTGCAATGGAAGGAGACAGTGTGTGTGATGGGGAGAGTGTATATTAAAGGTAAGGAGAGGGAATGGGATGGAGAGTGAGAGAGAGTATATGATGGAGTGGGAGAGAAAGAGTGTGATGGAGTGGGAGAGAAAGAGTGTGATGGAGGGGGACAGTGCGAGATGGGGTGGGAGAGAGAGTGCGATGGAGGGAGAGAGAATGTGAGATGGGGTAAAGAGAGAGACTGTGTGATGGAGGGGGAGAGAGTGTGTGTGATGGAGGGGGAAAGAGTGTGTGATAGAGGGAAAGAGAGTGTGTGACGGAGGGAGAGAGCGTGTGATGGAGGGAAAGAGAGTGTGTGATGCAGGGAGAGAGACCGTGTGACAGAGGGAGAGAGTGTGTGATGGAGGGAGAGAGTGGTGGAGGGAGAGAGAGTGAGAGATGGAGGAGAGAGTGTGTGATGGAGGGTGACAGTGTGTGATGGAGGGAGAGAGAGAGTGTGATGGAAGGAGAGAGTGATGGAAGGGGAGAGAGTGATGGAAGGGGAGAGAGTGTGTGATTGAGGGAGAGAGTGATGGAGGGAAAGAGAGTGTGAGACGGGGGAAGGAGAGAGAGTGTGTGATGGAGGGAGAGACTGTGTGTGATGGAGTGAGAGAGTGTGTGATGGAAGAGAGAATGTGTGATGGAAGAGAGTGTGTGACAGAGGGAGACAATATGTGATGGAGGGAGAGAGTGTGTGATGGAAGGAGAGAGTGATGGAGAGAGAGTGTGTGATGGAGGGTAAGAGTGATGGAGGGAGAGAGAGTATGATGGAGGGAAAGAGACAATGTGATGGAGGGAGCGAGCAGGCCGCTGGTTGTCCGGGGTGGGGGGGCGGGGGTGAGGTGAGGGTTGAGCTGAGGAGCAATGTGAGTATAATCCTCAGTCGGAGGGTGAGGAATCCGGCTCCTCTGGGGCTTCTGCAGTATTTGTTTCTCTCTGTCTGTGAATGTCCCTCTCTTTCCCTGAGTCACTGTCTCTCTCGCTCTCTCAGTCTCTTTGCCTTTCTCTCTCTCTGTCTCTGGCTGTGCCTCTCTCCTTCTCCCTGCCCCACAGACTGGGTTCCGGGCAATGCCCAGCCTGAGGAAGGTGGTAGTGCCTGGGGAAGCTCGGTGCAGTGTACAGGGAGAGTCCGGGGGGGGAGAGGGAGCTGCGTGTTTGCGAGCGGACTCAGTGAGTGAGGGCAGCGCCGGCTGTAAACCGTGCACACAGCAAGCTGCTCCCGGCTCACTCCAACCACAACTTCCATTTGAGCAGCGCCCAGTTCCTCCCCTCGGCTCCGGCCAAAGTTCGCCGATTCTCCAGGAGCAGCTCTGAGAGACGAGGGCCGAAGATGACAGCGGTCTGCCGGGGAAGATGAGCGGATTTTCCAACGAGGTGCTTTGGAAACGGGCTGCTAACTCCTGCAGCTGGTCGGAGGGGACCCGAGGGGCCGGGCTCTGAGCTGCTGAAACCTGTGAATTCCTCAGCCTCTGGTAACTTGCTCTTTACCCACTCTCAGGTCAATACGGTGAGGACTGGTTTCACTCCTAGAGTCTCTGTGTGAGCGTGTGCGCTTCCAGTGTGTCTCTGCTGTTTTCACTAGACTCTCTCTGACTGCTGACAATGCCTCCTGTTGAGAGGAGTAGCCCCTACAAACACAGAGCCCCTACCTACGCTGTGCCCACTGTAGAGACTGGGTCCTGGGCTGTGCCTACAGATCAGACTGTCTTCTGTCCCCTGGGACCATGCAGTGATGTGGTGGTCATGTCCATAGCCGCTAGTCTCCCAATGGAGTTTGGGTTCAAATTCCACTGTAGTAGAGACGGTGGGATTTAAACTCAATTTTTAAATAGCTGGCCTGGTGGTGCCCAATGGTCTTGTTGAATCAAAAATAGTTGGTTTGCAGGTGCAGTAGGTACTTAAGGCAGATGGGCAAAAGTGAGGACTGCAGATGCTGGAAAACAGAGTCCATATTAGAGTGGGGCTGGAAAAGCACAGCAGGTCAGGTAACATAGAAGGAGCAGGAAAATTAACGTTTTGGGCAAAAGCCCTTCATCAGGCGAATGGAATATTGTCCTTCATTGCGTGAGGTAGATTATGTTGCAGCTGTACAGGGTGTTGGTGAGGCCACACCTGGGTTACTGTGTACAGTTTTGGTCTCCTTCCTTGAGAAAGGATGGACTGGCACTGGAGGGGGTGCAGAGGAGGTTCGCTAGGTTGGTTCCAGAGTTGAGGGAGTTGGCTTATGAGGAGAGATTGTGTAGACTGGGACTAAATCTATTGGAATTTAGAAGAATGAGGGGGAATCTTATAGGAACGTATAAAATGATGAAGGGAATAGATAAGATAGAAGCAGGGAAGTTATTTCCACTGGCCGGTGAAACTAGAACTAGGGAGCATAGCCCAAAACCAGGGGGAGCAGGTTTCAGACTGAGTTGAGGAGGAACTTCTTCACCCAGAGAGTTGGGAATCTGTGGAATTCCCTGCCCAGGGAAGCAGTTGAGGCTACCTCATTGAATGTTTTAAGGCAAAGATAAATTTTTGCACAGTAATGGAATTAAAGGCTATGGTGAGTGGGCGGGTAAGTGGAGCTGAGTCCATGAAAAGATCAGCCATGATCTTATTGAATGGTGGAGCAGGCTCAAAGGGCCAGACGGCCTACTCCTGCTCCTAGCTCTTATGGTCTTAACCAAAAAAACCATCTGGGTCATTAAAGTCGTTTAGGGAAGGAAACTGCCATTCCCTACCTGGTCTGCTTTACATGTGACTCCAGACCCACAGCAATGTGGTTGACTCTTAGCTGCCCTCTGGGCAATTAGGGATGGGCATTAAATGCTGGGTCTAGCCAGAGATGCCCACAATCCTGTGAGCAAATTATTAAAAAAAGCACTTTCGCTGTGGCCTAACCAATGCCTAATATAATTTCAGCATAATATCCCAACTCAAACTCTATGCCTCAGCGAATAAAGTTGAAATCACACAACACCAGGTTCTAGTCCAACAGGTTTATTTGGAAGTATCAACTTTCGGAATACTGCTCCTTTATCACCTGAGCTTTGTCCACCCCTGTCCAATACCAGCTCCTCTAAATCAGTGAATAAAGGCAAGCCAGACAGTTAGGTATAGGCCTGCAGCTTTCAAAGGTGTGAGGGTTACAGCAGCAAATGAGCAAGTCAGGGAGAAAATTGAGTGATATTCTGGTCTTCATGATAGTATGGTTTTGTGATTAGAAACCCACTTAACAGTCAAAGCTGTGCACTCCCTCATTTAGCCTCAGATTATTCCAAGGAGAAGGGTGGGTTTAGTGGAACAGAGTTTGGAGTGGGGACCAGAAACAATGGTATCAGTCCTCCCCATATTTAATTGGAAAATAAATTCTATTCATCCTGTGCTGAATGTTGGACAAGTTAGTAACAGAGGAGGGATTGAGAGAGGTGATGGTCATGTTAGAGGGTTCTCAGCTTTAAATGTATGAACTAATGCTACTAAGGGCAGTGTGGAGGTGGGAAATAGGGGGCCTAAGGATAGAGTCTTCAGGACACCAGAGGCAATGGAGCTGGGGCAGGAAGGGAAGAGAGTGTAAGCTCGTCTGGCTGTGATAGATACACCACAATGGACCCAGGTGGAAGCAGTCTAATCCAGCCGAATGAGAGTGAAGAGATGTTGGAGGAGGATGGTGTGGTTGACTGTGTGGTTCACTAAGGCTTCAGACAGGTCAGGAAGATTTTCTTTTATTCATTTGTAGGATGTGGGTGTCACTGGCTGGGCCCAGTATTTATTACCCATCCCTAGTTGCCCCTTGAGAAGGTGGGGGTGAGCTGCCTTCTTGAACCGCTGCAGTCCATGTTGCTGTACGTCCAGGATTGTGACCCAGTGACACTGAAGGAACGGCGATATATTTCTAAATCAGGATGTGAATAGATTGGAGGGGAATGTGAAAGTGGTGGTTTTCTGCTGACCTTGTCTATTTAGATGATTTGATTTATGGTTGTCACGTGTACCTAAGTACGGTGAAAAGCTTTGTTTGCAAGCATTACAGGCAGATCATAGCAAACAAGGACATACAGATCATAGGGTACTTAGACCGATGGGGGCATACAGAGGTGGAAGTGGTCCTGGGTTTGGAAGGTGCTATATGAGGATCTTTGGTGAATTTCTGCAGTGCGTCTTGTAGATGGTACACACTGCTGCTACTGGGCGTCGGTGGGGGAGGGGGTGGACGCTGAAAAATAATGAGTGGGAAGTTTACCTTCCTCACAATCACAGAGGATGTTATTTTGGACTTTGTTTTCAGTTCTGTGACAGGAACAGAAACCTGATTGACTCAAACACGGAGTTCCAGGAAGAATGGGCAAGGATTTTGGGAGGCAAGTTTATTTTTAATTCATTCACGGAATATGAACATGGTTAGTTAGGATCTGGAATTAATAATCTAACGATAACTGTGTAACCAATATTCCATTGTCAGAGAAACCCTTCAGGTTCACTCATGTCCTCTAGGAAAATAAATCTGCTGTCCTTACCTGGTCTGGCCAACATGTTGTTAGAGTCATAGAGTCATACAACATGGAAACAGACCCTTCAGTCCAACTCAATGCTGATCAAGTTTCCCAAATTGAACTAGTCCCATTTGCCAGCATTTGGCCCATATCCCTTTGAACCTTCCTATTCATGTAGCTGTCCAAATATCTTTTAACTGTACCTACTTTTTCTGGCAGCTCATTCCATTTACATATCACCCTCTGTATGAAAAGGTTACCCCTTTTAAACTTCCCTGTCTCAAACCTAAACCCTTTGGTTTTGAACTCCCCAACCCTAAGGACAGGACCTTTGCTATTCACCTTATCTATGGCCCTCATCATTTATAAACCTCTATAACCCCTCAACCTCTTACGCTTTCGGGAAAAAAAGTCCCAGCTTCTCCTTTTAACTCAAACCCTCCTCTCCCTGTAACATTCTTGTAGATTTTTTCTGTACCCTTTCCAATGTAATAATATTCTTCCTATAACCAGTGACCAGAACTGTACGCAGTACCCCAAAAGTGGCCTCACCAATGTCCTGTACAGCTGCAACATGGTGTACCAACTCTTACACTCCATGGTCTCACCAATGAAGCCATGCATGCTAAACATCTTCTTCACCACCAGGTCTACTTGGGACACCACTTTCAAGGAACTATATATCTGAGTCTCTAAGTCTGTCTGCTGAACAACACTCCACAGAGCCCTACCACTAAGTGTATAAGTCCTGCCTTGATTTTTCTTACCAAAATGCAACACCTCATATTTATCTAAATTCAACTCCATCTGCCAATCCTCAGCCCATTTGTCCATCTGATCAAGATCCTGTTGTAATCTGACGTAACCTTCTTCACAATACCACCAATTTTGATGTTATCTGCAAAAGTATGAACCATGCTTCCTACATTCTCATCCAAATCATTTATATAAATGACAAACAAAAGTAGACACAGTACCGATCCCTACAGAACACCATTGGTCACAGACTTCAGCTTAAAAACAACCATCTACCATGACCTTCAGTCTCCTACCATTAAGCCAACTTTGTATCCAATTAGTTTGCTCTCCCTGGATCCCATGTGATCTGTCTTCACTAACCAGTCTACCATGCAGATCCCTGTCAGTGGCCTTGCTAAAGTCCACATGGACAACATCTACCGCCCTACCCTCATCAGCCTTCTTGGTCACATCCTCAAAAAGCTGAATCAGATTGTGGGACATGATTTCCCACACATAACACCATGCTGAGTATCCCTAATCATTCCTTGACTTTCCAAATACATCTCTCAGCATGTTCTTCAACAACTCACCCGCCATTTGAACTCAGTGGTCTATAGTTCCCTGACTTTTCCTTGCAGCCTTTCTGAAGAAAAGACACAATATTAGTAACCCACTTGCCTTATGGCACCTCACCCATGGCTGCAGATGATATAACTATTTCTACTAGGGGCCTCACAATTTCTTCCCTAACTTCCCACAATGTCCTAGGATACACCTGATCAAGTCCTGGGGATTTATGTACTTTTATGCTTTTTAAGACCTCCAGCACCTTCTCTTCTGTAATGTGGGCTGTTTTCAAGACATCACTATTTATTTCCCCAAGTTGTCTAGCTTCCATGGCTTCCTCCACTGTAAATACTGACAGAAATATTCATTAAGTATCTCACCCATCTATACATGGGTGGTTCCACACATAGATGACCTCATTGATATTTAAGAGGCCCTATTCTCTGCCTAGGTACACTTTTGCCTTTAATATAGTAACAGAATATCTTTGGATTCTCTTCAATCTTATCTGCTAAAGCTTTCTCATGTCCCCTTTTTGCCCTCCAAATCTCCTCTTTAAGTATGCCCCTACTCTCCATAGAAGGATTCACCTGATCCCAGTTGTCTATACCTTACATATGCCTCCTTTTGTTTACAAGAGCCTCAATATCTTTAGTCATCCACTGTTCCCTTCTCCTATCAGCCTTGTACTTCACACTAACAGGAATGCCCCTGAAGTCTCATTATCTCACATTTGAAAGTCTCCCACTTGCCACGTGTCCTTTTAGCTGTGAATAACCTTCCCCAATCAGCTTTTGGAAGTTTCTGTCTAATAACTTCAAAACTGGCCTTGCTCCAATAACTTTATCTTTAAACTATCCTTTTCCATAACTGTTTTAAAACCTCAATGTGGTTGACTCTTAATTGCCTTCTGGGTAATTAGGGATGGGCAATAAATGTTGGCTTAGCCAGTGACACCCGCATCCTATGAAACGTAGCTTGGAGTTGGGAATGGTAGATTTCAAGTTCAGTAGATTGAAGGGATGATATTTTGAGGACTATGAGCTTTGAATTAGAAGTGTATTGTGGATTTATGAACTACAAATGCAGGAGATGGGTACAACATGGTTTGGGTTTGACTGGATTAGAGATAAAAGGATGAGAAGTGAAGGGGTTCCTTTGTGCTTCTGAACAAAAGGTGAGTGTAGCTGGGTAGACTGCACCGGAACTAGACCCAAGGGAATGGAACCTGACAGAACTGCAGATGCTGGAAACCAAACAAAAACAGAAATTGCTGCAGAAGCCCAGCAGGTCTGGCAGCATCTGTTGAGAGAAGTCAGAGTTAACATTTCGAGTCTGGATGTGACTCTTCTTCAGAACAGAGAGAGGTAGAAATGTGATAGGTTATAGACAAAGACCCGAGAAGTAGCAGGCTATGACCATCTCCAATAAAAGAGAATCTAACCATTGTTCTTTGACATTCAATGGTGTTATCATCACTGAATCCCCCACTATTAACCTCCTGGGGGTAACCATTGACTAGAAACTAGGCTCATCATGTGAATAGAGTGGTTATAAGAGCAGGGTAAAAACAATGACTGCAGATGCTGAAAACCAAATACTGGATTAGTGGTGCTGGAAGAGCACAGCAGTTCAGGCAGCATCCAACGAGCAGTGAAATCGACAGGGCTTTTGCCCGAAACATCGATTTCGCTGGTTATAAGAGCAGGTCAGAGGCTAGGAATACTCCAGCGAACAACTCACCTCCTGACTCCCCAAAGATTGCCCACCATCTACAAGGCACAAGTCAGGAGTCTGATGGAATACTCCCCACTAGCCCTGGATGGGGGCAGCTCCAACAACACTCAAGAAGCTTGACACCATCCAGCACAAAGCAGCCCACTCAATTGGCACCACATCCACAAGCATCCACTCCCTCCACCACCAATGCTCAGTAACAGCAGTGTGTACCATCTACAAGATGCACTGCAGAAACTCACCAAGGCTCTTCAGATAGCACCTTCCAAACCCACGACCACTTCCATCTAGAAGGACAAGGGCAGCAGACACATGGGAACATCGCCCCCTGTAACTTCCCCTGTAAGCCACTAACAATCTAGACTCAGAAATATATCGCCGTTCCTTCACTGACACTGGGTCACCATCCTGGATTTCCCTCCCTCATGTTACCCACTACATGTGCACTGCAGCAGATTAAGAGGCAGCTCTCCATCACCTTCGTAAGGGCATTGAGGGATGGCCATAATAGTGGCCCAGTCCACGATACGCATGTCCCATGAGTGAATAAGAGGAAAGTGCTGTTAGAAGTTGGGAAAGGAGAGGAGGAATAAAAGGGAAGCTGTGGAATTGGGCAGAGGATAAGAGAGATGAAATGATATCAGAGAAGTAATGACTGTTCATAAGGTTCCACGTGGTAGGCTGCTCTGGCAGTTTAGATCACATGGAATCAAGGGGGAGCTGGCAAATTAGATACGCAATTGGCTTGTTGGTAGGAAGTAGAGGATAATAGTGGAGGGATGCTTGTGAAGGCCTATGACTGGTGGATTGCGTCAGGGGTTAGTGTCAGACCCATTGCTGTTTGTTATCTATATCAATTATTTGGATGAGAACGTACAAGGCATGATTAGTAAGTTTGCAGGTGACACTAAAATAGGCAATATCGTGGGCAGCGAGGAAGGTTCTCAGAAATCGCAGCAGGACCGTGATCAGCTGGGGAAGTGGGCCAAGAAATGGGAAATGGAGTTTAATATAGATATGTGTGAGGTCTTATATTTTGGAAAGTCAAATCAAGGTAGGAGTTTCATGGTGAATGATAGGGCCTTAAGGAGTGTAGTGGAACAAAGGGACCTTGGAGTTCAGGTTCACAGTACTCTGAAAGACGGGGCCGTGAAGAAGGCTTTTGACACACTGGCCTTCATCAGTCAGAGCATTCAGTATAAAAGTTATGTTGCAGTTATACAAGACATTGGTTTGGCCACATTTGGAGTATTGTGTTCAGCTTTGATCACCTTGTTATAGGAAGGATGTTATTAAACTGGAATGAGTGCAGAAGAAATTAACAAGGATGTTGCCAGGACTCAACGGTCTGAGTTACAGGGAGAGGTTGGACAAGCGAGGACTTTTTTCTTTAGAGCACAGGAGACTGAGGGAGGACCTTATGGAAGTTATAAGATCATGAGAGGCATGGATAGGATGAATGCACTCAGTCTTTTTCCCAGGGTTGAGGAATCGAGTATTAGAGGCCATCAGTTTAAGGTTAGAGGGGAAAGAATAAAAGGGAACCTGAGGGGCAAATCTTTTACACAGAGGGTGGTACGCATATGGAATAGGTTGCCAGTGAAAGTCATTGAGTTGTAGAGTCATAGAGATGTACAACACAGAAAAAGACCCTTCAGTCCAACCCGTCCATGCTGACCAGCAATTCCAACCCAATCTAGTCCCACTTGCCAGCACCTGGCACATATCCCTCCAAACCCTTTCTATTCATATACCCATCCAGATGCCTTTTAAATATTGCAATTTTATTAGCCTCCACCGCTTCCTCTAGCAGCTCATTCCATACTCATTCCACCCTCTGTGTGAAAAAGTTGCCTCTTAGGTCTCTTTTATATATTTCCCCTCTCACCCTAAACCTATGCCCTCTAGTTCTGGACTCCCGCACCCCAAGGAAAAGATTTTGTCTATTTATACCTCTCATAATTTTGTAAACCTCTACAAGCTCACCCCTCAGCCTCCGACACTCCAGCGAAAACAGCCCCAGCCTATTCAACCTCTCCCTATATCTCAAATCCTCCAACCCTGGCAACATTCTTGGAAATCTTTTCTGAATCCTTTCAAGATTCACGACATCTTTCTGATAAGAAGGAGACCAGAATTGCACACATTATTCCAACAGTGGCCTAACCAATGTCCTGTACAGCTGCACCATGACCTCCCAACTCCTGTACTTAATGCTCTGACCCAGTAAAGGAAAGCATACCAAACGCTTCTTCACTATCATATCCACCTGCGGTTCCGATTTCAGGGAGCTATGAACCTGCGCTCCAAGGTCTCTTTGTTTAGTGACACTCCCAAGGCCCTTACCATTAAGTGCATAAGTCTGCTAAGATTTGCTTTCCCAAAATGCAGCACCTCACATTTATCTAAGTTAAACTCCATCAGCCACTTCTCAGCCCATTGGCCCATCTGATCGAGATCTCATTGTAATCTGAGGTAATCTTCTTCACTGTTCACTACACCTCCAATTTTGGTATCATCTGCAAACTTACTAACTGTACCTCTTATGCTCGCATACAAATCATTTATATAAATGACAAAAATTAGAGGACCCAGCACCGATCCTTGTGGCACTCCACTGGTCACAGGTCTTCAGTCTGAAAAACAATCCTCCACCACCACCCTCTGTCTTCTATCTTTGAGCCAGTTCTGTATCCAAATGGTGAGTTCTCTCTATATTCCATGAGATCTAACCTTGCTAATCAGTCTCCCATGGGGAACCTTGTCAAACACCTTACTGAAGTCCATATAGATCACATCTACTGCTCTGCCCTCATCAATCCTCTTTGTTACTTATTCAAAAAATTCAATCAAGTTTGTGAGAAATGATTTCCCACACTCAAAGCCATGTTGACTATTCCTAATCAGTCCTTGCCTTTCCAAATACATGTACATCCTGTCCCTCAGGATTCCCTCCAACAACGTGTCCACCACCGATGTCAGGCTCATTGGTCTATAGTTCCCTGGCTTGTCCTTACCGCCTTTCTTAAACGTGGTTGAGGCAGGTACATTAACAACATTTATATGGCATTTGGGCAAATATGTGGATAGCAAATACATGGATAGAAACTTTAGAAGGATATGGGCCAAGTGCAGGAAAGTGGGATTAGCATGGATGGACATTTTGGTCAGCATGGACCAGTTTGGGCCAAAGGGCTTGTCTCCGTGCTATAGGACTCTGACTCTATGACAAAGAGAACAGTAACGGGAGCAGTAAAAATGTGAAACATTTGTCCAGACCAAGTTAGACCCGAAGACATAGGAGGTCATTCAACCCATTGATCTAGGCTGGTAAAGCACATAAAAATGGAACCCAAATGGAGAACAGAGTCCACAGTAAGAAATTGTTGGACTCAATGTTGAGCCCTGAAAGCTGTAAATTATCTGATTGGAAGATGAGATATTGCTTCTTTAGCTTGTATTGAGTCTTACTGCATCAAGCTGTAGACAGAAACTGTGGCCTGATGGTAGTTTGGAATGTTGTGCAGATGTGAGTGGCACCATGGAAATGCAGGTAATTCTGTCTAATTGAAGCCCTAAAAATGAGCCTGGAGGAATTTTGAAATGAACACCTTGATGAGACAGGAGAGAAGAAATGAATGGTGATGGTATTTTTCTCAGATTCGTGGAAGAAGGCTGAAAGAAGGAACAAATTACTGCAGATGCTGGAATCAGGTTTGAAAACAACAAATGCTGGAGATCACAACGGGTCAGACAGCATCCACAGAGAGAGAGCGCAAGCTACTGTTTTGAGTCGAGATGACTCTAGATTCCAAACGTTAGCTTACTGTCCGTGGATGCTGTCTGACCCGCTGTGATCTCCTGCATTTGTTGTTTTCAAACCTGATTCCACTTCTGAAGAAGAGTCACACCTCGGACTCGAAACATTAACTCTCTCTCCCTCTTTCTCTCTCTCTCTCTCCCCACTGTCTGACCTGCTGAATTTCTTCAGCCCTTCCTGTTTCTAATCAAGATTTCCAGCACCAACAATATTTTGCATTTATAAACCTTCTTGCATCCTCATTGTCTGATTCAGGGGGAGGTCATGCTGCAGTGCCAGTTTCTAAATGAGAGTTTTCCATTAATTCCTTTTCCTAATTCTTTTGCCTGCAAATGTTTTCTTTCCAATTATTTATCGAATTCCTGGTTTGAAAGTTTCTGTTTAATTAGCTTCCACTGCCCTTTCAGAAGGATCATAGCAACTTGCTACAAAAATATAATTTCACCTCACCTGTCATTGTTTCTTTAGCTTGTCACATTTGCTCTTTAATATTCCAGGTAGACCCGTCTCTCCACCTCAGACAACCTTGCTGTGAAGATGGTAATAACTGCGGCCAATGAAGAGGACAACGCTTCGAATGAAGAAAAGGAGAGTAAGGAGGAGACCATTCTGGCCATTTTAGGCATCATTGGGACTATCCTCAATCTTTTAGTCATCATCTTTGTGTACATTTACACAACGTTGTAATCAGGGCTGACCAAGCCAGGCAATAGATACTAACTGCAGTTGGGAGAGGCTCTTGATGGTGCTGTTAATGGAATATCAGTGTGCACAAGGCAAGTCCTGATGTTCTTGACTATTCGAAGAACTCAATAATCTTTACTTAAGATGCAATGTGAATGCTAGGACTGTGTTAGATAGAGAGCATCTATGTAGAAGACCATGTCAAATTGCCAGCAGGGATCAGTGTAAGGGCCTTTTCCTTAAGTCTAACATGCCAGGACACTGGTGCAATGAGGAAGAATAACTGATGTCAGGCTGGTAGTGTAAAGATAGAGGAGGCCATTAGACAAAGGCTTCTGTAAGAAGCTCCAACCAAAATCACCAATGATGATCTTGTGGTATCTACCCTGAACAACACAGAACAGAGTTGCCTTTTTCTGTTCCTGTGCAATCCTCCAACTGACTGTCTTCAAATCTGGATTATGTCTGGATCAATTCTCTGCAGCTAACCTTGAAGGTTTTACATAAGAAGTGCAGAGGATTGCCCCAGGGAAGAAAGCGAAGAAATGGATAACCTGGATGCAAGCAAACAAGCAGGATGTTCACCCATTAAGATGGATATATCATGGACTCTGAGCACCACAATGAATTGTCTCACTGGTTATCTTTTCACAATCATGGTTGGATTTGAGCAGTTTCTGAACACACAGCATTTCCTCTGACATCACCCAGAGTGACTTCATGAGCTTCCAACTTCATCATCCTGGTCTGGAACATTGATCTGTCTGATGGTCTCTCAGAGGATCCACTGACCAGAATGACCACCATTGTCATTTTGCCAATTTCCTGCTCATTCAATCAATGTCATGGAGCAGCCTCTCCTGCCCCCTGCCTACCCCAACCTGTGTAAAATGTGAACCCCTCCCCCCAAGGTGGATTGGGTCACATGGCTGGTTTAGGTCATGTGGTCCTCTAACTCCATCCAAGAAATGACTGACATGTGACTCCCAATTACAAGTTAGTGTGAAATGAAATGGAAGCACATTTTGTAAGGAACTCAATTTTCCCACTTAGAGCCTGTATTCCGTATGAAACATTCGCGCTATTGAAATAGGGATTTTGGTGAAACAAAGGATAATGTTTAAATTTTGATTATTCACTCGATAGGTCTTGGGACTTAAAACTATTTACTGTTAAACCATCTTCCTAACGCCATTAGTGATATTTAACCTTGTTTTGAATGAATGGCCTTTTCCCGCAAAGATAAACATAATTTAAGGTTGCTTAACTGTCTGGTAAAACAGTCCAGTGGTTTTAACTATGATATATCAGAGTGATTACAGGACTTGCATTTATCCCAGTGCCTTAATCTTCATTAAAATGCCCTAGTATGTGTCAAGGGCCAGACACAGATGAAGACAGAGTTAGGTGAGATGACATACTCAAACAGCTAGGTCTCCTGTGGAGAGCTTCAAAACCAGGGGGATCGGTCATGAGAGGTGCTGGTAAAGCCCAGACATTCTGACATGTTTGCTTAATGCAAATTTAATTAACTTCAGCAGATTAACTAACACCACAAAGATGAACACACATGATACACCAAGGCTCCTCAGACAGCACCTTCTAAATCCACGGCCACTTCCATCTAGAAGGACAAGGGCAGCAGATACCTGGGAACACCACCCCCTGCATGTTCCCCTCCGAGCCACTCAGCATCCCGACTCGGAAATGTATCGCCGTTCCTTCACTGTCACTGGGTCAGAATCCTGGAACTCTGTCCATGATGGACTGTGGGTGAACCTGGACATGGACTGGACTCTGAATTTCAGGCCTCAGAATGATGGCACCTCTAACATAACAGTGCTCTCGCAATGACAGAACTTTATGTTTATGTAACACTTTCAACCAGGAAAACATTAAAAAGCATTTTATGGAATCACAGAGTTGTTAAGAAATAGGTGGATGTCATTCAGCCCATCATGGACTCTCTGAATTAGACATTTAATTTATACTGTTGTTCTGCTGCCTTCGCTGTGGAACCCAGTATATTCTTATTTTACTGATTTCCTTTTGCAAGCCTCAGTTTCCCCTGCCTCCACCACACTGTCAGGCAGAGCATTCAGCCAAGTGAATTTCTAGATGAAGAGTCACCTAGACTCTAAACATTAGCTTGCTCTCACTGCATGGATGCTACCCAACCCGCTGTGATCTCCAGCATTTGTTGTTTTCAGTGATAAAATTACGATGAATTTGAATACAAGTACTTGTTGGCAGTGATTGTGTATTTGGTGTGTTATTTAACTGGTTTATGTTAAACCCATCTGTGAACTGTTTGAAGAAATTGCTTTCTTATTTATTCTCCAGTTTAGATACTTTCCTGAATCGTTCACACAATTAAAAGGGACATTCCCCTCTGCTTTTCCTCCATCATCAATGGCTTGGCATTTCTAGCTCAGTCACTGGTAGCTCACTGTGTGAAAGACAGTGTTTCTCAACACATCATTTTTGCTTCATTTAAAAACTAAATCAGTGTTGTCTCGTTTTCGTGAATGGGAACAGTTTGTCCCTATTTACTCTGTCCGGACCACTCATATTTTTATGAAGATTATGATCAGACAGAAATGACACAGCATGGGAGAGGGAGATGAATGATAGTTTAGTTAGAGAGAGAGAGATTTGAAGGAATACCATAGGACATTTAGAGAGGTTCAGAGAAGAGATTTCAGACCTTAGGGCCCAGGCAGAGGAGGAAGTGAGGACTGCAGATGCTGGAGATCAGAGCTGAAAATGTGTTGCTGGAAAAACGCAGCAGGTCAGGCAGCATCCTTGGATGCTGCCTGACCTGCGCTTTTCCAGCAACACATTTTCAGCCCAGGCAGATAAAAGCCAAGCCACTGATGGTGAAGGAAAGGCAATGAGAAATATTGCTTTTCATTGTGTGCATGATTCATAAAGATATCTAAACTTGAAGATAAGTAAGAAAGTAATTTCTTCAGTTCAAAGAGAGCTTTAACAAACACACTCAATATACAACTACTGCAATCAAGTACTCAAATTCAAATTCATCGCCATTTTATCAGGGGCTACAGGTTCCAGGAATGAGTAACTTGGCTCTATGAGAATAGATTGAAGATGTTGGGACTTTTCTCCCTGGAGAGAGGAAGGCTGAGAGGAGATTGATAGAAATTTACAAAATCATTGAGTGGCCTGGAGGAAGAAGCTGTCCCAACTTGTAAAGGAGGAAGGAGTGAGGGGGCGTACATTTAAAGTGATGCGGAACTGAAGCAAAGGTGATGTGAGCAAAAAAAACGTTTCCCGTAGTGAGTTGTTAGGGTTCGGAATGTACTGCCTGGAAATGTAGTCAAAGTCAGACATCACATAACACCAGGCTATAGTCCAACAGGTCTTTTTGAAATCACAAGCTTTCGGAGTGCTGCTCCTTCATCAGGTCCAGAGGAAGGGTCTCTGGACCTGAAATGTTAACTTTGATTTCGCTTCACAGATGCTGCCAGACAGACCTGCTGAGCTTTTCCAGCAACTTCTGTTTTTGTTTCTGTTGGGCTATAACCTGGTGTTGTGTGACTTCTGACTTCATACACTTCATACCCTTGCAAGTTTGTTCTGCTGTAGTGGGTGAAGATTACCAACACTTCTGACTTTGTGCACCCAGTCCAACACCGGCACCTCTACATCATGGAAATGTGTTGGAGGCAGGTTCAGCTGAGGCATTCCTGACGGTCATTGGATGGTTATTTGGATAGAAACGGTCTGCAGGGATATAGTGAAAAGGAAGGAGATTGGCATGAGGAGATAGAAGAGACACAACAGGCCTCACTTTGCACTGTAGTAATCCTCTGTGATTCTTTGAATTCTGAAAGTCTGGGGACCACAGACCTACGGGGCCTGTACAGAACTCACATTGGGGTCTGCAAAATAACACATACTGAACAGGGCTGTTTCTAATGGCTGGGCAGGCTGATCCAAGTTTGGTACAAGCCTGGATTCTGAAATGGATATACAGCCATACATTGGGCAGAGCAGGGTAAGCTGCCTGCACCATCTCACAGAGGATGCTGCACATAAAATTCTGAGATTAACAGGGACATTGTTGTGGTAATGGTCAAGTAAATGTCAATTACTGAACACCCTGATTACTTACAAATGTCAAGCACTTATCATGTGTAGTGTTTTTCATACTTTGAGTATTTTAAATTCCTATAATGTAGATGGGGGTTTGTAATTCATTTCTAATCAGTCCCATCAAGCAAAGGAATTTCAGAACCATTGACTTTTGTAACCATGTGCAGTAATTAGAGAAATTTGGAAAATGAAAGGTCACAAGAAATTAAACATAACTGCTTGGAACCCAGATGTGTGGGAACTGGAATGTGTACCAGGGATGTCACTGACTTTGAGCTGGAGAAATCAATGCAAAAATAAATAGCATCTTTATGAAATATGAACTCCACTGGTTTGGGGGATTTAATTGTGACACACTCAGTAAACCACAGTTGTGTTAATCTTTCCATTGCAAATGTAAAGACCTCCAGCTGATTGGAGACAATTACCCAGCTGACTGCACTCCCATAGCATTGACACAACATTCAACTCATCACTGAACAGGACGCAGTTTATAGTAACTTTCTCCGTCAGCTAATTATTACAAACAGCAGGGATCGGGAACTCAAATCCTTTTTCCTGCTGAACTCGAAACTGTGTGACAATTATTACCAAACAGGGAAGTTCTTATGTTTCTATAGCATCTTTTTGCTTTATTGAATAGAGCAGGGGATGGTAAGTGAGGACATATCTGTTACCCAGCACAGCTTCCAGTTTCATGGGATCTGAAATAAAAATGCAAAGCGTTGGTGAAACTCAGCAGCTGTAGAGAGAGGAGTCATAGCGGACTATTGAATGTGAAATCTGTTTCTCCACAGACGCTGCCAGATCTGCTAAATTTCCTGTTTTTAGTTCAGATTTCCAACATCCAGAGGATTTTAGTTTTGTACTCATCATCTGTGTGATCTGTCTTTATATAATGCTCAGTAGATTTTTTTAGATTGAAGGTAGAGTAAACTTTGATTTCACATCTCCTCTCAGTTTCACTCCTCCCACAACTTGTTCCTCTCATGAAAATGTAGAAATGTAGAAAACAGGAGCAGAAGGAGGCCATTCGGCCTTTGCACCTGCTGTACCATTCCACATGATCATGGTTGATCATCCAATTCTGTCCCCTGTTTCCCACTTTCTTCCTACACCCTTTAATCCCTTTATCCCGAAGAACTACATTTAACTCCTCCTTGAAAGCATTCAATGTTTTGGCCTCAACTGTTGTCTGTGGCAGAGAATCCCACAGTTTCCCCACTCTCTGGGTGAAGACATTTCTCCTCATCTCATCCTAAACAGCCTGCTCTATATCGTGAAAGTGTGGATTATTTATACACCTGTCACTGTCCACTTTGCTCCATAATAATGTCTTTGTGCTCCCCAGAGTGGCTCAGTAGTTAGCACTGTTGCCTCACAGCACCAGGGACCTGGGTTTGTTTCCAACCTTAGGCACCTTACAGTGGACAGGAAGCCATGTGGCAGTGTGCACTCTGTATGCTTCCAACTCAAGGTCCTCGTCTGAGGCCCCTATGGCAGATCCATCTGCAGCTTGCTCCCCCACCACAGAGAGTAAGGTAAGAGTGAGCTGGGAATTAAACAGGGACATACTGCCACTCTCAAAGCCCTCAGAATCACTGGGGTCACACAGGAACTGACTGCAGACCTGTAATGCAGAGAGTCACCTCCTCTGAGTTCGGGACAGGCAGGATCTCCTTTACTCCTGTTGCCTCCCTTTTATCTGCTCGATAGAGAGGGTGGAACATCAGTGAGGGACTTACAGACCTTCATTGCAGGGAGCAGAGAGATGTAGGAGATATGAGACTGTCAACTGTGGTAGGTGTGGGAGGTAAGGTGGTGAATCACTGGTATGGGTACAAATCTACAAAGAAAGTGTGTGTGTGTGTGTGTTTTCAAATTGGCTCTGTTAACCATTTTTGCAGAATAAGCCTTGTTTTAGGATAATCAATATTTTTGTTATTTATGAAAGAAATCTGCCAGATGGATCTTTTTATTCTGCAGTTAATGTTGGAGAAGGTGATATAATTGGCCATTTCAGTATCTGCAGAAATCACTTAAAAGGCACTAGTCAGACAATAACTGGAATACTGTGAACATTTTTGGGCTCCTTATCGAAGGAAAGGTAGATTGAAAGTGGAGGGAGTCCAGAGCAGGTTCACGGGGCTGATCCAGGGGTTGGAGGGACTGTCCTATGAGGAGTGGTTCAGTAGCTTGGGTCTGTATTTATTGGAGTTTAGAAGAATGAGAGGTGACTTCATTGAAACATGCAGGGTGGTTAGGAGACTTGACTGGAGGAGATGTGGAAAGGTTACTTCCTCTGTGGGAGAGTCTGGAACCAGAGGCCATCATCTCAGAGTTACGGGTTACCAATTTAAGACCGAGATAAGGAGAAATTTCTTCTCTCAGACGGGAGTGAATCTGTGCAATTTTTTACCACAAAGGGCTGTCGAGACTGAGTAATTCGGTATATTCAAGGCTGAGAGAGATAGAGTTTTAATCAGGAGGGGAATCAAGGATTACAGGGAAAGGGCAGGAGAGTGGAGTCAAAGATGATCAGATCAGCCACGATCTCATTGAATGGCGGAGCAGTCTTGATGGGCTGAATGGCCTACTTCTGCCTCTATTCTTATGGTGCTAAATATATGTTGTGGCCAATGGAGTGGTGTGACTAGAGAGAGTGAGCCAGTCTCAGTCTTAACACTGTAATGCCCTGGAAGAGGTTTCTGAGTTTCGACATGATCACCTGCTCATTCTGCAAAACTCTAGAAATACCGAGCCAGTTTCCTCCATTTCTCCTCAGGGATAATCCCAGGGACTATCCTGAGGAAACTCAGTTGCAGTGCCTTGGTGCCAAAGAGAAGCATTATAGAGCAGGCCGAGGTTATATCTTCCACTGGAGACACAGGGCTCATTGCTGGTCCTTCCTGGGAAAGGGAGCAGCAGCAGCAGGAGGATACTCCAAAGCTGGGAAGCTTCAACAACTGAGACCGTACCTTGTCCAAAGGTCAGATGGCATCCTCTGAAGAAACAGGAATGCTTTGTTTTCCCGAAATTAAAAACCTGAGAACCAGACAGCTGTGAACTGTGACCTTTCCAGGAAGAATATGATGATATAGACATGCTTGACAAAGACAAGGGCAGATGACTCAGAGATAATGTTTCCCATGTACCATCTCTGTAAGATCCAGAGGAGCATCATTCATATTCGGGAACTAAACCACCTCGTCGACCTAGAACCATAGAATCCCTACAGTGTAGAAACAGGCCATTCAGCCCATTGAGTCCACACCAACCCTCCGAAGAGTATCCCACCCAGACCCATACCGCTATTCTAGAGAGAGAGATTGGTGAAGAAAAATGTAGGTCCCCGCCAGATCAAAATAGGAGACTGTATAACAGGGGGCAAAGAAATGGCTGAGCAACTGAATCCATACTTTGGTTCTGTCTTCACAAAAGAGGAGGTCCGAGGGAGTGTTGCTGAACAAAGAGACCTTGGAGTGCAGGTTCATAGCTCCTTGAAAGTGGAGTCGCAGGTAGATAGGATAGTGAAGAAGGCGGTTGGTATGCTTTCTTTTATTGGTCAGAGTATTGAGTACAGGAGTTGGGAGGTCATGTTGCGGCTGTACAGGACATTGGTTAGGCCACTGTTGGAATATTGCGTGCAATTCTGGTCTCCTTCCTATCGGAAAGATGTTATGAAACTTGAAAGGGTTCAGAAAAGATTTACAAGGATGTTGCCAGGGTTGGAGGATTTGACCTAGAGGAAGAGGATGAATAGGCTGGGGCTGTTTTCCCTGGAGCGATGGAGGCTGAGGGGTGACCTTATAAAGGTTTATAAAATCATGAGGGGCATGGATAGGATAAATAGACAAAGTCTTTTCCCTGGGGTCGGGGAGTCCAGAACTAGAGGGCATAGGTTGAGGGTGAGAGGGGAAAGATATAAAAGAGACATAAGGGGCAACATTTTCACACAGATGGTGGTGCGTGTATGGAATGAGCTGCCAGAGGAAGTGGTGGAGGCTGGTACAATTGCAACATTTAAAAGGCATCTGAATGGATATATGAATAGGAAGGGTTTAGAGGGATATGGCCGGGTGCTGGCAGGTGGGGCTAGATTGGGTTGGGATATCGGATCAGCATGGACGGGTTGGACCAAAGAGTTTGTTTCCATGTTGTACATCTCTATGACTCTATGACACAAGTCAGATATCAGAAATATTGGAGAATGCAAAGTTTAGTGAGAGGAAAGAACCGAGGAAAGTCAATATTAGTAGAGAAATGGTGCTGGGAAATGATGAGGAGATTAAAGATGGATAAATCCCTAGAGCCTGATAATGTATATTCCAGAGTACTTAAGGAAGTGGCTCTCGAAAAAGCAGATACATTGATGGTCATCTTCCAGAAGTCTATAGACTGTGGTGCAGTTAGTGCAGATTGGAGGGTAGCTAATGTTACTCCAATATTCAAACAGGGAGGTAGAGAGTAACCAAGGAACCAGTAAGCCTTACATCGGGAGTAGGGAAAATTCCCAAATCCATTATCTAGGACTTTATAGCTGAACATTTAGAAGGCAGTGGCAGGATTGGACAGAGTCAGCGTGGATTTATGAAGGGGAAATCATGCTTGACAAATCTGTTGGAATTCTATGGAGATGTAACGAGTAGAATTGACAAGGGGGAGCTAGTCGATGTGATAATGCTTGGACTTTCAGAATGCGTTTGATAAAGTCCTGCCTAAGAGATTATTGTGCAAGATCAAAGCACATGGGATTGGGGGAAGTGTATTGAGACGGACAGGAAACTGGTTGGCAGACAGGAAATAAAGAGTAGGAATTAATGGGTCCTTTTCAATTGGCAGCAGTAACTAGTGGGATGCCACAGGGGTTGGTGCTAGGACTCCAGCCATTCACAATATAGATTAATGATTGGATGAGGGGACTAAGTATAACATGTCAAAGTTTGCAGATGATCCCAAGTTGGATGGGAGGGTGAACTGTGACCAGGGTGCAGAGATCCTTCAGCATGTTCTGGACAGGTTGGTTGAGTGGGCAAATCAATGGCAGATACAGTATAATTTGGTAAATGTGAGGTTATTCACTTTGGTAGCAAGAGCAAGGCAGCAGATTACTGCCTGACTGGCTGTAAATTGGGAGAGGGGAGTGTGCAGTGGGACCTGGGTGTCCTTGTGCACCAGTCACTGAAGGTAAGCATACGGGTACAGCAGATGGTAAAGAAGATAAATGGTATGTGAGCCTTCACTGTGAGAGGGTTCAACTACAGGAGCAGGGATGCACTGTTGCAGTTACTCAGGACCTTGGTGAGCGCCCCCCCCCCCCTCCCAGAATATTGTGGGCAGTTTTTGTCTCCTTTTCTGAGGAAGGATGCTCTTGCTCTGGAGGGAGTGCAGCAAAGGTTTCCCAGGCTGATTCCGGGGATAGCGGGATTGAGGAGAGATTGACTAGGTTAGGATTGTTTTCGCTGGAATTCAGACAATGAGGGAGGATCTCATAGAGATTTGTAACATTCTAACAGGACTAGACAGGGTAGATGCAGGGAGGATGTTCCCAATGGTGGGTGTGTCCAGGGTTCACAGTCTGGTGGACCATTTAGGATGGAGATGGAGAGACATTTCTTCACCCAAAGAGTGGTGGGCCTGTGGAATTCATCATCACAGGAAGTAATTAATGGCAAAACATTGAATGTATTCAAGGGGTGACTAGATATAGCACTTGGGGTAAATGGGACCAAATGTTATGGGGAGGAAGCAGGAAGAGGCTATTGAGTTGGATGATCAGTCATGATCGTGATGAACTGTGGAGCAGGCTCAAAGGGCTGAATGGCCTCCTCCTGCTCCTATCTTCTATGTTTCTATGTTTCTATCCCTGTAATCCCATATTTACAATAGCCAACCCACCTAACCCACATATCTTTTGACTGTGAGAGAAAGCATATGGAGGGGCCTGTGTCCACATTGAGAAACAGTATTATGCACCACTTGCCCCCTCAACAATCTCAATTTTACCCCTCTGTCATGCTGCAGACCCCAAAGGCACTGTCATTGATAATTCTATAACTGTGTGTGAGCAAGTCACAAAATCATCTGTCTGAAGGTGCAGTCACACATTGCCACCCACCGCCCCCCCCCCCCCGCCCCAGAACTCTAGGGCATATGTTTAAGGTGAGAGGGAAAAGATTTAAATGGGATCTAAGGGGGAAATCTTTCATGTAGAGGGTGGTGCATATGTGGAATGAGCTGCCAGAGGAAATGATGGAGGCTGATACAATTACAGCATTTAAAAGGCATCTGGATGAGTATATGAATAGGAAGGGTTTAGAGGGATATGGGCCAGAAGTTGGCAAATGGGACTAGTTTAATTTCGGATATCTGGTCAGCATAGACAAGTTGGACCTTCAGTACATCTCTATGACTCTATGATGCTCACACACATTAAACTCACAAAGTAGACATTGAGCTGTTACACTATACACCAGGGTGAAGTGAAACAGTCCATCAGCCAGATCACCCCATGACCCTTTCTCCTTCAGCTCAGTTCAGCTGCCTCTCAGTAACACCATCTGCTGATGGGAGTCTTCTGTTCTTACACACAGGCCTGTCCAATCCAGTCCGAGAGTTGTTTCTCATCCTTGCTACTTACAGTTCACGCTGCAAGGTCACCCCATGAAAGCACAAACTGCAATCTTCCTTGGAAATCTGGCTTCCTTAAATTACAACGGAATCTTTTTGAAAGCACCTTGGCTCATAACACAAGGCTAATCCTAGACTTCATAAAGCCATTGAGATACATGGGTTTTAATCACTTCAAACCTCTTCACAGAAAGTTCAATCTGACTCCTAATTAATTAATATTCTTCAACCATCAATATCCCAGAATATCCTTTTGATGGGTAAGAATAAAGTGGTTATATTTCTGTCAAGCTCCTTTTACATTTCAAATTAATTTAAAAATATTACTGTGGACTCATTTTGTACATCTCTCTGGATCAAACATCAAGTACTATTCAGCACAGACTACTATTGTCCACTTTGACTTCTTTATGTGATAGGAGGCACAGTGGCTGAAGGGTGACATGGTGGCACAATGGTTAGCACAGCACCAAGGACCTGGGTTCAATTCCAGCCTTGGGTGACTGTGTGGAATTTGTGTATTTTCCCCATGTCTTTGTGGGTTTCCTCCCACAGTCCAAAGATATGCAGGTTAGGTGGATTGGCAATGTTAAATTGCCCCATAGTGTCTAGGGATGTGCAAGGTTGGTGGCTTAACTATAAGAAATATAGAGTTGATGGGATGATCTCTGAAGGGTTGGTATGGGCTGAGTGGCCTGTTTCCACACTGTCATGATTCTATGAATGTGTCACATTTTCTACGGAGAAAGAAAGAGTTAATATTTAAAGTCCAATATGACTTTTCTTCAGAACTGAGGAGTCAGGTTGAACTCAAAATATTAACCTAATTTCTCCTCCCACATCCATTACCAGACCCGCAGAATTTCTCCAGCAATTTGAGTTTGTCAATATTTTTTATTGCTTTGGTAAGTTCATTTTGTGATATGAGAGCAGTGGAAGGGAATTGGATCTTGGATTTGCAGAAGCAAAATACTGTGGATGCTGAAGATCTGAAATAAAAGCAGACATTACTGGAGAAACTCAGCAGGACTGGTAGCATTTGTGAAGAGAGAAACTTCAGTTCCAAACAGTCATATTGGACTCAAAACATTAACTTTCTTCATCTTTCCACAGATACTGCCTGACCGACTGGGCTTCTCCAGCACTTTCTGTTATTTATTTGAGGTTAACAAAGTCTTGCTTGATTAAGGCATCTCTTACAAATCAAAACTCCTCTCAGGCTGAATTTAACAAATGGGCATATCTGGCCACCAACTTGGATAACAGACTGATTAAAACAGGCAAGCCCTTTGTCCTATTTCACACAGCAATGCCCACATGGTGTTGAGGAGCGGGGTTGAACTGGGGTGGACAAGGTTAAAAATCACACAACATCAGGTTATAGTCCAACAGGCACTAGCCTTCGGAGCACTGCTCCTTCATCGGCTAGCTAGTGGGGCAGGATCATAGGACACAGAATTTATAGTCAAAGATCAAAATATCATACAATTAATGCGATGTATCGAACAAACCTGGATTGCTGTTAAGTCTTTAATCACCTGGAATGAGGATGCCAGTTTCAATTAACCAATGTGTAAATCCCAAAATTTCTTTCAATTCAATGCCCTGAGATAACTTAAGATTTTATCAATTTCAAGGTGACATCTCAGCTCAGACAATGCATTAAAGGTGTGAGGTTAGAGTCTGTTTGTGTCCCAACCTGGAGTCAGAGTGGCTCTATCTCCAAAGTAGGAATTGATAAAATGTCACATGGACTGACTGCCGATAGATTGTGTGTGTTTTGAACAAAATAGGATGTATCTGCTAATGCAAATCTTAAAATGCAAATTCACCCCATAGATGTGTGTGTGTGTGTGTGTGTCTTTGTGTGTGTCAGTGGGTGTCTGTGTGTGTGCATGTGTGTGTGACTGTGTGAGCACGCGTGTGTGTGTGGTGGGGGGGGGAAGGTGGCAGTAGGGGGTGTGTAGTGAGGGAGAGGTTAAGTGTCTGTGTGTGAGACAGTGTTAAACAGATCAACTGAGGGTGGGCACAAAGGACCCCAACCTTCTCAAGAGGCAACTGTGGATGTGCAATAAATGCTGGGCCTAGCCAGCGATGCCTATGTCCCACAAATGAACATAAACAACAATAAGAGTCAGAGAAGGGTGTGCATTGACCTACAGACTGGAAACAACAATAACAGAAACAGTCCTGTCCACCATGTAAAGTTCTCCCCACTAACATCTGGGGGCTGGTCCCAACATTGGGAGGACTGTCTCACAGACTCGTCAAGCAACAGCCTGACATAGTCATATTCACAGGATCATACCTTACAGACAGTGTCCCAGACCCCACCATCACTATCCCTGGATATGTCCTGTCCCACCAGTTGGGCACACCCAACAGAGGTGGTGGCATGCTGGGATACAGTCAGGAGGGAGGGAGATGCTCTGGGAGTCCCCAACATTGACTCTGGACCCTGTGATATCTCATGGCTTCAGGTTAAACATGGGCACAGAACTCTCCTGTTGGTTACCATGTACCATCCTCCCTCGGCTGATGAATCAATACTCCTCCATGTTGAACAACACGTGAAGGAATCACTGAGAATGACAGGGGCACAAAATGTGCTCTAGGTGGGGGATTTCAATGTCCACCACCAAGAGTGGCTCTGCAGCAGCATTACTGATCAAGCTGGTCAGGTCCTAAAGGACATAGCTGCTAGACTGTGTCTGCGGTACGTGGTGCGTGAACCAACAAGAGGGAGAAACATACTTGACCTCATCCTTAGCAATCTGCCAGCTGCAGATGCATCTGTCCATGACAGTATCGGTAAGAGTGACCACTGCACAGTCCTTGAGGAGACAAAGTCCCACCTTTATACTGAGTCTATCCTCCATCGAAAGATAATTAGGCAAACCATTAGCACAGACCTGTATAGCAATGAATCCCTTATCTTATCTCTTTCAAAACTTAGCTTATCTGCTCCTCAAAACTCATTTGAATTCCAGACAAACAGTAGCTGGCTTACAGCACACATTAAACCTTTGACTTCGGTCTTTAGCAGGTGGGAAACAGGCCATGTAAGTTTGAACTCATTTCCAAGAAATCACTCAGAATTTGTACAGTGCGGAAGCAGGCCATTTGGCCCATTGAGTCAATACTGACCCTCCGAACAGCATCCCACCCAGACCTACCCCCCTACCCTAAATTTCCCATGGCTAACCCACCGGGTCAGCACATCTTTGGACTGTGGGAGGAAACCCATGCAGGCAGAGGGGGAGAATATGCAAACTCCACACAGACAGTCACCCAAGGCTGGGATTGAACCCAGGTTCCTGACACTGTGAGGCAGCAGTGCTGACCACTGAACCACCATGCCAGTTCATGGTTCTATTCAATTCAGAAAATATCCAAATAATTCCACCTCTTCCAGCTTCCTTCACACAATCCTTAAACATATATTTGTATTCCAGACAACATGGAGGTACAGGTACCCGGGAATGAGTTAGAGACTGGAATCTAATCGAGGGGTTCAGGTGGTTTATATATAGAATAACAAAAACCCAGGAGTGAATTACAGACTGGACTCTAATCGAGAGGTTCAGGGTGGTTTATATGTCGAATAACACATACGTGGGAATGAGTTACAGACTGGAATCTAATCGAGAGGTTCAGGATGGTTTATATATAGAATAACAGATACCTGGGAGTGAGTTAGAGACTGGAATCTAATCGAAGGGTTTCGGGATGGTTTATTTACAGAATAACAGATACCCGGGAGTGAGTTACAGACTGGAATCTAATCGAAAGGTTCGGGGTGGTTTATGTATAAAATAACAGATACCTGAGAGTGAGTTGCAGACTCAAATCTAATCGAGGGGTTCGGGGTGGTTTATATATAGAATATCAGATACCCAGGAGCGAGCCTGGAATCTAATCGAGGGGTCTGGGATGGTTTATACACAGAATAATAGATACCAGGGAGTGAATCTAATTGAGGGTTTCAGGAGGTGTATATATATATATATATATAGAATCAAATTGAAGGTTTCTAGTAATCTGTCACCTTTCTGAGATTGGAGATGAATTTCTCTGTTCTCTGGAGTGGTTGACCAAAGCACCTACTGTATTAACACTTTTTCAGGGTAATTAGCGATGGGTATTAAACACCCACATCCTGAGACTCAATGAGAGTCAGCTATCTGATCTACAGCACCCTGAGGAACTGCCTCAAATCTCTCACAGCATGTCACAAGTGCAAATGTAATTTTAAAACACGATAAAACAGGAATGAGGGGGTGTAGTGGAGGTTGTGTTCAGATGTGGGAAATAAAAGGAATTTCGATGAATCTCGAGATGAGTTCAATTATTCGGGATTTTTTTCATCAGCTGAGAAAAGTTGAAACATCGTTTAATGTTTGTTTTAATTCAGTGTGTGGGGAATGAAAATGAGGTTTGAAATTGTACATTTTTTTTCTGCCCTTGCATCACCGATCCTCCACGCAGTAGAAAGCCGTCAAGGATGAAAGAAAGAATTTGCATTTGTATAGCGCCTGCCATAAATTCAGGCTGGCTCAAAACACCTTCCAGTTGGTGAAATAACTTTGGAAGTAAAGCTCACCCTTTGTAATGTTGGAAACCAGGCCAGTCAAGACATACCCAGCAAGTTCCCACAAATACAATTGTGATAATGACCAAGTCTTTCATTCTTTACAACTATGAAGTGACAAACGGGATGGATGTCAAGAAGAGTTTCACTTGGGTGTGAATTCAGAATGGAGGGGCATCAGTCCATTCCATTTATTAGGAAAAACTTGTCCTTTAACAGTCTGTCCCCTTTAACTGAAGCAGAATCTCCGCAGCAGCAAGTGCCCCATTGATGGGGGACTGGAGCTCGATTAATGTCTCATTGATACCCCAGCTGGCCCCAATAATGTTCTGCTCAAAATCTCAAAATGCAAGCCTGCTAACTGCTTGTTCCACCTGGCACCAACATCTCAGGCCACGTTCCATGGACATTGACCACATGTACCCCGTGTCTACAGGCATTGGCAAATGACAGATACCAGGCTCTAAGAACACAGCTCATGGACTGGACCAGGCAGTCTCTCTGGGCTCCTCACTCTCGGTCAGAGGGCTCACTCACTCACACTGAGCCCATTCGAAGGTTGCTCTGCACCATAATTTCTTCCCAATCAGTGCAGGCACGATGTCAGGAAGCATGTCATTGCTCTCGGCAATCTATCAGGCCGACAGTAATAGGAACAAGCGGAGGCCAATTGGCCCCTTGAGCTTGCTACACCTCTCAGTAGGATCATGGCAGATCCAATATTCCTCACATCCTCTCTCCTGCCCTTTCCCTGTAACCCTTGATTCCCCGACTGATCAAGAATCTCTCTCTCTCTCAGCCTTAAATACAGACAAGGACTCTGCCCCCACAGCTCTCTGCGGTAAGGAGTTCCAAAGACTCACAACCTTCTGAGGGATGAAATTCCTCCTCATCTCAGTCTTAAATTGGTGCCCCTTTATTCTGAGACTGTGCCTCTGGTCCTAGACTCTCCCATGAGGGGGAACATCCTGTCAGCATTTATCCTGTCAAGCTCCTTAAGGACCTGATGTGTTTCAGTGAGATCACCTCTCATTCTTCTCAACTCCAGTCAGTACAGTCCCAACCTGTTTTACCTTTGTTCAGAAGACAATTCCTCCATACCAGGGACCATCCTAGTGAACTTTCTCTGAACTGTCTCCAATGAAATGATAACTTGCCTTAAATAAGGGGCCTGCGACTGCTCTCAGTGCTCCAGATGTGCTTTCCCCAGTCCCTTGTACAGCTACAGCAAGACTTCCCTACTCATATATACTCCAACCCTCTTGAAATAAGGACAATCATTCCATTAGCCTTCCCGATTTCCTTCTGCACCCTGTATGCTCGCTGTCCATGCTTTGCAAATCTCAAATAAATTAATCAGATACGATTTCCTTTTCATGAACTCAAGCTGACTTTGCGTGATTAGATTATGATTTTTCAATGATGCTGCTGTTCCTTCCTTGGAAACTGATTCCAACATTTTCCCAACAATCCATGTTTGGTAATCAGCCGAGAGCTTATTAACCTCTCTCCCTTTTTTGAGTAGGGCTGTCAGTCAGTCCTCAGTCAGGTCAGAGGAGTAAGGGCAGCTTTGCTCAGGAACAGCAAGCCAAGGGCAGTCTCTGATACTAGGGGCAGTCTCTGATACACAGACAGCCAGACACTCACATGAGGGGCTTCTTTGGCACAAAGTCATTATTCTCTCATTGAGGCATAGGGCCACACAGCACAGAAACAGACCCTTTGGTTCAACCAGTCCATGCCAACCATATTCCCACCTAAACTAATCCCACCTGCCTGTACTTGGCCCACATCCCTCCAAACCTTTCCTATTCATGTACTTATTCAAATGCCTTTTAAATGTTGTAACTGTACCGCATCCACCACTTCCTCTGGCAGTTTGTTCCACACACTAACCACTCTCTGTGTAAAAAACATTGCCCCTCACGTTCTTTTTAAATCCTTTTCCTGTCATCTTAAACTTTGCTCTTTAGTTTTGAACTTGCCCCACGCTAAGGAATAGGTCAGTGTCATTCACCTTATCTATACCCCTCATGATTTTATAAACCTCTATAGGATCACTCCTCAACCTCCTGCAATCCAGTGAAACAAGTCCCAGCTTTCAATCTATTTTTATGTCTCAAACCCTCCATTCCTGACAACATCCTGGTAAATCTTTTCTGAACTCTCTCTTGTTTAATAATATCACAAGACCATCAGACATAGGAACAGAAATTAGGCCATTCAGCCCATTGAATCTGCTGATTTAATCATGGCTGATAAGTTTCCCAACCCCATTCTCCCCCTCTCTCCCCGTAACCCCGGATCTCCTTGATACTCAATAACCTTTCTACCTCAGTCTTAAACATACTGAATGATCTGGCCTCCACAGCCTTCAGTGGCAGTGAATTCCATAAATTCCCCACTCTCTGGCTGAAGAAGTTTCTCCTTCCCTCCTTTCTAAAATGTTTTCCCTTTACTCTAAGGCTGTGCCCTTGTGTCCTCGACTCTCCTACCAACAGAAACATCTTACTCTGTCCACTCTGTCCACGTCATTCAGTATTCTGTATGTTTCATTTAGATCCCCCTCATCCTTCTAAACTTCTCTGAGTACAGACCCAGAGTCCTCAAACATTCCTCATATGTTAAGCTTTTTATTCCTGGGACCATTCTCGTGAACCTCCTCTGAACATGCTCCAGGGCCAGTACATCCTTCCTGAGATATAGGGCCCAAACAACCGCACTATACTCCAAATGTGATCTGCAAAATCACAGCAGGTCTGGCAGCATTCCTCATGGAGGGTTTATGCCCGAAACATCGATTCTCCTGCTCCTCGGATGCTGCCTGACCAGCTGTGCCTTTTCAGCACCATGCTCTTGTCTCTGATCTCCAGTATCTGCAGTCCTCACTTTCTACAAACATGGTCTGACCAGAGCCTTATAGAGCCTCAGAAGTACATCCCTGCTTTTATTTTCAATTCCTCTCAAAATAAATGTCATCATTGCATTTGCCTTCTTAACTACTGACTCAACCTGCAAGTTTACCCTGAGAGAATCCTGGACTAGAACTCCCAAGTCCCTTTGCACTTAAGAATTCTGAATTTTCTTTCCATGACTCTCTCTCTCTCTCTCCATGCTTCTATTCTTCCTACCAAGTGCATGACCTCACACTTTCCCACATTGTACTCCACCTGCCACTTCTTTGCCCACCCTCCTAAACTATCCAAATCCTTCTATAGCCTCCCTACCTCCTCAATGCTACCTGTCCCTCCACCTATCTTTATATCATCTGCAAACCTAGCCAGAATGCCTTCAGTTCCTTCATCTAGATCGTTAATGTATAAAGTGAAACGTTGTGGTCCCAACACTGAGCCTTACGGAACACACTTGTCACCAGCTGCCATCCTGAGAAGGACCCATTTATCCTCATTCTCTGCTTCCTGCTTCTATCCTTCCCCTAGTGGGGTGACCAGAACTGGACACAGTACTCTAGAAGAGGCCTCATTGATATCCTGTACAACCTCAACGTGACATCCTAACTCGCTGTACTCAAAGGTCAGAGCAATGAAGGCCAGATTGCCAAATGTCCTCTCGACGTGTGACACAAATTTCAAAGAATTATGTACCTGAACCCCTACATCTCTCTGTTCTACAACATTACGCAGGGCCCTACTATTAACAGTATAAGTCCTGCTTTTGTTTATTTTACCAAAATGCAGCACCTCACATTTTTCCAAACTAAACTCCATTTGCCACTCCTCAGCCCATTGACCAAGATCCCTTTGTAATTTTAGATAACTTTCCTCACTGTCCACTATGCCATCCACAAAGTTACTAACCATGCCTCCTAACTTTTCATCCAAATGGTGAGGACTGAAATATCAGGCAGCTGCCTTGACCCTTTCAGCCCGATTGTGGACTGTTCCCCTCCTGGAATAAGGGAGAGACAGAGAGAGAGAGAGAGAGAGAGTCATAGTGATGTGCAGCACTGAAACAGACCCTTCAGTCCAACTTGTCCATGCTGACCAGATATCCTAACCTAATCTAGATTAGATTACAATTAGATTACTTATAGTGTGGAAACAGGCCCTTCAAATTCACACCGGCCCTCCGAAGAGCAACCCACCCAGACCCATTCCCCTATACCTAACACTACGGGCAATTTAGCATGGCCAATTCACCGAACCTGCACATTTTTGGATTGTGGGAGGAAACCGGAGGACCCGGAGGAAACCCACACAGACACAGGGAGAACGTGCAAACTCCACACAGAGAGTCGCCTGAGGTGGGAATGGAACCCGGGTCTCTGGCGCTGTGGGGCAGCAGTGCCACTGTGCCACCGTGCCGCCCACTAATCTCATTTGACAGCACTCGTGTCCTTATCCCTCCAAACCCTTCCTATTAATATACCCATCCAGGTGCCTTTTAAATGTTGTAATTGTACCAGCCTCCACCACTTTCTCTGGCAGCTCATTCCACACATATACCACCCTCTGTGTTAAAATGTTGCCCTTTAGGTCCCTTTTAAATCTTTCCCCTCTCACCTAAACATATGCCCTTGAGTTCTAGACTCTCCCACCTCAGGGAAAAAAAAATCCTTGTCTATTTTCCCTATCCATGCCTCTCATGATTTTATAAACCTTTATAAGGTCACCCCTCAGCCTCTGATGCTCCAGGGAAAACAGCCCCAGCCTATTCAGCCTCTCCCTATAGCTCAAACCCTCCGACCCTGGTAACATCCTTGTAAATCTTTTCTGAACTCTTTCAAGTTTCACAACATCCTTCCAATAGGATGGAGACCAGAATAGCATGCAATATTCCAACAGTGGCCTAACCAATGTCCTGTAGAGCAGCAACATGACCTCCCAACTCCTGTACTCAATACTCTGACCAATAAAGGAAAGCATAACAAACGCCTTCTTCACTATCCTATCTATCAATAAAGGTAAGTGTACCAAACCTTCACTATCCTATCTATCTGGGACTCCAAGTTCAAGGAGCTATGAACCTTCACTTCAAGGTCTTTTTGTTCAGCAACACTCCCCAGGACCTTACCATTAAGTGTATAAGTCCTGACCTGAATTGCCTTTCTGAAATGCTGCATCTCACATTTATCTGAATTAAGCTCCATCTGCCACTTCTCAGCCCATTGGCACATCTGATCAAGATCTTATTGTAATCTGAGGTAACCTTCTTCGCTGTCCACTACATCTCCAATCTCCAATGACAAAAAGCAGTGGACCCAGCACTGATCCTTGTGACACTCCACTGGTCACAGGCCTCCAGTCTGAAAAACAACACTACACAACCTCCACTGGGGTGGGGGGGGGGGGGGGGGGGGTGTGGGGTGGGGGAGGGGGGGGGGGGGGTGGGGTTGGGAGGGGGGAGGTATGGTGGGGCAAGTATTACGAGCGATAAAAGTGCCCAGCTCTGATTGTTGGTGCCAGTGGGGAGGTGCCCCGTGTGAGGGAGTAGACAGCACTGAGGGCATGTGGAGAGAGTGGTGCCAAGGGGTGAGGTTGGAGAGGTGAGAGCATCTGAGGGGAGGATGTTGATGTGACAGTGAGAGAGGTAGAGCATGGGTCTTGGTGGAGGTTGGTACAGTAGCAGAGCGTGAGTGTGAGCATGTGGATGAGGGCGAGTGTGAGGGTGAGGGTGAGGGTTGGTGTGAGTGTGAGTGTGAGAGTGAAGGGGAGGGTGAAGGTGAATGTGTGGGTGAGTGTGTGTGAGTGGGAGTGTGAGGGTGAGTGTGAGAGTGATGGTGAAGGTGAGTGTGAGGGTGAGGGTGAGTGTGAGGGTGAGTGTGAGTGGAGTGTAAGGGTGATGGTGTGGGTGAGGGTGGGGAGATTGTGAGGGTGAGTGTGAGGGTGAGTGAGGGTGAGGATTGGTGTGAGTGAGAGTGTGAGAGTGAGGGGGAGTGTGAGGGTGTGGGTGAGTGTGTGTGAGGGTGAGTGCGTGTGACGGTGAGTGTGTGAGTGGGAGTGTGAGTGGGAGTGTGAGGGTGAGTGTGAGGGTGAATGTGAGGGTGAGTGTGAGAGTGATGGTGAAGGTGAGTGTGAGGGTGAGGGTGAGTGTGAGGATGAGTGGAGTGTAAGGGTGATGGTGTGGGTGAGAGTGAGGGTGAGTGTGAGGGTGAGGGTGAGGTGAGGGTGAGTGCCTGTGAGGGTGAGTGTAAAGGTGAGTGTGAGTGGGATTGTGAGGGTGAGTGTGAGGGTGTGTGTGAGTGTGTGTGAGGGCGATTGTGAGAGTGAGGGTGAGTGTGAGGGTGAGGGTGAGGTGAGGGTGAGTGCCTGTGAGGGTGAGTGTAAAGGTGAGTGTGAGTGGGATTGTGAGGGTGAGTGTGAGGGTGAGTGAGTGTGAGGGTGAGGGTGAGTGTGAGGGTGTAGGTGTGTGTGAGTGTGTGTGAGGGCGAGTGTGAGTGTGATGGTAAAGGTGAGTGTGAGTGTGAGGGTGAGGTTGAGTGTGAGGGTGACTGCGAGTGGAGTGTAAGGAAGATGGAGTGGGTGAGGGTGAGGGTGAGTGTGATGATGAGTGTGAGGGTGAGGGTGAGTGTGAGCGTGTGGGTGTGTGTGAGTGTGTGTGAGGGCGATTGTGAGAGTGAGGGTGAGTGTGAGGGTGAGGGTGAGGTGAGGGTGAGTACGTGTGAGGGTGAGTGTGAAGGTGAGTGTGAGTGGGAGTGTGAGGTTGAGTGTGAGGGTTAGTGAGTGTGAGGGTGAAGGTAAGTGTGAGTGTGAGGGTGTGGGTGTGTGTGAGTATGAGGGTGAGTGTGAGTGTGAGGTGAGGGTGAGGGTGTGGGTGAGTGCGAGTGGCAGTGTGAGGGTGAGTGTGAGTGTGATGGTAAAGGTGAGTGTGAGTGTGAGGGTGAGGTTGAGTGTGAGGGTGAGTGCGAGTGGAGTGTAAGGATGATGGAGTGGGTGAGGGTGAGGGTGAGTGTGAGGATGAGTGTGAGGGTGAGTGTGAGTGTGAGGGTGAGTATGAGTGTGAGGGGGAGGGTGAGGGTGAGGTTGAGTGTGAGTGTGAGGGTGCGGATGTGCGTGCGTGAGTGTGTGTGAGGGTGAGTATGAGTGTGAGGGTGAGTATGAGTGTGAGTGAAGTGTGAGGTGATGGTGTGGGTGAGGGTGAGTGTGAGGGTGAGTGCGTGTGAGGGTGAGTGTGAGGGTGACGGTGAGGGTGAGTGTGAGAGTGATGGTGAGGGTGAGTCTGAGAGTGATGGTGAAGGTGAGTGTGAGTGTGTGAGGGTGAGTATGAGGGTGAGGGTGAAGGTGTAAGTGAGTGTGAGGGTATGAGGGTGAGTGTGAGTGGGAGTGTGAGGGTGAGTGTGAAAGCGATGGTGAAGGTGAGTGTGTGTGAGTGTGAGGGTGAGGGTGAGGGTGAGGGTAAGAGTGTGTGAGTGTATGAGGGTGAGGGTAAGTATGAGTGGAGTGTAAGGGTGATGGTGTGGGTGAGTGTGAGTGTGAAGGTGAGTGTGAGTGTGAGTATAAGAGTGAGTGTGAGAGTGATGGTGAGGGTGAGTGTGAGGGTGAGTGTGAGGGTGTGAGGGTGAGTGTGAGTGGGAGTGTGAGGGTGAGTGTGAGAGTGATGGTGAAGGTGAGTGTGTGCGTGAGTGTGAGGGTGAGGGTAAGGGTATGTGTGAGTGTGTGAGGGTGAGGGTAAGTCTGAAGGTGAGTGTGAGTGGAGTGTAAGGGTGATGGTGTGGGTGAGTGTGAGGGTGAGGGTGAGTGGGAGTGTGAGGGTGAGTGTGAGAGTGATGGTGAAGGTGAGTGTGTGTGAGTATGAGGGTGTGCGTGAGTGTGAGGGTGAGGGTAAGGGTATGTGTGAGTGTGTGAGGGTGAGGGTAAGTGTGAAGGTGAGTGTGAGTGGAGTGTAAGGGTGATGGTGTGGGTGAGTGTGAGGGTGAGGGTGAGTGTGAGAGTGATGGTGATGGTGAGTGTGAATGTGTGAGGGTGAGTGTGAGCGTGAGCGTGAGTGTGAGGGTGTGAGTGTGAGGGTGAGTGTGAGAGTGATGGTGAAGGTGAGTGTGAGGGTGAAGGTGAGTGTGAGAGTGAGTGTGAGGGTGAGAGTGAAAGTGAGTGTGAGGGTGAGTGTGAGTGTGTGAGTGTGAGGGTGAGTGTGAGTGGGAGTGTGAGGGTAAGGGTGAGTGTGAGTGTGTGAGTGTAAGTGTGACTGTGAGGGTGAGTCTGAGAGTGATCGTGATGGTGAGTGTGAGTGTGTGAGGGTGAGTGTCAGAGTGATGGTGATGGTGACGGTGAGTGCGAGTGTGAGGGTGAGGGTGAGTGTGAGGGTAATGGTGAAGGTGAGTGTGAGGGTGAGTGCGAGTGTGAGTGTGAGGGTGAGTGCGAGTGTGAGGGTGAGTGTGAGGGTAATGGTGAAGGTGAGTGTGAGGGTGAGTGCGAGTGTGAGGGTGAGTGTGAGTGGGAGTGTGAGGGTAAGGGTGAGTGTGTGTGTGTGAGGGTGAGTGTGAGGGTGAGTGTGTGAGGGTGAAGGTGAGTGGGTGAGTGTGAGTGTGAGGGTGAGCGTGAGAGTAATGGTGAAGGTGAGGGTGAGTGTGAGGGTGAGTGCGAGTGTGAGGGTGAGGGTGAGGGTGAGTGTGAGGGTGAGTGTGAGGGTAATGGTGAAGGTGAGTGTGAGGGTGAGTGCCAGTGTGAGGGTGAGTGCAAGTGTGAGGGTGAGTGTGAGGGTGAGTGTGAGAGTAATGGTGAAGGTGAGTGCGAGTGTGAGGGTGAGTGTGAGGGTGAGGGTGAGGGTGAGGTGGTATAGAGAGGGTTTAAAGTTGGATACACAGAGAGTGGTGGGTTGTTCCGGAAGCACTGCATGACAGGATGGGCTGGAATCAGAAGTGAGGGGCACGATTGGGTCAGATCGATGGTTCATGAAGAAGGTTTGATTAGATACTGTGGGAAATCTCAATGCCCCTTGTAATCGTTAACCCTCCAAATAAGTCGTTAGAACTGGCACTCGGCCCACAGTACAGCCCAGAATGTTTGTCCAACTTGTAAACTAAACATAAAACGATTTCTCGTTGGACATAATTTTATTGTCACATATCTCTGGGACACTGTGTGTGTATGTC